>NC_069657.1:435409490-436073062 GCF_027244095.1 Hemicordylus capensis | reverse complement strand
TCTTAGTATCAGCCTCTTAAGATCAACTGTGTGTATATGATCCATACATAGCTTCACTGTGGAAGCACCAAATCTAATAACTAATAAAGAACTCCTTTTCCTAAGAATCTCAGCTTGCATGTTATTTTATTTGGGGGTATATGTGGGCTCTATCAATTCGACTCAGAAATCCAACTGAGATGGGGCATTGCTTCCCACGGTGAGAAAAAGGTAAGACTTCAGGGCATCACACTGTTCCTTAGCCCATTCCACAACTGTTATTTGCTCTGCCACAACCAGTACTGCTCACTTGTTCTATTAATATAGCTATTCCGAACAGTTTGCTTTTTAAAATTACACTATATTCTATATCACATTAATGATAACTTCCAGACTAAAATATGCTCTTACACTCTAATCTTAAAGCTCATTTGGAAGTCCCTCCAAGTTCACAGACATGCCTCTTTGTAAGTATTGATGGGGATTGCAACCTTTTACTGCTCTCATCTCATGAAATTTTGCAAAAAGTTATTCTAATGGAAGAACACCTATAAAATATTTTGCTAAATTTGAATGAGTAATGAATTTAAAATGTAAAGTTAGACTGTTGAATCAATTTGAATACTCGTGTATAAAACTTTTAGAAATAAATAATAGTAAAAATGAACAAAAGCACAATTATTGGATGGAGAGAGAGAGAGAGAGAGAGAGAGAGAGAGAGAGAGAGAGAGAGAGATTATTTCGGTCATTGACCAGTAAAACATAATTATTGGTATTCCACTGGACCCAGAGATGGTATTATTGGGAAGGTGGTGTGTGAGTGTGACACACACACACACACACTCTTCATACAGGTTTTTAAATAACCTGTATAAAGACAAGAAGTTGAATCCACTTCTGCTTGATTAGCTGTCCGTAGAATATTGATTGTTCAGTTTTAGAAGATGACCAAGGTACCATTTAAAACAACAGTAGAATAAGAGGACTAATATTTGTATTTGCAATATGTGAGCGAGAGGAGGAAAAAAACCCAACACTGACATTTTGAAAGCATTACACAAATGTTGTTATTGGGAAAGAAATGGCAGAGGTAGAAATTATAGGTGGATTAAAATAATGATTTGTTGAAGCGGTTAGAGAATTTAAATAATGTTAGTCTTATAGACATCTTAAATAAGTTTAGGTTTTAGTGTGTTTAACACTGAGCAGAATTCAATTAATTGATTTTTTATCTTTTTTTCATTGACTAGTATGGTATTGTAATTAATGTGTTGTCATATTTGTAGTAATGTAACACTTTTAAAGCCTATTTGGCATGAAGGTCTGCAGACAAGGCCATTTGATGTATTCTGTGCTGTCATCACATCTTGAAGGCATTCAGTTTCCTTCTTTGCGTGTGGCATATATGGCTTGCAGTATACAGTGAATGGGACAAACAAGATTATTCATCTGCCATTTGTTCTCCCTCCTTGGGACACTTTAGAGAAGAGGACAATCCCCAAACATCTGACCAGAAATCTATAGGTTCCTGTACCTCCCCACCTCTTTTACTCTGTTGTTCTTTTTTCCTCTTTGGTGGCAGAAGCTCAACTCTAGCAGTGCTCATGTCAACTAACACAATGCTTGCATACTCTCCTTTAATAGAGAGTATGATTGTAGAAAGGGAAGATGTAAATGCTATCCTATTCTCCTGAATATCTAGCTTGCAGGAGAGGTATTTTCCTAATCAAGTTGCTTTAAAAACAAACAAACCTTAATTTCTACAATTATTATTGATTTGTAGAGTATCTTATTGTTTCAATCAAAATAAGTGATATATTTGAATATCATATTGTGGTATGAAGTGCATTTATACTGCCTTTGGTTAGAATATAAAGCCTTGATTCAACTTTGAAACATGAACCCTTGAGAAAAACAGATCCTGGATTTTTTCAGTATATTACATCTAAACTCAGTATATAACCTTATTCCCCCCCACCCTGTCCCCACAATATTGTATAAAATACTTTACAATAAGGTAAACTTTCCCTATAAAAGGCAAGTCAGTTGACCCAATTTAGCAAAGGAAATCTGTGCATACAGTTGCTGCAAATCAGTCCCTAGATCAGGGGTGCACAACTCAAATGCCCCGGGGGACCAGAACCACCCATGATGTAGTGCGTAGGGGCTGAAGTCAATTTTCAGCACATTAATCATTACATTAAAATTATTGTTAACAATATTAAAGAAGTTATAGCTCCCTTTTGATCTCCCTCATTAAGGGACCCACAATTTTTAACCAAGGATATTGGCCAGAAAATAGGCCTTATCCCTGCCAAGTCAGTGGGGGACCTGGAGTGCATGCCAGCCCCAAATAAATGTTCTTTCCTCTCCCTAAATCACTGTCATCTTCAGGTTTCAATCCTAGTCATGCTTACTTGGGAGTAAGCTTCACTTGGTACACCATGGGATGTACTTCTGAGTAAACATGCATAGGATGGCGTAAACTGCTGTAAGGCAGTTTCCAGCTCCTATGGTACTGCAGGATATTCCTACCTAGGGGCCAATAAAAGAGTCCATGCGGGCCAGACCTGGCCCCCAGGCCTTATGCTGTGCAGGCCTGCCCTAGATGCATACTTCAGTGTTCATCTGGTCCCAAGTGAACCGATCACTGACTGCAAAGGAATGAGTACTGCATTCCTATCCATCTGGGCCCACTAGTCATATGCAAGCATGACTACAGTTGGATCAGGGCTAGTGTTCACACAGCACTTTAGGACAGGACATACTGAGTAGCAGGGGGGGTCGTTATTTTTAAAGCAACATGATTAGGAAAATCAATTATTAATACACCCCTGTGTGCTTTTCAGCTCAATTAGTCGCTGACAGCCAATATGCAAACATGCACTATAGCAGCATGTGTTAATCAACAAGTGTCCCTCTGTTATGCAAGAAAGGCCCTTCATCTCATTTCCAACTACAGACACCCTCATCAAAAAATTTAAACCACTGCTGCCTCCCTTTATTTATGACTTGGAAAGAGAGGAAGAATTAAAAAAAAAAAAAAACTCTTGAAGCAGTGTTAATTACTGCTATTATACGACTCTCGCTTCCTACCAGCCCTTTGATATGTTTTAATTTAAACAGGACAATGAGCCTTGGAACAGTCTACTGCTCACAGGGTGAAGAGCAACTGGAACACTTTCACAGAAGCTGTATCTTCTATAATGATGGCTTTATTAAGGTTCAGTGGCACTGGGTTTTTAGGACATGAATAAAAGAAAAACTGAAACATGTCCTAATTCTAAGCCGGGCGCTTTCCAGATTAGCCACTTAAAAGTGGCTAAATGTCTCCTTCAGGCAAGTCGCAGTCAAAACATAAAACCTGCAGGGGGAGCAGTCTCACGAAAACTAAAAACCCAGAAAAACGATGCCCTGTTTACACCGGATAAACAACGTTATAGCACTAAATCGCAGTGATTAAATTTGAAACAAGGCATCCAACATATGAACAGCAGTTACATCAGGACTGCGGAGTCACAACACAGGAAGTGTGGAAGCACTCTTCAGAGATGTGTCCTGACCCCATTTTAAGGTCTAATTTGGAAAGCACCCAGGCAAAGTTACACACATTTCAACAAAGAGCTTCCAAAGAAGGTCACACAGAGACAGTTTAGCTTCTCCCCATGCCCAACAAGGGGGTTGGGGAAGGCCCAGTTTGGGGATTAGCTAGTAGGAAGAGAATAAAATCCTTCCTGAGGGGATGAGGGAGTTACCAACTGCAAACATTCTGCTACAGCAAGGACATGGCATTTATATCTTAACCATGCTCCATTTCTTGACAGAGGAAACCAGAAACATGCATTACAACACCTACCTCCACCTGGAAAGAAAGTATCACTCAAAGCATTAATGACAAAATTGAGGGAACTGACCACCTAAACTAGACAACCATTTTTAGATGGGTCTGGAGAAACACTAAGCATCCCAAGGAGACATGGTGAACTGTGTTCTTAAACTCCTTCTCCATCTGAGCCGTTGTCACCCTTACAAGAAAGATAACAAGCATAACAGTGGGGGAATAGAGTATTTCTAGAAATTTAAGCCAAGTTACCTTGGACATCTGGCAGCCTAAAGTGTCAACTTTTGGTGTACAAGTAATTTGTACTCTAACTGATAGAAAAAATTTTCATGATCAGACACCATCAGTACAATCCCCAAAGCTGGCAAATACTGGTTTTTAACTATTCCTTTTCCACAATTGTTACAGATATGGCAAAGCAAGAAATGTTCTTTTCCTATATTATTACTTAGGTACCTTGTGAGTAAAGGCAGAATACAGCAGATAGCCAGCCTGAGTGTGAACAATCCCTTTAGGTTTCCCCGTGCTTCCTGAAGTATATAGCATAAAGAGCATGTCTTCGCTGTCCATGATTTCAGGGGCACAAACTGAAGCCTCCTTAGCCATCTCCTAAAGAGAAAGGAAATTTAAGGAAGTACTTTCATGAGAATGTTTCCTGAACAGTCTGGATTCATCAAGTTGTGCTTTTGTCTTTTTGTTCTCAAGTTTCCATAGAAAAACTGGCAAAGCCAGCCTGTTGTGCTGTGCTGTGCTGCACCTTGTGGTGGACAGCTCCAAGCTCCCTCAGCACCAGCAAACGCTTGGTACAGCTGGGATCCATACGGCACAGGCTGTGTAACAGTTGCAACTACTGTGACTAGTTGGATGAGTCATGAGTGAGGATTTCCATCTTGAAGCCCACATACCCATGGCACTCTGTTTCCACCTGGGAGCGGTTGCAACAGTTTGGCTATGCAGTATCCCCAATCCCAGGTAAGTCTGGGGTCTGGCTGGCTGCACTGGAGCTAGTGTTAGCATACTGGAGCAGAGCTTCAAAAAACCCAAACTCTATAACCCACCTTATATGCAAAGATCAGGACAGTTACCAATTTAATAGGAAATGTTCAAAAAAGGGGAAATCTCTCCATTGCCTGATTGAGAATTCATATTTTTATCCACAACTGACTGAATACAAGCCAGTTAACCAGGCTCTTTAGAGCTACTTATGAATAAATTATTGATGGTGTGCAACTTTTAGGGATGTGCACGGAACCGGCAATAGCGTGTGGGGAGGTTACCTTTAAGGAGTAGGGAAAGCAAATAAAAAATAAAAAAATGGGGAGGGTGTAAACCTGAACAGTGTACGCTCAAAAGGAAGATGAGGGGAGCATTGTATTTAAACAGGTTACAGCCGGGGGTCAATGGTAAGGAAGAATGGAAAGAAATCTTAAAGTATATAGGCTATTAAGCAGTAATTTAGTGTACACCCTCCCTTTTTTGTTTATTTTGTTTTTTCTGTCAGAGTTAGTGTTAAGCAGGCAAAGGTGTGAGTCATCAATTTCCACCTCCCCCCATTTTTCCCCCCATGTGCTAATCAAGTGCCTGATTAGATTTAGGGAAAGTAGTGGCCCAGCAGGGAATTGCTTGACTAACAAGCAGAAGGTTGCCGGTTCGAATCCCTACTGCTATTATATCAGGCAGCAGCGATATAGGAAGATGCTGAAAGGCATCATCTCATACTGCACGGAAGGAGGCAATGGTAAACCCCTCCTGTGTTCTACCAAAATAAAACCACAGAGCTCTGTGATTGCCAGGGGTCAAAATTGACTTGACAGCACAACTTTACCTTTACTTTATCTGGGATATAAGAGTGTGGATTTTAGACAGTGAGACGTGGAACACTGAAGTTGACATCTGTATGTCAAAACATCTGTTCTTTATTTGTATTTTTTTAATTTTCTTTTAATGTACACAATAAAAAAGTCTGGAGAGAAGAATATGGTCCTCCAAGACAAGGTAGACAGATATTATGTTTGTCAGATGACAGAAGTGTCCTGCAGCATGAAGAACAACACTTAAACATTTTTTTAGTGCCCATTAGTACAAAAAACTGGGAGGAAACTAACCAAAATCGCAAGGCAGAGAGTAAACTAAGGCAAACCATAGTTGAAAAACAGTAGAATCTGAACTGTAAAACATTTCTATTTTCAGGAACGAAGCATGACCAAGGAGTGAATCCAGAGGGAAGTACACACAACGGCCGTTGATCAGGAACTGAGCTAAAGGGCACTCTGCCGCCACTTTGCGCTCAAAAGGCGGAGCTTCAGAGCACCTTGAAGAGCTATAAAATCCTTAATAGGTGTATAACGCATGTTGTGGATGATACCGGATCACCTCAAAGATATATGGGTTTTACAGATTTATCAGAACCTATTGTAAACACTGACTCTGTGGTGAATATAGTCAGGTGTGAAAAAGGTAGCTAAAAAACTAAGGTTTACACTTGTTCTTAAGAGTCTCAGGGGCTTCATAAAGATGATCCATATTAGATAACTTATTACAAACAAAGTTGAGAAAGAGCCATATGGACAACTGAGGCATTCTCCAAACAACTGGACTTTATTTATACAATACTGGAACTTAAAGTCTTGAGAAAATGTAGTGCAAGATTTGTTAGTCAACTTCTTTGACTTTTTCCCCCTTTTTGTCAGTTTTATATGTTAATGAATATTTAAAAAATATATATTTAAGAGGCTAAACTGCTGAAATTTAATCAACGCATTATATGTCTGAACTGCTAGTACATTAAGATACATGAAGATACACAGAGTCCTCTGCTGCTAAGATGTGGAAAATTATAAGTTAATTTAAAGAACACAGAGAACCATTAGCAATATTGTTTTTGTTTTTCCATTTCAGGTTTGGTATGGTTTTTAAAAAATCTTATTAGGGAACAAAATCTGAAGACATTCATAGGAAGAAATTCAGCACATCTGCAAAATGTTATGTGTGAGATCTGCTCCCTTCCCTTTCACTATCCATGTTTTCCTCAAAAGGGGACAGAGGGACATTCAGACAGGAAACTGGCAAGTGAGCAGGTTGATTAACCCTCCTTTGTTTGCCAATTGTTCCCTACAAATGCCTACCTCGTGTTTTTTTTGTTTCCCTTCATCTGCATTTGAAAAGTATACATAAGCCTGGAAAAAAAATGGGGTGGGGTATTTGCAGGGGAGAATTGGTGAACAGAAAGCACCCCTCCCTCTCATCCACTGATTCTCCTCCTAAAATGTCCCCTATACCCCTACATTATCTCTCTAAACATGGGTTTGAGCTACACATTGGCCAAGGTAATGGCCAACAGTAGCACAACCATGAGAAATCACATATTAACCACATACTAAACCCTGCAGCATGAGATCAATTTAAAGGGCATTTTGATCCAATGCAGAAATACAAACTAGAAACAACAAGTTTGTGAAACAGTCTAGAAGGTCAATATATAAGACACTAACATATATGTAAATATATAGTTTATATGACAAATCCCAAACCATTCATGAAACCAGCATATACAATGATGGCAAAGATGGAACAATTGGCAAATATGAATGGGATAATATTGGATTAGTACTAGAACCATTAAGACCTGTACACTTGAGCATAGGTCTAGGATTAAAAATAGAATACTGGATGCCCCATTAATACAACATTTTGTGGATAAGTCTCATTCACCGGATGACAGGTTTTTTGTTTTATTTAAATATTCTCCGAGTTTTTTTGAAAAGCAGGATATTCAAAGGATTCTTCTCCAGAAAGAAGCTTGGTTCATCTATAAATTCAGAACATGCTCTCCTACAGGGTTAAGTGTTAATTGTGATTTTTCTAGTTTTCTGTAGACACGTGCTGTTCATCACTGTTTGAGAAAATAGTATACTATCTAATCCTGCACAGAGCATCTGTGCGGTTGTGCACTGAGCCCGTGGCATCCACCCCCCACAACGCTCTCGCCCGCTCTCACTGCCCCCACAATGCTCTCGCCCGCTCTCGCCGCCCCCCACAGCGCTCTCGCCTGCTCTCGCCTGCTCTCGCCGCCCCCCACAACGCTCTCGCCCGCTCTCGCCGCCCCCACAATGCTCTCGCCCGCTCTCGCCGCCCCCACAACGCTCTTGCCCGCTCTCGCCGCACCCCACAATGCTCTTGCCGCACCCCACAACTCTCTCTCCCCCCGCCACCCCCACCACTCTCTGTCCCCCCCACAACTCTCTCCCCCCCACAAATCTCTCACACTCTCTCGCCCCCAACTCTCTCACTCGCTCTCTCCCCCCCACAACTCTCTCACTCGCACTTTTCCCCCCACAACTCTCTCTCTATCTCTCTCTCTGTCCTCCATCTTTCTATCTCTGTCTTGCAGTCCTTGCTTCCCCCCGCCACTGGCAGGGACTGTCGCCCGCTTGGCGCAGTTCAGCCAACCGTCTGCCACCCGCAGCCCCCAGAGCCAACTGTCCAGCTCCCGAAGCTGCCCCCAGCCTCCGAGCTCCCTGCCACTTCATGGCGCCCCACCCCCCCAGCCAACTGTCAAACTGCTTTCTAACTCTCTCCCCCTCTGTCAGCCAATCACTTCCTTTCTGCCAGGTCCCCACGCATGGCCCTGGCCCGTCTTGGAGAATTAATAATATAGATAATGAGTACATCCTTTCTACTTGTTGTTTGATTTAGCTGACGTGTATTTTAACCTTGAGTGTGCTTTGAGTTTGGTAAGGAGTCAAGCAAGCATGCTCGTGCAAATGCTTGTTATGGTTTAACTGAGCAAGGCTGTTCCGGATAGAAAGTTTGTTTTCACTGAAGCAAAGGAACAAGTTTGTTCATTTGGAATGTATATTGCATTAATGTTTGTTGTTTATATATAGATATGACACACTTCTGAGGAAGATTGTTTTCGAAACTGACAAAGATAACCTAGGGATTTATGAATGTTAAGGGATTTATACATCTTACACTTGTAAGAATGAAGATTTTTGCCATCTCCAGCTTCAAAGTATTTTTCATGTTGTGTACGCTAGCTGTGAAGACTGGACTTTGAACATTCATATTTGCCAATTGTTCCATCTTTGCCATCATTGTATATGCTAGTTTCGTGAACAGTTAGGGATTTGTTATATAAACTGTATATTTACATATATGTTTGACCTTCTATCTAGACTGTTTCACGGATTTGTTTCCCGTTTAGTTTTTGGTCCATGACTCCCCATATGGTATTGTGTCTAGAAATACAAACTATGCATTGTTCTCCCCACTTATGAGGAATATGGGCCCATTCAGTAAATTCTTGCTAACAGTCTACTTTTTCTTTCTGTCCATACTAATAGCCCAGATTCAAGCATGCTGTCTATCAAAGCAGTTGCCTTTGTGCATCACCACAAGATGATGCCACTGCTCCATCACTTTAGCTTTGTTTTTAGCAATGTGCTCAATTGCAGCTTGTGCTTGTTTACAGTATGCTTATTTGAACAGTTTGCCATGAATATATGCGAAGCCAAGCAATCAGCCTAAACAGAGGAAGAACTAGCCCACTATGCATTTAAGGGGCCTAACTTGAAAATTCCATCCCAAGTTTCAGCTCAGCTTTTGATTTGTCCAATACAGACTACATGTAACCTGCCAGAATATTATTATGCCCTGTAGGAATACCTGATTAAAAGAAGTACAGTGAACATCATCAACATACTTCCTCAAGGGGAATATCACGACTGCCCAGGTGGATTTTGTTGCTTGTTCTCTGAGCCACAAAGACACACTTAACACTTGGACAGCTCTCCACAGCTTCATCCACTGTCTTCTTCAGCTCTATGACCCGTCCTCCTCTAAGTCCCTGGTTACAAGTGATGACTGCTTTGCATTCAGCTAGCAAGAGAAACCATTTGTGGGCTTAGCAACATTACATACATACATACATACATACAAAAAAAATCAGTAACTCCTATACAATTTGGCAATTTAAACCATCTGACTTAATCATGATTAAAAAAAAAAAGTCTACAGGGGGTTACTGAGGAGCCTTCCTGTATAGGTTTTGACAAGATTAATTCCTATGGAAAGTAGAGTCATGAGGAGACCATGAATTCACTGCTTTGCAATGTGTTTTTTGACATGTTTGCTGAAGTTTCTGATCAAGTTCATGTGCAGATCCTCCCACAAAGGAGAATCCATGCCCCCATTGAGGCAATCTCAGAAGTTCACATGAAGTGAGTCCAACTCTGAAAATACTATGATGGTATCAGTGATAAGATTAATTAAAACAAATCCAGGAATTTATTTATTTTATTTATTTAAAATACTGTATTTATACCCCGCTCCTCCAGTACACTACTGCTCGGGGTGGCTCACAACAATAAAACAGATATTTTATTAAAATAAAAAATAAATTAAAACTAAAAGTAATAAAATTAACCAAATTAAGTAAACAAGTTAAAAGTCAGGCTAAAAACCACAATTAGTATTACATTTCAAATTAAAATTATTTTAAAAGCTAAAAATTGAGAGTTATATAAAACTAAACACTAAATAATCTACCAGAGATAACCAAAGATGGAGCATTAAAAAGCCTCTTTAAAAAGATGTGTTTTTAGGGTTTTTTTTAGAAACACTAAGTAACATCTGGATGTATATAAAAATGAAAAAACTATATTTAAATATATATATTTATTTTATTTTATTTATATATACACCATTTTATACACCATATATACACCATTTTATTTGGCACAATTTATAGTACCACAGAGCTCTATCGTACAAATTGAATTCTGTGCACACAGAGGCGAATGTATTCTTTCCTATTGTAAACCGCCCAGAGGCTTAAGTTCTGGGCAGTATACAAATATGTTAATTAAATAAATAAAATATGCTGGGGGAAGCTCCACATACATAATGGGAATGTCCAGTATGTGCATGGAGTAGTCCACAGCTCATCAATCAGAACAAGGAATCCTATATACTGTACATAAAACTCCATGTGCACAATGAAGCCCAAGTATACAGATCTGAATTGCTGGATTGTGGCTTACGCCACTAAAACGATTTTTAAGTGTCCCTATGTTGATGGTGCATTAATGACTTTCAGAGGGTGGGGGAGTTAATTTGCCTTGCAATATGAGAACAAGTCATACTATGAATGTTTTATCATCTAGCCCTTCCCAGAACTGGAGAATTACTTACAGTCATTGATCCTCCCTGCTAAGGACTCTCCACTGAATCCAGCAAAGACAACTGTGTGAACAGCACCAATTCTGGCACAAGCCAACATGGCAGCCACTGCCAGTGGTGATACAGGCATGTAGAGAGCGACTCGGTCCCCCTTTTTTATTCCATTTTTCTTTAAAGTGTTAGCAAGACGGCAGGTCATTTCCAGAAGTTCCCTGTGACACAGAAAAGAACTGCCTTGTCATTTTTGTGTGCTTTGTTTTGTTAAATATACGTTTCCACCACAAAAGTTTTAGATATACAAAGAAAAACATATATATGCCAGTCCAGAGATCTATTACAGACAATTATTCAGTCATCTTCAAAGTTCCTACCTATGCAGGGTTGGAAGTGAAGGACTCATGCCTCAGCGACAGAGGGAGACAGACTAGTGAGTCAGAGGGCTAGAGAGGTCAAGACATTGGTCATCCCTTCTCTACTGCTCTGACACTATCCCTTGATATGTATTGCTATTCTTAGGGACTTCTTTCCTTCCAGCCACTTCCTTCTTTCCTCTTTCTTCTCTTTGCCTTCCTTCTCCCTTGCAACACCCATGCTTCCCTCTCCCTGCACCATGTGTGCAGAGATGCATCCATCTGCATCCAGCTAGCTAGCTAGATTAGAGATCCTATCTCTCCATTTTACGATCTAGAATGGAGTTCTCTAATAAAGACTCCTTATATTGATTGGAAACTATGAACTGGCTCCAAGTTATTTTACTCTCAGCATACATGCATGCCTGGGCAGACTCCACTCTGTTTTGCCTCTGTGCACTCTGCTATATTAGAAGGGTCTCTCTTACTAGAGAGAGTTCCCAACATGCAGGATTTAACATAAGCCTCATTCTGACGTTAATGAGTGCAGCAGCACTCACGGTTAGGCTCTGAAAGCGGGGAGGAAGCCTCACCCTGCCGCTGTCACTCACCCCCTCCTGCCAGGTGCTCACAATTACAGCACCATTTGTGTGAAGAGGGAAGTGCCATAACCATGATGGTTGGTTGCAGCTTCTGTGAGTGGTAGCTTCAGGCAATCTAGGCTGCCAATCACGAAATTGCCAGCCATCGTGGTTACGGCACTTCCCCTTTCACACAAATGGTTAATGGTGCCATAACCATGTGCAGCTGGCAGGAGGGGGTGAGTAGGACCTCCTCCCTACTTTTAGAGCCCTAATCCTTAGGGCTGCTGCACTCAATAACCTCTGAATGGGGCTGTAGAGATAAGAAAAACATAATATAGAGATAGGAAACTGAAAGAGGTTGGTCATAAGTGAGCAGCAGAATATTAAATATATATGCACTGTCATGGAAGCTAACAATAACTCAGGATATGATCTAGAGTTCACAGAAGTTGCAGTATGAATTATATCAAATTGGCATAACAATCCTCAGCTATGCTGGCCTCTTGAGAGATTAACATTTTCAGCACTATACATATTTTGTACTATTAACATCACAGAGGCTATTTGGTTTTCATCAACATTCCTAGCATTGGAGAGACACTGACATAATCCAAATATATAAAAGAATGCTCTGATGTTTCCTTGCCAAGTCTCAATATCTATAATTTGTTTCCTGTGCAATTCAACATATTTTACAATTACTTTTTATGTAACTAACAGTCTGACCCTAAACCATGAAAAGTCACAACTCTATGAAGAGAGCCATTATTTTATTTTATTTTTAATGCTGTTACTACTGTTAGTATGGAGACCAAAAGAAACAAAATGAAATCTGATGTGAACTGGGTATTCTCATCCACAGCACCCACTAGCTCCACAGCAAAACTGGAATTTGAAACTAGGACTCCCATCAAACAGAAGCTGGACAACTTACATTTCACTGGATGCCTGCTATAGGCCTCATATTGTTGATGTTGTCTAAGAGTGTTTTAAGAATTTGGTGTCAAAGGCCCACATGTTTGAAGGGCATGTTCAGAAGGGATTTTCAGGACAGAATTGCAAGTGGCTAGACATCTGAAGGCAAGGAACTGGCAAGTGGGAGGGAAGAACTTAATGCTTCCTGTATTCAGATTGCCCCTTGCAAATGATCACCTAGCTATCTTCCCCCAGCTGGGAAATGAAGAGTAATTCCATCTGTTGTATTCTGAAACTAGAAAAAAGTCAACTGCAGGGGGAAACAGCTGGAAGGGCATTTGCAGTACAGAAATTATTATGTACCTTCCATCCTGAGTACCACGGTATTCTACCCTGCAAGTACCTCCTCCTCCATTACAACAACATTTAACTCGAAACACTTGTATGAATTACTTGAATTACTGTTCTTGGTGTCTGCATTTCTGGGGTCTGTTGTCCTACCACATACAGAGATTCATGACAGAACAGGGGGGGCACAGTGCCATTAGGTAACATATTATTTACCTTGTGTTGAAGCAGGCAAAAGAAAAATCAGCTGTTGAGCTTTATGCTGAACTCGATCAGCAAGCTTGAAAATTATAAATGCAAGGTTTCTTTTTGCATTCCATAAATGTAACCCCCCCCCTTTTTTTCATTTTCCACTTCTCCTCTTGAAAGTAGACAGCAACACAACCAAGCCCAGACACTGACTACTCCACACTTTTAAAAGGGTAGACAGCCTTTATAAACAAACAAACAAACAAACAAACATTGTGCTAACAATTCCTGTACAAACTGTTATCAGTGTATGGATGCTTTTAAACTTAAAATACTTCAAATTTTCCAATACAAATTTTACACGACACACAAAAAAGTGTTCTGCAAACACATATGTTAGCTCTTCTCACATAAAATATGACTTCCAGGTGCAGGGAGTTTATGGTTAGCGCAGCAAAGCAGAGCAGAGCGATAGCTGTAAGAATACTATGACTGGTTTTCATTTCAATTGCAGTAGTGAATGAAATTTACTCATCAAGAGGAAATGCCACTCTCATTTTAAAGGATGTGACTTTTCAGCAGCCAGATCTTGAGCCCCAAAGGCTTGTTTCTCAACAGACAATTGGGAAAGCTGTTTCTGGACTGTACTACCTCAGACTGTAATATGGGCTTCCATCACCAAATGCACCTCCACCCTTTTTAGCCTACTTTCCAGTAGGCTTATGAGATCACCCGGCAATCTGTGTGTGTGTCCGTGTGTGTCGTCCCCCCCCCCCCGCCATCAACTTTGCAACGCCTACACCAATATGAACCAAATTGGGTACATTTTTAGGGACACATAGGGATACCTCAGTGGTGTAGTTTGTGATGATGTCATCCAACCAGATCCAAGATGGCGGTTGCATAAACTTCTGAGGCACAAGTGGGTTAACTTGTGAACCACCTCACCGATTTGAACCAAATTTACTACAGCTGTAAGGACACATAACGACATCTCAGTGGTGTAGTTTGTGATGATGTCATGCACCCAGATCCAAGATGGCAGATGCGTAAATATTTGAGGCGCAAATGGACTAACTTGTGAACTGCTTAACCGATTTGAACCAAATTTGCTACAGCTGTAGGGACAAATAGGGACTCCTCAATGGCATATTTTGTGATGATGTTATCCACCCCAATCCAAGATGGGGGTCACATGAACGTCTGAGGCACAAGCCTGCTAATTAGTGGACTGCCTAACCCAGCTGAACCAAATTGGGTACAGTTGCAGAGAGTGACACACAGGGACACCTCGATGGCATAGTTTGTGATGATGTCATCCACACCGATTCAAGATGGTGGATGCATAAACTTTTGAGGTGCAAGTGGGCTAACGTGAACTACTTAACCAGTTTTGAACCAAATTTGCTACAGATGTAGGGACACATAGGGATGCCCTAATGGCATGGAGTGTGATGATGTCATTCAACCCAATTCAAGATGGTGGACACGTAAACTTTTGAGGCACAAGTGCACTAACTTGTGGACAGTCTAACCGATTTGAACCAAATCTTCTATAGCTGTATGGACAGATAAGGATGCCCCAATGGTGTCATTTGTGATTATGTCATCCACTCCAATCCAAGATGGATATGTGAACTTTTGATGCACAAGTGCACTAACTTGAGGACTGTCTAACCGCTTTGAACCAAATTTGGTACAGTTTTAGTGAGTGACACACAGGGCAACTCAATGGTATAGTTTGTAATGATGTCATACACCCCGATCCAAGATGGCGGATGCATGAACATTTGAGGTGCAAGAGATCTAACTTGTGGACCTCGATCTGAACAAAATTTAGTCCAGTTGTAGAGATAGTGAAAGGAAAGTAGGCTGATTAGTTATTACTAGAACAACTTGTTTTCAAAACAGACATGTAGAAAAACAGACAACAGGGGAAGGGTTCTAGTCTAGGCTTCCCTGCAACATGCTGGTTGTCCATGTGTAAGAATATTAGTATTACAGGGGAGCATTACTTCATGCAAACCCACACCTACAGTCTCGTGTTGCTGCCCAAACACAGGTTTATCACTTTATCCACTGTTCGTGAACTAGGCAAGGGTAAGTGATGAGTAGAAAAGAAGTGCACACAGTATACATCATGAGGCCATGGTGCCAAGTTCAAGGGCACAGAGCTACTTATGGTGATGCTCAGATGAATAACTGCAGCAATAAATCATTGCTCATATTGAGCAAGAATATACTTTGTGATGCTAACCAAGCAAACCTACAACAACTGAGGATTCTCAAAAAGGGATGTGGTTAACAGAACTTTGCAAGTTAAAGCAAACGGAAATTGATTACAAACACATCCAGTAAAAGATCCAGTGAGCAAGCTGGGCTATATATCTGCTTGCCCAATAACTGCAGTGTTTCTATTGCCTCAGAAGAATGTACAGGATAAAAGTT
Organism: Hemicordylus capensis; assembly: GCF_027244095.1. Classification (NCBI taxonomy): domain Eukaryota; kingdom Metazoa; phylum Chordata; class Lepidosauria; order Squamata; family Cordylidae; genus Hemicordylus; species Hemicordylus capensis. The sequence continues at coordinate 436,057,226 of NC_069657.1, read as the reverse complement.
AGATTGTACATACTGTACTGGCCATTCTGATGACATTTACCGGAATAACACAAACACCCAGTCCAATTCAAAAATAATCTAGGAAAACTTAGTTACCCAGATACCAGTCTTCAAAAGAGTCCTTAAGAAACTTTTTTTTGGCCAGGCTTTTAGTAAGTGAATGTTTTACATTTTTAATTGCTGTTTAGATTTTTTAATTGTTAATTGTAATTTAATTGTAATTTCTGAATGTGTTAATTTTTTTAAATTTCTGTTTTACTAGCTGGTCTTGTTTTCTGTGTGTGTGTGTGTGTGTGTGTGTGTGTGTGTGTGTGTGTGTGTGTGTGTGAACTGCCTGGAGCCCTTGGAGTCAGGCAGTATATAAATTCAAATAAATAAATAAAATGAAACAAACAAGCAAACAGACTTGCAGGATGTCTATGACCCTGCTAACTGAACAAAGAGGCACCTTTTAAAAGTGGTGATTCTCTTTATTGAACAGGGGAAGAGCAACTGGCCCTATCCATCCCCAGCACAGCATCCTTCCAGTGGCTGTTTGTTTGTTTGTTTATTTATTTATTTATTTATTCATTCATTCTAATAAAACTCTATTTATTCGAGTTTGCTGGTGTCTATCTCATGTTTATTTTTTTTGGATTGTGAACCTTTGGGGACAGGGAGCCATTTAATTTAATTTAATTTAATTTAATTTAATTTAATTATTTATGTCTATGTGAACCACTTTGGGAACTTTTGTTGAAAAGCGGTATATAAATATCCAACATATTCATATTCATTGTATTAATCAAATTTTTACAACATTTCAGTTGACTCACGTGCACCCAGTCTCACCGATGCAGTCATACAGTGCTACAGATACAGACATTACACAGACTAAAAATCGGGGGCAGATGAGAGGAAGAGAAAGGCCTGAATGCTATCTATTTTGAGGTGGTCTTGCAACAAATGATTAGAAATTGCATCCAATGGCCTTATACTGAACACTGAAACAATATGGGAACAAGATAAAAATTCTGCAGGACCCCATACTGAAGGCTCCAAAGCGATGAGGAGCAACCAATTCCTATCACTCTTTGTATGTCCAGATGACTCAAGTAGGAAATAAGCTACATTTACTTTTAAAACATGGAAACATATGTATGTAGGCACAGTGAATAAAATAATCTAAGCTAACATGTTCTGGCTATTTACCTATCACTTTGCTGTTAAGGTAGACATGCCTCTCCCTCACACAAACACACACTCGTTATCTTACTGGTCACCTACTCACTTTATAACAGCAGCTATATTTGGGGCTTGCTAGCTAGCAACAGCTGGGTAACATGGACTAAACTCTTTAGCGTAGCCAAAGCACTTTATAGCACTGTGCTTAATTAATTAGATGCAGGGCTGCAGAGAAGAGGACAAAGGAGGCAAACTGTACAGAGTCACAAAAGGGCTGAGGGTCTCTAAAGTACCGGTTCATAATACTGACAGTGTTTGGAAGGGTGCAGGGCCTCAAGACTATGTTTTGCCCTGGGTTACATCTCTACAGCCCTGATTAGATGACACAGAGGCTATTTTCATGCACAGGCAAAAACGGGCTAAGGAAGCCATAAGAACATAAGAACAGCCCTGCTGGATCAGGCCCAAGGCTCATCTAGTCCAGCATCCTGTTTCGCACAGTGGCCCACCAGATGCTGCTGGAAGCCACAGGCAGGAGTTGAGGGTGTGCCCTCCCACCTGCTGTTACTCTCCTGCAACTGGTACTCAGAGGCATCCTGCCTTTGAGGCTGGAGGTGGCCCACAGCCCTCTGACTGGTAGCCACTGATAGACCTCTCCTCCATGAAGTTATCCAAACCCCTCTTAAAGCCATCCAGGTTGTTGGGTGTCACCACATCCTGTGGCAGAGAGTTCCACAAGTCCACAAACCCAGCCCAGTTTTGCCTGGTCCTGGCAGCAAGCCCGCCTCTGGAGCCCATCTTCAAAATTAATGAAGCACTTGCTCCCTTAACCTCTTTTTCCTGATCGTCTGCCAGCCCTGGCAGCTTGCAGTCGTGTGATGCATTATGGGAGTTCCAGGGGGCCCCTGGGCCCCCAAACCTCCCTGCTGCCAGCCGAAGCTGGCAATCTTCTGGGCAAGCAATCTGCCCACCCAGCAAGGTGCCAAAGAGCGTCTGAGGGGAGTTAAGCATTTCAAGGCTTCCTCCCCACTCTCCCTCGAGCCCTTTCTCTGCAATTGTGAGAAAGGGCTCAGAGTCTATTAAAAGCTTGCAATAAACAAACAGAGGTTTTACAATAGCTTGCAGGAAGAAGATAATGAGGTCATTCACACAATCAAATACTGTGTTCTACCTGGGTTTGGGAGCAGTGTGTGTTCCCAGTTTTTGGTGGTGTGGAAGCAAGGTAGAAGGAAAACCTGCGTAGAAGTGATTGTGTAGAAGGTAGGAGGAAACTCAGGTTACCCAGGTGTTCCTCCCACCTTGGAACATAGGAACACAGGAAGCTGCAATATACTGAGTCAGACCATAGGTCCATCTAGCTCACTATTGTCTACCCAGACTGGCAGTGGCTTCTCCAAAGTTGCAGGCAGGAGTCTCTCTGAGCTCCATCTTGGAGATGCCAGGGAGGGAACCTTCTGCTCTTCCCAGAGCAGCTCCATCCCCTGAAGGGAATATCTTACAGTGCTCACACTTCAAGTCTCCCATTCATATGCAACCAGGGCAGACCCTGCTTAGCTAAGGGGACAAGTCATGCTTGCTGCCACAAGACCAGCTCTCCTCTCTTGCTTCCACACAATCACTTCTACCCAGGTTTTTCTCTTACCTTGCTTCCACACAACCAAAACTTGGGAGCACACACAGCACCCAAACCCGGGTAGAGCACAGTTTTTGATTGTGTGAATGACCTGAGTGTCTTGCTTTAGATAGATATTTTATATATCTTTGCAGATGAGAAAATATTTGATCTTTTCCAAAGAATAAGTATGTATCTTCAGTTCCCTTCAATACAGCATAGTACTGTTAACAGGACTTCTACCAGCATGTCTTAATACATATGCTTAGCACAGATGAAAAAGCTTAAAACAAAACATCTGGGAAGCCATCCTTCAATAGTGCAAAGAAGAATGGATAATGTAACATAACTTTGCACAAGAGGAATAACAGCTCCCTCACACAAGCCAGTTTCAGCAGCTACATCATTATGGGTACAGCTGGACAGTAGTTGTGCATTTCCAGTGCTATCAGTCTTGCCTGTGAGACCATTTGCTCCTCTGAAGTACTGAATATGGTTTGTCACTGTCTGGATTGCAATCAGTTTATTTCACACTTGCAGATTTAGTTCCAAGGAAGTTCCCCACAGTAATCTCAAAGCATAGGTGCACATATGTGTAGGATACATGTGTACAATCACACTAACACCATAGACTAACTATAGTTGTGCATTCCATAGACCAAAGGACAATCTCATCCCCAGCTACAATCTAGTTTAATAGAGCCAAAGCAGTCAAGGTTCATTTTAGATAAGAGTCTCTAGACCCAGCTCAGCAGAAAGCAAGCAACACCCCAAAGGTAGCAAAAGTAATAGCACAGACCCATAGTGCAGGGTCACTCTTAGGAACATAGGAAGCTGCCATATACTGAGTCAGATCATTTGTCTATCTAGCTCAGTATTGTCTTCACAGACTGGCAGAGGCTTCTCCAAGGTTGCAGGCAGGAATCTCTCTCAACCCCTCTATCTTGGAGAAGCCAGGAAGGGAACGTGGAACCTTCTTCTCTTCCCAGAGTGGCTCCATCCCCTGAGGGGAACAGCTTACAGTACTCACACTTCTAGTTTCTCATTCATATGCAACCAGGGCAGACCCTGCTTAGCTAAGGGGACAAGTCATGCTTGCTACCACATTGATGGTTCAAGATGAGTAATAAATTCAGAAAAACCTGATGCCAATACTACGCTATAATTGCACTGAATTCAGATCTTTTTTGCACTTCCTCATGCACACCCAATTGAACATCAAAATGTGGGGAATTTCCACTGCAGCCCTGTAGCTCAGTATATAATTAGAAAAGATTAGCAATGTGTAGTGGCAGGCACATACAAACCTGGCTTTGCAGGCTTTAAGTTTCTTTCTTAAGAAAGGACAATAGTGTAGTTACAGCTCGCTTTCTTCAAACAACACTCCTATTAGTTTTCTTTCCAAGTAACAGGCGAAAAACGTGATATTCAAACAGAGTAACATAAATATAACGGGCTTCAAAATACTCAGAACCTTAATACTTTACACAACTTAGACAGTATGTATTCTCTGAGGAAGGAGAGGATCCTTAATCTAGCCAAAACTCAGAGTAAGTGGAGAAATCATTCATCCATCACTGTTGGAGCGGAGCCATGGGCAAGAGGCGCACGTCTGGGGCCAGGAGGTCTGGGGCAACCAGAAACACACCAGAGTTCATGCTAAAGTAGATAGTCAGGAGCCAGAGGGTCAAACAGGAGCAAAGAGCCAGAAACATGCTAGAGGCACAGCCAGCTAGACAGTCAAGAGCCAGTGGATGGAACAGGAGCCGAGAGCCAGTAACACTCTCAAAGGTCAAGCCAAATAATAGTCAAGAGCCAAAGATGAGTCATCCAAGTAGTCAAGAGTGAGGGATAAGCCAGAGATCGAATGGAGTGGACATCGACAGTCAGGAGAAACAGCAAGACAATTACACCAAAAGAGAATCTTGATACTGAGCCAAAGTTTTATCCTTCCTCTACAGAGGAAAGCCCATGGGTGATCCTATAGGGCAAGGCTTGCCTAGAACCTCAAAGGCTTAAGAACCTGCTGCAGTGCAGCGAGCTGCAACAAGGGGCAGCAACACACAGAGCCTCAGTCAGGCAGAACATGACACTCATGCAGGTCATAGAAAAGTCTTTACATATGCTAGCTAGCCCATGGGAAGAATGATGTTTAAAAGATACTGACTGTGCAACCTCCAGTGGGTATAGTAGCATCTGCCTCCATGACCCTGGTGGCACTGGCATGTAAACACTGAACACATGATTAAGAACTTTAAAATGTTATGTCCTGTGTGTGATGCTGGCACACAGAAGGTATTACCCACAGCCTGCACACTGATGTGTAATCACATCCAGCCTGCACATCTGATGAGTAGGCCTCTGCAAGAAATTCAGCTTTGAAGATCACAGAGGTCCTTGGGGAAAGCGCACTCGCCACCAATACACACCGACTGAAAGTGCCCACCAAGAAAGGAATGGAACCACTGCAAAACAGTGCCCCCAATACCTAACCTGTGCAGGCGCTCCAGAAGGATACCATGGCCGATGGTATCGAAAGCCGCTGAGAGGTCTAAAAGGACCAAGAGAGGGGCGCTACCCTCATCAAGGTCACGATACAAGTCATCAACCAGAGCGACCAATGCCATTTCCATGCTATGCCATGGCCTGAAACCCGACCTTCAAGGATCTAGAAAATCAGCTTCATCCAGAGCTCTCTCAAACTGGGCACATACAACCTTCTCCAAAACCTTTGCAAGGAAAGGAAGGTTGGAGATTGGTCTATAATTATCAAGGGCCTCAGGACTGAGAGAAGTCCTCTTCAAAAGGGGGTGCACCACAGCCTCTTTTAAGGCTGCCGGCACAGATCACTCACGAAGAGAAGAATTCATCAGCTCCTGAAGCCAGGATCTTACATTCAGGCAGACTACTCTAATAAGCCATGAGGGGCAAGAGTCCAGGCTACAGGTCGCAGCACCCATACCAGGGAGAATCCTGTCCACATCCTCAGCCTCAGCAGGCTCAAAAATATCCCAGATGACATCACAAGATGACATCACAAGATGACATCTCCGTCATCTCATCGGATCCTGTGCAATTGGAGTCCAACTCCTGCTGAAGGTGAGTGACTTTATCAGCGAAAAATCTAGCAAACATGTCACAGCGGGTGGATGGAACCTCCACTGGATCCGCATTCCCAAGCAGGGAACACGTAATCTGGAATAAGGCCGCTGGATGAGAGTCAGCTGATGCAATAAGAGTGGAGAAGTGAGCAGCCTTCGCCGCCTTTATCGCCACGGAATACTCCCAGAAATAAGAGAGTAACCATGCTTGGTCAGCTTTGGCATTAGTTTTCCTCCAGTGGTGCTCCAGGCGTCTCTTAAGGCGCTTCATCTCCCTAAGCTCCTGAATAAACCAACAAAGCCAGGATCCATGAATCTTGAGAGGCCGCTTAGGGGCAATCTCATCCAGAGCCCTTGTGGCCTCGATGTTCCAGGCCTCAATGAGCTGTGCTGGAGAGGTGCCCACAAGATTGCTGGGAATATCCCCAAGAGCCCTCTGAAAACCATCAGGATCCATAAGGCACCTGGGGGTGGGGACCATCAAAGTAGGTCCACTGCCCCTGCAGAGGCAAGAAGCAGTGTTAATCTGCATACAGATCAGGGAGTGATCAGACCATGGCAAGGGAGAGGTGGCTATATCCCCCATAATCAAATCACGTCGCCACTGCTCCGAGACAAAGACCAGGTCTAAAATGTGTCCACCCACATGAGTCGGGCCCGAAATTCCATTCAGACATGAATCTCATCAGGTAACTGGGCCAGTCTCTGAGGTCATTCACACAATCAACACTGTGTTCTATTGGGGTTTGGAAGCTGTGTGCACTCCCAATTTTTGGTGTTGTAGAAGCAAGGTAGGAGGAAAACCTGGGTAGAAGTGATTGTGTGGATACAAGGTAGGAGGAAAAGCTACCCAGGTTTCCTTCCTTCCTTCTTTCCTTCCTTCCTTCCTTTAATTAGTGGTACTCTGATCGATGTGTGACAAATGTTGACACTGCACTGGCTCTGCACTTCATGGGTCAACTAACATTCCAACAATTTCCCAGAATATGATGAGTGATGACCTCAACATGTGAGACTCATGTTAGATCATTCACAAGACCATGTCAGAAGGCAATCTGTGATGGGTTCATAATATCAAAACGGTCATCTGATACAGTCCTACTTTTGTGCAGAAAGCTAACGTTCTCATACAAGTCCTCATCTGCAGCCCAAGCCACTTTCCAGCTGTGCTAAAACAGCAGTTTCCTGTTATCAAAACCTTTCCTGTTATCAAAACAGCAGTTTCCTGTTATCAAAAAAGGAAACTACCAATTGAATTTCATCCTGACCTGAAAACGTATGGATCTCCTTTAGGTTCTAATGCTGCATGGTCTCCAACACCCCAGTTCTTACAGTTTAGCAAACTACCCTCAGGGCCCCCTCACCTACCATATGGAAACCACTCTGCTAAAAGAAATATCAGCTATGTTGCCGATATGTTCACTGCTATCCCTCAACTGTGACTCTTCTCCAGGCCAACCATCATGAAGGAAGAGGAAAGCAAAGCATAAGAGTTGGTTAAAAAAAAAAAATTCAAATTAATGCACAAGACAAAGCAAAGTGGGATGAGGATACTGTACCTATAGGTGATTCTCTCTTCAGTACCAGGCTCATCTTTTTCCCAGATCAAAGCCACTCTGTCTGGAGAACATTGTGCATGCTGGTCCAAGCAGTTAACTGCACAGAAATGGTCAAGAAAGCAGAGTATGTGATTTGTTACTGACCTAAAGTATCAGGCATTTGTTACCTTCCACTATTAAGAAAAGACAGTGTAACAATCCAAAAATTAAAACAAATATCATTTAAATAATGAACTTCATTCTGTAGTAATGCAAGGATACAATTATAGGTCCCAATCAAGATACTGTCAAGGGCGACAAGGTGTTACACATAAATTAGTGACCAGATATAGTGGAGTGGGGGGGGGTTACACATCAACATCTAAACTTGAAGATATACAGGCATGTGGGCCTTCACTGAAACAGTGTGTGTTGGAAATGCACCTCCATATCCAATATAAAGTAAAAGGTAAAGTGTGCCATCAAGTCAATTTCAACACCTGGAGCCCACAGACACTTGTGGTTTTCTTGGGTAGAATACAAGAGGGATTTACCATTGCCTCCTCCTTTCAGCACCTTCCTATATCACTGCTGCCTGATCTAGTACCAGTGGAGATTCAAACCGGCAACCTTCTGTTTGTTAGTCAAGCATTTCTCTGCTGCACCACTTAAGGTGGTTATATCCAGTATACATGTGATCAAATAAGGTGATCCATAAACCTAAGGTTCAGGGGCGTAGCAAGGTTGGAGTGGGCCCAGAGACAAGATTTTAAAATGGGGCCCCCCCTCAAAGTCCAGGGCCTCCGCACACCCCAGGCCCCCAAGGATTTAAGTCTGATATTCCAAAATATGTATGCTGCCTGCAAATACATTTCACTGAATACACACACACACATCACAATATATAGTGATATACATTGAGTACTATACATTTGTATTACTTTTAATGCCTAGAACACACTAGAAAGATGAATTATTAAAATGGGCCCCTCGCTGCAGATTAGCAAAGGAGACTTTCAACCATGCAGGGTGAGCCTATGTTTGTTTTCCCAGAATTCTGAACAAATTCAGTCAAGTTTGATTGCAGGAGGTTTTTCACAGGAGGCTTTTAAAGCCCTTTAAGACACATCTCCTCTGTAATAGAGGTGCTGCATTCACATGTTGGCCAGATTTACCCTGAAGTCCCTGCAAGTTATTGGGGAGCAGTTCACACACAAGAAAAATAAAATAAAAGCACCACACATGCTTCACAGTTCTCACTCAGACCTTCTGGGTTGCAAAACAACTTGAACATAAGTGCATTTATAAATGAATGAATGAATAAATAAAATTAATAAAATACTGTTCCAGAAGTTTTTGCAATTTTCTGCCATGAAACAAGCCACTTATAGGACTTTTTAGATAGTTTTTTTTAAGTCAGCAAATTTTCCAAGCTGTTTCAAAATAAATATTCAGAGACTTCTCGGTCCCTCCCCCCCCCCCATATCCAAGCCCTATGGCAAGCAGATCCCTATATATGGGGGCGGGGGGGCGGGAAAGGTAACCACAAAAAGGAGTTCACACTCTACCTGGCAAATGCTGGTCTGGGTTAAGCAGGGCAGCAAGGGGTCTTCTGCTGCAGAGAACACTCTGGCTGCCTCCTCCTTCCTGGCTTGCTTGGGCCCTACTGGAGTTCAGGCTTCACTGCGGCCTACACGGAGGCCTCCCTGGAAGCCCCGCCCACCCACCGATCAGCTGAGAGGCGGGAGAAAAGGAGCTCTTTGCAGCTTGCCTGCTGCTTCGATTGCGGGCCAGCAGAACAAGCAGGAGAGACGGCGAAGAGGGCAAGTGGCTGAGAGGCTATGGGGCTGGGCAGAGGCAATGGGGAGTCACATGAGGTGCCCCTGGGGTGCCCCTCCAGGCAGTGGGGCCCCCAGACAACTGTCTCCCCTTGCCCTATCATTGTTACGCGCCTGCTAAGGTTGCTTGTGGGTATAGATCTCCCTAATGGAGCAGAATGATAGTACTTTATTAGAAAGTAGATAGATGTATTGTTTTGAAAGTTTGCTTGTAGCTATTTATAGAGGTGTATGACATTTAATGTGCTCTGCTCTGTTCTGCCCTGCCAGGAAATCTCACAAGTGCTACCACGCACGGGATTAGCCACGAGTACACCTTAGAGAACTATATATAGAGATTTTGTTTGACAGCCAGTAAAATTCAACAGGAGCTTATTATTAATTGTTTGGTTTAATTTAAACTATTTCCTTTTGGTTACTATAACTCTTAGTTATCTAAGAGAGTACCTTCTTCTACATGATCCCCACTGCACGTTAAGGTCATCTGAGGAGGTCAGTCTCCAGTTGCCACCGGTTTGTCTGGTAGCGACGCAGAAGCGGGCCTTCTCTGTAGCTGCTCCTGGGCTGTGGAATGCACTCCCGGTAGAAATTCATAATTGGCCTGGCCTTCCAGGGTTTTAGATGATTAACTGTTTTAAATTGTTTTAAATTGTTGCCCTGATTTTCAGGGCTTTTAGCTGTTTTATTGGCTTTATTGTGTTTTAATGGTTTGATTTTAATTGTTAATTTGTTTTAATTGTTTTTATCATGTTGTGAACCGCCCTGAGCCATTTTGGAAGGGCGGTATATAAATCTAATAAATAAATAAATAAATAAATAAATAAAATACACCTTAATTTTGATTTATTTTGCTGGACATCTGTATGTATTCCTTTCTTTGTACTGCTCAGTGACTCACTGTAATAAAGATATTGATTGATTGATTGATTGCTGGGGGGAGTGTGTTAAGGGAAACAAAGCACTTGAGCCCCTGCACCATTTTATTAATTTGTTTGTTTGATTAATTTCTATACTGCCCTCAGTAAGTGTGTACTGGAAGTGTATACTGGAAAATGAGAGCCAGCGTGGTATAGTGGTTAGAGTGCTGGACTAGGACCGGGGAAACCCGAGTTCAAATCCCCATTCAGCCATGATACTTGCTGGGTGACTCTGGGCCAGTCACTTCTCTCAGCCTAACCTACTTCACAGGATTGTTGTGAGGAGAAACTTAAGTATGTAGTACACCGCTCTGGGCTCCTTGGAGGAAGAGCGGGATATCAAATGTAAATAAATAAATAAATAAAGTGCAGCCCTTCCCAGCACGTTCTCCCCAGAGCTCTTAAGAGAGGGCTCTGTCTCAAAGGGCCCTCTCAGCACTGAGAAAAGTGCAGTACTGTGTGGAGGTCAGCAGTGGGAAATGACATTGAAAATTATTTGTCAAATTAGCCCCCACTTAAAAAAATAGCAATGATCACTTGTCTATTCTGACAGGCAGCAACTCTCCAAGATTTTGGACACAAGTCTTTTCTAACCCTACTTGGAGATATCAAGGATTGAACTTGGGACTTTCTGCATGTAAAGCAGATTATCTACCACTGAACTATGCCTCCATCCTATAATGTAGAATTTCTTCAAAGTTTTCCACACACTGTAAGTGTGCATACAACCATGATATACAGCAGACCCTCATTATCCGCAGATCGGGGTTTCCTGTATTATTCCTTAGAAACCCAGTTTCTTTATCCGCGGCATGAAATATATAGAAAATTTTTGCCTATCAGTGGTTCTTGAGTGGTCAGAAATGACATCTGATGCCATTTAGAGCCACCATTTTGTGGCTTAAAAAAAAGAAACAATTTTTAAAGTGAAAAATCAGAGGATTGGGGGGGCATTCCTGGAGAGCAAGATATTGTGCCTTACTGTTCTTATTTCTGCTCTTCCCTACTTTTTTGGCATTTTTTTCAGAGTAAGGAACCTAACCCTGGATTCCCACAGGTGTAAGATTTCTTTATTCAGTTTCAATATCTGTGCTAATTGGCGGAAGGGAACCGCTGCAAATAAAGAGGGCCTCCTGTAAAGAAAACAAACACATAATGGAACAGTTGTGAATGTCATTAACAACTGTGTACTTTATTGGGTATTGCTGCAGTACAAACTCCATCTAAATAACTGGAAGCTGGCAGCAGCATTGCCTAATGAATTATAAGCTATGAGCTGTTAAAAATTACTCTAAACATGGGTCAATGATCAAACTGAAATGACTTTTAATGTAGTTTCTTTATTCATAAGTCACTTCTGTGTAACTATTTAAGGCACTTACCCTGTAGAACATTAATTTGTAAAAAGCAGCCGTTGAAGACTTATGACATTTTTGAAAAATGTAACCCATTCTTTTCCTATGGATTTCTCCATAAGTCAACTGCAGTGTGGAACCCTTAGCACTGTGGCATCACAGGCAGCTACTGTAAATATATTATAACTCACATCTAGAGCTGTTAAATGTTGGTCTGTCTAAGTCCATCTCCTGTTAGTTTCATGAAATCATATTCCATGCACCTAGATTTACATTGGAATGATTACTAGATACAACCATTACTGCTTTTTGTGAACTGAAACTAACCATAGGTGTAAATGAGTGCAACTGTGTAAACATTAACAGAGAGGGAATGGGCCATGCTCACTTCCATATGTGGAATCCCATGCAGGCAAGATATTCATAATGGACACAATAGAGTCCACACAGCTCTTTAAAAGCCAGAGTTGGGCATTTCCTCCAGCAAAGGTGAGAATTAGGACTGAATTAGGCAGTGCTCCACTTGCGTATAAGTTGAATTGGATCACACTATGGTCACTATTCCCCAATAGTTCTACAATTCTGCCATCTTGCACCAGGTCCTGGGCACCATCAGGGTTGATTTGATTTAAATCAAATTGATTTAAATCACGATTCAAATCATAATTTAAATCATGTCACAGAATGACTCAATTTTAATTATTTAAATCACCATCAAGAAAATCATCATTTTCTATTAAAAGTACATTCTTGTTGTCTAAAATAACCTTAATACATATTCAGAGACAGATGTAGGTTTCATTTTTAGAAAGTAGGTACACAGGAAACTATAAAAGGTACACCCTTCTCATAATGCTGTTTCTTTCAGGCAACCAGACATTACATTTCTTTGTTACTCTGTTTGCATTTCGCACACATGCCTCTCTTACCCACAGAAACTTCATTAAAATATTCCCAAATGGGCAGAAGCGTAGGGAGGCTGTGCGGGATCATGCAGCCCCATTTGGGAGGGAGATCAATTGACCCCGCTGCATTGGCGAGACCAGGAGTGGCTCTCCCTGCCTTTAAAGCAGGGAGAGTCACTCCAGCTGTGCTGCCAACGCAGCGCAGACTGATTTCAGTTCCAAACGGGGCCACACGACCCCGTTTGGGACTGAAATAATGCCCCCCCCGCGTCTGATGTCAGACACAGGGGGAGTATCTGGGGCCATGCTCACAGCCCGGTTGGTGGTGGCCCAGGTTCTTTGAACCCGTTTGCCCAGTGGTTGCTCTGCCCCTGCAAATGGGGTATATTTTACAGTCTGCTACCATGATAGGTGTTTCCCTTCTGCAATGGAAGACACATTCCAAAAATGTTTCCTCAGGATTGCATGAATATGTTTTGTTCACGTGTGTTTTCATTTTCTATTCCCTTTCATTTATAATAATTTATAACTCCTCCTTGCTCAGGTCTACTCCATCCTTCCAAATCCTCTATTCATTTATTGACCACCTTTGTCTTTACACTTTTAGGGAGAGAGAGGAGCAAGGGCTTGACTGAAGGTGTGTGCTGCATGTACACCACCTGCAGAATAGAATTGATCAGGTCTGTTATCACTCATCCCTATATACTGCTCTTAACATTTTCATAAGACTATAATGAGAAGTTATGATTAATATTCATGATGATATCTTTGACCTGGGTTCTTTTTTAATGAATTGGTTTTTTAAAAATCCAATTTAAATTTAAAAAAATATTTTTTTTTAATCTGATTTTTTTTAAATGATTTTTATCAACCCTCTGCATCAGTCAGGATTAAGTCCAAGGTCACCTTCTCTCTGGTTGGTTCTGCAACCAACTGTTCTAAGTCACACTCATTTAGCATGTCTAGAAATTTGGCCTGTCTGTACCAGCATGTGGATTTGCCCAGTCTATGTGAGGGTAATTGAAGTCACCCATTACTAAAACTCTGTCTCTCTTTGATGCCTCTCTGATTTGCTTCTCCAACTCCAGGACACTCTCAGCATTTTGATCCAGAGCGCAATAGCACACGCAATAGCACACTCATCTCCTTTTAGTCCTTGTATTGTCACCCATAATGATTCTGTGGAGGACTCCAGTCCTCCTAGGTTTTTTAGCTTGTTAGATTCTATCCCTTCTTTTACAGTGCTTATCCACCCACAATCCACTCTTCCCTGTCCATCCTGCAGTTTGCATCCAGGAATAACAGTGTCCCTGGTTCTCACCACTCCACCAAATTTCCATTATGCCCACTATATCTACGTTTTCATTAGCAGCCAAGCATTCCAGCTCACCCATGTTGGCTCAGAGGCTTCTGGCACTGGTATATAAACACCTATACACCAAGACAATTTACTTGGCATTGGTGTGTGCTATCTCCCTCACTGTCATTTGACCAGCTGTCATGTGTTTCCATCTGTTCTACTCCGGTTCTACTCTGTCCCCTTCTGATTTATCTTAAAGGTTTGCACCTTTGCACCTTAGAGGATTTTGCTTACTGAACCAGATACCACCCAGTACCTGTTGGCAACCCACCCCCACCATCATTTTAAAAACTGCTCTGTGACCTTTTTGACTTTTAAGTGCCAGCAGTCTGGTTCCATCTTGGTTCAAATGGAGCCCATCCCTTTTGTTCAGGTTTTGCTTGCCCCCCAATGTATCCCAGTGCCTAACAAATCGAAACCTCTCCTCCCAGCACCACAGGTCCTCATCCATGCATTGAGACCCCTCAGGTCCACCTATCTTGCTGGCCCTGCACATGGAACAGGTAGCACCTCAGAGAATGCTACCCTGGGGGTCCTGGACTTCAATATGCAGTACAATTAATGTTCCCCATATCAAAACTTCCTGCCTATGGAAAGTCAGATTGTCAGCGAGAAGAATTCTAGCATAAACCTTTCCCTGATGGGACAATGTTTTAAGTGTGAGAAGTGTTTTGTTTTGTTTGTTTTTAATTGGGGGCAAGCATACCATTCTCCATGTGCACTCTGAAGTGGTGCACTTTCAAGAGGATTCTGACCTGTACTTTAGCTGAATGCATAGATCCGTTTATAGACATTCATTCACCAGAGTTAGGATACTGCTTTAGTTATGATAGTGAAAGTCTTTGTTTATGCAGCTACAGCTAGAAGTAAACATGGACTTAGGGATACCAATTCCCATAGTATGAAGAGCCACTTGCCGTATAATGGGCCACTAGGGATTTAACATTTTAACATCTCTTTGTTATTATTTGAACAGTAATTTAAAAAAAAATCTGAAGCTAAGCTTGCCTAAAGGCCTTTCTACAGGACTGGAGCGCTTATCTCCCAATTCCAGAAGTATGTAAACTCACTTTAGTTACTCAGCAGTGAGGGAAAGTGTACTTTACATGCTCAGAGGCACTTCCATATAGTTTTATTATTATAGTACATATCTGAAACATGAATAATTCTAGCATTTAAAACATGTTCATATGTTGAGCCCTGTAAGACCTCCTTGTAGGACGCAACTATATATGCCGGTGGTAGGACTAGACTCTCCTCCGCTTCTTCCAATTTCCTAAAAAGCATGTGTGGGGGGCAATTTAAAATACAGCATGGGAGAGGGGGAGAAGCTGAACTCGCTCCCTGCCTGCACTTTTCCACCCAGAGTTACCTGTATTTTTAGCCATTTCTCTACACTCCCGCCAGGAGTTTTCTTTAGTTTGTTCTGTTTCCCCTTCAGGCTCCGAAGTGGTTAAAAGCTAGCAACCTTCAACAGCCAAATCTGAAGTAAAAGTTGTCTGCTGAGAGTTTTGGAGGGAAAGTTATAAAGTGTTGTGACTGGTTGTCTCCAGGAGCATTTCCAGACAGGGCTTTTAGCTCACTTCTCCTCCAGAATGGGGGGTGCACGTTCACATATTGGCCAGATTTACTCCTAAGTCCCCGTTAGCTATTGGAGAGCACTCCACACACGATTCAGGTTTTTCATTAGGCATTGGAACATAGCCTGATTTATGTCCGGGGTTAAAAAGATCCACTTTTTGCATCAGTTTTTTTGGGCAAATTCAAACTCACAGTAAACCAACAGTAAAGTCTGCTGTCTGAAAATGCTCCAGGCAGAGACAGAAGGGTCTGGCTGCCTGAGGGAAGAAACTCCCTGATTCAGGAGCGCAGCCTGACCGCCAGCGTCTGACATCGGACGCGGGGGGGGAGGGGTGTCGGGGCCACAAGGTGCGGCCCCTGATTGGGCACGGTCCGTGTTCTTTGAACCCGTTGGCCCAATGGTGGCTCCGCCCCTGCCCTGATTGGTTAATGTATCCTTTTGTAACTGAATAAAAGGGAGGGTTGAACAGCCAAGGCGAAGAAGACTGTGGAAGAAGAGTTCTGTGAGAGAGAGTGTTACTGAGTGATGTTTGAGCTGGGAGACTGAGACTGAGTAGGATCGGGCTGAAACTGCTAGGGAAGGTAGCACTGAAGGAGCTGGTCCTACTAGAACCTACAAGGCCTTGAAAGAGAAGGGTAGCAAGCTTGTTTGTTTTGAATTTTGAACTCTGTGCTCTTGCCAACTGAACTTTTCATTACTTGTTTCTGTACTGTTAGAATTTTTGCAGCCTTTTATTCTAGTAAACCTGTTATTGCTTTAATACTATTTTACTAGTGTCTGCCTGTCATTTTAGTCCCATCTTACACCTACCTGCCTATTTTATTTACCACACTACTGAGTTTGTTTTTGAAAGACAGAGGGTTCAGTGACTGGGAGTGGAAACAGTCACACAAGCTAAAAAATTTATTTTAGTGGCAGTGGTTAGACAAGAGGGCCAGCTAAGGGGAAGCCCTCACATACCTTTTCCTGTAATTACTCAACTACATTTTGCAATGTTTTTGTTTATACTTCCTAAAACTGCTCCAAGACTAGCAACTGCTACAAAACCAGAATACGATGTATGGATATTTTTTCTAATTTGAATTATTGTTGTGAGGTCTGTAAATTAGAGCATAAGTCCATGAAAATTCACAGAGAAATTTAGTTTAATGTGTTTATTCTAATTTCAGTGCTCTTCAAACAGCATTGCACACAGTGCTTTCTGAAACAAAATCTGTTAAGAGAGTTCCACTGTGAGACTGAAATAAATTGGGAAACAACCTCCATCATATTTGGGGGATTGATGGGGATTTTTTCCAACTGCCCAATTTTGCCTCATTTAAAAATATTTGCCTTATTTTTTAAAAAAAACAAACCGAATTGTCACAAAGTCATAGAAGCTCAATTGTAATGTAGAAGCAACATCCCCACCAGAAAGTATAGCTTGTTTCACTAATTCTGAACTTTTAAAAAGAGGGGGAAAGGAGCACTTTTACAATAAAGCCAAGTTCAGCTTCTGCAGATTCAGCTTCTCAGCCAAACAAGTCCTCCATGTGCCAGAAAACTCATACCTCTATCCAGAAAGAAGAGTGCTGAATTAATTGGCTGGCACTCTCATCACCAACTGCAACTCCAAAAGGCTACACCCGTGATTATTTCATGGGCAGAGAGGAAAGCAGGGATGGACCTACCTTCCCCCCAGATGATCCTTGAAGTTCCCTTCGGCACACTGGAATGCACCCACACAATCCAGCTGCATGGAGCAGCACAGATCTCTGGAAGCTGGCAAGGGCGTATCTAGAGTGGGGCAGGCAGGGCACGTGCCCCGGGTGCCACTTGAAGGGGGCGCCATTTTAAAAAAAATTTTTAAATGGCTGCCATAAAATGGCTACCGTGCATGCTCAAATGGCCTCTGTGAGGCCCTAGGCAATGCCAGGCCTTGCAGAGGCCATTTGAGCATGCACGGTGGCCATTTTGTTTTCAGCAGCCATTAAAAAAAATATTTTTTAAAATGGCCACCACACATGCTCAAATGGTCCCTGTGAGGCCCTAGAGGCCAGTGGGGAGAGGGGGAACCTTTGCAGACCCCCCCACAGCCTTTAGGAAGCCCCCCAAAGGGGCTACAGATAATTTTTTAAAAAAATTAATATGTCACTGTACACATATTCAGATTTACACTATGTACAGAGAATCAGGGCTTGTGAATAGTGAGCTGAAGCTTATGAGCTAAGATTGTATTCATTTGCTCTTACTTTGCTTCTTGTGATAAGTGAGTTAAATGTGATGTCTCAGTAACAAGACTATTAATGAGGAGTTTGTCTTTGAATCAGTGTGAAATCCTTAGTATTAAGGCCCACTGGGAGTTTCTTGCTGTCTTTCTCTCATTTTAACTCTTTTTCTGAAATACTAGAATATATTCCAAGCAGCAACACAGTTTACTCTGCACATCCTTTAATTATTTTCAGAGTATCTGGGGAAAGTCAAATTCTCCATTTATTTTTAAAACTTATGTAATAGTGATGCTATAATGCATAGTAGAGAATTAGACAGGCACTTCTGTTTAGTTTTCCAAGTACACCTCATAATATTTGGGTATTTCATGAGCCCCAGCATACTGATATTTGTAGTTTTCCAGCATTTTTTGATCTGGCTACATCCACTGCTAAATAGTTTTTGAAATATTAAAAGATTAACGAGCTTGACTTGTATTTTTGAGCTGATTTTATAGTAAAGTTATCTGAAAGATGGGTGTCAGATGTTTGGACAGGGGGTGCAATTTCAGTGCTTGCCCTAGGCGCTATTTTCCCTAGATACGCCTCTGGAAGCCGGGACTCATTTCCTTGGCCTACAGGAATTCTACAATGCAGCACACGATGAGTGCAGTACACTGGGAGATTCCCCTGGGACTGGGAGTCAGGTGCTCTAGGCTTCCAGAATTTTGGGCACTCTAGGTGCCTGACTCTGTATGCTCAGGCTGTGTGCAGCCCAAGCATACACACGACCCAGTGCTGGAGTTAAGGGTGCACTTGTGACCTTAACCCTGGCTAAAGGCTGGGGTTAAAAGAAGGGCTAGGTGAGGCAGCAACTCCAGGATTGGCCTCGATCCCAGCACTACACATGAGCAGCCTAACCCAGGTGGGACTGCCCTAGCCTGGGTTAAGTTGCTCGTGAGAATAGCCTGCAAGTGTTTTCCACCTTTCAGTAACAGTACATCCATTCTACCTGTAGAATCACAACTACAAGAGCATACCCTACAGAAGGCCTTTATAAAACATCCCCCCCACACACAAGTAACAGTTGATTTAAAAAGAAATCTGACAGTCAATGCCTTAGCCAGGGAAGTTTTTTTTTTGCTTCTGTTCTTAAGATGCAAGACAGGGCTATGTAGTAATATGACACCTTCTTTTCTACTATTCAGATCACTGATTAGAGTGAGTCTGGTAAGTTCTGCAAGAGTTAAGGAAGAATCAGCCCCAACAAGAGAAACTGGCCAAACTAGCTTCAAAACATATCAGTTCCTAGTGCATTTGAGAACAGACGGGTGGCAAGGGGATTGGATGTGTACGGGCTAAAAGAGAGGAGGGGAAAGTACATGTTAGCTGACTTGTGGTTAAACAACCCTGTGGAAAATGAAAGAGAAGATTAAAAGGGATTTAGACAAATTTAGACAATTTTTAGAGAAGAAAACTGTTCTCACAGTTTTAAGAAATGTTTTGTAATGGTATGACTCAGTATACAATTGGAAACTGGATCGTTTAGATGAATCTTTATGGGCACTACAAACCGGATCAAAATTATGGATCCAATTATTGGAATCGCTATGAATTTGTTAATAACTATGCAGACCAATGCATGAAATGTCTGTGAATCACTGTGAAATGCCATGATGCAGCCTGAATCGCTGCAATTTGCATCCACAGTGCAAACTGGGGGCATGCTGATCCTTGCTAGTTCCTGGGTTGGCACAAAGATGGGTGGAAAACTTGTCATCTGGCAGCATCCCAAGTCATCTGATATCAGCATACTTCCTAAATTAGGAGAAAGCTACATGACAGGTTTAAGTGTGAAAGTTATGCACTTAAAATGCATCCAGCTTACAGTACCACATGCATCATTATTTCATCCTTCAGTGACTGGTGTGGAGAGAAATAAATGTTTCACCTCCTCTCATAACACTAAAATGAAGGATGGGAGAGGAAGCCAATGGAATTGATTGGCAGCAGGTTCAGAGCAGACAAAAGGAAGTATTTCCCCTTACACATCATTAACTTATGAAATTCAGTACTACAAGATGCAACAAGGGACACTAACAGGCGTGTTTTTTTTTTTTAAGATTAGACAAATTCATGAAGAACAGGTCAGTAAACAGTTATTAAACACAACAGCAAAACAGAATCTCTATCTACAGAAATATATCTCTGAATACTAGATGCTGTGGACAAACGAGTGAAAGTTTGTTGCAAGTAGCTCGATTATCACTTTCTCCCTCACCCTGCCCCTCCCCACATCTCAACCAAAAGGCTTGTGCATTTTATCTGCTCCATTTTGGGAGGAGTACAGTGATGCTTAAGCCTCTTTGTAGAAAGCAAGGGGAAGACAAAAGAGAAACAGAAAGCAAGTCAATTACGGTAGTGAAGCAGCAGATACTCTGTGCTAGAAGCTCCTTCTCACTGCCACCCACCACCTCTACTGAACTCTTCCTTTAGAACGCAGGCTGCTTTACCTGCCAGGCAGCTACAAGATGATGAAGGGCTGCACAGACAAGGCAGGAGGGACTAGTCACACTTCTAATGCTAGTGGCAGCATCAGGGGTGCGACCAGGCCACAAGGTGGGGGGAGGGAAAGAGGGGGCTGAGGAGCTGGAGTAGTGGTGGAGGAAGCAGGCCAGATGGGGCAACACCTGCAGGGGTGGGGATGGGACAGGAAGCCTACACTTGCTGCCCTAGGCCGTCACCCCAGCTTGCCTCATGGACGAGCTACCCCTGCTCTTCCTCCTCTCTGTTAGCCCATGGACATCAAATCCCCTTACCACCTGTATGCTGTCAAACACACTAGGAACTGATGCACTTTAAAGTTAATTCGGTCAGTTTCTTTTGCTGGGGCTGATTCTTACTTAACTCTTCAATTCGCAAGTAATATAGTAGCTCAACTGTAGAGCATCTGTTTTGAATGCAGAAGGTCCCAGGTCCAATCCCTGGCATCTCCAAGTAGGGTTGGGGAAGACTCCTGCTTGAAACCTTGGAGATGCTGCCAGTCAGTGTAGACAATACTGAGCTAGATGGATCAGTGGTTTTGGCTGGACAGTCTGGTTGACAGAAAATAAGGTGCTATCTCATCACAAAGCCCTACTTTGCACCATAACAGCCCGATTCACATGTTAAGTTCAACACACATACAATCTGTGCACAGTGTACACAAATACAGATCCTTATGCACATAGCTATTCATACATTACGCTAAACACACATCATGTGCTCATTATGTTTATGTGTTCCTTTACAGCAGCACACTTCCTTTCTGTACCTGTATTTGAGAGGCCCTGTTCCTTTCAAACCAACACATTTACACAAAAACATGTGCATATGTACAGACACCTGAACACACATACAATAGGGTTAAAAACATAAATCAGTCAGTTTACTCTTCTCCAGGGTGTCAAGCATCACTCTCACATCAGTCCCGCCACCTGAGATCCTCTAACTGGGCCTGGCACGGACACTGAGTAAGGGGGGACCTGGTGACTTTCTGCATGCCAGCCTGCATGGGCTCTGCAAGTGAGCTTGTGACCCCTTGAGAGCACAGGATTTCAACACGCGGAGGACTAGATTCTGCGGTGGAACTGAGGAAAACAACTGCCGCGTCTTTGAGCACGTACAGAGCGCCGCTCTTCCGCTTTTCATCGAGCAGCAGCCGCACGCTGTTAGAGGGCAAAGCTTCCCGATCGCACACGGGGCGGGGGGTGACTTCCAGGCACTGAGCACTCAGCGGCAGCACCTTTCGCTTTCGAAAGCTGCGGCCGCCCGCCCTGCAGAGCCTCGACAACAAGGGGGCTTCAGAGAGGGCAGCGGGGCAGGAGAGCGGGGGGGTGTCCCGTCCTGGCACCTCCTCGCGCCCTCTCTCAGTCTCTCCCCGCTAGGAAAGGCGCCTCTTCTTACCCGCCACATTTAAGCGGCCGCCCAGGAACCAGCGGACGCGGCCCTGCGCGAAATCCCACTCGCAGTCCGTGTGGTGCGGGGTGTCCCACAGAAGCGCCTCCCGGGCCAGCGCCCCCCAGAACGGGCCGGGCTCCCTGGCCGCCCGCTCCCACAGCTCCCGGTAGTTTCCCCTCAGGGAACGGGCGCCGCTGCCCCGCTGGCCGTAGGAGGAGACTCCGCTGCTGAGGCGGGCGGAGGAGAGGCAGCCCCAGCGGGCGCTCGGCAGGCAGCTCCGCTTCCCGGCGCGCAACAGGCAGCTTAAGGCTGCGGTGGCAGCCGCTGAAGTAGCCATGGCCATGAGGCCGCCCGCGGAGCCCTCGCTTGGGAACCTCCGGAGGTGCCGCCGCCAGGGCAGACCGCAGCAGCCGCCTCACTTGGCGGCCCAACAAGGAAGTCTCGTCGTCTGGATAACGTTCCCCGGCCGGACCGGAGACGTCGCTGCGTTCTTCTTCTCTTTCTTCTTCCTCACCACGCCCTTCCCGCTCCTTTTTTTTTTCTGTCTCTCCGCCTCCTCCCGCGCCTTCCCGGGCTCCGCACCGCCCCGGGAGGCCGCGCTTTCCTCCTCGGCGTTCCTTTGAGAAAACGCGGCGCCGCCCGCGGCCCTTCGGTTGCCTAGCAAGACTTGAGCGCGGGGGGGGGGGGGTGGAGGAGAAGGAGAGAGAGAGACAGTTTATTCCCTTAACTCACCATCAGCCCATGAAAACTTCTCCGAAGTTTATAAAGTAGCTAATAGAATGTCTTGTTAGAATATGGGAGTCACGGGGCGAGGGAGAAGGGGGGGGGCGTTTTCCAGCGAGGGCTGCGCGATTTTGACTTGAAGTCGTGTCACTTTCCTCCCTCTTATAATTAATAGACGCAGGGGTGTAGCTATCATTAAGCCGATGGGTTCTCCCCCCCCCCGTTCCACCCCTCCCTATCTTTTTCATTATCCCCCTCATTCTGAGGAGCCTCTGGGGAGAGGGGGGGGGACACACGGTCCCCTCTCCCTTAACTCGGTAAACATCACCACTGAAGAGTCTCCCAGCGACTCTCAATATTTAAACAAACAATGAAACCATATATTAATTCAAACATGCGATAAGAACAAGTCACACCTTAAGCTAAGGCAGGTTATAGGTAAATAAGGCACAGGGGGACAGCCCCAGAGTGCCTATGAAGTGGTGGGGAAATACCAGAGGCGTAACTAGGGAAAACGGGCCGGGGCAAGCACTGAAATTGCGCCGCCTCCCCAACATACATCTGACTGACACACATGTTTCAGAAAACTTTTATTTTAAAAATTACCAAAATTACCAAAAATTTCAAAATGCACTACATACTTAGGTTTTTCCTCACAACAACCCTGTGAAGTTGGCTCGTATCTCAAACATCAGAATTATGATGCAATGATGATTATTATGATTATGATGCCCCTCCCTCACGCCCTGGTTCTGTTCCTGACTTTCCCTTGTGAGTGACTGTATTTTAACAAAACAAAAACCAAGGACTCCAAAGTAATTCAAGGGACTAGGGTGATAGTGCTAAAGACTCCTTATTCTCCCGCTGTTAAAGACTCCCCTTTTCCGAAACCGTGCGCTATTTACACCAGAAAAGGTTTCAAATGGAGGGGGAAGCATTTATGCATTTATGCTTTGTTTTATGTTACGATTTCAAAGTTAGAAAAACTATAAAAGGGCCATTTTAGAGAAGATATGCACTGCCTTAGTTGCAAATCCTGCTTTTTTTGAGATTCCCTGCAATTGAATAAAGCGATAATATACACCTTTGCTATTTAAATTGGTTGGAGAGTATTTATGACAATAAAAAATGAAATGGCATTTCAGATGCAACATTGGTTGCCTAAGATTTAACTAATCTTCATCACATTGACAAAAAAGAGCAATTAAAATTAAAATCCATGACTAAAACCAAACCACTTTGGGGTTGTTTTTAATGAAAGGTGGTATATAAATTTAACAATAAATGTTTAGAAGTATATACTTTCACCCCCTGCCCAACCTACAATTAATTCCAGCTTATTTTCAAAGGGCTTCTAGTTTTATTTACAAATTGCTTGGCAGCACCAATGTTTAAGTAATCGCTAATTGCTCCTAATGATAGTTTTACTTATTGTTAAATTTATATACCACCTTTCATTAAAACATTCTCTGTTCATCTGATTTACAGTCTGGTTAATTAAATCGGTGGAGGTTTAGACTTTCCTGATGGGCTGAAACAGCTAATCCATTTTGATGATGACAAATAATTAAATTAGCTTGCATTACATAGTGAAAAAGTCCAGGAAGGGAGAGATGGGGGGATGTGGAACCCAAGGTTCCACATCCCCCCATCTCCCCCTCCCTGAACCTTTTCAGTTAAAACGTGGTTAGATTATAGGGGAGGAAGGACTTGAATGAGCAAAAAGGGGAACTGGTTCAGGCGTTCAGGAAGTTGTTCAGAAGAGGGAGTTGTTCAGGAAGTTTGCTCTGGTGCGTGTCCTCCTCTCGACGCATGCGCGACTGGTGGCGGGGTGGCGGGGCACGCGGGGGAGTGAGAGTCAGAGACTTGGACTACGAAGATGCCGCGGCGCCCAGTGCTGGATGAGCAATGCCAATGGGGGGGGGCGCGCCGGGACCGGGGGAGGGGGAATGCTCTGCAATAAATAAATAAATTCCGGCAAATCAGTGGGGGAACTTTTTGGCGCCCCCTGCCAAGTGGCGCCCGGGGCACGTGCCCCCCTGCCCCCCCTATAGTTACGCCTATGGGAAATACCTCAACATTACCGCCAGCCAGAACTTCTGGTGTTTTATTTATTTATTTATTTATATCTTATATCCCGCTATTTCTCCAAGGAGCCCAGTGCGGTTGTACTACATACATAAGTTTCTCCTCACAACAACCCTGTGAAGTAGATTAGGCTGAGAGAGAAGTGACCGGCCCAGAGTCACCCAGCTAGTATCATGGCTGAATGGGGATTTGAACTCGAGTCTCCCGGTCCTAGTCCAACACTCTAACCACTACACCACCCTGGCTTTATTTTTAAATACCCCATTTTTCTCCCACTTTCTCCCATTTTCTCCCAGTTTAAGAGGGCTTACAACAGCAAAACAAATATAAAACTTCGTAAAGAACAATACATCAAGGCTGGACTGACTTTTTTTTTTTTAAGTTCAGTATTGGAATCCCATAACAACGTGTTTGAAATTTACAAACCAGGAGTATATAAGCTCTTAACCCCTGCTAACTTGGCAAAGAGGCACCTTTTAATGTGGTGGTGATTTTTAGTGGTGTGCAAGGAACCATGCGGCGCGGTCCGGCACTGAGGGGGGGTCTACCTTTAAGGGTGGGGGGGGTAGAACTTACCCCTCCCGCCGCTCTTCCCCCTCCGGCGCTGCAGTTTAGACCGAAGTTTTTGGGGCGGCAGCATTCCTCCCTGCCGCCCCTGCCCCTGTCGTTGATGAACAGTAAGATGAACATGTATGTGTGCATCACGGCGCGTGCGCGCGCAACAACGGGGGCAGGGTGGAACGCTGCCGCGCCAAAAACTTCGGTCTAAACTGCAGCGCCGGAGGGGGAAGAGCGGCGGGAGGGGTAAGTTCTACCCCCACCCTTAAAGGTAGACCCCCCCCCTCAGTGCCGGACCGCCGGACCGGTCCGGTTCCGAACCGGTTCGGAGGCCTCCAACATGGCCTCCAAACCGGTTCATGCACATCCCTAGTGATTGTCTTTATTTAGCAGGGGTAGTTGCTGGTGTCTATCTGATGGGGTTTTTTTTAGATTGTGAGCCCTTTGGGGACAGGGAGCCATCTTATTTATTTATTAAACCACCCTGAGCCATTTTTGGAAGGGCGGTATAGAAATCGAACGAATAATAATGACAACACTCAATATCTCTTAACGAAATAACTAATTGTGGTAAGTATGTGTTCTTGTTTAAGGATCTAAGAAACTCCTTGCAGGATCAAACCAAAGGTTAGAAACTGACCGATGGTCCGCCCACTGATGCACTCTGCGCTGTTTTTCCTTTTGCCCACTGCTACAATACATAACTTTCCTTTTCAGTTCCTTTCCCATTCTTGTTCTAGCAATTAAGTAATAACTGAGCATTGCCCTCTCCTGGCAATGACGTGCATCAACCAATCAAGCAATCCTTTATTACGGTAAACGAACAGAAAATAAAATAAACAAAAAGCACGATAAAACAATAGGATACCAACAATAAACTAAAAAAATAACTAAGACAATTTAACCAACTCTTGATAATTTTTTAAGCTAATAAATCAAATATTTAGCAACATTTAAATACATTAAATCATTGGCTGGACAGTACATATTGAAAGTAAAATAAATCTGAGGGACCTGGAAAATTAACTAAAAAATAAATAATAAAATGGGTTTGAATAGCCTTATAGGAAGAACAATATAAAAGGACATGAGATGTTTCTTTAATGGGACCTGCTCAGCAAGGGCAGAGCTGAGCTTCATGCGGTATTTTCTTATACCTTCCTTCTAATACTGCCACAGGAAGCGCATTAAAATGTGCAAGGGTTAAAGCTCTTCTAAAGTTTGACACCATTCTCTGAATTAGATATCTTGATATCCTTAAAATGTAAGATTTCAGGCTTAAAAATACATCTCTTGGAAGACAAGATTGATCTAATTGACTTCCATATCCATCTGAGTGTTCTCTTAACCTGCTCAAAGCCCAGCATTGTAAAAGCTTCCTGTGAGAATCCGTAATAATATAATTTCTGTTGGATAGATCTTTTCTAGTTCAAAACCAAATTATCAGCTAACTTCAATGGGGCTAATCCTACTGGGGAGAAAGACAATCTTAGCCAATAAGCAACAAGTTGTTCTAGTAAGAACTAATCTGCCTACTTTCCTTTCATTATCCCTACAACTGGACTAAATTTGGTCTAAATCAGTTAGGCAGATCACAATTTAGCCCACTTGCACCTCAAACGTTCATGCATCCGCCATCTTGAGTTGGGGTGTATGATATCATCACAACCTATGCCGTTGAGGTGCCACTCACTACAACTTTACCAAATGTGGTTCAAATCGGTTAGACAGTCCACAAGTTAGTCCACTTGTGCCTCAAGCATCCACGCGTCCACCATCTTGAATCAGGGTGGATGACATCATCACAAACTATGCCATTGAGGTGTCCCTTTGCGTCCCTACAGCTGTAGCAAATTTGGTTCAAATTGGTTAGGTGGTTCACAAGTTAGCCCACTTGTGCCTCAAACATTTATGCATCTGCCATCTTGAATCAGGGTGTATTACATCGTCACAAACTACGCCATTTAGGTGTCCCTATGTATCCCTACAACTGTACTCAGTTTGGTTCATATTAGTCCAAGCATTGCAAAGTTGTTAGGGACACACACACACTCAGACACACAGCGAGACACACACATGGAATACTGGGTTATCTCATAAGCCTACTGGAAAGTAGGCTAGAAATACATAGCCATAGTTCTGTCTCCATCTTAACTTTAAAAACATTAACATTAAAAATGATTTTAATGTTAATGTTTGTAATGTTTAAATGATTTTAATTGCTTAATTGATTTAGTTTTGATGTTAGCTGTTAAGTTATTTTAATTGTTTTTATTTGTTGTAAACCACCCTGAGCCATTTTTGGAGGGGCAGTATGTAAATCAAATAAATAAATAACAATAAATAAATTACACTGGCTTCTCTGCGGGGAGAACCACTTTAGGTACACACTGTGCAATGGAAGATATTTCTTTAAATTTTGGATTATATGGCCTCCAATGGGGCAAAATTTTCCTAAGGCCCAATTGAGCTCCATACAAAAGCTTTTCATGGGCTTTGGCTAAAAATAGCTTTACAGCCACTAGAATCAATAATGTACATCTAGAGTAATAAACAGAGTGTATGATTGAGGCTGCGAAACATAATCCAAGTGGGCACTCCGCCTACCAGTGTCTTGGAAGACTACGCCTAAATATTTAAAGATTTTAACCAGTTCAATTTCATGGCCATTCAATTTCCATTAGTAGGTTTTGAGATACTGTACTTGGCAAAGGCTAAGACTTTAGTCTTTGTATAATTAATCTGTAGTGATCAGCCACTCCTCCTCCTAAAGAGTTAACAGGGAGTGAACCCTTGTCTTGACTGACACCCTGGTGAACTCCAGGACAGCCAGGTGGGTGGGACCTAGAGAGCAGTTGTGAGGAATTCTGGGAACAAGAAAGGCAGGTCTTTGTTAGAGGAGAGAAGGACACGAGGTCATGGAGCATGGCTGCAGGAGGATGACCGCAGCTTTTGGAAGATAGAACTGCAGGAGCTTGAATCTCAACCGGAGTTTGGTGAGTTCAAGGAAAAAGGAAGCCTGTGCTTTAGCTTTGGGAAGTTTAGTCTTGGAAAATGTTTGTTTAGTCAGATTTTGCGTTAGAATTTCTGTGTCTTTGTTGTGTGCTTTGTATATCCCTGATACTGCTCTATTATTGTTTACCTGTAACATAATTAAACTAAGAAACACTAGCTGACGCCCAATACACCCAGAGCGTTGCAAAAGTCTCTATAAACATTTAAACATGCATTAAGACAACCTATTTTTGTAAATTTTAGCTTTTAAAATAACTCTTAATTTGTTTAGTCCATTTGTTTAATTTTATTACTTTTATTGTGTACTGTATCTATTTTATTGTTGTGAGCTGCCTTGAGCAGTAGTGTACTGGAGGGGCGGGGTATAAATATTTTAAATAAATAAATAAATAACCCTACTAAGATGCTTAACTATATCTAAGAAAACTAGAAGCCTCTACGGAAGCAGTCTGTAGTAATTGAATAAAATTGATAATTTTTTTAGTTCTTTTCTTTTTACAAGCCTCTCCAAGCTGGTTTATAAGGGATCTGTGAAAAGGGATCTGTGAAGGGGTTTACTTTGGTGCAAGCACGTCCTCAGACTTTGAGCAACTACAAGTTTTTCTCATCTTGTGTAGGTATACACGTGGAAGGGTTTTGATTTTTGTTTTAATTTGCCCAATATCTAATAACAGAGGGACCTTGGATTAAAGCACCCAATCTACTGGTCCAATTCTCTGCAAGTTTTCAGGTGCTTGGTGGCAGCCTTTTGAACCTACTGATAATTACAGAATAGTTTTTGGAAAAGCCTAGTCATGCGGCTCAGCCGGGATGATTCAGCATTTCTTTCCCTTGTGTGAGTTTGCTCTGAGACAAAGGCTAAAATCTGCTACATGGTGAGCAGCAGTTGGGATTGAAAAGCCACGAGAGGGCCCCAGAGACCAGTTTTTTCTCTCTGCTTGTCTTTTACCTTCAGAGTGAGAAAGCAGAGGGATTTTTTATTATTATTGTTTTGTTTTGTTTTTTTACAGGAAGCCTAGTTTTCTTTGGGTGTGAACAAAAAGGGATTGCAAGCACACACATGGTTATTTTAATTTTTAGCTGCCGGGTTCGATGGATAGCTAGGCTAGTATAGACAGTGGAGAGGGGCCACTGCATGTTGTGGTCTGGCAGGGAAACTCTACACACCTACCCTGCAAAGAAGGTGACAACAGCAAAGATGTCCCAAGCAGGGGAGAAGGGGAAGTTGCCTAGGCAAACAATGATCTCAGGCAGAGGTCAGAGCTAGATGCCAGTTCAGAGGCAACCACCCAGAATCCAGAACTCTTGAAACTCCAAATAGAACTACGAAAGATGGAGCTAGACAGACAGCAAGCGCTGGAAATAGAAATGGATGGAGTTGGAAGCCCAAAGGGCCGAGAGAGAGCTGGAAGTCAAAAAGCTTGAGAGGGAGAGAGAGAGAGATGGAAGCCCAAAAGCTGGAGAGGGGAGAGAGAGAGAGAGAGAGAGAGAATTCGTCCATGAGGCTGTGATGGCCCAGATAAGTAAAGGGCAACCAGGGAACCAACTGCCTCAGCCAACTCTGCTACCTCAACCGCTCCTGGGGGGAAACTCAGATTCCTAGAGTTCAGGGAAGGTGAGGATCCAGACCATTTTCTCTCCAATTTTGAAAGGACCTGCCAGAGCTATAGCATTAAAGAGGACCTGTACATGAGGAGCTTGAGACCACTTGACTGGTTCCCTTCTGGCAGTGTCAACAGAAATGTCAGCCGATGACATGGAGGACTATGTGCTATTCAAAGACATGGTTAAGTCCAGGCTAGGACTTACCCTAGAAAATGTCAGGAATAACTTCAGGGGTCTGAGGAAGAAAGCTACGGTCTTATCAGACCTAAGCCCACTACTTAAATAGGGCACTGCGCTAATGATTGGAATGGGTGGGGGTGAAGACAGTTGAGGAAATCATGGAACTGGTTCAAATTGAGCAATTCCTGATCCAACTGCCAGATCATCTCTTTGAGCAGGTCTTTGTTCAGGGGCCCAAGACCATTGAGGAAGCTGGAGAGTGGGCACAGAGGATGGCTGACTCCAGAGTTAGGGGGACCGCAGAGGCATCCCAACAGAACCGACCCAAGTTTGTCCCAAGGCGGGAGAAGCCTCAGCGTCTGCTCAAAGAGGAGACCAGGAATCCTACCCAGGTGAGCCTAGGGACGAGTCACACCCCACCTACTACACCACAAGGGGGCAGACAGACTGTTCAGGCCAGCCCCAGATTTTTTAAGTGTGGGGAAGTGAACACTTCAAGAGGGACTGCCCCAAGGCTAAAGCCCTAATGAACATAGTTTGCGATAGGAGCCCAGACGTGGCAGCCGCCCATAAGCGGCCACCACCTTGTTTTGATGTGGAAGCTATTCCACCGAAAGGCAAGAGAGTGTTTGGGTCCATGGCCAGCAAGTCACAGCATGGAGGGACACTGGAGCCATGTTCTCAGCCATACACCCCTCACTTGTCAAGGCCCAGCAGCTTGCCCAGGCCTCACTATCTTCGCCAAAGCCCAGGCAGAAATTCCCCTGGTGAAGCTACCTGTCTGGTGGGCCAGCTAGAAAGAGGAATGGGAGTTTGCAGTGATGGAAGATCATCCCTATGCCATGCTGATCGGAGAAGATTTAGCTGACCACGTTTGGGAGACACTCCATCCAGGAGAGAAGGATCCAGTGATGGTGGAGCAAGAAAGGCTGATCTAAGGTACCTGGTCCCAGCCAGCACCACCTATGCAGACTGGAGGTGTACCTGCAGACAGCACCATTGGCAGGAAGAGGCCAGAACCCAGCCTGAGTGCTGAGCGGCCCAGCAGAGGAGAAGCCCAGCTACACCCAGGAAGAGGTGGATGCCCCCATCCGAGAGCACCTGTAGCAGGCTAGTAACCAGGAGGGAAGCGCTGCGGAGGAGAAGGCGGAGCAGGCAGAGATGCCAGGAGCAGCTAGCAGCAGCAGGGCCGAAGAGTTCTGGAGAGAGCAGGAGGCAGACCCAAGTTTGGTGCAACTGCAGAAGGAGGTGAGCCCCAACTCACCACCTCTCAGTGAAACGCTGAGCTCCCGGATCATCATCCAGAATGAGTATATCCATAAAACTCACAGGGAGGCAACTTATAGTGCCTAAGAGACTCCACTTGCACATCTTAGAGGGGGCGCATGAGGGTGGGGGGAACCAAGTACAGAGTAAGGAAAAGCTTTTACTGGACTGGATTTGGCCAGGATGTGACTGAGTATGTTAAGTCATGTGAGGTTTCCCAGTGGGTGGGGAAGAGCCAGGACAAAGGGCAGACACCTGTACAATTCTTTTCTGACCTAGGCACCTAGCTGGGTGTGCAGACTGGGGAAACACCTGAACTGGGGACAGATCTTAACTCTCATCCAAAACTCCCGTTCGGATCGGCGTTGCGCTGTATGCAGATCTGCCACCATGGGGAATCACGGAAGAGGGGGAGCCCCAATTTTCAGCATCCCCAGGAGAGTGGGGTTGCCATTCTGGGCAAAACCAAAGATGGACATGTTCCAAAGGAGAGGAGAGCTGGTCTTATGGTGCATGCATGACTTGTCCCCTTAGCTAAGCGGGGTCTGCCCTGGTTGCATATGAATGGGAGACTTGAAGTGTGAGCACTATAAGATATTCCCCTTAGGGAATAGAGCCGATATGGGAAGAGCAAAAGGTTCCAAGTTCCCTCCCTGGCATCTCTAAGATAGGGCTGAGAGAGATTCCTGCCTGCAGCCTTGGAGAAGCCACTGCCAATCTGTGTAGACAATATTGAGCTAGATGGACCTATGGTCTGACTCGGTATATGGCAGCTTTCTATGTTCCTATGTTCTTCCTATGTTCCTAATGGTCAGATGGGCTGGTAGAGGGCACACTTTGACAGCTTCTTGGTGGCAGTCACCAAGAGAGAGCTGTTGGCGGGGTACCCATCCCCACGGATTGCTTGTATAGAGCAACCTGGCTGGGCAGCATCTGCTGTTCAGCCCAAATGGCCTGACATTCTTGTGAGAGAGCAGTATGTGGGAGAAGGGGACTGTAATCATACATTCAGGAGTGTAGGGAGGCTGGCGGCAGCCCGTGTGTGGCCGCCACGATGGCCCCCTGGCGCTGCTCCCTACGTCTGATGTCAGACGCAGGGGCCCAACTAGCCACGCCCCCATGTCTGACATCAGACGTAGGGACATGGTCTCCCTCCCTAAGGGGGCCACACGGCCCTGTTTGGAAGGGAGATCGACCCGCGCTGTGTTGGGCAGCATGGGCCGGAGCGACTCTCCCTGCCTTAAAGGCAGTGTCCTTGTTGCCAGGCAACTGCTTTGTTGGATCAGAGGCAGAGTGGGGTGGGTGGGGCGAGTGCTCAGAGAGGCGGCCAGTGATAAGTGCCACAGTCATGGAGGGGGCGCAACCCTGGGCGGAGCTACACCACCATCTCTATGATTACGGCTCCAGAAAGCAAATAAACTGCAATTATGGAACCATCCACATTCAGATGTAATGCTGCCACCCAGATGCGTAACTATAGGGGGGGCAGGCAGGGCACGTGCCCTGGGCGCCACCCTGGTGGGTCACGGGGGGGCGCCAAAAAGTGCCATGACACCCCCCTGATCCCCCCTTCCCCACAAAAAAAAATTTTTTCAGGACGACGGAGTCGTCTTGTGCCCGCTGGGATGGCTTGTGGGGAGTGTGAGCGCGGCGGTGGCGGGCGGCGGCGGATCGCCGCCGCCCGCCACCGCCGCGCTCACTCCCGGGCCATCCCGGGCGGGACTTGCATGCGGGTCCTCCCCTTCACCTCTGAGCGTGGCATGGGTGGCGCCTGGAGAGAGGAGAAGGAACAGGCGTGGCCTCCGGCTTGGAACTGCAGCTTGCCAACTGGTGTGGGGAGAAGCCATCATGGCGTGCCCGCCGCCGCTGCCTGCCCTTGGGCGGCTCTGGTAGCAGCCGGGCTGCTCTCTCCCACCCACAGGGGACTGACTCTGCCACCCACAGCGCTCCTCGTCGTCCGCACTGCCGTTGTCTTCTCGCTCCCCGCTGCCGCCTCCTCCACTGGGCGCCATGGCTGAGCAGGCGATCCGCCGCCGCCGCGCTCACACTCCCCACAAGCCATCCCAGCAGGCACAAGACGACTCCATCGGTGGCCAGGGCGCAGGTATAGGGTTAGGGTGGGGGGGGGCGGGGGTGCAATTTCAGAGGCAGCGCTTGCCCTGGGCGCCGTTTTCCCCAGTTACGCCTCTGCTGCCACCAAAAAACTCACTACAAACTGAAGGTTCAAATTGGAGTTTGGCAAGGCAAACTGCAGGTCACTTTTGCCATGAAACCGTGATCACATGCATTCAGACATAAAAGTTCAACACAATCCATTTGTAAGTTGGGGACTTCCTGTATGTGGATAAATTGAACATTATGGTTGTTTGTCTGTAGAGAAGACTAATGATCATTCCTCTGTTCTTGTTCTTGCAGTCTCCCTTGACATAGAAAGAGTTTTCTTCTTAAACACAGCTTGATTATTTTGATGTTCTATTGTTGTATGTGCAAAAGTAGCAGATAATAATCTATAATAAAGACCCTGAGTGTGCGGCCGTGCTGCCCGTGTCTTTTTCGGCGGTT
Source organism: Hemicordylus capensis (assembly GCF_027244095.1). Lineage (NCBI taxonomy): Eukaryota > Metazoa > Chordata > Lepidosauria > Squamata > Cordylidae > Hemicordylus > Hemicordylus capensis. Next base: position 436,023,729 of record NC_069657.1, on the reverse strand, counting down.
CTGAGCATGCGCGGTGCGCATGCTCAGAACCGCTGAAAGCGGCCGCCGCCGGGTGGGCTGGCCGGCCGGCCGGCTGAGAAGAAGTGGCCGCCGCCAGGCAAGCCGGCCAAGGAGAAGCGGCCGCCGCCGGGTGGGCGGCCGGCTGAGGAGAAGCCCCGCCGCCGGGCGGGCGGGACGGCCGACGAGAAGTGGCCGCCGCCGGGTGCGCAGCCCAGCCGAAGAGAAGCCCCTCCAGCCCAAAACCAACTTGCAGCCGCCTATCTGGCTGCTGCTCCTGCGGCTGCTGTTGAGGGTCTCGGGCGACGGGACTCCGTCCTAGCAACCGGGAGGAAGGAAGTAGCAACTGGGAGGAGAAAGGAGGAGGAGCAAACTAGCACCCCCCCCCCCACTAGAGCCCGTTATTATAACGGCCATAAAAACACTAGTCATGTAGATATAGTGATAAGAAAATCCATATCAGATCAGAGCAGAAGAAGCAGCAGAAAATTCAAGGCAATTTTTTTGTAAGCAATGCAGACAAAAATGGCACCAAATAATACCTGGATAATACCCTGCATGGTTTTTGGAGAAAAGAGAGACTTTGCAGACTCTCTGTGTTGATTTGCATGTTGATTTTTGCTGCTGTTTTTGCTTTTCTTCCTTCTTTGTTAATCGTTTCATTTTCAGTGTGTTTTTCATTATATTGTTGGTTTTTTCCTACTGTAAGCTGCTTTGGGTGCCTCAATTTCTGGAGGTGAAAAGCAGAGTACACATTTTAAATATAAATATGAAATAAGACCTCAACATGTTTCTCTATACAGGTATCTGTGCAGTAATAAATGTCCCACATTTTCTCCCATGTGCAATAACCTCTATTATCCACTGGGGGGGAATCTCTAAAACATCACATTTGCTTAATCTTTCAATCTAAAAGTCCATCAAGCAGCAAGATGGGATAAACCTAGATAAAATGCCAGTTAAAAATTAATATCACTAAGCCCATTCGGTAATGGCAGAATACAGATGTTTCTGCAACAAACACACACGGCCTTCCCATTTTAGAAAATGTGAACTCAGACACAAGTTACTTATTAAAAAGAGGGGGGAAAGTCTCCTTATGAAAGCTAAAGAAATATATAATCCAGTCAATCTCATAATGTCCCCTCCCCCAAATTAAAATCTAAATAATCTCATTTTTTTCACATTTCATTTTATGTATGTCCTCCCCCGCACTCCTTTTATCATTAATTCGGTAAATACTTTTAAATCCTAGGAACTGACTGTCCATATGGCAAAGTGAAAACACGTAAATATGACAGAAAATGTTGTTGTAACCCAGATAAATTAAAAAGAATGTGGAATTATTTACAGCATTATGCATGTTTCTATTTTAAACAATCCAGATGGGAGGGGGTGATTTCTTTCTAGAATATCACTTGTTCCATTTATTCTTGCTGTTTACTAGCACCATTCCAGCCACACCAATCAACCCAGCAATGGTTTGGCATCAGCAATCAGCATAATGACAATAATGAGCAGTAGAGGTAATCATTAGGATCATCATAATATAAAAGAGTTTTGCTTTTAAATGAAATTTTGCTATATTTATTGCAACATGGCCTGAAATTGCCCCTCTGTAATTGAGATATAGTCCCAGCTTCTGCTTCCATATAAGTTTATTAGATGCTATTCCCTTTCAAAAGCTGATTAATCATTTTGGCTTAGATGGCAAAAACCAAGGCTACTACTTGTAAGTAAAGTAAAGTGTGCCGTTGAGTCGGTGTCGACTCCTGGGGACCACAGAGCCCCGTGGTTGTCTACCATATTTCATATACCATACCTTAATATGTGTATACTACTTCTTAAACTAGTATCTGGCATAATAATAGTTCACAAAATTCTCCCTCTCCACGCACATGTACACACTTTCTCTTTCTGCCTACAATTAAGTACCCTTTTACAAGAAGGGCATCGCCTACCAACGCACCAACTTATCTTCTCTGGGCTGGCCTCAGAGGGTGTAGTACAGTACCCCAATCCTGTGGGGACTGCTGGGCCTAAGCTACAGAACTGGGCACCCCCGCCCCCATCAAAGCTGGGTTAAAGGAATAGCTAGACTATCCAAAGGGGAAAGAGAAGGGGCTAGCTATCCCGCTCAAGCAATAATCCAGGCAAACAACCATTTTATTAACAGAAACCATAAGGAATTATGACGGCTGTTTTTGCTTAGTCTTCATCATGTAGGTGGGCTCTCCTTTGCGTGTGCTTTTCAAATAGAGGTTGGACAGCCATCTCTCAGGATGCTGTAGCAGTTTCCTGCATTTTATTATCTGCTTTGGTCCAGAGTGGTGGCTCTGTCATCAGTCGGGTCCCCCTTTGTGCCATCCTGCATCTCCTGGAAGAAGCTGAGTCAACCAGCACTGGTTCCCACACATCATCAGACCTCAGCAGAATAACTAGGAATATAGACATGGCCTCACACTTGGCAACCACATCTGATGGTAACATTGTCCTTTCTGAAAAGCTAACTGTCAAATGTAGTGTTGTGGACCATGTATTATCTAAAAGCTGCATTAGGTACCCCTTCTGTTAAAGTGGCGGGGGAGGGGGGGCGGTGTCCATAATTCAATTGCTGATTCATTTCCAAGTGTGAATATTTAGAATTGACCAATTATTAGCACTGGGGCTGAGCTGACAAAATATCTGCGAAATAGTGGGGGGAAGACAAAAACATTCAGTTTAAAATCTAGGCAAATGGAAGCTAAGGACTGGTTTACTCACACCTGTACATAACATCATTAGCACTTAAGATTCTCAGAGTGAGAGACAATTAGAACTTGATGGTAGGAATGGGTCAGAAGCTATTTTTAAGGTGGAAGGTACCCGTGTTTGGGGAACTTCTGCTGTTCTATTAATTCTGGTGTTTTCAGTCGTAACTTGCTGCTGTTATCCAATGTGATAACCAAAGATATATACGCCATCTGTGTCACGCAGGAGGTGGGGTCATAAATGCAACAGAATGCATGTGTTGCCAGCATTACACAGCCCTCATAAATTTGTTTGGAAATGCTGCCGAATCAGGATTAGGCTTTAAATGCGCCAAACCTCGGCTCTCGTAAAGCCTAATTTCTGATTAAATAGGCCTTAACCAATCATTATTTATCATGTTTGCTACGATTTCACTTTTAGGAACTTGGCATTTGAGTCTCTCACAAATAATTACTCATTTCCCAATCTCTGCCATCCTTTCCTATTTATTCTAACCAATCCTAGTTATTCTGGGAGTGTTTCAAAACATGTGTTAGGATAGTGCTCCAGAGCATCTGTTAATCATAGGGTTTTTACCACTCAGATGTTCTAAATAACATTTTCTAAAACTGTATTGGCTAATGTTTTTCAGAGTTTTTTCTATGTGTGCTTTTCTGTGCATACAGCTGCAAGTCCTGCCACAATAAGGACAGGTAAGGACATCATTGCATATGCGTTCACATGCTGATCTCTATTAGGAATCTTTCCAGACTGGAATTACCTAGATTTTAATAAAACCCTTAAATCGGTTTCAGATAAAATTCAGCTGGCAGGAAAAAATTGGAAATATTTCAATATGTCTGTTGGAATGCAATTGTGGACCAGTTCTGTCTTACACAAAAAGGGAAAATATATTATGGATATGAACTAATTAAAAAGTGCAAAATGCAGTCAGTTATTTTGATGTTATTGTAGTATCTGGTTGATTACATTTACATGTCCATTGACAGTGACAGGAAGAAATGATAGATCATTTTGGCATTGTGACCACCCTTTTAAATAGAATGGTACAGGCTGAGATTGCAGTCTATTACCTCTCTGTCTTAATCCACATTTCAAAAGATTTCCCAGAAGATCTGTAATTTTGATGTGCTGTAAATATATATTGCAGCATTCACAGCATTGGCACCATCTCCAAAAAATAATACATGATTTGTCATAGACTTGCTGTAAGATTCAGGGACTGGGTCTTCTCAGTTATGGTACCTGGACTGTGGAATAGCCTTTTCCCAGAGATGAATGCTTGGCCCCATTATTTCCCACTTTTAGAACAGAAGCACACAGGAGGGGGGAAAAGCACCACGCCAACAGGTAGGAAGGAAGGAAACAGGAATGATGCAATGCAATTTATTAAAGAGTAGATACCAATGCATTTTGAATAAAACTCTTCTTCAGCATTCTACAATATGTAAAATGTAACAATGAAAAAATAATTATGAAAAGAACTATTAAAATGTAGATAAAAACAATACTTTTAAGAGCTCTTTTTATAATTATTTATATAATAAAAATGGTTTCCTCTTCCAAAAGGGCTCACAACCTAAAAAGAAACACATGGTAGACACCAGCAACAACAACCACTGAAGGATGCTGTGTCAGTGTTGGATATGGATAATTTACTGGGCTTTTCAGGCCCTCTGTTCATAGCTACTTGGCCTGTTCATTCTCTCCTTGCTAACAGTTTCCTTTCCCCCCCGAATCCCTTGGTTTTCTGACCTCCATCTTTTCTTGCTTTTCCCTTCGACTACGTGCACCCCAAAACAGGCCTCTGCCTTTCAGCACAATGCATACCTTGTCCTACTGCCTTCAGCTGCTCTGATTCTTGCATATCTTTCCATTAAGCTTCTTAGGGACAGTTCTCATGATCACAATGATGTCCGATAACCATTAAATCCCAGATTCATGCAGTGCAGGCATTCCCACAGAGCATGTCATGGGAACCCAGAAGGTTTCACCAATCTCTGGTTGGGACCACACCAACCCAACATTTAACCAGGATTGTTAATCTGGTATTTGAACGTAGCTCGCCAATCTTGGTTAAATGTTGGTATGTTGTGGTGCAAATCTGGGATTGGCAAAAACTTCTAGGTTCTCACGAGAGGCTCCTCAGGAGTACACACACAGTAAGAATCTGGGATTTAATGGTTAACATGTCCCATTGGGCTTGTGAGAACTGACCCTTACTCAGCTTCCAGACTTGTTCACCCATCAGCAGAAGTGTGCATGAACAGTTTGGTGAAGTACCGGTTCACCATGAACCGGGCGCGTTCGGAGGTTCAATCATGGACCGAAACAGGGAGCACTTCTGGCAGACCAGTTTCACACCAAATGGGTGGGGGGGGGCAGCAAGAGGGAAAGTTAAAAGGCCCTCCTACCTCCATGCATGCTACCCATGCCGCTTCTCACCTCCCTGGCACAGCCCAGAACAAAAGCACTTGAGCTCCTGCCTTTTACCAAGCTGCCTGCTCGGCAGTGGCTTGGTTCTGACCACCGCGCATGAGCACACACAATTTGTGTGGCATCCATGCATGTGCAGATACCACGCAAATGGCATCCACTCATGTGTGGAGCCAGAACCAAGCCACTGCTGAGCAGGCGGCTTGGTAAGAGAGACAGGAGCACATGCGCAATTTTAGGTTGCACCGGCGGGGGGGGGGGGGCGGTAACATGGGCAGCACACTTGGAGGTAAGAGGAACTTTAAACTGTCTCTCTCGCCACCCCCTCCACCCCTGCTCCTTCACAGAGCCAGGTCCCCCATCCTTATACTTGTAAAGTGGAATTCTCACTGAATTCCCCTTTACAGGTATTGCCACCAAACCGCTGAACCCATTTGATTGAACGGATATGACCAACTGGTCAGTTTGACCGAACTGGGTCAGCCCAATGCGGTTTGGTTAAAATTGATTCAAATTCGAACCAAACTGCATTTTTTGGTTTGTGCACACCCCTATCAGCTCTCTTACCTGTTAGTAACATAGACACAATGGTGTTCCCTGACCCTAGGCCAGGAGTGCACAACTCAAATAATTCTGAGGGCCACAGAATTTTACCTACTCAGAAAGGTCACATCATACTATTAACTAGAGAAAGCACTTTTATTATATTTTTAACCTGGCTCTTTTATTCTAATCCACTCTGTTAACCTCCTTTTTTCTGCAGGTCAGTTCAGATGTAACTCAAAACCATAGTTCACAAGTGGTCATCATCAGACCAGGATCTGGAACTATAGTTTAGAGCTGTTTTGTAAACTACAGATTTGGTGTTACATCTGAACTGACAAACTATAGTTTGGAATGTTGTTCTGGCCTGGGAAGCTCTATGGCAGGCATCCCCAAACTGCGGCCCTCCAGATGTTGATGAACTACAACTCCCAGCATCCCTAGACACAATTTTTTGTGGCTGGGTATGCTGGAAGTTGTAGTTCAGCAACATCTGGAGGGCCACAGTTTGGGGATGCTTCTCTATGGCCACATGGACAGCAATATGTCACAGGAAGAAAACAAAATCTCTCCTGCAGCTCTAGCTGGCAGCAGTTTCACAAAACACTCCCATCCCTGGACTAGGACCAAGAAGATCCAAGTTCAAATCCCCATTCAACCATGAAACTCACTGCATGACTCTGGGCCAGTCATGTATCTCTCAGTCTAACCTACCTCACAGGGTCATTGTGAGGATAAAAATAACCATGTACACCACTCTGAGCTCCTCGGAAGAAGAGCAGGATATAAATGTAATAAATAAATAAATAGTCGTTTCCACACTCATGTCCCAGCTCTAATCAATGCCTAGATATACATTCTCACTGCTAAGTTGGCTCCCAGTGCAAAAATAAGGAAATACAATGGGACAAAAAGGGTCTGCCTTATGATCTTGGGTTGCAGTGGAGAATTCTTCTAAACACAATGATTTTTACAGTTAGTGATCTATGCTTATGATACCATACTCTGCCATTTATCCAACACCCAAGAATTACACGACTTCTATATCTCATCTCAGTGCATTTTCTACTACAGGATAACACACATATAACCTCTATGCCATGCAGTATTTGGTCTCCCATGGGTCACTTCTTATGGTCAATAAGGTGTGAAACATGAACCATTCATGAAAGAAGCACTTGCCTCCTGGCTATTCCATTCATTGGAATAGTGAAGACCCAGCTCAGAAATTAGGTAGGAAGCTAGCAAAAAAAACAACAACCCCCAAACCCACATCTAGCTTATGGCACATACAGCAAGCAGTGTACCAAGTTTTGGAGAAGGTCCCACCCGATAACTCATAGAAGCATCCATAGCTACTTCTCCATTCTGTCCTAAGCAAAGGACTTGCCCCACCATAGTATCTCAGGCTTGTTCTCAGTCAGGACTCTTGGCACAGATTTTAGAAGGGATTATCATTTGAGTGTTCATTCATTTTCATAGCTCTGCCTACATACATAACTTTGACTACAATAGGACGAAAAATGTATCAGCTGTGCAGTTTTTGCAGCAGCAAGGCCATCAGTGAAATCCAGAAAACCAACATCTTAAAATTTCATGAATCTAAGGGCTTTGCCTTAGAAATGGGGTTTGCTTTCAAGCTGTGTTCTCATAATCAAGCTGCTAATATGAAAAAAGCCACAAGAAACACAAATTTTTTATTTATAAATGCATAAATAAATAAGCAACAAACAAAACAAGTAGGGTAACATTCAGAAAATGCAAGTATCTAAAGTGCTTTCAGACATAAATATAAAAAGACCAATAAAAAGGTAAAACATTAACACTTTTACAGACATATAATAATTACAAAATATTTTCCCTATGACATTTTACAAAATAGCAAAGTTTCACTTCTGGGTTTTATGGCTTGATATTTCTATACACATTTGAGTTCTATTATGCATAGCATGTCAAATAACATTCAAAAATGTAGAGTTATTGCATATTTCCCCCCAAATACAAATCTGCAGTAAGATACACAGTGTAATTCATTACTTAGGCTGAAATAATCACTCATTGAGGACAAATTCCTTATTTAGTGTAATGTGCTGCAGCTCTAGTGAAATTAGTGGGACTAATAGTGGAAGGAGATAGCTGAAATCGTCCCTTCCTCCACCCACACAACAGCAGAGCAATACTTTGGATCTCAGCACTGCTGCACAAGTGCAGTGCTAGTCTGGATCTTAGCCATAGTCTATAGCATTTTGGGAAACCTGCTTCCCTGCAGCAATGGAACGGTTGCATATTGTAAATCTGGAAGCAGCATTTTCTATGCAAATAAAGTGGTTTTTGAGCTGCACACTGAACGCTGTGCAAGCAAAGTCTGCCCCATTCTCCTCAGGGTCAGGAAATAGTCCATGTTTGCAAGCATACAGAGAATTTGATCTGCTTTATGTTCTGTTACAAAAATGAGGTTTTCCTGATAATTTTATAGGGCAGCACTGAGCATTCTCTGACATGTAAGCAGTCGATGCTTACATCTAGCCACCTGTGCATACTGGAGTTTTCCAGAGCTTTAGAGCTGGACAAGTAGGTTCAATTCATGATGTTGTATTTGTGCAAACCCCTTTGAAATTAAAGTGAATTCTGTCGAAGTAGTATCTGATGGCTTGCAGAGTATGGTGCATACCTATCATGCTGATAACCAGCTAATGATACATATGCCAAATCTGGCCCCAGAAGGACTCTTACTTGACACTGCCAAGTTTGAAAGAGAGAGAGATGCTCATTGTTTCATCTGCATAGAAAAGAAGTAATGAGATTCCAGTGTGTGTTCCAAGCAGATGTGCTCCATAAATAGGAAGCTCTGAACTGTCAAGCAGTGCTAATTTTACTAAAAAGCTTGTAATGAGGTTAGGTTGTTCTTCCCTCACCACCCTGACTAGTGACTGTAGAGCCCCCAAGAATATAGAAGTTAGCCATCCCTCCTCAATTTAAACAAGGTTTAACATAAGGATGAGCAACTCTGAAAACAAAACCCAGCTCATATTTATTGTTGCAGAACCTTGGTTTTGCTTACAGAAGTATCTTCCTATTGTTATTATAATTATCATCATCATCAAAGCATGAAGGTTTCCTGATAATTTCCTAGAGCTGCTAATAAAAGGTGACTTAGTGAAATGCTTTATGAAAAAAATTTCAGCTACTCCCTAGTTATTACCTTTACATATAAACAACTTTCAGGTTGAAAAAATATATTATATCTTGGATAGGCCCCATCTCAAAAAGTCTCATTTTCATGTAAAATGCTGTATTTGTGTGTTGAAAAATACTAATAAATATTAATAAAACATTAATAAATATCCCTACAACCCCAAAGGTTTACTTCTTGTTTGTTGTGTCATGTCTACTCTCTTGCCCACAATTAGTGCTTGCTGTCTTTCGTTTTTGACTGTGGGCCTCCATTGAGACTATTCACACGAGCAGCCCAACCCAGACTAGGTCAGCCCAGGCTAGGGCACCCTGGGCTGCTCGTGTGGAGCACCGGGATACCTCTCGATCCCAGTGCTTCCGTCCCCGCTAGCCCAACTTTTAACCCGGCCCTTAATCAGGGTTAGAGGGCACAAACATGCCCTCAACCCCAGGTTTGGGATTGTGTGTGTGCTCGGGCTGCATGCAACCCCAGCACATATAGAGTCAGGTGCCTAGAGAGCCCAACTCACAGGGGAATCTGCCAATGCACGGCGCTCATCATGTGGTGCATTATGGGATGCCCGGAGGCCAGGACTTGTTTTCCCAGCCACCGGCAATCCACGCTGCCAGGAGTAGCATGGATCATGTGAGCACATGACAGCACACCAAAGAGGAACTCCTTGCTCATCTGGGAGGAAGGAAGTTCAACTCTGCCTTCCCCCTCAACCGCCCTCCCACCCCTATTATGGTCATGAGAAAGACCTTACAGTCTCAAAGTGATGTCTTTTTCTCATGCTTTGCTGTACTGGAGAGATCGATTGCAATATCTTCAGAATTGTCCATTGAACTGAATTTGTCAGTGGTGCTTCTCTCCTGCTCTACCTGCTTAATTCTTAATTCCTCATCAGGATGTTCAGATTTCCAGCCACCATTCCCCTTTTCTTCACTTTCAGGCTTTCTTGTAACATCCATTGATTTTTTATGCATTCCTTAAAAAAAAAAAAAAACACCAGATTGAGAGAGAATGCACTGATTAAACCTAACAATGACTGACCATTGGTACTGTAGCTTTATCAAAGCACATTACCATTACATTTATGCTTCCATCCTTGCAAATGTGATTCACTGCCTATTACCATATGATTCAGGGAATATTATTTGACTGTATGAATAACTTTAAGAATTGGAAGCTCATTTATTGTAAACCACCCAGAGACATCAGTTTTGGATGGTATATAAATATGTTATAAATATGTTAAATAAATAAATTTTGAAAGAAAAACATCATAGCTGACACAATGAGAAAAATGACTCAAAGTAGTCCCAATGACATTAAAAGGGCAAATTAGGCAATGCTTAATTTGCTCTTTTAATTTCAGTGGAACTACTTTAAATAATTTCCCTCATCATGTCAGCTAGTAAATTCAGATGATTCACTAACAGAAATGAACCTTAATATTCAGTTTACAACACAGATGTATCAGTTTAGTATCAAAAACTATATCACAAAACCCATGAACAAAGACAAAGGCAATGATAACAGAGGCACAACGCAGGTAGTGACCAAATTAAATATGTAATAACAAATACCCACAGGCACCCATATTATGACAATAAATGAATATAGTGATAAGGGCTAAACAAGCCCCACACGATAAAGAATGTTGAACTGGCAACAGTCACTGGAATGCTGGTCATAAACGATGATATATATGGTGCTGCTGTGCCGAAAGACAGTCCTCAAAAATGCGAAGTGCTGCACTCTGAACAAAAACCTTTGCCTGAAAGGCTAGACACAGAATTCTTGAAAGTAGAACTAGAATCTTGACGGGGGAGTCGTGATGAGCGCCAGCTATCCTGAGGGAAACTTCGGAGGGAACCAGCTACTAGATGGTTCGATTAGTCTTTTGCCCCTATACCCAGGTCGGACGATCGATTTGCATGTCAGGACCGCTACGGACCTCCACCAGAGTTTCCTCTGGTTTCGCCCTGCCCAGGACCAAGGAGTCTAACACATGCGCGAGTCGGAGGCTAGCACGAAAGCCAGTGGCGCAATGAAGGTGAGGGCCGGTGCGCGCCGGCTAAGGTGGGGATTCCGAGGCCACCAAGCGGAGGGCGCACCACGGCCCAGATCGCCCGCCCCGTCGGGGAGGTGGAGCATGAGCGCGCGTGCTAGGACCCAATAGATGGTGAACTATGCCTGGGCAGGGCGAAGCCAGAGGAAACTCTGGTGGAGGTCCGCAGCGGTCCTGACGTGCAAATCGGTCGTCCAACCTGGGTATAGGGGCAAAAGACTAATCGAACCATCTAGTAGCTGGTTCCCTCCGAAGTTTCCCTCAGGATAGCTGGCGCTCATCACGACTCCCCCGTCAAGATTCTAGTTCTACTTTCAAGAATTCTGTGTCTAGCCTTTCAGGCAAAGGTTTTTGTTCAGAGTGCAGCACTTCGCATTTTTGAGGACTGTCTTTCGGCACAGCAGCACCATATATATCATCGTTTATGACCAGCATTCCAGTGACTGTTGCCAGTTCAACATTCTTTATCGTGTGGGGCTTGTTTAGCCCTTATCACTATATTCATTTATTGTCATAATATGGGTGCCTGTGGGTATTTGTTATTACATGTTTAATTTGGTCACTGCCTTCGTTGTGCCTCTGTTATCATTGCCTTTGTCTTTGTTCATGGGTTTTGTGATACAGTTTTTGCCTCTATTACCCGTGTTTCCCCAGTTTTTTTCAGTTTAGTATCAGCCTTAATTCTAAGGCACTGTCACCGCATATTAAAATATTGTTTTAACAACAGTAAAGATGTTGCAATAAAAATTCTCAACTCATCTGAAAGCATTTTGTGTTTCTAAATCCAAACCATAAAGTGGACAGAGATGACAGAGGATGTAATACCGGTTTTCCTACCATTATAATTACTACCATTGTATTATTGCTACCAGTGTCATACTGGTATTATTACCATTATAAAATGTCCATAAAGAGACACCAGGCTGCGAGGTAACTGTTTTAACTAGGCTCATTCTAGTGATACCTTTTAGAGCAAAGTGCACTGTGTGGGATTGGTGCACTGCTTGGTACAAGTATGCATTCACAGCTGTTTTCCACACACAGAGATCTCCACTGTGGATTTCATGAGTGGGACAGCTGTTTTGTGTGTGTATGGAACTTTCTCTGTGGCTGTCCCAGGGCTTTGGAATATGCTCCCTGCTAAAATAAGAGCATCTCCTTCTCTGTTTGTTTTCAGGAAGACCCTCAAGACCCTCCTGTTCTCCCAAGCTTTTAATTAGAATTTTAATTTTAAATATTTTAATAATTTGTTTTATATTGTTTTTACTGTTTTATGTATTTTAACCTCTGATTTTTAATATTAAAATTTGTACACTGCCTAGAGATTTATATATCAGGCGATATAAAAATATGATAAATAAATAAATAAATGCTTTGCATTTCAAAACTTCAATAAGGATATGTAGTGTTTTACATAATTCAGAAATTCACTCTAGACATTTATAAAACAATGAAAATCACTCATTTCTCAAAGCTGAAAACTAAAATGTACAAATGATTTTAAAGCAGCATTTTTAAATTTCTATAGTTTACTTTAATATTTAATAATATTAGAGAAATTGTAATAGTAATATTATCATTTGTAATATGTACTATCAAAATATTAGCCATTATGATGGGTGAGGTATCTGCAGACTACTACACCTATATTGGGCAGTGGGCAGCAACAATCTAGGAAGATGCTGAAAGGCATCATCTCATACTGCGAGGGAGGAGGCAATGGTAAACCCCTCCTGTATTCTACCAAAGACAACCACAGGGCTCTGTGGTCACCAGGAGTCGACACCGACTCGACGACACACTTTACCTTTTACTACTATTTATATATTCTGCTTTTCAACAGAAATTTCTAAAGTGGTTTACATAGAAAAATAAATAATGGATAAATAAGATGGCTCCCTGTCCCCAAAGGGCTCACAGTCTAAAAGGAAACGTAAAATAGACACCAGCAATAGCCACTGGAGAGATGCTGTGCTGGGGTTGGAGAGGGCCAGTTGCTCTCTCCCTGCTAAATGTAAGAGAAACACCACTTTTAAAAGTGCCTCGTTGTTCAGTTACCGGAGGCTAACTTGAGAAAAACTTGAATACTGCAAGGACTGTGTGTGTACACACATGTAATAATACATTCTGGCACCACTGGCTAACATCCTGATTCAATTTACTAAAAGAAGTCCTATTGAAATATACAGTCCTATAAAGCAACTTGGGGGTAGTGCTTATGAATAATTTAGTCAGGATATTAGCCAGTGTCCGTGAAGGCCAGATCCACTGTCAGGAGCATTAGCACAACCTATTCACACACGGAGCCACACGTTTTCTTACCAAGTAGCCAAGGGGCACAGGAGCCCACTAGCCCACTTTTGGCAGAGTTGATGATGGATTCCGGTAATGGTATGGAGTGTCTCACCATAGCACCATAGAGACCATATTCTGCCATCACGCTGCTGCGGCCCCAACACTTCTCACGCTTCCGCCACTTGGCTCTTCGGTTTTGAAACCAGACCTGTTGCATGTACATCCAGGAGTGTGTGCATAAAAACAGAGAGAGAGAGAGAGAGAGAGAGAGAGAGAGAGAGAGTGTGTGTGTGTGTGTGTGTGTGTGTGTGTGTGTGTGTGTGTGTGAGAGAGAGAGAGAGCGGGGGAGAGGAGGAGATAACATCAAATAAAGCTCATCAAATCTAGAAAGTATCGGTATGTTCTAGCAACTTCTCAGCATAAAGTAACAAAAGAGAACTTGGAAAGACTTTTGCCCAAATTAACAGCATCTCTTTCTGCAGAAACAGCAGTTTTTCCCCTTTTAATTTGGTTTCAAGTGAACACACAACATGACTATGTTAAGCCTATCAATTAACCTCTTCTCCACCTTGCTATTGTTATAGCTAGAGCCTCCCTTTATGTCTGGCCTGTCTTAAACTGCAAATTTTTGGACAAGGTTTTTTAAAAATAATTTCTGTGTTTGCTATGGTGCAAATTTACAGTGGCGGCAGTGAGTTTTATGAAGAATTCCCCCATGCCCTCCCTGCTTATCAAATCAGGGATCAATGCAGAGTCCCAAAGCAAGATTATGTTATTTCCCAGTGTTTTAATATTAAAATCTTGTCTTTGAGATCCAACAACTTTTGTTGCCAACTTTTGTACAGCACACAGCACCACCCCGCCGTGCAAGTGCATCAGCAGCCCAAGGCATGCATGGCCCTAACACTGGGTTCTGACCAACTATTTGGAAATCACTATCTGGCATTTCATCAAAATGTGCCTACAAACAGATAAAGAGCAAAGTAGTAACACAGGCAATACACAACCCATTTACATTAATATTTTTCAATGGAAATTCCCTGGACTAAGCAGGTTATGCATTACTGGCAACTAACATCAGATCCCACCCCCACCCCGCCCTACATCTTTCAAGAGGCTATCCCAGGCTGAACACATTTTTAGTAGTGCTGAATTAGAATCAGATGGATAGAAGATTATCCAGCCCAGTGTGCTGCATTGTGGCAGGATTTGCTAGGATAAAATAATTCCTCAGAGATATTTATCAAGCCTCTCCTTAACCCATGGGTGTCAAACTCAAATGAGTTAGAGTCAAATCTCTCACCAGGCAGATGCCCAACATTTTTTTGCTTGGGAAGGAATCAGTTCTATCTGCAGCATGCAGTAGCAGCCATTGGTGAACTGAGGCTAAGGGCCTCAGTTTTTAAGTCCTGGAGATGATTAAATTATTTGTGTGAAGCAGGGGTGCTACAAGCCACAGTGGAGACCCCAAAGGGACCTGATACGTCCCCAATAAATGCTTTGACAATAGAGGTATGTGACCTTTAACTGTAGGGAAGAGAATTAATTGTACTTCCAAAGGCCATTTGTGTATGGTTTAGCAGACACGCGGCAATATACCTGTATCCTGTCTTCAGGGAGCTCAGTTTTCATGGCTAACATTTCCCTGGCATACACATCAGGATAATGAGCCTCATTGAAAGCCTTTTCCAGTTCTTCCAGTTGGTGGGCAGTAAACACTGTTCTGTAGGGGAAAGAAATTAAACACAGTCATGGTGCCCCTATGGCATCTTTCATGAACAATGTGATCCTCTCTGTACAAATGTGTAGGTGGTAAAAATAAATAAATCACATTTTGTCCAGTATCAGAAATGGACAGTTGTGTTTATTTGCCACTACAACCTGTGGCAAATGGCCAGTATACTTTGTCTATTATAAAAGCTGCTAGCAACCATGTATGCCGCAGGTTGAATGGCCTGTGGCAACCTTTCAAATGCCATTGTCCAAGGTCTGCATGAGGTTGTGACCCATCAAGCCAAAAATGGCCTACCAGAAATGTAGTGTGGCCGGCCAGGTACTTGACAACTCCCTCTTATTGCAGTCCCAGGCAGGTTGTTTATCAAGCCACCATCCATAACTGTTTGAACTGGGCTTGGTGGGCCACACTGGTTGGCAGATACGTTTGCTCCATTTTGAAGCAATGGAAAGAAAGGTGTGGGCCAAGTGCTGTATCTAGTTGGCCTGCTGCCAGCAAGCTGCCAGTGTGTGTAGACAATACTGAGCTAGATGGACCTAGGGTCTGACTCAGCATATGGCAGCTTCCTATGTTCCTAAGCCGCCGCGACCCCCCCCCCCCACTTCTCTATCACCAATGCCACAGTGGCTGTGACCTCGACATCTCCCCTTTTCACTTGAAAGCTCCCAGTTGCCTGAAATGTCCATTACAGGCGAGAGAGAAAGTTGAGCGGGCAACTGAATGGCCCTTGAGCATGCCGAGTTGATCCTGAGGACGATCTATTCAATATAACACATTGTGAGCTGAGACTGGGAAGACTTCAGTTATATCCCGTATTAATTGTGTCTGGGTACCTATGCCGCCGTTTCTTTCTCTTGATCTGAGAGCCAGATGTCTTCAGGTCATTCTTGTCCCCTGACAAGCTGTCTTCATCTGTTTAACATTTGGGGGGTGGGGGAGAAAAAGATAAAATCTGTTTTTATAGTATAAGCATTGATCAATTCAGTTTTACTATTTTAGTAGTCTAAAAGCATTAATTTACCAGCATTAATTTGCCAGATTTCTTGTAAACAAATAATATGGAACTGAGTTATATGGTTCAAGAACAATTGTCCATGAGCTTGTTATTCCATCTTGCTACATTCCAAAATATAAAATTGGTAGAGGGCTCCAGAGATTCTATATTTCTCCTTTCTCAACTGTTGTAACTTGTGAACAAATCTCTTAACAGTGGCATCTGGTGGGCCACTGTGCGAAACAGGATGCTGGACTAGATGGGCCTTGGGCCTGATCCAGCAGGGCTGTTCTTATTAAATCAGGCATTATACATCCCTGAATTATGGGGAGAAATTGTAGGGAAACCTTAACGAATTCCCCAATCCCACCTCTGATTTTCCCTAATTCTAGCCAAATCATGCCCCCTAGTTTTCAAAAAACAAACAGTAAGTGGTGAGGGGAGAGGAGCACAAAAGTAAGGAGGGGGGGTCCATTGGCCCAAATTAAACCACTACCTGAATATGGGGCGGGACCTTAAGTGGCGCAGCAGGGAGATGCTTGACTAACAAGCAGAAGGTTGCCGGTTCAAATCCCAGCTGCTACTATATCGGGCAGCAGCAATATAGGAAGATGCTGAAAGGAACTGTCTCACACTACGTGGGAGAAGGCAATGGTAAACCCCTCCTGTATTCTACCAAAGAAAACCACAGGGCTCTGTGGGCGCCAGGAGTCGAAACTGACTTGACGGCACACTTTAGTGATCATTCTAAGAAGTGTAGCATCTTCAGTGTAAACCAATAGTCACTGCTTCGGGGTGTTTCTCATGAAAGCAAAAGGTAAAGAGCAACAGGTAGTCCATTCGTACCTCTAGGCCAACACATAGACATACCTACCACCAGCCCACACCCAATGACGCCCGCCATGCCCTACGAGAAACCAAAGGGTTTCTGCCAGCTAGGACTGCAAGCAGGGTTGGCAAGTGGCCAGAGCTGATTAAAACCACTCTCCTCTGCCACTAGGAATATAGGTCAGCTCCATCCATCTCCACTGCTGGGCAAAGGAAAGGGGTGGGGAGTGCTGGCACAAGCACTGGCTTTTCAGCACCAGAAGAGCAGCTAGAACAGATGGACAGCTCTCTGCAAGGCTAGGGCTTGAGCGGAATTACAGACAGCCCAATTTGCCGTCCAACAGAACCAATAGAAAGGGGAGAGGAGTAGCCAGAGCAATCTCAGTTAGGTCTATAAGGAGCCTTATGGTATGGCATGGCAGGCAGGCATCATGGTGGTAGGTATGCCTGTGTAAACAGCAAAGTATACAAATGTCCTTTGTTTTAAGTAGATTATTTCAGAACACCTAAGCTGCCTGGCTGTTCATAGGACAGTCTTTGAGAACATACACTTAATGTTATGAAAATCTCCAGCCACCTAAAATCCTGTAAAGCAGGGGTTCCCAACCGATGGTCCTCCTGTTGTTGAACTTCAACTCCCATCATCCCCATCCACAATAAATTGTAGCCGGGAATGATGGGAGCTGTAGTTCAGCAACATCTGGAGGACCATCAGTTGAGAATCCCTGCTATAAAGGAAGATACATAGTGCAATACTATGATACTATGGTCACCTTAAGTGGCGCAGCAGGGAAATGCTTGACTAACAAGCAGAAGTTTGCCAGTTCAAATCCCTGCTGGTATGTTTCCCAGACTATGGGAAACACCTATATCGGGCAGCAAAGATGTAAGAAGATGCCGAAAGGCATAATCTCAGACCGCGCTGGAGATGGCAATGGTAAACCCCTCCTGGATTCTACCAAAAGAAAACCACAGGGCTCTGTGTGCGCCAGGAATCGAAATCGACTTGATGGCACACTTTACCTTTATAGTGCAACACTAAACAAAAAAGAGTCACAGAACTCAATAATGTTTTAACTCTCCATATATCGGAGTTCCCACCCACCCACCCACCCCGACATCCCACCCAGCATCAGTGCCTGGCTCTGCAAGATTATTAACTCAAGTAGGCATTCATTCCGTATCTTCCTAGGGAAGCCCAAGGCCCTCTTCAAATGCACACCAAGCCACTTCTCCCTGACGATAACCCACACAGCTGGACTGGTGAATTCCATAACAATTTGGGCAAGGATTCCCTAGGTTTCCCCATTGATCGGCACCCTCCCTCATGGTGGGGGCCCAGTCAAATAGGAAAGATGCATCTGACCTTTACACCACACTGCAGCTACAAGAAATATCACCAAGGAAAAGCAGCTTTTACATACAGTAGTTTAGTGTACTGTGTGAAGAGGATTCAAATGAAAGCAGACATGAAGGCACTGGTGCATGACTTCCAGGTACTGATGTGATTTTTCCGACTTTGGGAATTATCCTTGTAGTTGCACAGGTAAACATGCAAGGCTGGTCCTCTGAGCGGAACCCCTACTGGAGCCATCTCACCCCCCAAACATGTATGCATGTGCTCACAGGTGAAAACGTGTCACCCAAATGGATCATCAATGCAAGAGCTAATTCAGAGGTTCTAATGAGTGGCTTCCCAAGTTCTCTTGGCATCTACATTACCATAAATATGTGTAATGGAGATAATTCTGATCCTATTCATGAAGTTTGGAAAACATGATTATTTTGATATGTTTGGAATAGTGGATGGGGTCTACTCTTAGTAGTGGTCCAATACTATGTAGATAGCTTTGTTGGTTTATATCATAAATATGCTATATTGATTTGTATTGAATTAAATTGAATAAATGTAAGAATGTTTCAATTTTTAAAAATAAAAATAAAAAATTACCATAAATCATGCGAAGAGCAGCTTACCTTCTCAGCTGCATGATCTCCAATTATATGTGCACCTAGGAACAATAATTATGCTGAAGCAAAACTGCCTCTCTTTGCTTTTAAAGGGACAGGCCAAAGCACCCCACTAGCAGCAGGGCTACAACCAGCCAGCTTCCACTCCCTGAACATATGAGTACCAACTGGGAACATTTTATTACTTCTATGAATATTTAGATACCTCTTTTCAAAAGTTCTCAAAGCAGAAAAATAAATAATACACAAAAAGGAATGATAATATGGTCTTCTTCATCCCAAAAGGGCTCACAATCTAAAAAGAAGTACAAGGTGGACACAACAGCCACTGGAGGAATGTTGTGCTGGAGTTACATAGGTTGCTAAATATATTAGAATCTAAAAGGTGCCTCTTAGAAGGGACATCCTGTACCTCCTACATGAGGAAAAAGTGGGGATGCCTCTTTTAAGATGGCGCTCGCCACCTGCAGTTTTTAAAGAAGTACTTGCATATATGCAAGTGCGTAATCGTATGTATAAAATTTAGAAGTGTGTGTGTGTGTATCTCCTGCCCTATTAACTGCCAGTACCACAGTAGTCAATTAAAATTTTATTTTAAAAATCAAACCGGTTGTTAAATGAAACGTTTACATCTCTACTAGAGAGGTCCAGAATTCATGGAGTGGATCCAACTAGCCTGCGCCCCAAGGGTTTTAGCCAATGGAACCTCCATGTTCAGAGGAAGTCTACCTCTGAACCCAAGAGCAGAGGGGGACATGCCACCAACTTCCTTCTTCTGTCTTGCCCACTCTTTGGGGGGGTGGCGCGAGTTTCTCCCTGGCCCGTTTCCCCCTCCTGCACCCTAAGTGCTGCCCTTTCCCGCTCCACGCCGCGAGCCCGAGCGCTGGGTCTCTTCTTACCGGAGATGTTCTCCTTGTGCTTCTCCGCGCCCGGCCCGTACGGGTGGTGGTGGTGGTGATGATGATGGTGCTCCGGCCGCGGCTGCAGAAAGGGGATGTGCGCCGGCAAGAGGCAATGCGCCCCCGCGGGGGGCTGCTGCGTGGCGAAGCCGCACAGGAAGCCCAAGCCCAGCGGCAAGGGGCCGCCGCCGCCGCCGCCTCCGCCAAGTCCCGCTGCTCCCGCGGCGCCCTCGCAGCCCGAGCCGGTCACGGACGAGGCGGCCGGGGGCTGCAGCTCCGCCTCCAAGCCCAGCAGGTCGGTGATGGCGAAGCCCTTGGTGGAGCGCAGGCTGCCGCCGGCCAGGCTCCCCAGGCGCGCCCCGGCCGCGGCTTTCTCGTTGGCGCCGGCGCTGGGCGCCAGCACTTTCCCTTTGGCTTTGCCCTCGGAGATCTCCTCGCGGCCGGTCATGCTGCTGCTGCTGCTGCCCCTTTGGCCGGCGGATGGAAGCGGGGAGCAGCTCGGCGGAGCTTTTTATCCCGCTCCCCAAGCCGCCCGGCTCCAATCAGCTCTAGGAAAGTGTGTGGGGAGGAGGAAGGGGGGCAGCGGTGGCACCGCGGGCGGGGGGGGGGGAGACACTTGTTCCCAACCCCGGATAATTAATTGCCACCAATTTCCCCGCAATCCGATAACTCTTCTTCCCTCCCTCCGCCCGGCTTTCCCTCTCCCCGCCTACCCACCCCCGTTTGCTGCCTGGGTATTATTTTGTCTAGATGACAGATTTCACTTAGCATTGTGGCTGCCCAGAGTCCTTTGGCTTCGGGGGTTTCTTTTCCCCCCTTTCTCCATCTCGCCCCCGCCCTTAGTAATACCGCCGCCCAGCCCTGATCGCTGGCACGCGTACCCGGTGCGGTTGCCAAAGAGAGAGAGCACTGGCTTGCCCGGGCGGCGGCGATTTCCCCTCACCTCCGTAATTTCGGGTGTCTGGCCAGATGAGCGCAATTGTATCACAATCACACTACTTACTGCTGACCCAGTAAGTAGTTGCGCTTCTGTGAACTTTACAACCATGCGCTTGCCTTTTGTGCTCTCCGAAGCAGCCTTTTATATCCACCCTTGATCAAGTGAGCATAGTGTGGTGGTCATAATGTGAACAGTGACCATAATGTGATCAAATTCAGCACCCGTGCGGGGCGACAATTGCCAAGGAAGTCTAACACAGACACTTTGAACTTCAGAAGAGGAAACTTCTCTGAAATGAGGAGTTTGTTGGAAAGAAAACTGAAAGGGAAAATCAGGAGAGTAATTTCGCTCCAGAATGCCTGGAGTTTATTTAAAACCGCAATAACAGAAGCCCAGTTAGAATATATACCAAAAAGGAGGAAAGGTACCACCAAGTCTGGGAGGATGCTGGCATGGCTAACAAGTAAAGTCAAAAAAGCTATAAAGGAGAAAAAGACTTCCTTTCGAAATTGGAAGGCCTGCCCAAATGAAGAGAACAGAAAGGAACACAAATTCTGGCAGAAGAAATGCAAGGAGACGATAAGGGAAGTGAAAAGAGAGTTTGAGGAACATTTAGCTAAAAGCATCAAGGGGAAATAACAAAAACTAATTTAAATACATCAGAAGCAGTGAACTTGCCAGTGAGGCAGTTGGTCCATTAGATGATGAGGGAGTGAAAGGGATTATTGAGGAGGATATGGAGATTGCACAGAAGCTAAAAGAGTTCTTTGCATCTGTCTTCACGGCAGAGGATACTGAGTGTATACCTGTGCCTGAACCGAGTTTCTCAGGGACAGAGGCTAAAACATTCTAAACTGTATGGAAAAATCAAAAATTAACAAGTCACCAGAGCCAGAGGGCATCCATCTGAGAGTCCTTAAAGAATTCAATGTGAAATTGCTGGCCTCCTTGCAAAAATATATAACTTATCCCTTATGAGGCAGGGCTACACCTGGGGCTTTTTAGTTTAGAAAAAAGATGACTGAGGTGAGACATGATAGCAATCTATAAAATCATGGATGATGTGGAGAGAGAGAACTTTTTCTCCCTCTCTCGTAACATTAGAACCAGGGGTCATCCCATGAAACTGACTGCCAAGAAATTTAGAGAGGACAAAAGGAAGTACTTTTTCACACAATGCATAATGAACCTATGGAATTCTCTACCACAAGATGTGGTGACAGCCAACAGCCTGGCTGGCTTTAGATAAATTCATGGAGGACAGACCTATCAACGGCCACTAGTCGGAGGGCTATAGGCCACCTCCAGCCTAAGAGGCAAGATGCCTCTAAATACCAGTTGCAGGGGAGTAAAAGCAGGAGAGAGGGCATGCCCTCACCTCTTGATTGTGGGCTTCTGGTGGGCCACTGTGTGAAACAGGATGCTGAACTGGATGGACCTTGGCCTGATTCAGCAGGGCTGTTCTTACGTTCTGATGTAAGTGAAATGTAAAAAGGGAGTTTTCACCCACAGTATCACCACTGATACTAAAAGCACCTAATCTTTCTAAACTATCCTTCAAGATTACATTAAAGAAAGATTTAAAACTTGTTTCAAACTCACCAAGTCAAAGTGCAAAACATTGCAGAGAGAGGGATTTCACTCTTTGCATTTCTCTGAAGGAGACAAAAAACTTGATACCGCAGGATGGACTCCAATGGGCAATGCTGAAAGAAACAAGGCCATCTCCTTCCTTACCAGCATTCTCATCCCCTTACCTTTCTGCCAGTTTCCCTTCTGTCTACACTGACTCATGCAAGCAGGTACCTTTCTCCCACCTAGATAATCTTATACCTGGCATTTGCCACAGTATGGTAGGCAGATTTTTCTTTTCATCCCCTGAGTGTTTCCATCTGCAAATAGGGATTTATCCCTCTACCCTCTCTCACAGCATTATAGCAAGAGAGAACATGAAGAATTCTAAAGAGTCTCACTAAAGGAGAAGCAGGACAAGCTCACAGTTTGTACAGGGAGGGATATAGCCCAACAGTCTATTATTGTATAGATTAATAGTGAATTCAGGTGGTTGAGATTGAAAGCAAAGCTGGACCACGCACAAACAAGGCAGAGGTTTCTACATACTTGGGACTCCCTTTTTGCAGACGTACGTATGTTTGTAAATTAAAACAGAAATAGTTTTTAAAATGCTAAAAACCTGGTATGGACTGAGCATGCTTAGTGGCCCCCAGGAACCACAGGATGTTGAGATGTCCACTGGAAAAGAACAACCACCAGGGATGTAGGGAGGGTGGGGGGACACGTGGGGATGGAGCGCCGGTACTTCTCGGCTTCTCTGGCTGTTGGGGTGAGCATGGCCATGGGGGCTGTCGTTGAGAGTGCCTGCACTGCTGAATTGGCAACGACATCATTCACTGACAATCAAACACATGGAAGAGAAAGAAATTTGCCTGCTTGAACCTTTAACAGCCCTGGTAAAAGGGAAAGCAAGCCATCGAGTCAATGTCAACTCCTGGTGACCACAGAGCCATGTTTTGTCTTATTTATTATTTATTTAACATATTTTTATACCGCCCAAAGCGCAGGTTCTCTGGGCGGTTTACAAGAGAATAAAAACAACCAATAAAAAGATTAAAACATTTCAACAATTAAAAGTTAAAACTATCAAAACACAATTAAAACAGTATCCAATTAAAAGCCTGGGTGAACAGATGGCTGCCCTTTTAAAAGTTATAAGAGATGGGGAGGGTCTTATTTCAGCAGGAAATGTGTTCTTTGGTAGAATACAGGAGGGATTTACCATTGCCATCTCCCACACAGTGTGAGATGATGCCTTTCAGCATCCTTCTCTATCACTGCTGCACAATATAGGTGTTTCCCATAGTCTAGGAAACATACCAGCGGGGATTCAAACCAGCAACCTCTGGCTAGCTAGTCATTTCCCCACTTAAGGTTGGGGACATTTAATTATATATACTAATAGCAAATCCAAGTGGTTGAGTGCCAATCAGTTTAAAAGCAAAACTGGAACACCCCCAAATAAACTAGCAGCTTCTACCCAGGGATATCTATCCCTAGGTATGCAGTTTTAAGTTACTTTTGAAGTTTGTAGCAAATTAGTGCATAAATTAAGAGAAAAGTAAAGAGGGGGGGAACCCTGACGAGGACTGAGCCTGCTCAGTGTCTCCCAAGAACCACAGTGTGTAGGGAAAACACAACAACAGAACATGGGGCAGCGGAGGGAATTGACATGCTTTCCCCT
Source organism: Hemicordylus capensis (assembly GCF_027244095.1). Classification (NCBI taxonomy): domain Eukaryota; kingdom Metazoa; phylum Chordata; class Lepidosauria; order Squamata; family Cordylidae; genus Hemicordylus; species Hemicordylus capensis. Next base: position 435,999,832 of record NC_069657.1, on the reverse strand, counting down.
TTAACACCTTATAGTATCCTGAAGATTAACATTAGGGTTGGGACTGGGAAGATATAACATCTTGTTGCAGATACCATGTATTACACACTGTATTAAAGGCCCTCATCTAAGTGAGACCTGCTGTTAGCATATTTCCACATAATACTTCCTTGGATGGCAAAGGGATCCAAAAGCTCGTTTCCCTAATTTCTGCCTTCCCCAGATGATAAAGAAGTTGAGCTCTGGAAACCAAGGATTCAAAGTTTCACTCTGCGTGGATATCTTAGATTGCTGTCCTTTCTGCCTTAGTTCTCCAATGTGGGGAAAGTGGAAGGACAGGAGGGGTTGGGGTAATGAGGATAACAAACATTTTAATGTGCTTTGCAGAGCAGACCATTAAAACTGTCATGCAGATAGTAAGAAATGACAACCAGCAATGTAAGTATACTAGCTGGGCCAGGCACAGAGCATCTGCACCTCTAGTTTCCCCTGCCCGCCTGCCGCCAATGCTAATTTCTTTCCTACCGCACCCGCCGCCTTCTTCTTCCCTCGCCTGCCCTCCTGCCTGCCCCCACTTTCTTGCTCGCCTGCTGCAGTTTTCTCCCCCCGCCCGCTCCCACTGCCTTCTCCTGCCTAGCCCCCGGCCGCCATTTTGTCCCCCCACTTCCGCCATTTTGTTTCCCGCTTCACCTCCGGTAGCGCTGCTTTCCTCTTCCCCTGCTGGCAGCTTGCTCACGAACTCTCGCGAGAGCTGCCACACATGGGATTAGCAACGGGTATGCTTAAGAGAAATATATAGAGAGAAGATATCTACAGGGGGTTTGGAGAGGCCCACCCTGCCCCAGTTTAACTCAGGAGATGCTTATAAGGACCAGCTTCTCCAGCAATGATACTGCCAGATCAGGAATGGGGTCAGAAAGTACCTCAAAAAATACTAACACAGGGAGATTGGGGCTGGTTTTACATCACAGCTGGAATACCAACTATATTATTTTGGGCCTGCACTTAGCTGCATTGATTCAGCATGCCTCACCTTTGCTATCCCTTTCTGCCTAGAAACACTTATTTGTTTCTCTTGCCCCTGCTTGATTCATATATTTTCCCTTTCCCTTCCATAAGGGGAAAAAATATATCAATTTCCCAGGGTATTTAAGAGAGTGCCTTCTTCTTCATGAATCCGTCCACCTATTAAGATCATTGGGGGAGGTCTGGTTGCAGTTGCCACTGGCTTGCTTGGTGGCGACCCCAAACCGGGCCTTCTCTAGGGCTGCCCCAGGGCTCTCGAACACACTCCCAAATGATATCTGAAACGTCCCATCTCTGGTAGTTTTAAAACCACTTTTGAAGACACACCTGTTTTATCAGGCTTGTACGAGTTTATGATGTTTTGAAGTTCTATTTATGGTAATTTTAATCTGTTTATATGATTTTTAGGTTTGGGTGGTTTGATTGGATTGTAAACTGCCATTTTATATAGGGTGGTATACAAATGCGACAAACACAAACAAACAAATAAATGAAAATTTGTTTTATGGGGAATAATAAAAATAATATATCTAATTATATAGGGTGGTATAGAAATGCGACAAACACACAAACAAATAAATGAAAATTTGTTTTATGGGGAATAATAAAAATAATATAGCTAATTAATGGAACGCTAAACCCCACCCAACTCCGGTTAAAGGGCAGCAATCACACCTCTGAGATCCAGGGTGAAGAGGCTAATGAGTGTCCATGTGTACATACATTTGTGTGACTAAAGAAGACAGAGTAAGGACATTTTCATGTTATGTCCAATGGAAACAATGGCCAAATTCACACCCACAGTTTAAAAAAAATATTTGACCAGGACAAAAAACATCCTCTCTGAAACAAAGGTGATGCTTCCTTATACTCAGCCTTCAAGGTTGACTCAGCCTTCCATCCTTCCGAGGTCGGTAAAATGAGTACCCAGAATTTTGGGGGCAATATGCTAAATCATTGTAAACCGCTTAGAGAGCTCCGGCTATAAAGCGGTATATAAATGTAAGTGCTATTGCTATTGCTAAGTGCTATTATACTGAGCCAGACGACTGGTCTATATAGTTCAGTACTGTCTACTCCATGGCTACCCAACTTTGGTCCTCCTACAGATGTTGGCCTACAACGCTCATTATCTCTGACTATTGCCCACTGTGGTGGGGGAGATATGGGGAGCTGTAGCCCCAAAACAGCTTGAGAGGCAATGCTGAGCAGCCCTGGTCTATGCTAACCAGCAGCAGCTCCCCAGGTTTTCAGACAGGGGTCTTTCCTAGCCCCAGCTCCCTGGACATACCAAGGACTGAAGACCTGGTACAAAGCAGACGCTCTACCACTGAGCCCCTCTTGCTAGTGTAATGGTGGCAATGTAGGCGTGTGATGAATGGTTTCGCTTGACCAATGTATCAAGGTGTCATGATTTTTGTCCCTGTGTGGTATGTAAAGGGACTTTATGTAAAGGGACTTTTACGGTCTGCGACTTCTAATTGCTGTCCTCTACAAGTTGTTTTTGGCATTGCCCCTGCTAACTGTGCAAAGAGGTGCCTTTTAAGTGGCGATTCTCTTGATTTAGCAGGGGGAGAGCAACTGGCCCTATCCATCCCCAGCACAGCATCCCTCCAGTGGCTGTTGCTGGTGTCTGTCTTCTGTTTCTTTTTAGATTGTGAGCCCTTTGGGGGACAAGGTTCCATCTTATTTAATTATTTATTATTTCTCAACGTAAACACTTTGGGAACTTTTGCTGAAAAGCAGTATATGAATATTTGTCGTATCTGTATTATTCTAGGGAACAGAGTATTATTTCTGTGGCCAGTTACACAAGTTATTTTTGCATCTGGTCCTCTTTGAAATGCAGATTTAAAATCTGCATTGCCTAGATTATGCAGGTTAGGTTTTAAATGGGCTCTCTTCCATTTTCTGTCCTGCATTATTAACAGTGTCCACAGGTAACACATTGCAGACTAAAAGGCATTCTTCATGGGACTTATAAAAAGGAACAGAAACTCCATCCCACAGCCTGGCTGGTTTGGGCTGTCTGATTTCTGCAAACCAAGAGGCAGCTCCTCAGGATGACTGCTAGGCACCCTGATCATAAAGGTAAAGAGTGCCGTTGAGTTGGTGTTGACTCCTGGCAACCCCAGAGCCATGTGGATGTCTGTGGTAGAATACAGGAGGGGTTTACCACTGCCATCTCCCGCGCAGTGTGAGATGATGCCTTTCAGCATCTTCCTATATCACTGCTCTTGAAATAGGTGTTTCTCATAGTCTGGGAAACATACCAACAGGGATTCGAACTGGCAGCCTCTGGCTTGCCATTCAAGGCATTTCCCCCTTGGCCAAATTCAAGCTGAGATTTCAAGTCTGCTTTATTTTTAGAGTCCACGGAATCCAAAAGCAAAGCTGAAACCCGCTCCATGCCAAGTTCCCTCATTGCCCAAATGAAATTGGAAAAGAATTTGTGTGTCTAACCTCTGGGCACGTGTAAAAAGCAAGCCCGCACACACAGAAGCAGCAGAGAGAGTTCAGCCATTTTTTCCTCCGATTCCATTTCTTGCACCTGGATTGCATTTCCCCGCTTCATCTGTTTATGCAAACGATTTACAAACAGCTTACATCAAGTGCTCTAAAGCAGATCGCTTTTTGATTTGGTCCTTTTCTGCTAAACATGCAGATTAAACAGGGGTCTTCTGATAAAGATAATTACAAGAGGACTGCGTATTAACTTTACATTATTAAAGAAAGACCCAAATCTCCCCTTCCAAGCTGTTCCTGGGATTAGCAAAACAATAACTTTCATTTAGGGTAATTGTGATGAGAATAGCTTGGGTTTTATGGGTTTGCTTTTGACAATTGCTTTTTTATCATTATTATTCTTGGTTTATTAAAAAAAAGCTGGAATCTCGTTTTGAATTAGTCAGGTGTGAAGAAAAAGTAAAGAAAGAGTTAGTAGCTTTCAGACGGGGGCTCATTAGAGACAATGCTGTTAGCGTTGCTGGTAATTTTGCTAACAGCTCTACTTACCCAAAACCAGGAAGGAGAAAATAGCTGCAGATTTTTTCAAAAGCCATGGATAGGGCCAGACGGATAGCAAGAAAGAGTCCTGGAAGAGATAGGCAGGATAACAAGATAGATGGATGGATAGCCCACCCGATCCCATCTAACGACGAGTGTGTTAAAATACGCATGGCTGACCCACATTTTATTTAATTTATCTGTCATCCAATTAAAACGTGTAGTTGATTGATCTTTTCACTTTGTCAACTGATTGCACTTAAAAAGTGTGGGTATTATCAGTGTGTGTCTTTCTGAGATAGTGATCAGAATTTTAAAAACACTCCATTGTTAGAAAGGAAATCTTTAATATATTTTCCATCCTTATTGCATTACATTACACATACACACACACCAAAAAACCTTCAAAAAGTAAACTGGGCCCTTAACTTGCTGCCCCCTGATTAATCAACTAAAGCTTTAGTTGTTTAATCTATGGATTGAATGGCAAGGGAGGAACAACTAAGATTAGGAATTATTTTGAAAGCTGAAACTGTAACTACTATTTTAACCAAAATGTCCCATTGGAAATTAGTTTGTTATTTTATTTTTTAGGGCTGTTCTTTTTTTTGGTTATCTGTTTCACCCTAATGGTTTGGAAGACTGAAATGACATGATGGGTCTATGAATTGATCATTTTGTTAATATTAATGAATTTAGTGTATAAGAATTAATGAGGGTTGTAATTCTATAGTATAATGGGGAAAAAACCCTAACATAAATAAAGACTCCAATCCTAGGCACAATTACCGGGGAGTAAGAAGTAAATCCCACAGTGGGATTTATTTCTGAGCAAACATGCACAAGATTGTGCTGAAAATTCTGGACATAAATCTGCCATTTACAGTTTGCAGCTCCACTGTTCTGCTAAGTCCTGTGTAGAAATCCCCCTTTCTTTTCCCCAAGAGCCGCTGAACAGCGTCTAAGGCAGGGGCTGTCAACCTTGGGTCCCCAAATGTTGCTGGACTACAACTCCCATCATCCGCAGACATGGCTGGGGGTGATGGGAGTTGTAGTCCGGCACCTTCTGGGGACCCAAAGTTGAGAACCCTTGGTCTAAAATATCAAAAACTAGTCCCAGACGACTTCCCCAAAGCAGCCCTAGCCCTAGGGACCGCCTAACCACAGACATCCCGGATCGTGCTTTCCGCCTCTGTAACAAAAATCAGGATCATCATCAGCCTTGACCCCCTTTAAATGTTTATCATGTTTCGTTTTCGTACCGTATACTTGTGGATTTTTTAAAAAAACTTGAGTCTATTTTTTCCTCTCCAAGGAGGGGAAGCTTACACTGATCGCGTTCACTTTCCTAGTTTTGCCGCAGTTTTCTGGAAATCTAAAGACTTTCACTGCTAGCGCCAGGGAGCAAATCTGGTGTAGTAATTAGAAGCGGTAATCCGGGCACTGCCCACAACAAATTTCCTGTCCGACCAGATATTAGTAGATAAAACCCTAATTTTTTTTTTGTTTGTTTTGACGTGGCACCAGAATCAGCTTAATTTCAGCAGTTTTGCGTTCAAGGCTCAGCTCCTGGCCGGGGATGCATGAAGCCTTAAATATGCATATGGCCCAAGTCATTTGGAAAGTTGAGGGATAAGGCATATATAATTGCTCCTAATCAGTTTATGAAACATAAAAGCTCAAAAGCGAGAGAAAGCCGATAGATGGAGGAAAGGAAATCAGAGTTTAAATCTCCTGCACTTGAGAGAGAGAGAGATGTGATTACTTACACTCGATGCAGTGCGGGAGAAGCACCCGAAGCAGACGGAAAAAAACTACCCGCTCGCCCAGACATAAACAAACCCCGCGATTTTGCACGTAGTACGTGCCTGCCTGTTGCACATACGCCTGCAGTTTGCACGCCTCGGTGTAACTTAATTTTGCACATATATACTATTGTATTCGCTCCTCTTTCTTTTGCATCGTTTTCCTTCCCTCTTTCGCACACTTTGTCTCTTCCAAAGCGGGGAAACGGGGGTGGGGGGCGGCGGGGCAAAGAAGAGCAGAAGTAGAGCGTGCTCCGGATTGAGCCTTTTGACAGTAAATCAGTTAAAGGCTCTCTTGATATATGCTCATCAGATAGGATTATCCGGAATTAAACTAATCAGTAAATGTTTCTCTGCTCATTATTTTGCAGGGAAGATTTTCGGTCTATTCTCCCGACGCCAAAAGATTATTAATCCCTTAAAGAGCAGAACATCAAACATCGCTCCTCCTCGCTCTAATTTTCGAGCGCCGCCTGCCTGCCTCCCTCCAGGGCACGTGGAGGTTCTGAAGTCACGTGCGGGACAAGCCCGGAGGTCGCATTAATGCCGGAATGCTACCCCGGGGCGTGTTGCAGAGGGGGGCGGGATGAGGCAGCTGCTGATTTCCCCCCACCACCACCACCGCATCCAGATTCTTTCCTCCTTTGAGGGTTATTTTACACCTTCAGACGATTTACAATGAGGGGCAACCCCCCTGGAGCTGTGTTACCTGCAACACGAATTCAGATGACCGGACTAGAATCAGCTCTCGTCATCTGAACCATACCTGAAAGGGCAAACATGTGCACCTTTAAGGATGCGATCTTTGTTTCTGACAGAGTCCCTGTGCTTGTAATGCCTGCGTAACAAGTGGGGGGGGTGGGATCAACAAGTGCATCTATTCTTCTCCTGGGGATGCACTTGCAGTAATGAGGAAAGTTTCCTCATCCTAAGGGATTTCTGTCACCGAATGGATTTCTGCACAGGCACCTGTCGGGGGGGGGGGGAGTGGTAACTCAGTCCATTTTTTGAAGGTTTGTGGGAGCATGCAGGAATGCAGCCACTTAGTCTCATTGGGAGTTATTTCCCAACTTCCCAAACGCACCCCCAGAAGTTGCTGAACTATTCATCCAACCATGCAGGGCCATTTTCGCTGGTGACAATGGAAGTTGTGGTCCAACATCTGAGGACCCCAGCATAGAGGAATGTGGGCAGGGGGGAAGCAGCAGGTGACCTCCAGGGACACCATTTAGAGAGGGTGTGGGCCACTGTTCCCCCCACGTTGGCTTCAGACCACTTGCCTGTGTTGTCTGTCATACAAAGAATACTGAGATACACACCACACACAGCTGTTTACCACATCGTGGGTATATTTAACGGAATAATATACAGCTCTCTGGTGGTTTTAACACCGATCTGTAGCAGAATTTCTCTGTCCAAGGGAAGGAGAAATCTAAAGGCTGGGTTATATATACTTATGGAGACAGAACTCAACTGAGTGCCATCTCCTTAAGGGCCAAACTAGACATGATGTGCAAGTTCTGTGGCTGGAAACAAACACCTTTATACATAAATAACCAACCAACCAACCAACTAACTCACCACCCAACCAACCCAGGGCCACCCCATACAAAAATGTCCCTGGGCAGTTCACAATATAAGCTCTTATCTTTTGCTCTTCTCTTCCTCATAGAAAAGAAAGGACGGAGGAAAGAAGGAATCACAGGTGTGATTTTAACTGGAAAAAGTGGACCGAGAATACTTGCTGGGAATTTTGCCCCCTCTACCCAAATCTCTTCTCCTCCCCACCTCCAGTCTGAAATAGGTCATGATACCCTATGACAACAAGCAAATGTGTTATCAAAACGGGACTAGAGATAAGGTACTGTACAGCTATTGTGTTCTTATATGACCTGTGAATTTTTGAAATAAAAAAGAGGGGGCTGCATCCATATGATCTATGTCAGAGGCAAACAGGCTTCCAGCTTGCAGGATCTACTTCAGTGATCTTCACTTTTTTTTCAAGCGGGGGTCACTTTGGGGGGAAAAACAACAACCAACCTTCAATAAGAACATAAGAACAGTTCTGTTGAATCAGGTCCAAGGCCCATTGGTAAATAAGATTCACATATCTAAAAATGGTATTTGCAAAACATCTTGAGAGTTAAACCAACATTGATCATAATGTTCCATCAGATAAAATACTGTTACAAAAATGATTGAAGCTGAGAAAAGGATGCTTGCCCGTATAGATAACTGTTGGCATTATCACAAACAATCAATCTCTGTATTCTACTAAGTAAACATCTCATCAGTCGAAGAATGGTTGTCTCACCAGAATGGCTGTCTCCACATGGTGCCAGGGGGCACTTCTGCCTTGTGTGCAGAAAGTCCTGTATAGTCAAACAGAAGAGCTGAAAGATCTCCATGTAAGGATTTCTATTAGAGCAGAAAATGGACAGATTCTCATGACTCATGTGATACTGGAGGAATTAGAAAGGGGAGATTTGTGAAGCACGATGCTCCCAATTTCCAGTTGTAAGCACTCAGAATTTTTCAGTTGGGTTGGGTACCACGCACGCCAACCCAGTTGTTTAATGAAGATTGACACACCTAGATCAAATCCTATTTTACCAATCTTTTTAAAATGTCGGGTTGGTTACGGTGCCAACCCAACGTTGCTGAAAAATTCAAGGTTCTTATGACCAGAAATCAGGAGTGTGCATACCTCACAAATCTCCCCTTTCCTGTTCCTTCAGCATTGCACAGGTCAGGTCCTGAGATCCTGACCACCTAAGAACCTGATGTGTCTAGCCCGCCCACCTAGATGGAACAATGGTCTGTTTATAAGGCAGCTGCCTATGAACAGGCATGGAGGCTATGGGTGATCAGGCTATAGATCAGTGATACAGCATTTGCTTGGTATGACAAAAGTCCTAGGCTTAATTCCTGCCATCACTTCTGTCTGAAATGCTGAAGAGCTGCTCTCAGACAGAGTAGACAATTCTGAGCTAAATGGACCAGTAGTCCAACTCAGTATAAAAAAGATGTCTCTGAGTACATGATAAGCTTGGGATTTCACTGGCAGAAGTAAAAGCATCCCCAGTGCCTCAGTATGTGTTTGTCTCTTGATGTCAGCCACCTTGGGCATCCTTCCGGTTCAAAAGGTGGGACAGAAATCAGATCAGATCAGATCGATTGAAGGCATATTCTAGCCCATGTAGGTTTTATATTCAAATTATAGATGCAGGACTACAGAAGGGAAGGAAACCAGAAAAACGTTCTGTACTGCGTGTATGAAAAAAAGACTAAAAGGATATTTCCCTCTTATAATTAATATATTTCTGAAAGAAGTATATATTAATTGACCTTCATACATGTGCAGCTGGTTTTGATACTTTTGCACACTCCAGTTCTGGATCTACAGGATGTTTTTGTTAGCCTCATTTTCAGTGTGCCCAGTAGACATCCTTGTTAATTCCTTGTAATAGATTTCTTTCTTAAGGCGTTTCTCTTTGATTAAAAACAGAAGAGCAGTCATGATTTAAATGGACTTTAAGAGCAAAGCATGTGTTGACACACTAGACTTTTGCATCTGGATTCTCACAGATTAATCAAACTGCTGGAAAGTGTAAAAGCAAGACAGCTGTCAGAGCAGTCCTGGATAGATCTTTTAATTAATTCTTAGAGAAATACAAGGAGAGAGAAAAAAGAAAATAAAATGAACATCCAGCACCACATGCCTAATGTGGTAAGATACCCAAGTAACTGCATTAATGTACTCAAATGTTTTAGAATTAGAAAATTAAGCCTGTCTCATAGGGATGCAATGCAATCCTGTACATATTTACTCAGAAATAAATCCCACTATATTCAGTGGAGCTTACTCCCAAGTAAATATGCAGACCACCATCTGGTTAAGGTTAAGGACGTGACTTACAGCGACGTCCCACCTCCACAGGGTTGAGAGGCCTATTAGGATGGTTCACCCAAGAAGGCTATTGGATCCAATAGGATTCCAAGAAGCCTTGAAAGAATTTAGTGATCCTTCGGTGATCCTGTTGATACCCTGGTGGAGAACTAGATCAGCAAACTCACCAGGGCAGTTGACAACATGACAACAAGCGTCCTCTCTGACCTGCTTCAAAACTGGCCCCTTGGTATATGGAAGAATTACAGGGGCTGAAGCGTCAAGGTAAACAATTGGAATGCAAGTGGAGAAAGACTCAATTCGAATCCAACAGATTACAACATAGAGCGTACTTAAAGACCTATACTCAGGCAATAAGTGCAGCAAAGAAGTGCTTCTTTTCTTTTCGTATTGCATCCACAAGCTCATGTCTAGCAGAGTTGTTTAGGGTTGTGTACGTTCCCCTTGAATCAGAATTTGGAACCATCAGTTACACACTGTGGTGTTTTTAATGAGTTCTTTGTGGATAAAATATCTCGTTTTCAGGCCAACTTAGACTCTGACCCCACAATTACTGTAATGTCTGATGCAGAGGTGTCCAGCAACTCCTCTTACATGGTTAGGCTGGATTGGTTTCAGTTTGTGACTCCTGAAGATGTGGACTGAGGCTTCTTGGAATGGTGCGGCCTACCACCTGTTATCTTGACCTTTGTCTGACATGGCTTATACTGTCTGGCATGGGGGGTTGTTATAGAAGGCCTTATAGATATATAAATGCTTCTCTGAGGAAGGGCAGGATGCCTCCCTGTCTTGAGGAGGCAATCATTAGACCTGCATTAGAAGCCTGCATTGGATCCCTTAGAGTTAATCAACTATAAGCCTGTCTCTAACCTTCCGTGGCTGGGCAAGGTAATTGAGAGGGTGGTGGCCTCCCAGCTCCAGACAGTCTTGAAGGAAACTGATTATCTAGACCCATTTCAAAAAGACTTTTGGGTGGGCTATGTGGTGGAGACTGCCTTGGTCAGCCTGATGGATGATCTCCAATTAGGAAGTGACTCTCTTGGTCCTTTTGGATCTCTCGACGGCTTTCAATACTATCGACCATAGTATCCTTCTGGAGCATCTGAGGGGATTAGGGTGGGAGGCACTGCTAAGGCAAATTCCATATTGTGTCGCTTGAAGATTATTGTTCTTCAAAAAAATCTGAACTTTTATATGGTGTCCACCAGGGCTCCATATCGTCTCCAATTTTATTTATTTATTTATTTATTTATTTATTTATTTATTTATTTATTTATTTATTTATATTTAACATATTGCTATACCGCCCAAAACATGTGACTCTGGGCAGTTTAAAATTAAAATCATATAACAATTAAAATCATTAACATTAAAATCTTTTAAAACCCAACATTAAAAGTAATAAAAATATAATTCTAATTAAAAGCATGGGTGAACACATATGTCTTCATTGCTTGTTTAAAAGTTGCCAGAGATGGGGAGGCTCTTATCTCAACAGGGAGCGCTTTCCAAAGCCATGGAGCAGCAACAGAGAAGGCCCGTCCCTGAGTAGCCACCAAACAAGCTGGTGGCAACTGTAGACGCGTAACTCTCCAGAAGATCTCAATGAATGATGGGGCTCATGGTGAAGAAGACATTCTCTTAAAAACCCAGGGCCTCAGCTGTTTAGGGCTTTATAGGTAGTTACCAGCACCTTGTATTTTGCCCAGAAACTTATCGGCAGCCAGTGTAATTCATTTATTATGGGAGTAATGTGGTCTCTCCGAGATGACCCTGAGGCCAACCTGGCCATCGCATTCTGTACCAACTGCAGTTTCCGGACTACGTACAAAGGCAACACCACATAGAGCGCATTGCAGAAATCCAGTCTGGAGGTTTCAGCATATGCACCACCGTTCTGAGGTCATTCATATCAAGAAGTGGATGCTGGCGTATCAGCTGAAGCTGATAAAAAGCACCTCTGGCCACCTTCTCAACCTGGTACAACAGGGAGAGGTTCAGATCCAGAAGCACCCTCAGACTACGTACCTGTATCTTCCTGGGGAGTGTGACCCCATCCAGAACCGGCAGACCAAAATCGTCTCCCGAGTTTCGATCCCACACAATAAGTACCTCTGTCTTATCTGGCCTCAGTTTGTTATCCCTAATCTAGCCCATCACTGCCTCCAGGCAGGCATTTAGGGAGGTTATGCCTTGTCCTGATGAGGTTGACATGGAGAAATAGATTTGGGTGTCATCAGCATGCTGATAACACCCTGTACCAAATCTCCTGATGATCTCTCCCAGTGGCTTCATGTAGATGTTAAACAACATCGGAGACAATATGGAGCCCTGAGGGACACCATACGGAAAATATTGAAGAATAACAGTCTCCAAGAGACACCATCTGGAATCTGCCCATGAGGTAGGAGCGGAATCACTGCAGGACAGTGGCCACCCGCAACCCGCTCAGACATTCCAGAAGGATATTATGGTCATTAGTATCGAAGGCTGCTGAGAGATCCAAATGGATCCAGTTTTAACATCTACATGAAACATTTTAATCTTTTTTATGTTGTAAACCACTCAGAGACGGAAGTTTGGGGCGATCTACAAATTTGAAAAATAAATACATAAATAAAATATATGATTGTATAACTTCAATCCTATATGTACACCTACCTGGGAGTAAGCCCCAACAGTGGGACACTTCTGAGTAAACATGCCTAGGGTTGCACTGTACATGCCCTGAACCATAGCTACAATTAATTTATTTTAATGAGCATCAAAAAAAATTCCCACTCAAAGCTGTGCAAGTTTCCATTTGTGGAAGACCTGCATAATAATACCCATTCTGGCCTGCAGATTATTCTATGAACTACCAATGACCTATGTTCCAACTCTCCCTGTTTTCCAGGGAGTTTTCTGGTAATTGTTCCCAGTAAACAACTTACTGCATTTTGTCTCTAATCAGACTTCAGGCTAGTCAGATCTCTGGAGTACTGTGTCCAGTTCTGAAGGCAAATGGGAACAGGTCAGAGGAGGGCAAGAAAATGGTGAGGTGTTTGGAAAACAAACCATAGGAGCAGTGTTCCCTCTAAGGCATGCACACATGTATGCACACACAAGTTGTTTGATGTCTGCTCAGTTAATTTTAGATCCTGCTCAGATAGAATCAGGATGGTCCCACTCTGAAAATACATGCGCACACACTGCCTTGATATTGCCGCTCAGAACAAAATTCATTCTGCACACAGATGAAAAAACACACTGCATTGGAGGAAAGTTGAACGAACTGGGTCTGTAGCCCAAAGAAGAGAAGACTGACTATTTGAGCACTCTTCAAATACCTGAAGGTCTGACACATGATAGAAGAGGACAAAGGCTTGTTCACTGCTGCCCCAGAAGGCAGTTTTAGGTCTAATGTCAACCTTAAAAAAGGGAAGGTATGAATGTAACAGACCATGTACCATAACCAGTTCACTTTTCAGAGTTGGGATTGACGGAGGCAGGCTGCTGTGTGTGGGCTTAGTATACAACCCAGGTTTGTTGCTGCATAATGTGTGAGCAAACTCTTCGTGACCTGAATCTGAAGTCTCTCACTGAGCATCTTGTTCTGTATAGCCCAACACAAATAGCCCTAGAAACTTTTAAAAGAACCAGCTAATGTACTAAATCAGGGGGTCGCAACCTGTGGTACTCCAGATTTTGCTGAACTACAACTCCCAACATCCCCAGCCACAATAAATTGTAGCTAGCTGAAGTTAGCTAGCTGAAGTCCTTAAAAATAAATATACCTCCCTCTGAAATTAACTCATCTTCCTTTGTTTATCAAGGGCCTACCTACAAAATAGTTCCAAGTTGATGCAAGGACTCAGTCATTCAGTCAAAGCCCAACACCACTTACGAATTCAGTACCGTAGGGGTTCTCAAACCAGGATCCTCAGATGTTATTGGGGACCAAAGGCCATTGTGGCTGGGATGATGGGTGTTGTAGTCCAGCAACATATAGGTATGAGAACCCCTGCAGTACAGCAGGACTAAACTAGCTTCAAACATAGCAATGATTTGTACTTCCTTATAACTGATTAGGAGCTAACTGAACTGACATCAGGAACTGTGGTTAGGTGGGTTTGTGGAAAGACCTGCCCACACGGCAGAACAGAGCCGCAAGCCTCCTACTGTGATGTCAGAAACTAGCTAAAAGGATGTCTGCTTCAATTAGTTCCACAAAGGAGCTATTATTTTACTGCAGTATGCTTGTCCGATTACCTCATCTTATTATTCTGATCACTACACCAAGATGTGCTAATTAAACAGAAATCATCAAGTCCCTTAGTGGGACTCTCATTAAGAAAAAAAGAAGAAAATATAAGCAGAAAAGATGGGTTGCATGAGGGACTCTCAGCCACATAACAATAGCTGCCACATTCGTTAAATCAGCCGATTCAAAGGGCTCCCAACATGCACCCAGAACTCTACATGAGAAGGGTGTTGTGTGACAGTTTCCAGACATCTCAGAAAGGTATCAAGGAGGGACCTTGAGGCTAAGGGAGCCTCTACCAATGTGGGGAGTCACATACCTGCCAATATTGTTGGAAGTGAAGGACTATGCGTTGTCTCTTGTCTCAAGGACAGTGGAGGACAGACTAGTGAGTCAGAGGGCTAGAGGGTCAAGACATTGGTCATCCCTTCTCTACTACTCTGACACTATCCCTTTGATATGTTGTAGATTGCTAATCTCAAGGACTTCCTTCCTTCTTTCCTGCCACTTCCTCTTTCTCTCTTCCCTTCCTTCTCCCTTGCAACATGCAAGCTCCTCTCTCCCTGCACCATGTGTGCAGAGATGCAGAATCCATCTGCATCCAGCTAGCTAGCTAGATTAGAGATCCTATCTCTTCACTTTACTATCTAGAATGGAGTTCCTTATATTGATTGAAACTATGAACTGGCTCCAAGTCATTTTACTCTCAGCATACACGCATGCCTAACCAAATTCCGCTGTGTTGTGCCTCTGTGCACTCTGCTATAATGAAAAAGGGTTTCTCTTACCAAAGAATATTCCCAACAAATATGCCCCTATTTTCCTATTCCGATGAATGGGAAAATAGGGGCCTGTTGGCAGGGATGAAGTCAGCCTCAGAGATGGTGTACACTGACCCAAGCTGACTCAAAGTCCCATCTAAGACTGGGCTTCAGGCAGGCCTCCCAGAGAAAAAGGAAATGGCATCCCACTCTCTCTGTGTCAGCTTTTGGCAAGGGACAGGCTCCAGGCAGTCCGCACTAGAGGCAGGTGTGTATTCAAGACTCTTGGCCTTGATGAGAGAGTCCTGCAAACCTGGAATCACCAGAGTTCACTCCTCCAATAGCCCCCCTGTTGATGAAGCTTGAGGATGCTCAGGATGCCATGCCCTTCTATGAGATCCAGTCCCATCTCCGGGGGGGGGGGGGGGCTCTCCATCACTCCTGAAACCTCAGGAGTAGAGGTGATGCAGGGCCAGAGCTATGGTGACAGCACCAAAAGCTCATAGCTAAGCAATGTCCAGGCAAGGCTATTTGGGGAATATTGGTAATCAATAACTCTTACACCACTCAGTGGCACTAGAATGACAGGGGCAGGGCAAGGGCAGCTAACTTTCAGCTGCAGTGGAGGGGGACGACCCAGGCACTCGACAGACCAGCTTAGCTATACATGCCTGTAGTTGAGCTCACATCTGTCTTGGCTGGAAGCTGTCTCAGGCTGCAGAACACAACCTTCAAGCTGGAACTTGCTACTGGAACAAGGGCGCTTTCCAGATTACACCCTGAAACGGGGTCCTGGCGGATCTCGGAAGTGTGTTTCCACACTTCCTGTGTTGTGACACCACAGTCCCTACGCAGACAGCAGGGTGCCGTTCACGTCTCTGATGCCTTGTTCCGGATTTAATCGCTGCAATATAGGGCTGTGGCGTCGTGTATTGGGCGTAAAAAGGTTGCTGGGTTTTTTTGCTGGTTGTGAGTTTCCACGAGACTGCTCCCCCTGCTGTTCGCATACCAGATGTGATTTGCCTGAACGGAGGCATTTTGCTGCTGTTGAGCAGCTAGTCTGGAAAGTGCCCTGTTCAGAGGTGTAGCTATAATTGAGCAGATGGGTTCAGAGAACCCAGGCCCCCCCACTCCACCCCTCCCTATTTGCTTCGTTATCTCCCTCACTCCGAGGGGCAGCCAGAGAGAGGGGTGAACACAGGCCTTCTCTCCCCTAGCTATATCCCTGAACCTGTTAACATAAGAACATAAGAATAGCCCTGCTCGATCAGGCCCAAGGCCCATCTCTTTGTGGCCTGATACCTGCTGATTGGTGCTAGACTTCTCCTGCTCCAGCTAAGTCCCAGAGCCAGCGTGGTGTAGGGGCTAGAGTGCTGGACTAGGACCAGGGAGACCTGAGTTCAAATCCCCATTCAGCCATGAAGCTAGCTGGGTGACTCTGGGCCAGTCACTTCTCTCTCAGCCTAACCTACTTCACAGGGTTGTTGTGAGAAGAAACCTAAGTATGTAGTACATTGCTCTGGGCTCCTTGGAGGAAGAGCGGGATATAAAATGTAAAATTAAAATAAAATCCAAGCTGGGCCCATCTTAACCCACCTTTCCAACCTCTTCTCACTTGCATCTTCTTCCATTGCATCTTTTCCTGCTATTGCAAGCCTATGAAGAGAGCCTGTCCTTTATTATTATTTTTGTAATGATACTCCTCCCTGTAGGCTTCCAGCGGCATCTGGTGGGCCACTGTGTGAAACAGGATGCTGGACTAGATGGGCCTTCTTGGGCCTGATCTAGCAGGGCTGTTCTTATGTACTTCTGAGCAGACATTCATAGAATCAAGCTGTAAGAGACTGAACTGCAATAAAGAAACCGCCAGTTTGAATATCACCTCCACTGTGAACTGACTCGCGTGACCTTAGGCAAGATACTCTCTCTCAGCTTCAGCTCCTCCCGCTGAAATAGGGAAACAAGAATACTCGTAATGTGACCTATGTTGGACAGTAAAAACAGTATAGAGATGGTGGTGGTGATTCTGGTGATGATTTATTATTCAGGTCTAACCTTAAGATTTTAGCCAGAAAAGCAAAACCGACAAGGGACTTCCTCCAGACTTTGCAGGTTCAATGAACTGTAGTTGGCTTCCATCTTCAGGCAGGTGCCCTCTTCTTTGAAACTGAGCACACATCATCTAGCCTTGCCAGGGTGTTTTTCACACAGGTCTTTTAGGTCGCATCTCCTCCGGAACGGAGGTGTGCGTTCACATACTGGCAGATTTACCCCGAAGTCCCTGCGAGCTATCAGGAAGCACTCCACACACATTTCGGGTTTTTCATTGCACATTAAGAGGGTAAAGTTGTGCCGTCAAGCCGGTGTCGACTCCTGGCCACCACAGACCATGTAGTTTTCTTTGGTAGAATACAGGAGGGGTTTACCATTGCCATCTCCCACGCAGTATGAGATGATGCTTTTCAGCATCTTCCTATATTGCTGCTGCCCGATATAGGTGTTCCCATAGTCTGGGAAACATACTAGTGGGGATTCAAACCAGCAACCTCTTGCTCCCTAGGCAGGTTACTTCCCCACTGCACCTTTAGGCGCCATAGTGTAGACCAATTTATATCCAGGGTAAAAAAAAAAACACTTTTTGCGTAGGTTCTTTGGGGCAACTTCAGACGTGCAGTAAAACCTTGCAGTAAACCCGCAATAAAGCCTAAAGAAGCATTGCACTGGTGAAGTTCAGTTCAAAGTAAAATGGCTGCTTACGTGAAATCCCTGTTTTTTACTTCAAGCAAATTTGCGGGAAAGCTAACTGCAGGAGATTTACAGAAGCAATGGGTAAAGAAGCAACACTGGTTAAAAGAAGAAGAAGAACAAAAGATAAAGATGGTTTTGTAACTCACAGCAAGTAATATAAGAATCCTTAAAACACTTCTGCTAGGTATATATTTATATTCTGCTTTTCGACAAAAGTCCCCAAGGCAGTTTACATAGATATAAATAAATAAAATGGCTCCCTGTCTCCCAAAGGGCTCACAATCTAAAAAAGAAACATAAGACGGACGCCAGCAATAGCCACTGGAGGGATGCTGTGCTGGGGATAGATAGGACCAGTTGCTCTGCCCCTGCTAAATAAAGAGAATTGCCACTTTTTAAAAGTGCCTCTTTGCTCAGTTAGCAGGGGACTAATATGTGCATGGATTAGATTTGAAAACATTTATGCTACCAAGAGAGAACAAAATAGGTTATTCACTTTCTCCTATTGTAACTTGCCCTTTTTGGTAACATCTGGCACCAAATCTACTCCACTATAATATCATAACAGTGGCTTATAATTAATCAATTAATAAAATGGAACAAATAATTGTACAGTATGCAGATGTGACGCTAATGGTTGCTAATCCAGTGTAATCTCTGGCCAACATTTTTAATGAAATTAACCAAATCAGTGAAATATCAGCCTATGAAAATCTGAAATATTAAATACAGAGCTGGATGATTCTGAATAAACAGCTGCCAAGATGCATTTGAATGTAGTCTAAAAGAATTAGGAGTCCATATTTAATAAAACAACAATTATAAGAAGTTTACGCTGCATCGCCACCAGTTGACATTTGGTTACTTCCCAAGATATGAACTATGATTAAACTATGATTAATCAAACTATGATTAAATACATTAAAATAAAATTTAAAATACTAAACCTCCCTAAATGCTTGCCTGGAGGTGGTGATGGGCTGGATGATGGATAACAAACTGATACATAATCCAGATAAGATGGAGGTACTCATTGTGCAGGGTCAAAACTCGGGAGATGAGTTTGATCTGCCTGTTCTGGATGGTGTCACACTCCCCCAGAAGGAACAGGTACGCAGTCTGGGGTCCAAGCCTCTCCATGGTGTCCCAGGCTGAGGCAGTGGCCAGAGGTGCCTTCTATCAGCTTTGGCTGATATGCCAGCTGCATCTGTTTCTTGAGATAAACCACCTCAGAACAGTGGTGCATATGCTGGTAACCTCCAGACTGGATTACCGCAATGCGCTCTATGTGAGGCTGCCTTTGTATGTAGTCTGGAAACTGCAGCTGGTCCAGAATGTGGCAGCCAGGTTGGTCTCCGGGTCATCTCCGAGAGACCATACTACTCCTGTGCTGAAAGAACTACACTGGCTTCCGATAAGTTTCTGAGCAAAATACAAGGTGCTGGTTATAATCTGTAAAGCCCTAAGCAGCTTGAGCCCTGGGTATTTAAGAGAACATCTTCTTTGTCATGAACTCCACTGCCCATTGAGATCATCTGGAGAGGTTCGTCTGCAGTTGCCACCGGCTCGTCTGGTGGCTACTCAGGGACGGGCCGTCTCCACTGCTGCCCCAAAGTTTTGGAATGCACTCCCTGCTGAAATAAGAGCCTCTCCATCTCTGACAATTTTTTAAAAAATCTTTAAAGATGTATCTGTTCACCCAGGCTTTTAATTAAATACTGTTTTAATAGTTCTAACATAGCAATAGCAATAGCACTTACATTTATATACCGCTCTATAGCTGGAAGCTCTCTAAGCGGTTTACAATGATTTAGCATATTGCCCCCAACATTCTGGGTACTCATTTTACCGACCTCAGAAGGATGGAAGGCTGAGTCAACCTTGAGCCCCTGGTCAGGATCGAACTTGTAACCTTCTGGTTACAGGGCGGCAGTTTTACCACTGCGCCACCAGGGGCTCTAACATGGTTTTAAAACATTGTTTTAAAATTTAAAATTGTAATGTTTTAACTTTTTCTGCTGTCATTTATCTTAACTAATGTGTTTTTCTTCTGCTGTCATTTCTTTTAAATATTTTTTTTTCCTGTTGTCATTTATTTTATTTTGTTGTAAACTACCCAGAGATGTAAGTTTTGGGTGGTATAAAAATATACAATAAATAAATAAATAAATAAACAAACAAACAAACAAACAAATAAATAAATAAATAAATAAATAAATAAATAAAATAAAGAAATAAAGAAAGCATTTGATAAAGGGGGAAATGGAGATATAACAGGAAGATGCATTTACAAGGGAAACAGCAGTGCCTAAAATCACCTAGAGAACAGAAATTGTTTCACATACTTTTTAAAGGCCACGAGAAAGTAATCAACAGATGGGAATGTGAAGGTAACAAGTATTTTATGTATGTATGTATTTATTTATTTATTGTTAAATTTATATACCATCTTTCATTAAAACAATCCCAAGGTGGTTTACACAAAAATTAAAAACAAGACTATAAAAACAACACACTTAAAATATTAAGATAAAATATAAAACAAATCTGACTAAAAAGATGTAAAATACAAGCATAAAAACTGTACAAAATACAAAGAAGCAGCAGAAGAGACAATAATATAAAAGCCTGGGTAAAAAACCAAGATTTAACACGCTTTCTAAAAACTGTGATTGAGACCGAGGAGCAAATAGCCACCAGGAGAGCATTCCAGAGTCTGGGGGCAGCAACAGAGAAGGCCCGGTGTCATGGCTCAGACCTCTGACTCCGAAGAGTCAGAGGAGGAACGGGAGGACTCGGTTGGTAGTGAGGGCTCAGAGGCACAGCAACAGGATTTGGCAGGGAGAACAGACTTTGGAGCTGAGGAATCGGAACAGCTGCCAGACATGAAGGCTGATCAAGAGGAGGCTGGGATTTCACCTTTCTTGAGAAGACGTCTCAAGAGGAAGGCTCAGTGGGAGACACGCAGGCGCAGGATATCACAAGAGAGGAAGCAGAAGTGCTGACTCAGGGAAGTCTGATTGGCTGCTGGTTCTCTTGAGCCATATATTAAGCAGTCTATGACTTGCACAGATGCTGTTAGCAACTTTTGCTTACCGCAGACCATGTTTCTACTTAGAATTCCTCAACTTTTCGAGTTCCAGTTTGCCCTTGTTCTGTTCTTTCCTGCTCTGTGTTTCTTGTCCCGTTAATTCCCTGCTCTGGTGTCCTTTGTTCTATTCATTACTTTATCTGTTGTTTTCTTTTCAGTTATTACTCAGTTATCGTAGAGTGGGGTACCTAGTTCAGTTCAGGGGACTTGATTCGTTTACTACTATTTTTCTTTGTGAGCCTTTCGTTTTCCTTCATGCAGCTTCACTGCTACTTTCTAACTCACAGGAGGATCGCTGAAGGGGTTGTAAATCCTGTTGGGTTAGCCGAGCTAACAGATTCACGACACCCTGTCCCGTGTGCACAACAACCAAGCCTCCCTCATTGTTGGCACCCGGAGCAGAGCCCCCTGAGATGACCTCATCAAGCGGGCAGCAACTCTTGGAAGCAGGTGGTCCCTCAGGTATCCCGGGCCCAAACCATTAAGGGCTTTAAAGGTCAAAACCAGCACCTTGAATTGGACCCAGAAACAAACTGGTAGCTAGTGTAGCTCTTTCAAAATGGGTGTGATGTGATCCCAACGGGCAGCTCCAGATAAAACTCTAGCTGCTGCATTTTGCACTAGCTGGAGTTTACAGATATTCTTCAAGGGCAGCCCCACGTAGAGCACATTACAGTAATCCAGCCGTGACGTGACTAAGTCATGGGTAACTGTGGCCAGATCTGTCAACTTGAGAAAGGGACGCAGCTGGTGCACTAGCCGAAGCTGTGCAAAGGCACCTCTGGCCACTGCCTCCGCCTGAGCATCCAAAGGCAGAGCCAGGTCTAGTAATACCACCAAGCTGTGTACTTGCTCCTTCAAGGAGAGTGCAACCCCATCCAGGACTGGTAGACTCTCCTCATCCTGACTGGCTCTCCTAGTGACCAACATTACCTCCATCTTGTCTGGATTCAGTCTCAGTTTATTAGCCCACATCTAACCCATCACGGCCTCCAGCTCTCAATTCAGGACATCCACCGCCTCCCTAGGATCAGGTGACAAGAAGAGGTAGAGCTGAGTGTCATCTTCATATTGCTGACAGCTCAGTCCAAGTTCAATACTAAGAGACTCTCCACATTGAAGATCTGATCTCCTTAAGTATGATGCATTCAGATTCAAGACAGACAATGGAAAGTATCTCTTCAACAATGCACAATTAATGAATTGCATTTGCTGTCACAAGATGCAGTGTTGGGCACTTGCTTAGAGGGTTCTAAAAGCGGACTAGACACATGTATAGAGGACAAGTCTATCAATGACTACCAGTCATGAGTCATGATGGCTATAGTCTTCCTTGGAGGCCTTCAGGAGAGCCTTAAAGACCCATCTTTTTAGTCTGGCTTTTAACAATATCTAGTTTTTAATTATTGTTGTTGTTGTTGTTTACACCGTCAAACAGGTGTTATTGACTGGTTTGTTTTATCCAGACATCGAGTCCTTCTCAAGGACCTGGGATGGCTGAATTTTATTATCAGTGTTGTTGCTGTTATTATTATAGATATTGTCGCAGAATATAGGCTGTTCCCAGTAAAGTTGCTTTTTGTAAATGGCTGATGGTGATTTCTGTGGCCCCTATGGTGCTGAGGTGCTCTTCAAGTTGTTTTGGAATTGCACCTAGGGCGCCATTTACCACTGGGATTATTTTGGTCTTCTTCTGCCACAACTTTTCAATTTCCATTTGTAGATCTTTGTATTTGGTGATTTTTTTCTATTTCTTTTTCTTCTATTCTGCTATCCCCTGGTATTGCTATGTCGATTATTTTGACTTGTTTTTCTTTCTTCTCGACTACAGTTATATCTGGTGTATTGTGTGGCAGATGTCTGTCTGTTTGTAGTCGGAAGTCCCATAATATATTTCCATCTTCATTTTCTACAACTTTTTCAATTTTGTGGTCCCACTGATCTTTGGCTACAGGTAGCTTGTATTTTTTGCAGATGCTCCAGTGTATCATCCCAGCTACTGTACCTTGTCATGCCTTTGTTTGTGGTCAGTCTGTGCGATCTTTTTACAATAGCTGATTAGGTGGTCCACTGTTTCATCTGTTTCTTTACAAAGGTGGCACTTGCTGTTGGTTATTGGTTTTTCAACTTTTGCTCTTATTGCATTTGTTCTTAGTGCTTGTTCTTGTGCAGCCAGTATTAAACCCTCTGTTTCTTTCTTCAAGTTGCTATTATTATTATTATTATTATTATTATTATTATTAATTAAATTTTTAATACCACCTTTCCAAAAGGCTCAGGGCAGTTTACATTAAAACAACACCATTAAAATCAATTAACAATTAAAACAGATATTATAAAATAGCATAAAACAACAATAATTAACAATTAAAACATAAAACAACAATTAAATAGCCAGAACAATTTAAAAACAATTTAAAAAGCTGATTAATGTTATCTTGTTAACCAGTTATCTAGTTATCTAGTTAAATGTCATCTAGTAACTTAATGTTATCAAGTTTTAATTGTAATTTCAATCTGGTTCTAATTGGTTTTTGGAAGGAGGCAACAGCAGGAGAGAACTTGTGCCTTCAGGTTATGCTTGCAGGCTTACCGGAAGCAGGGGTGTTGACAGCCTTGGACCACTGACACACATGCCCCAAACCAGTTCTTTAGAGCCCCAGTCCTCTGCACTGCCACACTGTTACTTTAACAGTCTCATTATCACACTGCTACTCTGCCTGCTGTTTGCACCACATAGCATCTGCACTCCCTGCAGGTAACCCACCCTATGGCATGATGGCAGCAGGCAGCAGCCCCCTTCCTGCACAGTACGTGCACTCCTAGCTCAAGCAGAAAGTTATTGCAGTGCTGGCATGTGATGCCAAATGCAGGCAGCTGTGTTGTCCATCTCCTCCCTTGCCTTGTATGTCCCTACCCTAAGATCTTAGTACCTGAAGATCTTCAGAGGCCCTCCTTAGGGTGCCCCTGCCAAACAAGGTGAGGCGGGTGGCTACCAGGGAGAGGGCCTTTTCGGTGGTTGCACCCTGTTTATGGAATAGCCTCCCCAGGGATGCTTGCCTGGCTTCGTCACTTTGGTTTTTTAGATGCCAGGTAAGGAGCTTTTTGTTCATCCAGGCCTTTTAAATTAGGGCTTTTAAATTCGGCTTTTCAGACTTGACCTGATTTGTAACTAATGTTAAAATGAGTTTTTAATGCTGCTTTGTATGGTATTCTGTTTTCACCTTTTTTGTCTGTTATGATTTAATGTGTTGTGTGTTTTCGTTGTATGTATTAATCCTCTGTTGTGAGCAGCCCAGAGAACAATTTGTTATGGGGTGCTAACAAATAATGTGTATTATTTATGTATTATTATTATTTATTTATTCCTCCCACCACCATGCGGCCAACAGTCACTTGGAGAAAACACGCTGAATGCATCATTGCTGCTGCCATTTAACAAGGGGAGGCTGTTAGCTTCTCTTTATATACCAGTTTCCCAGTTGTGGGTCTGAACCAGCCTCTATGGGTCCAAGCCCCAAATCTTTTAAGTCCCTTGTAACACCCCTTCCAGAAACAGCTGGTTGGCCACTGTTGGAAAAGCCATGCTGGACTAGCTGGTCCTTAGGGCTGATCCAGCAGGGTTCTTCTTGTGCTCTTAATGGAACCTCCCTGTATTTAGGCAATATACCACTGAGTACCAGACATTAGAGACAGAGGAGGCTATTGCATACATGCCTTGTTTGTGGGTGTCCAAGGAGCATCTGGCTCACCACTATGAGAAGGCTGAAGTTAATGTTTGCTCTGATCCATCATGACACTTCCTATAGCAGGGTCTCCACACAGCAGGTTGTATCCAATTGTACATGGTCACCAGGTGCAGGTTTTTCAGGTCATGATCCAGGACCATCACTCCCTCCTTGGCAGCGGGAGGGGGGATGAGACAGACAGTTCAGGGGATGAGAGAGGGTAGATTTCATGTGGCCTCTGGTCCAGGAGCCCCTCAGTTGTAAGACGACAAGAACAGTTTGGGGGATGGGTCAGGGTGGGAAGCTCCAGCTTTATCAGATACATGCCTTCTGCTGCAGCCCAAGGAGGCACCTTTGCCTGCATCCTCAGACTTGGAGGACTCTTCTGATGTCCAGCCTACTGGAGTGGATGCTCTCCAACTTTGCTAAAGTCTAGCTGCTTTGCCACAGAATAGAGTTTTCCCCCTTTAAGCTCTGATAACTCCTGCAGGAAGTTGGCAGAGGCCCTCCAGTGTCACCAGAGACAGTGCTCAAAATCAGGCGAGGCCCTTTTAAGAACAGATCCTTCACTAGCAATGGGGTGAGGATTGTTGGAGCTAGGACCCTGGCAGCATCAGCGCTCAGCTGCAATGTCTCATAGTGATCACTATGTCATGGATATAGGATAAAAGTGCTGGACTCCTCCCTCTTTGATCTTCCAGTGTTAGTCTCCATTTTGTCTCTCCAGAGATGGCTGTTTGTTTAGTCTCTCTCCCCTTAAGCTCAGCTTTCCTATCCTGGGAGAGATCTATAAGCCTAGATACAAGTTGTAAAATCCCTGTATATTTGTCAGATGGAAAACTGATGTATGTAGAAGGGAAAGGATCTGCACAGTTCCTCTGCAAACTGAAATTATTAGGTTATATGGATGCAGACTGGTCTGAGGATCAAACAGACTGGAAGTCAACCAGTGGTTATGTATTCTTTTATGGTGGCGGAGCAGTCAGTTGGCATAGCTACATGCAATCAATAGTTGCTCTCTCAACTACTGAGGCAGAATATGTATCTGCCACTCAAGCATGTCAAGAGGTGGTGTGGCTGCACAAGCTAATGCTGGATTTCAACATAGATGAACCAAAACCCACTGAGATGTTTGAGGATAATCAAAGCTGCATCCAGATCTCACAAATGGAGAAAATTAAATTTAGAACAAAACACATTGAAACAAAATATCATTATTTGCAGGATGGGTGGGGGGAAGGGACTTGTAAAACTGATGTATTGTCCAAGTGAACAAATGGTAGCAGATGTGCTAACTAAGCCATTGCCCAGAGATCATTTCAAAACCTTGAGAGAAAAGTTGGGACTATAGACAGCAGCGTGAGCTGATGAGAAGGAGTGTTGGAGCTAGGATCCTAGCAGCAGCATCTCTCAGCTGCAGTGCCTCATAGTGACCACTGGGGGTGGGTTAGGGTCATGGATAAAAGTGCTGGACTCCTCCCTTCTTTGTTCTTCCAGTGTTGGTCTCCATTTTGGCTCACCAGAGGTGGCTGTTTGTTTAGTCTCTCTTCCCTTTCAACCTTAAGCTCAGCTTTCCTATCCTTTTGTAACTTCTAAATAAATCCTTGTTGTTCTCCAAACTTAAAGAACTGTCTCCAGACCTTTTGCTTGGCTGAATTCTCCCCAAACTGGCTTTGCTCTGCTAATGGAAGTTGAACTGCCGTTCTTCCCCTACAAGGATAAGCACTCTACATGGGCAGCAGCCTTAAAAGCCAGCAGTCTCATCTGAAAAGCTACTGGAGTTACATTCTTCAGCTAAAGTTGCCATACAATCCCCATTTGGTGCTGTAGTGTAAACTGACATTCTGGCTCCTGGCCTTTAGAGTTGTCCAAGGCTGGTGGTGCTCCTGGATCCCTACCTCTCCAGACAGCCCAGCTCAGCCCAAAACAGGATACTCAGCTGCAGTAGCATAGGAAGGCTGGTGGTGGCCTGTATGTGGCCGCCATGCCCCCCTGGCCCTGCCCCCCACATCTGATGTCTGATGCAGGGACCCAGCTAGCCATGCCTCCACATCTGATGTCAGACACGGGGGCATGTTCTCCTTGTCTGGAGCTGCGTGCCTCTGCCTCTGCTCACCTGGTTCACACTAACTAGCAAACTGCTTGTTCTGGACATTGGACAACCCCAGTAAGTATTACTTAAACCACCAAGATTTCCACGAGTGTATACAAGCTTTGTTTTACTCCCAAGCCATGCAGATAACTTAGTCTTGGAGGTTAGCACTTTGCAGGGAGTCACAGTTCAAAACCTAGGAGATGAATTATTGAAGGATGTGAAATGTGGAAAGATGAGTGCTAGGTGAACAGACGTGTGGGTTTTTCTGTCTAGAAAAATCCATGTTACTTTTATCTAGCTCCTTTCACAGGTTTGGTTGACTGAGGAGAAAAACCCTACTATTTACACAGTCAGGTGCTTCTGAGTAATCTTGTGGCACACAGACTAAAAAGTTTAGACAACTACTGTGATAAGACCTAACACAATAATAACATAGTGTTTCTACCTTGCATGCTTTCAGCACCTGAGATGCTCCTGTGGCAACACACTACTCATGACGACTAGCTTAGAAATATGTGGGGTCAATGGCAAGCCTGGAGCTCCTTTAACATGTACCCAAAACTACACATGGTGGCTGCACATGTGGGCACCCTGGCTGGGTAATTACAATGGCCCATGTTTTGAGCATGCAAATTGTGTGGCCTTCATGAAGGCACTATTTCAGACTAATATGTAAACGTTATTAATCTAGAGAAGGGGGTAAATAATATATGAAGATGCGCCAAAACAAACATAAATTTCCATGGTAAAAACATCAGCATGGCATGGAGTTCAGAGCAGCTAAAAATCTGGGTTAGTGTCCCCCTTCTTTTGCATGTTTCCAAACCAATTCACCCATCTCTAATTGGCGCACACTGGGTTACAAGCATTCACAGAAGTATTTCTATATTAATTATTCTCCAAGTTTGATTGCTGGGCAGCATACCATATGGTATTGATTTTCAGAGGGGAGACCCTGTCACCAAGCAATGCTCTGAGTGAAAAAGTTAACCTAATTAGAATTAAAACAAACATATGACCATAAAATAAAGTAGCTTCTGTCTCATCTTGTAGTCACCGATAGCTGTCACTTTGCTCCAGTTACAGACTGTCACCCAAACACGAATGAACAGTTGTGTATTATTACCTTCAAAGACTAAATTCCTTCTGGTAGTAACAGCTAGATATGTGCCATCTTTAATTCATTTCTGTGGGAAATGTCCTTGCTGAGGAGAGGAGACAGGGAATTAAGAGTGTTCTTGATTTCATTCCCAGATTTCTTACAACTTCATTGGCCTTTCTGTGGATAAGCTGGACATTTCTTTTGCAGCCTTTCCTGGAAATGCCGGGGGGCTGAACCAGGGACCTGTAGCGGGACGCCAGGGGTTGAGTCCGCATGCGTGCAAAACATCTGCTCTTCCACTGAGTTATGGCTCCTCCTGCTGCATAGGAGGAGTGTGCTTTCATTTAGCAAGATTAGGCTCACGGGTCCTGGATTAGTGGTGTGCACGGTACAGCAGCGTTCCAGTTCACAGCCGGGTGGGGGCGCTCTTTAGGGGCAGGGGAGGGTGCACTTACCTCTCCCACTGCTTTTCTCCCGCCGGTGCTCCTTTTTTGAAAAGCATTTAGGGCGGCAGTGTACCTCCCTGCCGCCCCTTCCCCCGTTCCTCGGCAAAAGGCTTCAGAATGTGTGATTGCGCATGCGCACGGGCGTGCGCGTCACGTGCATACGATGCATTCACGTGACACACACACACACACGCCGTACGCACGCGCCATGGCACATTCTGAAGCCTTTTGCCGAGGAATGGGGGAAGGGGCGGCAGGAAGGTACACTGCCGCCCCAAATGCTTTTCAAAAAAGGAGTGCCAGTGGGGGGAAAGCGGTGGGAGGGGTAAGTGCACCCTCCCCCACCCTTAAAGAGCCACCCTCCTGGCGTCGAACCAGGACCTGCCCCCCCACTCAAACCAGTTCGCAGGCCTTTAGAATGGCCTGTGAATCGATCCGTGCACATCACTACACTGCATTGTTCTAGGAGAATACAGATCTGACTTGTTAATCTACTTTCCTGTCGGCTTATGAGATCACCCGGCAGAGTGTGTGTGTGTGTGTGTGTGTGTGTGTGTGTGTGTGTGTGTGTGTGTGTGTCCCCACCCCGCATCAACTTCACTATCCTTGGACCAATATGAACCAAATCGGGTACAGCTGTAGGGACACCTCAACAGCATAGTTTTTGGTGTAATACACTCCAATTCAAGATGGTGGACACATGAACCTTTGAGGCGCAAGTGGGCTAAGATGTGAACCACCTAACTGATTTGAACCAAATTTGCTACAGCTGTTGGAACACATAGGGATGGTTCAAGGGCGCAGTTTGTAATGATGTAATCCACCCTGATTCAAGATGGCAGACACGTGAACATTTGAGGTGCAAGTGGGAATCAATTTGGACCTAACTTGGTACAGTTGTCGGTGTACACATAGGGACACCTCAAAGGCACAGTTTGTGAGGATGATGTCATCCGCCACAATTCAAGATGGTGGACGCATGTACCTTTGAGGTGCAAGTGGACTAACCTGTGAACTGCCTAACCAATTTGGACCAAATTTAGTCCAGTTGTAGGACTGAGTCTGGCCTGAAAGAGGCAGGACCAGCAATGGACCCAGTCCTGGACCATGACCAGAGTCTCAGAAGTGCCCCAGAACTGGAGCCCCCAAAGCTGCACCCTCAAAGGCTGAGAGACATGTAATGTAATGTAATGTAATATAAACCCTTGGAACCAAAGTCCCTTGAGGAGCTGGCTGTTCCCACACCATTGCACTATATCTCCACACCAGTGCTGGCAATGAACTAGGCAGGATCAGCTGGAGGGGAGGAGTACCAGACCCCAGGCCAGAAGGCTGTCCCTTTTGATGCTTTCCTTCTCCAGGCAGGAAGGTGGCGCCCAGGAGGGATATTCTGAGCTCAGAGGTATTTAAGAGGGTACCCCCCTTCCAGTCTGCTGCTGACTGCTATAGCCCCATGAAGCTGTCTGTGGTTGTGCAACCTACCTCATCACCAAAGGTCAAGAAATGGCTCAGTTCACCAGCCAGACAAAATATTTTACTTGTCAGGTGGTTCCTTGAGCTGAGTTGGTACATTACTTGCGAGGGCTTTTTTAACTCATCAGGCATCATTTTTCACTTGCCACAGACTAGTAGACTAGTGGATTTCTTGAGCCCTGCTCATCACCTTGCAGGGCTCTCATCCATTGGGGCAGGACAGAACTTGGGACAGCTCCTAGGAAAGCTGTACATTGCTTTGGCAAACACCTGAGCCCAACTGAACCACTTAAGAGCAAAGGAAAGATGCTGAATGCCCAGCCATGCATTTGGGAGCTAACAAAAGTTCAAAGAAGCCGCAGCAGCTGTACGTAAGTCAGGATGTCTGCCCCCACCATGACTGAAAACATCTGGCTGCTGAGCAAAAGCTAAGAGACCATGCAGCCCATCCCACTCTGTAGCACAGGGACAGGCAACCTTGGCTCTCCAGCTGTTGTTGAACTACAACCCCCATCATCTCCAGCCACAATTTGTGGCTGGGGATGGTGGGAGTTGTAGTTCAACAACAGCTGAAGAGCCACAGTTGCCTACCCTTTCTGTATCAACTCTTCAACAATTATGTATTTAGCAAGTGCCTGCCTGGAGAAAGCACTGCCCTTCTGATGGTTGCTGGCACTGGTTAGTAGGGATGTGCACGGAACCACGGAGGCGTGTTCTGGCACTTGGGGGAGTGTGGCTTTAAGAGCGGGGGGGCAGTACTTACCCGCCCCTGCCGCTCTTCCCCCTCCGGCGCTGGACTTGGTTAAAACATTTTTGGGGCGGCAGAGTTCCTCCCTGCCCCCCCTGCCCCCGTCGTTGCCTGAAACAGCTGAAAGAGCTCCCAAAGTTCCAAGAAGTAGAAGCTGGCGGCGGGCGCACATTGCCGATGCGCACACGCCGCATACATCATTGTGACGTATGCGGCGTTCGCACGCCAGTGGCGACGGGTGTGGGCGCGCACACGCGCGCCGCGGTGAACACATGCACCCCCCGCCAGCTTCTACTTCTTGGAACTTTGGGAGCTCTTTCAGCCGTTTCAGGCAACGACGGGGGCGGGGGGGCAGGGAGGAACTCTGCCGCCCCAAAAATGTTTTAACCAAGTCCAGCGCCGGAGGGGGAAGAGCGGCGGGGGCGGGTAAGTACTGCCCCCCCCGCTCTTAAAGCCACACTCCCCCAAGTGCCGGACCGCCTGACCAGCCGAATTCTGGACCGGTCCGGAGGCCTTTTGCATGGCTCCGGACCGGTCCATGCACACTACTACTAGTTAGGAACAATGCATTAGGGGTCTCTGATTTTTAAAATCAGTTTTGGGTTCGTAAAATATCATTTTTATTGCACCTTATCTCTTTTATCCCCTATCTATATATATAATTCTCCGGGGTGTGCCTTGGAATGTGCGTCCCAGCGCTCAGCTGATTGGCTGGGCAGCGGACGTGCCTGATTGGCTGAGGCGCACCCAGGAGGATTGGTTGCCATGGCGGCGGAGGCAAGGCCAAGGAAGCAAAGCCCAGGAGGGGGGAAAGAAAGCGGGGGCAGAAGTGGTGGTGGGGAGGAGAGGCAGCTGGGCCCGGAAGCGGAGACTGGGGCAGAAGGTGGGGGGGAAGAGGTAACCACCAGCCCCAAAGAGTGCACAGATGCTTTGTGCAGGGTTGGCTAGTATCATTTAATTGCTTAGACTGTGAGCTATTTGGGGGCAGATATATTTGCATATGGAAAAATGGTTTCCATATGCAACTGAGCCCATGGAATAGAGTAGGATATAAATCTACGAAAGAAAGACAGAAAGATAAATTGATCATTGGCCGCATCTAGTATCTGGATCTGGCCTTGTGAGGGCAATGTCTTCCATTTATAAACCTAACGTGGGCCACTTTGGGACACATGAGTGGGCTGCAAACATTGTAAAATAAAGGGGCAGATCCCTAACTTAGAGCCTTATATTTCAGCATCACTGGGTGGCCTCCATGTTAATCATCTGTCCTCTGACAGGAGCTTATAAGGATAATTTGGGCCATAAGTGGTGGGTGAGATGGTGGAGCCCTGGATTCTGCATCTTTGCTTAAGAAGTCACAAGGTTTGTTCTAAGCTTTACTTCCTACTTCACAAATGGCAAGTGCAGTCTGCCCCAATTTACACCTAAACTTTCTAACAGAAAGGAAGAAAGATGGAAAGGAACCTGAGAATTAAAAGAGGAGGGTTTCAGATAAAGGTTTCCCCAAATAGCTTCTTGGCTTTTTCCTGTTGTGATCCCCATTCTTTGCTGATAATTAGATCAAGTCAGATTTCCGTGAGATTCCAAGAGTGGTGTCATCAGCATATAATCCTCCAAAACTTCCTTCAATTGCTTTAAGGAGGTCAGTGTCTAACACAGCATTCCACAATGCTTAAAATAAATGTTGTGGTTTGAGCGAAATCTCCCTCATGCAGACAGCCAGGGTTGGTTTTGTTGTTGTTGTTTTTGCCAGCATGAGTTTGCCCAGCAAAATCACAGTACTTCTGTGCCTAACCAAAAATAATGCAAGGCCATGCCATTCAACAATACAAAAATAATGGAGTGAAGACGAACATTCTATAAAAAGGAAAGTCACAGCTGGTTCTTCATCTATGGTGTGAGCCCAGTTTCCTCCCAGTTGAATTATTTTCAGGACAGATGCACATACCACCAGCAAATCAAAATCTGGTTTAGCCATCAGTCTTACACTTCTCTTATTAATACTTCAGAAATGCTGTTCATCTTTTTAAAAAAATAAATTAAAAAACCACACCTGCAAATGTATTCATTTACATAGTCCTTCGCCTTATTTTTATTTGAAATCTGAAGCTCACATGTCTCCATCACCTAATCACCATCCCAATACCAGGTTTCCATGTAGTGAATGAATAAAAGCACATTTGCGGTTAAAGAGTTATCCGCAATTGCTGAGCCCCACGCGCTCCCACAGAGCATGCCATGAGAACCTGGAATTTCTGGGCAATTCTAGTTAAATCACTGTGGTTAACCAGCATTTAATAGGGATCACTAACCAGGATCCAATCCTGGCATCTTGTCTCAGGCGCCAGTTTACATCAGGCCACCCCTGGACACAGCCTTTTAATTGTCCCTTGAATAGTTGCCCCAGTGTTAGGGTAGGTGCATAAGAAGCTGCCTTACACTGAGTCAGACCCTTGGTCCATCTAGCTCAGAACTGTCTACACTGGGCAGCAGCTTTCCAAGGTTTGAGGTAGGAATCTTTCCCAACCTTACCTGGAAATGCCAGGGATTGAACCTGGGACCTTCTGCATGCAAAGCAGATGCTTTACCACTGAGCTACGGCCCCATCTCTGGTCCGTTGCTTACAGGGTGGGTGTAGGCATTAATTATTGGTTTCTTCCCATCAGTTTTTCCTCTTCTCCTTTTTGTTGCAAAATAGTTTGTCTATTAAAAATGAAAAACAAAAAACAAAGTCCCATGTGCATGCACACACACAAATGTGCGCATATGCGAGCAAACACACACACACACTCTGTCAGGACCCTATACCAGGCCTGCTCAACTCTGCCCCCTCTAGGCTGTTTTTGGACTACAACTCCCATAATCCTCAGACAGTGGCCAAATAACCAGGCCAATATCTGCAGGAGGGCCAAAGTTGAGCAGCCCTGCCATAGACCCAGGACCTCCTCCAAATGGGAGGATAGAAACACAGGAACCTGCCTTATACTAAGTCAGACCAATGGTCCATTTAGTTCAGTATTGCCTACACAGACTGGCAGTGGCTTCTCCAGAGTTGCAGGCAGGAGTCTCTCTCAGCCCGATCTTGGAGATGCCAGGGAGGGAACTTGGAACCTTCTGCATGCAAGCATGCAGATGCTCTTCCACTGAGCCATGGTCCCATCCCCTATGGGGAATATGTTACAGTGCTCATATGTAGTCTCCCCGTCACATACAAACTAGGGTAGACCCTGATTAGCAAAGGGGACAATGCATGCTTGCTACCACAAGCTCTCCTCCTCTTCAGGATGGCAAACAGTTCCAGGGATGAGAGAGGGTGGGAATACCTTGCAACCCAGATCCTGGGCTCCCCACACTAGGACTCCCACTAGGGCTCCCACACCAAAAGAATTTGAGGAACCTGAGCCAGCACCCCCATCACAACTCAAGGACACAGCCCTACCTGCATCCTCTGAGTCAGCAGAGTCCTTTGAGGACCTGCCAGTCCTAGTAGAGGTCCCCCAGGCAGTGGTGGCTGGTACTTCCTGAGACTGGGGTGAGTGTGCGCTAGGCAGGGCAGGTGATGGATGGAGCCACATGTAGTGAGAGGTGGAGCCAATTGTGGGCAGCTGCAGAGGTGGAGCCAGGACAGGCTAGTGCTTTAGCAATAACTGGCAATGTGCAGATTTGTAGCTAATGAGTGGGATCAAAATACAAACACAAACACACAAGCTCACACACCTCAATTGCTCATCATCAGAAATACAGAAAAATGTGGAAAACATCAGTTGCTTTATAGTGCTTAACAGGACTACAGTAGTGTGTAGATTTGTATTTAACACGGCAGGATCAAAACACAAGCACACACACGCAGGAAAGGAACTGCACAAGCCACAAGTAAATGACAGACCAGCTACAAAAGGCTCCTTCTGTGGGGTAAATGCATTCTGAAGTCACCAGGACAGCTCTGTCTGCCCGTTTATTTCAAAAATGAATACTAATAAACCAACCATCACCACCACCACCACCAGAAAGAACTCTGAGCCAGAGTGGTACGGTGGTTAGTGTGCTGGACTAGACTAGGGAAATCCAAGTTCAAATCCTCATTCAGCTCACGGGGTGACTCTTGGACAACTGCTTAACTCTCAGCATAACTTTCCTCTTAGGGCTGTTGGGAGGATCAATGTAACCACTCTGGGCTTCTTGGAGGAAGTACAGGTTATACAGCACCACCAGAGCCAGTGTCTTTAAAAAGAGACAAGAAAATGAGTCTTCCCTAGGGAAGGGATGGGGCCAATTTACTCTCTCTGGGCAGCAGCCATAAAAACCAGCAGTCCAAGAAGCTGCTGAAGCAACATCCCGCTGGGCCCAACTTTGGTTCAACCCTGTTCAGAGCTAGCCAAGGTTCTGATCCCCTTGCACCTGGAACTGTCCATTCCAGGTGGGAGGGGGTGTCCATTCCAGGTGAGAGATCCCTGCCTTGGTAGGAACCTGTGTTCCCTGTAATGGGGATTCCCAGGCCAAAGGCCATTGCTGCTGGGGATTATGGGAGTTGTAGTCAACACTGGAGAAGACCTCAATGCTTGGCCTAGAACAGGACACACACAGAGGAACAGAAACTGACAGTGAGGCAGTTAGGAGACACTACTCAAGAAGCAATTAAAAGGCTATTCATCACTAATTCTCTAGCTGTGGCCAATAGGAAGCAATAAAATGGGCAAAACCTGCAAACATGAAATTTTTAATCAACATTGGAAAAGACTTTTGCTGAATGGGACTGACTTCAGAGTAAACATTATAGAAGGATATTGGCCACAGGGAAGGGATATATTATATGATATATTGGATATATTATATTATATTAAGTGTTCTGTGGATCCTCTCTTTTAACTGCACTTCCAGCAGATATGAGAAAGGTAATATCTCAGCAGCACTAAAGGAATGGAAGGAATCTCAGCTCTCTGCAGGTGTCTCGCTGAACTGGGAGTTCCTGATTGGGCTTGTTTCTGGGTTGCATTGCCTCTGTACTGGAATCTGCAAAGCATCTAAATCTCACAGTTTTAACTTGATTTATGAAATTACAAAATGAGTCATTGTGGTGGGGGTGCGGGAGCAAGGATTGGGAGAGGATGAAACATGTTTTTAAATAATAATAATAAAAATCTGCAAGCATTTATTCTGGCTTCTTGTTCTTACCATTTGGGATCAGCGTGATTATTATTTGGGGATTCATTTTTATTGCTTTTTTGTTGTTATTTAACAGCTGCACATTAATAACAACTCCATTTATTGAAGGATTTGAGTTGGGATTGCTATAATAAAATATAGGGATTTATACTAGGCACTAAAAAGAACTCTCAGCAAAAGTAGAATTTTCCCCCAAGTGATTACGAGGTCCAGAACATATTGTTTTTGCTCCAAGCTGCAGCAAAGCCCCATCACCGCTGAGTATGGTGACAGATGTCTTGTGTTAATGTTGAATGATTAAATGTCATCTCTGTAGCCACTCCCTATCTATGTAGCACCACAGCGTATCATCCGCGCAATCTGTCTTCAATCTGTTCTTTTCGCTGAAAGCCTCGAGTGCTGCTGATTGTCAAGGAACTGACATTGCAACACAGGCTGCACCTGTTTCTTACAGCCAACATAGGCCAATAGAAATGGTTGCAATGAGGGAAGGGCATCCTGTGCATATTTCAGGCATCTACCAACAGTTTTGATCCTCCAAGATAAATGTAGACTTTGTTGTTTTTTTTAAAAAAAAAAAAGCTGGAGGGAGCACAGGAAGACTGTAAACTATGCATGTTCCTTGTAGCTTACCAGCCCAGGTCTAAAACGCGTAGGTGAAAGCCAGCGTGGTATAGTGGTTAGAGTGCTGGACTAGGACCGGGGAGACCCGAGTTCAAATCCCCATTCAGCCATGATAGTAGCTGGGTGACTCTGGGCCAGTCACTTCTCTCTCAGCCTAGCCTACTTCACAGGGCTGTTGTGAAAGAGAAACTTCAGTATGTAGTACACTGCTCTCGGCTCCTTGGAGAAAGAGTGGGATATAAATATAGTAGTAGTAGTAGTAATAATAATAATAATAATAATAAAATGGGCACAGCCCTGTTTCTCCAGTATGATGCTGGTATCATGGCAAACACTCTGTATAATGGTCAAGTCAAGTCCTTCCGTTACTGTGCATATAATCGAAAAGAATCGGGAGTGAAGGTTAAATTCAAAAATATTTATTTAATGTCTTACTTTGACCAAGTATATAACTTTTTATGCATGAATTCCAAACATCAGATTAAGCAACAAAATGTCTTCCCTCATTGATAAGCATTGATTGATTGATTGATTGATTCCTTAAGAACCGTCGGTATTGACTCTTAGTGACCACATAGATTCTCTCCAGGATTATCTGCCTTCAACGTGGCCTTTAAGGTCTCTCAGTGGTGCATTCATTGCTGTTGTAATTGAGTCCATCCACCTTGCTGCTGGTCGTCCTCTTCTTCTCTTTCCTTCAACTTTTCCCAGCATTATGGACTTCTCAAGGGAGCTGGGTTTTCGCATAATGTATTGGAAGTATGATAGTTTACGCCTGGTCATTTGTGCCTCAAGTGAAAATTCTGGATTGATTTGTTCTATGATCCATTTGTTTGTTTTCCTGGCTGTTCATGGTATCCTCAAAAGTCTTCTCCAGAACCAAAGTTCAAAAGCGCCAATACTTTTTCTATCCTGCTTCTTCAATGTCCAGCTTTTGCATCCATAGAGTATCAGTTGATAAGACATTAGTTCATGATCAAACAATCTTTCCTACCTCACTCAACAACACCAATATACCTAGTAAAGGCTTACTACCATGATAAAACACTTAGAATGTCCAAATATATTCTGATTGCAGAGCATGAGCTATATTGTAAATCTTTTCTCTCTCTTCCAAATCTTCAACATATGTCAGATGCATTTTGAGCCTGGGTTTTCCTCGGTGACATTTTCAAGTTTAGTTTCATTCCCACAAAGAACAATAATATTCTAATTTCCCTCTTGGGCAAAACAATTTTAAAATTCTCCATGGAACCCAATAACAAGCATCTTACCATTGTGCCTTCTTCATTTAAAGACTAACATCTAGTGAGCAAAAAATAACCTACAAGTCTCCATTAAGCAATACTTGGGTCAGGAATGTTTCCAATTAGTTGTGTGGGTACAGAGGTGACTCAGACATGAGGAAAGGTGAGATGTCTGCCTCAGGTGGCAAATGTTGCATGCCACCGAGGGTGGGAGACAGAAAGATCTGACTTATGGGGCTTGACTACCGCAATGCGCTCTACGGGGGCTGCCTTTGTATGCAGTTCATAAACTTTAGTTGGTCCAAAATGCAGCAGCTAGATTGGTCTCTGGGGTTTCTCAGAGAGATTATATTATACCTGTTTTAAAACAATTGTATTGGTTGCCAGTAGGTTTCTGGGCAAAATACAAAGTGCTGGTAATTACCTTTAAAGCACTAAGTAATTACCTTTAAAGCATCCTGGCCATACGGATCAATTTTACTTGGATTTTTTGCTGTCATATTTAAAATCTGTTACTTCTATAAATGTGGCCAAGTTTTGTTTTGTTGCATCCAAACGTCGTAGAGCTTGTATTAGTAATTTGAATATTTTGTAAATCATAAATGTATTATTTTAAATGTTAAGTTGGTCTAAGGACTGTAATAAAACTTACTATTCTATTTAAAGCACTAAGTGGCTTAGGACCGGGTTACCCAGGAGAACACCTTCTTCTGCATGATTCCCACTACACATTAAGGTCATCAAGAGAGGTCCGTTTCCAGATGCCTCCAACTTGTCTGGTGGCGACTTGGGAACTAGCCTTCTCTATAGTCACTCCTGGGCTATGGAATTCACTCCCTATAGATGTTTGTGGTTTAACATCTTGACCAACTTTTAAAAGAGTCCTTGACATACTTTTTAAGCCAGGCTCTTAGTAATCTTTGAAAGTTTTAAATGGTTTTAACAGTTTTATTTTGTTACTGTTGTGTTTATTTTTATGAACTGCCTAGAGCCTTTGGAGTCAGGTGGTATATACATCAAATCAAGCAAGCAAGCAAGCAAGCCGCTGAGAAGTTCTATTGTGCCAGTCCCATTGAAATGAATGGAAAGATCATACTCCTGCAGAGCCCCCATTCATTTCAATAAGACTTGTACAGAAGAACTCTTAATTGGATTGTGCCAAATGTTCATTGGCAGGAGGCGGGGTACCATCTGTATTTTCCACCTCAGGCTCCCCAATGTCTTGGTACAATTAGTACTGTATGCATATTATATTGGTGCATGGTCAACATACAAGGCAGACTGAGATTGTGCCTGCAGGCTCTGCTCCCTGCTTGCCCCTATATTCAGCCCAACCAGGGGCAGCCCTTTCATGAGGCAAGGTGAGGTGGTTGCCTCAGGCAGCAGAGTATTGGGCAGCAGGTGGGTGGCAAAATGCCTCCTGCTGCTGTCAGCAGAGCAGCAATTTGAGACTGACCTGACCCTTGCAAGACTTTCAAGGAGCGCCTCTCCTCACACTCCTTGCAAAGCTTGCAAGAAGCACACAGAGAGAGGAGGTGGCTGCTGGCAACCTTCCCTCCCCCCTGCCTTCTCCGCGCCACTTTCAAAGCTTGCAAGGGTTGGTGTCCACCAGGCCTGCACACCATAATGCCCGGCAGCTGGATCCGGCCTGGAATGACTTTTCTGCTGGCCTGCCCTGGGCCAGAGCCCACTGACACCCTGTCTCTTTCCCCTCACCTTTCCCCCTACTCCAACCTTCTGCCCCTTCACTTTCATTGGTACTTTTCATAATTAATTTTAACGTAATAATTAATATGTTGAAAATCGACCTCGGCCCCTGCACAACAGGTCATAGTTGGTTCCAGCCCACTGGGGCAGTTGAGTTGTGTAACCCTGGTGTACACCAGTGTAATGTGCGTACAGTCCCTCTTATGGGAGGCCACCACAATTCCCATTGGCTACTGAGGTCCCGTTAGATGTAGCATCCATTGAACAAAGGGGAACAAATGTCCCCTGGCCCACAGGGTCTGAGAGGCCCCCAGGGGCCCCCCCAAGGCCAGTCCCCCCCTTGCCTTCATGAGTCTCCCTCTTCTCCTACTTGCCCTGGCAAGCTGCGAGCTAAGCGGCCTGCTGTGGCGCTTCCTTCTGCCTGCTTCTGCCTTCTGTGCCTGCATCCGCCCAAAAGAGAGAGTGCAAGGCGCTGAGAGGGATGAGGCAGATGGCTGAGCCAAGCAGGGAAGAGAGGCAGGGAGAGGCTGCCGCAGCCATGCACAAGCCACCAAAGGAAGGCTGCCTGGTCCCGATCCACCACCACCCCTGGCAGAGGACGGCGACCCCCGGTGGCCCCACACCTGGCTCCATTCCATGCCATTGAACTGGCGCTGCTGCTGGCCACGGAAACAGGGAGGGAAAGGCTTGAGTGGGATAGGTTGCATACCTCCTTGCGTCTGACATAAGATGCAAGGGGCGTGGCTCGGGGTGCCTGGGCATGCACACACTTTGCACGCGTGATGGAGGCCCCCTGGCTACACTTTGGCCCCCGGCCCCCAGGAAGCTCTCTATGCCCCCTGAGTCCGCCATTCATATACAGTTATGCTCTCAACAGGCGTAGTTCATAGAGCTGTTTCCCATGATATGATGGAACAACAGAGGAGTGCAATTTTGCTCCATTCTTTCCCATTACCTAGCTTGGTGGGGGATGGGAAGAAAAAGATTCCACCCAGCAAAGCCAAAGAATGCTGCCACTCCAGGCACCTGCAAAGGGTAAAAGGCAT
This sequence comes from Hemicordylus capensis, assembly GCF_027244095.1. Classification (NCBI taxonomy): domain Eukaryota; kingdom Metazoa; phylum Chordata; class Lepidosauria; order Squamata; family Cordylidae; genus Hemicordylus; species Hemicordylus capensis. Next base: position 435,959,881 of record NC_069657.1, on the reverse strand, counting down.
GAGCAGGAAGACATAGCTGCACAAGAAGCTAGAGCTGCAGGGCTGAGTTGTTCCCTGGAAATAGGTTGCCCGGCTAGTAGTTAATATTGGTGTGTGGGGAGTCTCAGCACTGTGGAAATGCTGGGGTGGGAGTGTGATTTGTATCGGGACAGGGGCGTAACTATAATAGAGCAAGGGGAGACAGTTGTCTGGGGGCCCACTGCCTTGGCGGGGGGGGGGCCCAGAGGCAAGTCACATGACTGACTCCCCCAGCCACGCACCCGTCTGGGCTTCCTTCAGTTGTATTCATCCTCCAAAATTGATGTGAGTGTTAAGACCTGGAGCCACCAGAACACCATGTCTTTCTCTAGTACCATTAAATGCCTTGCATCGTCCACAATTTACAAAACCTTTTTAAAAACAGCCTCATGTAAGATTTCTTTACTTTATGAGCTGAGCTTCAGTGAGGCGGGGGGCGCAATTTTAAAATCTTGTCTCTGGGCCCACTCCAACCTTGCTATGCCCGTGTATCGGGAGGAGAGGAGGGGAGCCCCCACCACCACCACTATGCTATGGCTCTGATGGGGTGGCCCAAGAGACAGTTTGCTGCCAGATGCAAGGGCAATATGACACACACACCCCATTTGCAAGTGGTTGCCCAGCATTCTCAGGTTCTACTGCCAAGGTGGCAGAGGCACGCAAGCACTCTTGGACTATACCCCCAAGCTAGGCTTGGAGCATTCCTAGCCCAGATAGGGTGGGGAGAGGTGCACTCCAGCAGGACAAGGAGGGGGAAATTAGCAATGTGCCCCAGCAGGGAATGGTGCCCATTGTGGTGGTGGGTGTGGGTGGGGTCTGGGACTTGACACCCATGGAGTCTTCTCTGCCTCAGCCTGCTGCTTGGAAGGGCCACCCCCGGTTCTGATGAAAACTGGACCCCAATAGCTGCTCTTTAAAAAGGAAAGTGGGCGTTTCAGTCACTGAATTTCCACGCCACAACGCATTGCGTTCTTTGTCGTAGGAATTTGTGTCTTGCAGCCCTCAGTCCTCAGACATTGTTAAATGCCCCTGTGCAAGAGAATTACAGCTTTCTTGCATTGATTTGGTAATTTGTTTATAGGAGAGGTTTCTGGAAGCCAATAAGAGCATTGCGTGACACAGGTGGGGAGCCCGCATTCAGTCATCCAGGTTCAACATACAACTCAGCCATACATTGTGTTGACTATTGACTGGTGTCAAGTATTTTCATATTTATTTTGAAGAACATGTAAACACCACGTTTCAACAAAAAATAGTTCTCAAAGCTGTATACATAGCAAAAGGATTGTGAAAAAGAATGAGGAAATGGTCCCCATCCCAAAGGAGCTCACCATTTAAATGCAAGGGAGATACCAGCAACAGCCAATGGAGGAATGGTTAAGTAGGGACAGTTGCCCTCCTGCTGCTAAATATAAGAGACTCACTACTTTAAACTAGAAACCACCTAATGGTGCTGCGGGGAAGTAACTTGCCTAGGGAACAAGAGGTTGCCAGTTCGAATCCCTGTTGGCATGTTTCCCAGACTATTGGAAACACCTATATCAGGCAGCAGAGATACCGGAAGGTGCTGAAAGGCATCATCTCACAGTGTGCAGGAGGAGGCAATGGTAAACCCCTCCTGTATTCTACCAAAGAAAACCACATGGCTCTGTGGTCACCAGGAGTCGACACTGACTTGATGGCACAACTTTCCTAAGTGTACTTTAAACTATTTTAAAAGGTGCCTCTTTGCCCAGTTAGCTGGGTTTGGCTTCTTGCTCTCTGCTTCCTGTTCCTGGTCTATCTCACCTTTCCCATGCTACAGGTATGGCAGCTGAAGGATGTTTCCTCACAGTGTGGGCTGTTCAGTGACAACTTGGACCCTGTGGCCCTGTGTGCATATTAGCAGGTCTCCCGTTATTTCTATACCCACGGGGGAGGGGGATTTCAACCCTCCCATTGTTCTCTGCTCTTTGTCCTTGGCTGACACAACAAACAGCTTGGTTTTTACATCTCCTGGAGACAAGGCAGCTTCAAATAATCAGAATGATTCTATTTCCCAGCCTCAGATAATAGCTGCTTCTAGCTTTCTAATCAAGTAAACCAATCAGTTAGTGAAGAGATTTGCAAAACTAAGGGTGTATCACAATCCAAGGAAATATCAGCACGTTTCACTGCAAGGGGACCACCATTTTGATAGTCACACAATGCATGGACGTTGGACAGTAATGCCTAAACTAAGAAAAACCACCATAATTATACTCTATTTCAAGATAATGGCACACAAAAGGTCATATTATGGTCTCTATCAGTAGTGATATCCTCACCTGAACAGGTTCTTCAAGGACATTTTACTCATCTTTTCCATTTTCAAACCTTTGTACCAAACATTTCCAGAGGCCTGTCACCATGACATTACCAAATGAGTTACAAAGGTCTGAACAAGAGCATCAACATCAAATGCCTGGGTATCAACAGAACACGATGACTGGAGTGCTTTGTTGTACTCAACTGACAGGAATGTGTGGCCTGTAGATGCTACTAATGGCGCAGTGGGGAAATGGCTTGACTAGCAAGCCAGAGGTTGCTGGTTCGAATCCGCGTTGGTATGTTTCCCAGACTATGGGAAACACCTTTATCGGGCAGCAGTGATATAGAAAGATGCTGAAAGGCAATAGTGCATGGGAGGAGGCAATGGTAATTTATCATTGGTAAACCCCTCCTGTATTCTACCAACGACAACCACAGGGCTCTGTGGTCTCCAGGAGTCAACACCGACTCAACGGCACACTTTACCTTTACATGCTCCACTGGTGATCCCTGACTTATCTACTACACAAATGTGTCCAGTGCACACAGAGGGCTTTGAAGGAAGCTTCACATGTACAGAAGCCTCCAAGCCCCTGTAGTAGCTGTCAGTTCCATGAGCTGCTATAAGCACTTGTTGTGGAGAGAGCTCTCCCATTCCAGTTTTCTGTTGCCGCACCCACTAACCTTTTCCCAGTACTTCTCTCATTTTTGAAGGAGAGAAGCAAGGAAACCACTCCCAGTAGTTTTCCATCCTTGACACACGAACTGATTTTCTCTGTCCTTCAGCTGCAAACAGGAGCAGCAGAGAGTAGAGAACAAGGAAGGAAAATAGCCAGGAACTACTTCCTTGTTCTTTGCCAGAAAAAGAAAGATGCTGCTAGACTAGAGGGTGAGTGAATAAGCAGCAGTGTCTCTCGCCTTGTTTGAAGCATGTGACAAAGAGAGGACTAGAAGGGAACTCTGGGATTGCAGGTTCCTGTAGCAGTTATCAGGACTGATAGCTGCTACTGGCACCAAAGGCTTCAATACACATGTCGTTCAGAGGCTATAGATAGTGTGACCTGGATTCAACTAGCCCTTGATTTTCCTGTAAGCTTTAGAAACAAGCAGCCCAGTTCTCAAAAGGCTCTCTTGCTACAAGCTTCACTGAGGACGGGGGGGCTGTGCTTTCTGATAGTAGCATTTCTTCCTTTCAAATGCAAGCTCATCTCTCTTGTACAGAACATCTGCATAATCTGGAAGTATATTGTCTTCTCAAAACTATTATCTGTTTGGCATCTGTTGCAATGACCTACTCCAGTGACAAGTCACACGCATCGTACTTATACACACAGAGAGATACACACACACACACACACACAGAGCCATATGCGGAGGACAGATGAGGTTGTTTTTATCAGAAGGGGCTGATGTGGGGAGGGAAGCTGGTAAAGATGCTGTCAGTTCACATGCTTTTACACATGCCACTTCAATTTCTATAAGGAAGAAGGAAACCTATTAAGAGGGCACTTAGCTATGTCAAAAAGCAGGACAGATTGTAGGAAGGGCTCTTCCGCCCCCTCAGTATCGTCTGCCTTCGTTCCACATACGCATGATGCTCAGTGGCTTGTTCCAATGCACTATTGCCATTTCATTCTGCTGCATAACTTTTCATGGTTCATTATATACAATGATAAAATAATAATACATATTGTACAGTGCATTTCAAATGCCACACATGCATTATCCTAGTAATCGCCATAATAGTCAAAGATGCATTTGGTGAATCTAGGTGATTCTAGATTCATATAACAGCTGCGCACAATAGAGTAGTATTGCATATTTATCACCATTTTCTTTTCTCTTTTTTTTAATCCTGCCTTTCCATCAAGGAACAGCAAACTCAGTTATTAGGCCTGTGCCATTCTTTGGCTTCAAAGTGCAAAACGCGGCAGCTAGGGTTTTATCTGGAGCTGCCCAGTGGGAGCACATCACTCCCTTTTTGAAAGAGATGCACTGGCTACCAGTTTGTTTCCGGGTCCAATTCAAGGTGCTGGTTTTGACCTTTAAAGCCTTAATGGTTTGGGCCCGGATACCTGAGGGATCACCTGCTCCCAAGGGTTGCTGCCTGCTTGATGAGGTCATCTGAGGGGGCTCTGCTCTGGGTGCCGACAATGCAGGAGGCTCGGTTGTCGTGCATGCGGGACAGGGCCTTCTCTGTTGCTGCCCCCAGACTCTGGAATACTCTCCCGGTGGCTATTCACTCCTCGGTTTCCATCACAGTTTTTAGAAAGCGTGTTAAATCTTGTCTTTTAACCCAGGCTTTTATTTGATTGTCTCTGCTGTTGCTTCTTGTATTTTGTACTGTTTTTAATGCTTGTGTTTTAAATTTTTTAATCAGATTTGTTTTATATTTTTAGCTTAATATTTTAATTGTCATTTTTATAACCTTGTTTTAAAAATTTTGTGTAAACCGCCTTGGGATTATTTTAATGAAAGGCGGTATATAAATGAAACAATAAATAAATAAAAATGGCCAAAGCTGAATAATGTGCCCATTGCGCCCCATAAAGCAATGGTTCCCATTGCTCTGTTCCATGTGGAGTGGTGCTGTACACAGGTAAAAGGTAAAGTGTGCCATTGAGTCGATTTCGACTCCTGGCGCCCACAGAGCCCTGTGGTTTTCTTTGGTAGAAGACAGGAGGGGTTTACCACTGCCACCTCCCGCACAGTATGAGATGATGCCTTTCAGCATCTTCCTATATCGCTGCTGCCTGATATAGTACCAGTGGGGATTTGAACCGGCAACCTTCTGCTTCTTAGTCAAGCATTGGCCCGCTGCGCCACTTAAGGTGACCTTATTGGGAAGTGGAGCAGTGGGAAGTCCCAGCAACATTTGGGAAGGAGTACACCTAGTGCTGGGAAGAGTAGTCCTTTCTGTCCTTTTCTCTATGGAGCTCTATGGGGAAAGTGCTGGGAAGGACTGCACTACCCAGTGCTCTGTGAGCACCTTCCTGTACACCTTCCCAGATGCAGGAAGTGAAGAGGGTAGGCAGAGAGACATTTTTCTCCCTCTCTCACAACCCTAGAACCAGAGGTCATCCCATGAAACCAAAGGTGGGGGAATTTAGGACTGACAAGAGGAAGTACTTTTTTCACATAGCACGCAATTAATCTATGGAATTCTCTGCCCCAGGATGTGGTGATGGCCACTAGCTTGGATGCCTTTAAAAGGGACTTAGACACGTTCATGCAGGACAGGTCTATCACTGGTTACTAGTCTGGTGGCTGTGAGCCACCTCCAGCCTCAGAGGCACGATGCCTCTCAATACCAGTTGCAGGGGAGCAACAGCAGGAGAGAGGGCATGTACATACCTTTTGCTTGGGGGCTCTCCAGAGGCATCTGGTGGGCCACTGTGTGAAACAGGAAGCTGGACTAGATGGGCCTTGGGCCTGATCCAGCAGGGCTGTTCGTATATCCTTAAGGGCCCTCCCTGTTGCTGTGCACAGCCCTGCTTTGTGCAGAAGTGAGCATTTGAAATGGCCACCTCTACACAAAGCCTGGGGTAATGAGTATATTATCCATCTTCAAATATTTGGAGCCAAATAATTTCACAGGCTTAATAGTTCTTTCCCTCTCCCACCAAAACTGAGGTACGATAGACTAAGAGATAGTATCTGACTTAAAGTCATCCAGTGGCTGGTGCAGTACTCAAACCTAGATTTCCCAGATTCTAGTCCAACACTCTAACCACTACACCACGCTGGCTCTCTTGTCTATGCAGGCTCTTTTTACTACCTCCATAGTGCAGATTTGGGGCTGAGGCTAAGGGCCAAACTGTGATGTTACCACAAACATGTGGCTGCCATGGACTCACATTTCCTCCCCATTATCTAGTGAAGGCAAGTGCAGGCAGGATATGGCATTGTCGTCATCGTCATCATCAACATTTCCCTGCTCTTCCCAAGGAAGAGTCAAGGAAGTGGAGCTGGGGCAGGAAAATGCTGAGGACAGTGTTATAACATTGTGCATCTGTTTTGACCAGCTATTTCCAGAAGATGAAGGAGGAGATCGGAACATAGGAAGCTGCCTTATACCGAGTCAGACCACTGGTCCATCTAGCTCAGTATTGTCTACACAGACTGGCAGAGGCTTCTCCAGGGTTACAGGCAGGCGTCTTTTTAAGCCATGCCTTGGAGATGCCAGGGAAGGAACTTGAAACCTTCTGTATGCAGGCACATAGGTGCTCTTCCCAGAGCTGCCCCATCCCCTGAGGGAAATATCTTCAGTGCTCACACATATCTCCCATTCAAATGCAAACCAAGGCAGACCTTTCTTAGCAAAGGGGACAATTCATGCTTATTACTACAAGACTAGCTCTCCTGCTCTGAGGGGCCTGTGGTGGCCATGTCTTTATGATAATGTGTGGTTTGGCCCTTCATGAATGCTTAAGGTCATCTATTTTGGGGGCCAAGGAGAGATCTGAAACAGGAACTTTGTGGCTCAGAACTCTTTCCCTGCATGTACAACTATAAATCTTGCAAAGTGGCCTGGGAACAGGTTACTTCAATGAACACTTTCCTCCATATGAATATACCCATCTAAAGATCTGTGTCAAAGGCCCTGCTTTCTGGTCTATCTCCATTAGAGATACAGGTGACAGGCATTAGGGACAGGCCAGGGCATTCTTCGTGGTGGCCCCACAGTTGTAGAATAACCTCTCAAAAGAACTCCTTTTGCTTCCATTTTTAGATGGGGCTTTAAGGATTCTTTAGTCAGGTGGGCATTCATTATTTGATTTATGCTGATACTGACTGCTGTTATACTGATTTTCATTGCTGCTCTGAATTTGATATTTTTATTTTATGCAACTTTGAGCACACTGTAGTAAAGATAAGTGAGATAAAGATGAAATGAATGAATAAAATTTGCCCATTCTTTCCAACAATAAGAACAACCCTACCCAACCCACTTCTTTTTTGATGTACCTACACCCCAGATTAATACATTGAATTGTCTGCAGTAGGTATAAGAAAACTCAGAATGTAGGAGGAGTCTTTTGGGGTGTGGGATGCAGAACATAAAATTGTTTGAAACGTTTTTTTTAGCATCTCCTTACAAAAGGAGACAGACATGGCCTTTGAGTTAGGAACATAGGAAGCTGCCATATACTGAGTCAGACCATAGGTCTGTCTACACAGTATTGTCTACTCAGACTGGCAGCAGCTTCTCCAAGGTTGCAGGCAGGAATCTCTCTCAGCCCTATCTTGGAGATGCAAGGGAGAGAACTTGGAACCTTCTGCTCTTCCCAAAGCAGTCTCATCCCCTAAGGGGAATATCTGACAGTGCTCACACATCACATCTCCCATTCATATGCAACCAGAATGGACCCTACTTAGCTAAGGGGACAAGTCATGCTTTCTACCACAAGACCAGCTCTCCTCTCAGAAGGAGTTCCTCCATCTCCCATTAGCAAATATGAGGAGCCATGACACTGAAACAGAAGTGAAACAGAATGGCCCAAAATGAATTTTGGTTTATTGGCACACACAAAAATGATACCTGAAGTCAAATCCTTTGTCAGACATTTTGTGCATGAGTGGGTGGACAAAGGGTGGACAGGATAGGGCACTGTAAGTCATTTTAAAAGATCAATTCTAAAGTTTTAAAATTATAAATGCAATAATAATTTTTTTGGTATAATTTATAAAATTATACATTTTAATACTTCTTTTTTTAAAAAAGTGCTAAAAGTGCTTGTCAATCAACCTAGTATTTTTGCATTCTTTGGCCTGGAAGGCATGAACATGTTTACTTCTTACTCAGCATTTGTTAGAATGTGCTGTGTATTTTCCCATTTACATCCATATGTAAAAGGACTGGAGGATTCTGCTTTTGTCTTTTTAAATGAAAACTGAAATGTAGAGAAAGGACCTGAATATCCTTGAAGGATCCAGTTCTCTACCCAACGCCTTTGGCTACAGCCCTAGTTGGAATTCATCCACCCAATTGGTCAAGTTAAAACACTTTCTCTTCACCTACATTTACAGGTTAATAACGGGTTCCATTAATTATTGATTTTCCCGATAATACTTGTTAAAGGGGAATTAACGCTATTGTTCTTGAACAAACACTCTGCCCAAATACTGTGTGTCGTGGGCTTGTAATCAGCTTTACCCACTTTTCTTCTAATCTGATTGAAACAGATTTCCTACCCAAATCTTTTTTATTATTTTGTTGATATTAAAAGGTCACATATTCGCAGTGCTGCCTTCGACTTTAATTTAAGTTGCTGGGGCAGAGTTCTCGTTATGGGCAGATGAACCAAAAAAATCCAAAGCTTGCTTTTAATTGAAACCGAAAAAGAAGGTGGCAAAGGAAGAGCTTAATAATAATTTTTAAAATAAAGACTGGCCCCCATCTGATGGAATTCAAAGGGTGGTACTTGGTACTGTATTACTGGATATGCTTTAGCTGGTTTCCCCAAGCTGTATATTATGTAGCTGTTCATCATAATGCTTTTTGACCCTCTGCATTTACTCCATCATAATTATCCTTTAATACTCTTATAAATGAACTTTTAGCTTATCTTTCATTAATTCTCAGAACAAGCAAAGCACTATAACGTAACAAACAAACCCATCTACATAAAGTGTTTAACCCTTTGGGGAATTGTCTATCACTGCTCAGAAAGAGGGAGCTGTATATTGAAGAGGCCAACAGAACACTTTTAAAAGTTAGAGGGCTTAATTGTATTCAGGTGAGCCTACAGCAGACATTCAGAGACTGCCCGGGTTGTAGATGATCTTCCAGACAAAAAGCAGTCTGAGCTGAAAACAGACATGGCATTCATATAGTACTGCAACCACTCTGGAAGCACCCTCCACTGCAGGGGAGCAGACAGAGAGAAAGCCTGAGGAACAACTCCTCACTTAAAAATTTGGTGGGGATAAAATATGTTTTGGGAACGGAAGATATGGCATATTAGATTTGGCATGGAGAGGATTCAGTAAAATGAGGGGAGGAACCAGTGGTGCCACCAGGAAAAAAAGGGGGGGCACAGAAGGGACAGAGTGCATTGATGTGTGGGAGAGCTGGCCCACATGATGACCTCTGCTAACTGAGCAAAGAGGCACCTTTCAAAGTGGCTTCTCGTTTTTAGCAGGGAGAGAGCAACTGGCCTTCTCCAACCCCAGCACAGCATCCCTTCAGTGGCTGCTGTTGGTGTCTACCTCATGTTTCTTTTTAGATTGTGAGCCTTTTTGGACAAGGAAATCATCTTATTTATCATCTTATTTATTTTTCTATGTAAACTGCTTTGCAAACTTTTGTTGGAAAGCAGTATATAAATAGTAGTAATAGTAGTAGTAGAAGATTTCTGGAACAGAAATGGGGAGACAGGTTGGGGGGCAAAATGTGAGGGGGTGCTTTCCCATCCTTGCCCTTCTCTGGAGCTGCCCTGGTGGTGGTGGGGGGGCTCAGATACTGATGCGGGGGGAGATCTGCACCTCTGCTCCACTGTGCTCAGTCCAAATACATGTTTATTCTCTAGAATAATTCTCTGGAAAATCAGGTCCTGCAGGTTTGAAATGGAAACCAGCTACTGATTGGTTGGCCCAATCAGCTGGCAAAAGTAACCTCCCACACCCAATTCCAAGAGGAGGAGTTTTGCATTTTTAAAGAAATATATCTTTTTAAAAAAAATTAATAAGGCTATGAATGGACGGATAACCTGTTGGAGATGAACTTCCAGTGCATCGACCTTTTGCACCAACTGTCCTAATGACCACTAGGGGCATTGGGAGTAGAGACAGTGAGTAAGGGTCTCCCTATCTGTCCCTACTCTATGACCCCTGAACTGACTCTGCAGCACTTCCTGTGCTGAGTCACAATCCTTCCTTTCCTCCTAGAGAGCAGATGGAAACATATCTCTCTCTCTCCTTACCTATCCACTATGTAGTCCTTTAGATTAGAGATAGGTCTTTCCTGTCTAAGTGTATTTAACCAATAAATATTCAGTGTTTAGTCACACAAGGATCTCCATGTGTTTTCTCTAAATAACTGCAATATCCAAACCATCCTCTGCTACCTACTCTGTAACTGGAGTGTGTGCTCATTCCTTAGTGCTCTGCTGTTTTACCTATTGTGGGTAAAAATCAACAACCTCTAACACAACCATGTGAAACTGCTCTGTCTAGTCCATCACTGTCTACTCTGACTGGCTGTGGCTTCCCACGATCTTAGGCTGATACGACAGATCCTCATATCTTTCCCATCACGATTACCTGATTCTTTTAGCTAAAGGAGATGCCAGGGATTGAACCTGGGATCTTCTGCCTGCAAAGCACGTGCACCACTGAGATGATCCCTCCCCATAATTTAAAAAATAGAACTAAATACAGGCAGATGTTCAAAAGCATAAGGAGAGGCATAAAGTTGCCAGCTGAATCTGGGTTTAAATTACTGGTGTGTGCAGCTTCCATTTCAGCTGTGAAACCAAGAGCAGACCACATTCACTCGTAGCTCAAGGACCTACTTTGAGCTTAGATTTTATATGGCATTTGTCCTCACCCTGAGGTTGACTTTACACATTGGCTTGTTTCCTTCTCTGTATTTCATTTAGTTCTTTGATTTGTTCTACTCAAACACATGTGGGTGGCCCCAAGCAGCCCGCAGAAGACTCCTGGAGCTCCATCCTGGCATCATGTTGCCTCTGCTCCTGGGGACTTGGGGGCAATAGAGGGGTTTCTAAGAAAGAGGCAGGAGCTCTGCTGGGGGATACCAGGTCTAGGGCTCTTCTAAGGAGGTAATCAGCTCTGGCTGCTCCAGGTCCAAAGGATCTGGGGGGCAGTTATCAGCACTTGGGATCCACTAGACTAGGGTAATCTCTCCTCCTCCTCTGGTTGGTTGGTTCTCCTCCATGTTGGTGTCTGAGCAAACCCCAACAATTGCTGGAAGCATAATTTAGCTTAAATGCTTCAAAAAAGGAAATCAGTTTCTCCAAGAAGGGCTAATGCATGTAATCTGTCACTAGGTGTCACACTGGAGTGACACCTGTTGGCAAAATGCAAGCATTACACAGTATAAGAGCACAAACCAGAAGGATAGGAGACAGTGGACCGGGTCTCACGATCCGTGAGACCCAGTTTGGGGTGGTGAACAGGAAGAGCGGGCTAAGCCCACTCTCCCCACTCACAAGCAGGGAGGGAGCCCTGGGCGGCCGGATTGCCGGCTCCGAGCCGGAGCCGTCGGGGGCTGGGGAGCTCAGGGGCCACTCGGCTGCCGCAAGCCCCAGTATGCCCTGTGCGAGCGTGCAGGGCATACTGGGGAGACCCCCGGAGCTGGGAGGTGGCTTTTCGCCTCCCGTTCGGGGGTCTACTCACGAGTAGATGCAGCGCGGAGCCGCACCACGGCTACTCACAAGCAGATAGCCCGAGTTTGCGGAGTGCTCGCACTGCAAACCTGGGCTAAGGGCAGAGGTTCTCGAGCGGGTTACCTGCTCTATAACCACTGGGCTTGCAGCCGAGCCCGGCGGTTCTGACAATTGACAAAAATCGGGCTAGGCTTTCCTAGCCCGATTTTTGAGATTGTCAGAATAGCCCCAGTGACGTTGGCATGCATGCCTAGTGCAAAAGCCTATTTAACTGTTTTGAACAATGGCTACTCAGCACGTAGAATTAGTGGTTGACCAGAAATACAGGTGCTCTTGAAGAATAATCACATATAGTGTGAAACATAATGAAGTATACTCTCCCTGCCCACTTTAAATGATGCCTCTGCAACCCAATCTCTGTTTTGATGGAGTCACTCCAAAGCAGAACAGTCTAGGAGGCTGTACTTCTTTGGGCTGATGACCAACAGGAAAATCATCTATTTGGGGCAAGCTTTTGCTTTTCTAGGGCCAGTGAAGCAAGTGGTGGTGGGGGTCCATATAGCCTTAATGGTTCCCCTTTCCTTTGCTAGCCTTACAAAGAAAGCAATTGCTGGAAGTCAATCAGGTTTTCATGGAAACATTTGCTGAAAAGGTATTGAGTTCGTAATAAGAAAATACCTAATTCTCCCAGAGAAGACTTTATGCCCATAAGTGCATTGACATTAACCTGGAAGGGTTAGATTATATCTAGTAATGCCCTGCAGAGCTTTAAAGAAGATTAAGCCAAGAGTATTACTCGGGCAGGTGTACTGCTCCTGATTTTCTGTAGTAAGAGAAATAATATTAGTAATAAATAAAGTAATAAATAATCATAAAAGATTAGCAGCCATATCCTGGGTTGCAAACCGACTTGACAAATTGGTAGCATTCCAAACGTTGATATGTTCATAGATGACAAATCAAATAGAGTCTCTCTCTTTCCGCCGTGTCCCTAACCTACCTTATTTGTTCTTTAATATGATTGGCTTTCATCAAATCCTGTTATATGCTTTCCCATGATTCTGATAGCAAGGTGATGATTCTCAAAGAGTTGCATAGCCAGATCTTCAGCGTAGAACTACTGAATGCAATAGAGTTGCCCTGATTTACATCAGGAGAATTTGTTACACCAGTACAATATCTGACCCCTTCATAGTGCTTCACCTGGAAGAGTCAGATAAATAAACTCTGTCATTATTTTCCTTTAAAGCTATTATGTTTTTTATTGTAAAGAAATCACCCTAAAAGCATTTTTCCCTAATCAATTTTGTATAACCCAATCCTTGTATTTTAGCTTAAAGGCGTAGCTGTTCCTATCCCGATTACCCTTCAGGAAACAGCACAGAGCAAACTGAGAAATGAGTATTTATTTCCTAACAACAATAATCCTCATTCCAGAGAATTTGCCATGAGAAATATACCCCCTTTTCTAATACGAAAAGTGTTAATGGCCCCGAATAAAGACACAAAGCTGGCTTGAAATACAGAGAGATGAGAAATGGGGAGGGGAGAGATACAAAATGGCATAAGACTGCTACATAATCATCCAACAAAAAATGATTTGTTTCTCTGATCCGTTGATTCTGTTCTTCACATTCCGCTTTAACAATTCTCTCTAACAATTCTCTTTAATTCTCTCTAACAAGAGAGCTACAAGGCCTCTTGAAGAATTTGTGCCACCAGCAAAACTGAAGAACCTAATTATGAAGAGAGAGAAAACACTTCATAATTAGGGCACTTCACATATCGCACAAAGACAAACCTACCCTCCACAGGAAGCTGCAGTCAACCACAGCTCCTTCTTGAGTGTACTCAGGGGCAGCCCGTTCATGAGGCGAGGAGAGGCAGTCACCTCAGGCGGCAGGTTATTGAGGTGCCAACAAGTCAGCAAGTTGCAAGGAAGCAACAGCAGGAGAGGGGCATGTCCTCAGCTCTTGCCTGTGGGCTTCCCAGAGGCATCTGGTGGGCCACTGTGTGAAACAGGATGCTGGAGCTGGACTAGACGGGGCTTGGGCCTGATCCAGCAGGGCTGTTCTTATGTTCTTATGCCTCCTGCCAGTACTATCAGAGCAGCTCTTCAGGACCATCCTGACCCCTGCAAGCTTTGTAAGGAGAGTCCCCCCCAACCCCGCAAAGTTCACAAGAAACACAAGGAACATAGGAAGCTGTCATATACTGAGTCAAACCATAGGTCCATCTAGCTCAGTATTGTCTACGCAGACTGGCAGGAGCTTCTCCAAGGTTGCAGGCAGGAATGTCTCTCAGCCCCCCTATCTTGGAGATGCTGCCAGGGAGGGAACTTGGAACCTTCTGCTCTTCCCAGAGCGGCTTCATCCCCTGAAGGGAATATTTTACAGTACTCACACATCAAGTCTCCCATTCATATGCAACCAGGGCAGATCCTGCTTAGCTAAGGAGACAAGTCATGCTTGCTACAAGGAGAGAAGAGGAGGCTGCTGTCAACTTTATTTTATTTATTTATTTATTAGATTTTTATTAGATTTCCCTCCTCCATACCACTTTCCTCCATACCACTTCCCTCCTCCATACCACTTTCAAAGTTTGCAAAGTTCAGATTTGAAAGGGAGCCAGCCCCACCACCAGGGTCATGGACAGTGTTCCCTGTAACAGGGATTCCCAGAGGTTGACTACAGATTCCATCATCCACAGCTGCAATGGCCTTTGGCTGGGGATTATGGGAGTTGTAGTCAACATAATCTGGGAATCCCTGTTACAGGGAACATTGGTCATGGTGCAAGGCAGAATCTGGCACCTCGCCTTGGAACACCCCTGAGTGTACTTATACATGCTTGCAAACACATTTGCCATGCTCACACCGGTTCTTCTAGTCCAAACCATGAGGTTTCCAGCATTGGAGAGTAGTAGGTAGTAATGATCAAGGTTGCAGCGAGGCCTGGTCTACACATACAGCTGGAGGCACTATGAAATGTGTTCTTATTTCTCTGAAATATATCCTTATTTCGTGGGATGTGGTGATGGCCACTAGCTTGGATGGCTTTAAAAGGGGCTTAGACAAATCCATGGAGGACAGGTCTAACAATGGCTACTAGTCTGATGGCTATAGGCCACCTTCAGCTTCAGAAACTAGAGGCCTCTGAATACCAGCTGCAGGGGGACAACAGCAGGAGAGAGGGCATGCCCTCACATCTTGCCTGTGGGCTTCTCAGAAACCACTGTGGGAAATGGGATGCTTGACTAGATAGGCCTTGGGCCTGATCCAGCAGGGCTGTTCTTATATAGTAGAGATCTAAAGTGGCAAAATGGGCTGCATCATGTCAGACTGCAGGTGAGTGATCATGTTTTTTAATGTTTTCCTATGCAGAATGTTTCCTGCAAATAGAAAACTAGCACAGCAAGGAATAGACTAAGATAGAACTTTTCTCCCTGATATACTAGTATGTGTGTGTGTGTGTGTGTGTGTGTGTGTGTGTTTTTAAATTTGCAGGAAGTTTCAGGGGTCGGGGGGGAGCATTCAAAAATGGCATTTCCCACCTGAAGTGATACAATGCATTTTACAGCCTAAGGATTCTACCATTTCATTTTGCTGCATGTGTAGACTAGATCTTAGGCTGCCTCCCCACCCCCCACCCGCCACTGCCACCCCATCAGACAAATGAATTTCTGTCATGCATCTGATATCAGCCAGGAATATGTAGCGTTTAACTAGAAGCTATAGTTTGTTCTCATCCTTGAAAACGACAGGTGGCAATATGTACACAATTCTGGACTCATCAAAGTTTTCTTCAGCATCTTGCAAGAGATTCATGCTGGAGATGAACATGCTTCTATCATATTCAGAGAGCAAGACAGAAGCACTATTGTATGCCATGCTATTGATACGTGCTCCCTATCATCTCTGGTCAAACAGGTTTTGCAGGTTTTTGTAGTAGTTCAAAAACATGCAAAGCCTTTTTAACTACAGACAAATAATGGGACAAGAAAAAAGAATGAGTATACCACAGTCAACAATGGGTTGACTTGAGCACATCATTTTCAGATCTCTTAAAATTATTGTCTGTCTCCAGCCTAACACAAGCACAAAGTCTGAAGCAGATTTTTAAAAGATCTGTTTCTACTTCCACTCGTCAAAGCAGGAACAATTACTCTTTTTATTCAGTGCTCCTCATCAGATTACCCTACTTATTCATAGGAGTGCCTTTAATAATAATAATAATAATAATAATAATAATAATAATAATAATAATAATAAAATGGTAATTGAAAATGAAAGCATGCTTTGGGGAGGGGAAGGCAACTCATTCAAGCCTGGTTTTGCAAAAACAGGCAATTTACAAATTAATTGCCCCCAAACAATATGTTCTGCAGACAGGTTGTCCACACACAGAGGCCGCATCCTTTTTGTTGTCTGGCGGCTGCCTTGCAATGGGCAGTTGAAATGCTTTTTCAAGGAGACAATAGGTTTGCTCATGTGTGCAACTATTTAGTGGGGAAGCTGTAACGCCCACCCCGGGTGGCAAAGGCTTGTTCTGTTCGTGTCCAGCTGCTGTTGTCCATCCCAAGAATACAGAAGCCATGTGTATGCAACAAATCACGCTTGCCTTATTGGCCCTTCTGGCCTGCAAATACACAGAAATGCCAGCAGCATATGGGCCTTAAGGGAATCTGCTCATTTAACAAACGTTACATTCTCCCTAACCAAATGAAACTATTATTGGGGGCTTCGATCAACCAAGTAGCTCCAATTAAATTCCCTAGACGGCCACAAAACGGGATGCTAATTGGCTTGGCTCATAGATTTTCCATGCACCTTCCCAAGTAACAGATTGGGGCATTTTTCAGGCGACTGATCGTTAATTGAAGTAATGAATAGATAGCTGGAGGGGCGGGTCACTTTAGTTTGGTAAATGTAAACCCAAGCTATTCATGAGTGCATTCTAGCAACAAAGTGCTTTTCATGGGAGATGGATCAGCAATAGATTAGCTGTAGCCAGTCACCAGTCTGGCCTGGGTTCCTTATGAACATCCAGTTCTACTCAGTATGGCTTCGGTCTGATCTCCATATTGACATGAAACTGTAAATTTGGAGGGATATCCTATCATTATAAACTCTCTCTCTCTCTTTTTCTCTCTCTCATTGTTGGAAAGACATTTCCGGGCTACTAGCCTGACCCTGTTTTCACAGCCACACCCCCTCCCCAATACAAATATTTGTTCGTTCTAGTAGCCATTTTTATTTTAGCATCACTGTGTGATTCATCATGCTGTGGATAAACCATTGGAGAAAATCCTCTTAAATGTATCCTCGGGAGAAAACCCAACAGTCTCTTTGAATTCTAGTTTCCTCCTTGGGAGGAAATTTAAAATATTCTTTAAAAATTTGAAAATAAATTTTCGTTCCAGCGCAATTAAGACACAGTGGCTGATATCTGAAGCAAGGCATCATGGATGCACCAGGAGGAAGCATCAGTGCTGCAGGAAGCTTGCCTAGCTGCTCAGCACCTGGCAGGCAGCAGGAGAGGAAGTGAATGTTGACAAGTTATGCTGCCTCCGGAAGTGCCCTGTGTTACCTGAAAATCTGTCCTCTTGAAGCCCCTCATTTTACTGAACTCCTCCGCAACTTAATAGCCCATATCTTCATTCCCCAAAGCACATTTTTCTCTTCCACAAAAGTGTCTATCTCTCCATAAAAATGTAAATGAGGAGTTGCTCCTCAAGCTTTGCCTCTATCTGCAACCCTGCAAAAAGAGGACCCACTCACACATTTTTGCAACATGCAAATAGGGTTATTTCATGCCACACATAACATAGAGTTCCATTTGTAATCAAACTTCAATATTCCAAGTGCTTGTCAGTCAACCTAATTTCTTTGCACTCATTGGCCAGAACAAGGAGAGCCAAAAGCAGACATCTTCCTTACAGAACAATTGGGGATTGGAATACTATACACCCATTTCCCTGTAATTCTTTGAAAACAAAAGGGCTAGAGATTGAGGTCTTTCACACAATCAAAAACTGTGTATTACCTGGATTTGGGGGCTATGTGTGCTCCCAATTTTTGGTTGTGTTGAAGTAAGGTAAGAGGAAAACCTGGGTAGAAGTGATTGGGGCTATTCTCACAAGCAGCAAAAATTGGGCTAGGAGAGCCTAGCCCAATTTTTGCTGCTCGTGTAAACCACCGGGCTCGCAGGTGAGCCTGGTGGCTTACAAGTGGCTAGCCCACTTTAGTAGCCCTCCTCTAAGCCTGGGTTTGCGGAGTGAGCACTCCGCAAACCAAGGCTTCCAGATCGTGAGTAGCCATGGCTCCAGAGTAGAACCCCGGAGGGGAGGCGAAAAGCCACCTTCCGGCTCTGGGAGTCTCCCCAGTATGCCCTGCATGCTCACGCAGGGCATACTGGAGCTTCCAGGGGCCACATGGCCCCCGAGATCCCCAGCCCCCTGCGGCTCCGTCACGGAGCCAGCAATTGTGTGGGCAGCCGATCCGGCCACCCAGGGATGATCATCTGCGGGGAGAGCAGGCTTAGCCCGCTCTCCCCATTCAGCTCACCAAACCAGGTCCCACTGATCGTGAGACCCGGCTCATTGTATGGAAGCAAGGTAGGACGAAAAGCTACCCAGGTTTTCCTACAACCTTGCCGTCACAGAATCACTTTTACTCAGGTTTTCCTTCTACCCTGCTTCCACACAACCAAATATTGGGAGCACACACAGCTCCCAAACCCAGGCAGAGCACAGTTTTTGATTGTGTGAATGACCTCATTATTTTATTTATCTAAGGAAAGTTGAAAAATCAGCAAGGAAACCTGAATCAAAGCCATGGCCTTGTTCAGAAGTGCTGAGATGGAATGTCTGAAAGATTCTGCATCAATCGAATCAAGGTCTTATTGTTCTTAAAACTCATACAGACCAAGTTACAGTTTGTCACAACAACTTAAGAGATCTCCAGCCACAACTCACTCTAAATTAAAGCTGATGTTTTCCCCCTGATCAACAGGTCTGCTCGGTGGATAAATCAAATTGCAGCAGCTGTGGCTGGCTATCCAATTCTGTCATCTTAATGCTTAATTGAGGACCAGAGATTAATTGGAGAAGCGTGTTAAAAGTTAAAGAGCCAAAGACTAGCTAAGGAGCTGAAGGTCTGGCGGGACAAACACCATAACCCTGTATTCTGCTGCTTAGGGGCTTTGATCCAGCTTGCTTTTTAAGTAAGGGAATGCTTGCTCAGTCTTAATCCTACTGATATCATTCTGTTTACATGTGGCCAGCCTGACATTTCTGCACACTGACAGCCTGATGCTATGCATTCTTTCTTGGTTCCACTGGGTTCAACAGAACTTACTCCCAGGTGTGCATATAGACAGCAGCATGAGGCAACCGTCCCGAGAAAAGTCCTCGTTGAACACAATGGGACTTACATGCATAATAGGTACAGGTAGCACTTTATGAAAAGGTCACATTGATTTAAGTGAGGCTTTCTAAGATAAAATGGTTAGGACTGGATTTCAAACATGTAGAAGCGTTGTTAGAAAGCTTTGCTGTCAGTGCTTTTCTTGGTATTTTTAATTTTCCTAAAGTCAGTGGGGAAATGCTTGACTAACAAACAGAAGGTTGCCAGTTAGAATCCTCGCTGGTATGTTTCCCAGTGTATGGGAAACACCTATATCAGGCAGCAGCGATATAGGAAGATGCTGAAAGACATCATCTCTTACTGTGCGGGAGGAGACAATGGTAAACCCCTCCTGTATTCTACCAAAGACAACCACAGGGTTCTGTGGGCACAGGGAGTCAAAATCAAGTTTACAGCACACTTTTTACTTTTAAAGTCAAAGGGCATGATCTATCAAGACTGAAGCACTTTGGAGTCCCATTGGACTCCAAAGTGCTTTTGGAGTCTACTTTGGGACTCCAAAGTAGTGGGACAGATGTGCAGCATATTGTTGGACTAGGACCAGAGAGAACTGGGTTCAAACCCCCATTCAGCCATGAAACTCACTGGGTGACCCTGGGCCAATCACATAACCCTCAACCTACCCTACCTCACAGGGCTGTTGTGAGAAGAAACATAACGATGTACACCACTCTGGGCTCCTTGGAGGATGCAGGGGATATAAATGTTAAACACACACACACACACACAGAGTGTTTACTTGGAATTAAGCATCATTTTTCCAAAAGTACTTCTTCCCACATAGGAACTGCAATGTCAGGATTGTCATCTTAGCAGGTGGGGACTTCTGCATCAAAGAAGTTACTGCTAGCCATCATGCTGGGATTCCCAGAAAGGGACACATCCAGGGGTTTGCTCTCAAGTCTCTTTATTGAAGTTCATCTGATACAGCCTATGGCATCACCCCACCTCCACTGCTTGCCTGTCCAGAACTTCTCAGCTCATTGCTTCACAGTTGTTTCCTTGTCCCTGTAGTCGTGGACCCTATCCACTAGGAGCGCCCGTACACACAGCCCTTCTGCACTGCTGGGAGCATGTGCCCTTGGTGAGTTGTGGCTCAAAACTTCTTTCCAAATCTCTATCTGGACCTGCTCCCCTGGGTCAACCAGCAGTTGGTGTTGGTGGTTGTAATTTTTATCCCCCCGTTATTTAGCAGAGCACTAAAGAAACTACCCACTCCAGTTACAGAGTAGTTTGCAGAGTTTACTTGTTGCAGCTATTTAGAGAAGACACGTGGAGATGCTTGTAGAACTAAATAATAAGTAGTTATTGGTGAAGTACCCTTTGGATATGCCACCTAATGGTGCAGCGGGGAAATGGATTGACTACCCGGCCAGAGGTTGTTGGTTTGAATCCCCGCTGGTATGCTTCCCAGATTATGGGAAACACCTATATCGGGCAGCAGTGATATAGGGAGGAAAGGAGAGCTGGTCTTGGAGAGAGGAGCTGGTCTTGTGGTAGCAAGCATGACTTGTCCCCCTAGCTAAGCAGAGTCCACCCTGGTTGCATTTGAATGGGAGACCACATGTGAGCACTGTAAGATATTCCCCTCAGGGGATGGAGCCACTCTGGGAAGAGCAGAAGGTTTCAAGTTCCCTCCCCGGCTTCTCCAAGATAGGGAGGCTGAGAGGGATTCCTGGCTGCATCCTTGGAGAAGCCACTGCCAGACCGTGTAGACAATACTAAGCTAGATAGACCAATGGTGTGACTCAGTAGATGACAGCTTCCTATGTTCCTAAGATACTGAAAGGTATCGAGGCTATTCACACGATGGGCTGAAATCGAGCTAGCGGAGACTAGCCCGATTTTGCCCCATCGTGTGAACCACCAGGCTCGCAGCCGAGCCTGGTGGTTCCTAGGTGGGTAACCCGCCTAAGTACCCCTCCTCTAAAACCAGATTTGCGGAGTGAGCGCTCCACAAACCTGGTTTTAGAGATCGTGAGTAGCTGCAGTGCAGCTACGGCTACTCATGAGTAGACACACACACACCCGAGGGGAGGCGAAAAGCCGCCTCTCATCTCCAGGGGTCTCCCCAGTATGCCCTGTGCGCTTGCGCAGGGCATACTGGAGCTTCCGGGGGCCACATGGCCCCCGAGCTCCCCAGCCCCCGCCATCTCTGTCATGGAGCCGGCAATTGTGTGGGTGGCTGATTCGGCCACCCAGGGCTCCCTCCCTGCTCACCCTTCTAAACCAGGTCTCACTGATCGTGAGACTCAGCTCATCATCTCGCGCAGGAGGAGGCAATGGTAAACCCCTCCTGTATTCTACCAAAGACAACTGCCAGGGCTCTCTGGTTGCCAGGAGTCGACACCGACTCGATGGCACGCTTTGCTTACACTTTGGATAGGAAAGATCTAATCCTAAGCTAAGAGGAAAGGAAGGGATTCTGTCTCAGCACAGGAAATACCTGAAGAGTCATATCAGGGGTCATAGAGTAGAGATGGGTAGAACAGCTAGGGAGACCCTCCTCACTCACTACCTCTACTCCTACTGCCCCTAGTGGTCATTAGAATAGTTCGTGCAAAAGGTTGATACATTGGAACTCCAATAGTTGGAACGTTCCGTGTGAAAGATCTATAAATGTCCACTAGCTGGCTCTGCCCACTCAGGCTCCGCCCTTGCTCCTCTCAGGCCAGAGGTACCAGGGCTCCTCTGGCTCTCTGAGGGCTCCTGCCTGGTTCTGGAGCCTGAATTACACCCCAAGAATATTTGTGTACTTCACACACTATGTATGAGAGCCAACACGGCAAAGGACAAGATATCTGAGTTCAAGTCAACAATCCACCTTGGGATTGTTTTTAATGAAAGGCGGTATATAAATGTAACAATCAATCAATCAATCAATCAATAAGTCCCGACTCAGCCATGAAGCTCACTGGAACACCTTCAGCCAGTTGCTATCTCACAGCCGAGGCTGCCTCACAAGGTTGTTGTGAAGACATGAAAGAGAGAAGCACATATGCTACCCTGAGCTCTTGGGGGGAAGAAATAAAACAGAAATGTAGTAAGTATGACAAATTTAAAAAAGGCAGTCTCAAAATATACTTAAAGTCAAAATCTCTCCCAAAGTCAAAATCTGGACATTCCAAGATGGCAGGTACCAGGACTGCCTGTGATGAGCAGGGACAACCGGATCATGACCCCCTCTATGCACACCTACAAGCTCTTCCAGAGTGTGACAGTCAAGAAGAGAGAGGATGAGAGAAAACTGGTGCAAAGTAGCTGGCTTGCAAGTAAAATCAGGGGACAAGAATTACCCTAAGTGAAGGACCCCAATTATTCTAATGTGATAGCTGCAATACCCATTGCATTTATTGTTACTGTTCATTGACAGTCTGCACAGGAACAGAAGTCAAGGGAACCTGAACATATGAAGCTGCCTCCTACTAAGTCAGGGATTGGGTCATCTTGCCCAGAGATTCCCAACCTGTGGTACTCCAGATGTTGCTGAACTACAACTCCCATCATCCCCAGCCACAATAAATTATAGCAGGGGGTGATGGGAGTTGTAGTTCAGCTATTGTTGAGTACCACAGAGTACCACAGGTTGGGAACCCCTGGTCTAGCCCAGTGCTTTGGTTGGCTGGCAGTGGCTCTTGCAGGTCTCAGGATGGGGTCTTTCCTGGAACCACTTCCTGAGATCTCTTAACTTTACCTGGGAGAGACCTTCAGCATGCAGAGCAGGTGTCCTGCTACTGAGCCATGACTCTCCCCAAACTGTTGAGCCTTGCAATATAAATGGCAGCACCAGCCCATTATATTCACTACCAGGCTTGTGTGTGCAAATCTGTAGATAGTTCTACTCTGAATAAAACAATTCTACATTCACATTCATCAAAGCAGCAGTTGGCACATGCCTTTATTGTAGCAAACGGTTGCCCCCTATTGGCCAAAATGTGTTTTTTTAAATAAACATCCCCAAAGGATATACATTCTAGAGGACTACAGGTGGCTATGTTCGGCTGTTGCAGCAAACACAGTGTCTTTTGGCAGCTTAGAAATTAATGGATGTATTACATGTATAAAGTTGAGCACTCTGAGTAATCCAAGAAGCATTGCTATGTTGGTCTGCAGAACTAGAAACAATCTTTTTCACACCTTAAAGATAAAGTTGTGCCTTCGAGTCGGAGTTGACTTCTGGCGACCATAGAGCCATGTGGTTTTCTTTGGTAGAATACAGGAGGGGTTTACCATTGCCAAATCCCACACAGCATGAGATGATGCCTTTCAGCATCTTCCTATATCACTGCTGCCCAATAGAGGTGTTTCCTATAGTCTGGGAAACATACCAGCGAGGATTCGAACCGGCAACCTCTTGCTCCCTAGGCAAGTTACTTCCCCGCTGCGCCATTAGGTGGCTTTTTCATACCTTATGCAAGACTAATGGGTTCACTGTTGCATGGGCTTCCATAGGCTGCTGCAGCCTCCTTCATCAGATGTGTGATCTGATGAAGACATTCGATCTTTATGCACAGAGGGCTTATCCTGCTGCTGGTGCTAAGGCCGTTTATAAATTTCCTATAAATTAGAACATGATGACCTCTACCATAACTATCATTTTTGATGGGAAAGAATAATCCAGAAAGACCAAGGTACTGTTGGCTGGGGGTTCTGCCAATCGGGGAATAGGCATTCTACTAGTTCTGGCTGAGACAGAACTCCCCCTTAAAGATCAGAAGAGTGCTCCTATGTCTACAGTTCCTTTTGGATGTCCAAGTGGCATCTGCAACAAAGAATGCCTTCCCTCTGCTTGGGTAAAATTGCTTAAAGAAGTGCAGTGCAGCAAGATAAGGTAGAAGGGTTTTGTTAACCTTGTGTGTTCCTTTTCATGGATCGCACAGACCCCCACTTTAAATGAGCAGGGCAGACACATAGATAAAATACATGTCACTCTCTCTCACGTCACTAATTTGGCCCTTGTTACTCCAGACATCTCATTGTAGCTGAGAAGCTGTTAACCAGTAGCAGCTCAAGCATTTGCCCGTGCGAGGTAGGCAACCCACAGGAACTCCCAAGGAAAAAGGAAAATGATTTCCTAGGATTCGTGTGGGATGCTTGAACGGAGGAGACAAAGCAGAGAAATGAGATGCTGAAGAGACAAGTTGCAGCAAGCAATGGAAGGACGGGAAAGCGGGTGAGCAACAATGTCAGACTGAATGGGCGAAACAGCCAGCTACTGCAATAAGAGCAGTGGCAGTGAGTAAGCAGGCAGGCAGAGACCGGCGTGAGAGGAGAGAGAGGAGACAAGAAGAGAGGACAAGGAGAGGAGAGAGGAGAGGAAAGAAGGGGGAGGAGAGGAGAGAGAGAAAGAGAAAAGAAGAGTCATCTGCAGGTTCCAGCCCGGAATGGAGAAAGAGGAGGGAGGAAAATAAAGAAGAGAAAGAGCCAGGGAGAGGACGGGGCAGCAGCAGTCTCCAGCAGGCAGGTAGGGGTGAAGTTTGCTCTGCTACTAGTCTAGTGGCTATTGGCCATCTCCAGCCTCAGAGGCATGATACCCCTCAATACCAGTTCTGGAATGGTTGCTACCCCATGGGGGTGATCCCCTCTCCCCAGCACTCTCACTATGGGGCCATGGACCTTCCTCTGGGGGGTCACCTTTTGCCTGCCACAAGGGAGAAAATCCTCAGGGACAAATAAGTGGACATTTTCATTCTGCTGTTCCGCGATTCAGAGGTGAAATAGAAGGATGGGGAGGCAAGGAAAGAACAGGAGGTACCTAAGTGAAAGCCGGTAGAACGTACCTGGAAAAACTAGCTGTCTGGGTTCAGCATCTACATGGGTGTCATGCTGAGGGCACAGCCTGCTGGGGCCCCGCCTTGTTAAAATACATGGATATTATCCACCGGGCTGTCATGGACTTCGCAGGGTCCGCATGGGTTCAGTATGTTAAGAATTTTAGGATGCAAGCTGCCCTAGATCACACCCTCCCATGGGACTCCCACTCCAAGAGTTGTGGCTGCTAATTATGTCCCCCTTGGGCCCTGTTGATGGAGAGAGGGTGAACAGCAGTCACCTGCTGTCCAAAGCATCTGCCTTGTCACATACCCCAGGTACCAGCCAGCAGTGGGTTCAACCCCACCTGGTATGTTGGGAGTATAACGGCAGGGGGCGCTGCTCCGGGTCCCAATATAAATTCCGCCATGCCTGCGGTTTGTGCGGAGCCAAACACCCCAGCTCCTCCTGTAGTAAGGTGAGGGGCTAGAGCTTAGGGGTTGTGCGGCCAACCAGAAGAGAGGCAATCCTCCCAGACCAGCTGCAGGTAAAGAGGCCCAGCCCCAATTAGGTTAGAGGTATTGACACAGCTTCTGGCAGGTCACCCGGACCGCCGGGCAGCTGTGTACTTGGTGGAGGTTTTTCGCAATGGTTTTAGGATCCCCCGTCCTCTAGGCAGGAGGCATCGGTGGCCAGAAATTTACGTTCGGTGAAGGGCATGGTGGAGGAGGTGCTACGCAGAATTGGAAAGGAAGCAGCAGCAGCTAGATAGATAGATAACCTTTATTGCAGTCTTTGACCAGTACAGAGGCATTGGGGGGGGGGGAGAACAGAGTTATACACATACAGCATAGCAACAGCATAGCTTTACAAATATACAGTAGCATGATTATTTGACTGCAGTGGTTATTAGTTGTTGTTGTATATTCATAGCTATTAGACAAAATTTAGTCACGTTATGGGTAACGTGGACTTGATGATCTGATATAAAAGAAAAAAAAACTTACTAGCTGACCCAGGCACAGAGCATCTGTGCCCCTAGTTCTATCTTACTCTCCCTCCATTTCAGGGCTCAGCCAGTTCTCTTCCCATCCCTTCAGCCAGTCTCCCTCACTGCCCTCTCTGCTGGCAGCTCTCATCCTCCTCGCGAGGAGGCCAGCGGCCCCATTTTCTCCTCACGCTCGGCCATCCTAGGCAGCTTGCAATGGCAGTGCTTCCTCCTCCTCGATCTCTCTCCTTCCCTCCTCGCCAGCCCTCTCTCCTGCCAGGACCTGCCACCACCTTCTCCTCACCCCGGCAGGCCAGGGTCAGGCTTGGCTGGCTCACTGCCGCTGCTGCCTCCTCACCCCAATCGGCCAACCTCCGGAACTCTCACGATAGTTGCCACGCATCCCACGCATGGCCCGTCTTGGTGAATTAATTATATAGATAGATGCTTCATCTCCTCTGCCTGGTAGATCCTTAATCAAGGGTAAAATTAATGATTCATGTGAATCCCTGTAAAGTTGCAATATAATAAAACATGACCCACATCCTCTATGGCTTGTGTATTACAGGGGCAGTAGCATTCAGAGTAGGG
The DNA here is from genome assembly GCF_027244095.1 of Hemicordylus capensis. NCBI lineage: Eukaryota > Metazoa > Chordata > Lepidosauria > Squamata > Cordylidae > Hemicordylus > Hemicordylus capensis. Next base: position 435,933,465 of record NC_069657.1, on the reverse strand, counting down.
AGTCCCACCATATCTACCATATAGCACTGCTGAGGGCAACACATCAAAGCGGGCCAACACAAATGCTCTGTGATATTTGGAAACTATTAGGGCTTTATCAGCTGGCTTGGTGCTCAAGGCATGTCTTCATAATTAAGTCATTTTGGGGCCTTGCTTAACTCCTGTTGCAATTCCATGTCCAATATTCTTTGTTTAACAGCCTTTTGTGCTTGCTCATGGCCCATGGATTGCAGCACTTCAGGGGAAAAGCCACAAGAGGCAAGCTTTTCTTTAACAGCTGACTTCCACTGCGTCTGAAAACTGTCTTCAAGCAGCAGTGGGGCCAGGCCCATTGGTGATAATACCACCTTCAAACAGTAGTTAAGGGTAGTAATCCACATTCAGGTTTCCACTCACATGACTCCCAATTCCAGTCTTAATGCTGTACTGGAGATGCATTTTGGGGCTTGCATAGTTGATCTTAGAAACTTAGGTTGTATTGTCTCTATCCGGGTAAGGTTGGAGTAAGGGCCCAATTGAGCACCATATAGCAGCTGCGTTGCTACTTTTGCCTCAAATAGTTTCAAAGCCGCTGAGACAGATCCCCCTCCCTTGGTATAATAGTAAGACACGATGGCTGAGGCACTCCTCTGTGCTACTTGTGAAACATAATCTAGGCGTTCATCTCTTCGACCTAAAGAGTGAAAAGCTATTCCTAGATAGTTAAAACAGTGGACCTGGGCTATTTTGTTACCATTGATGTACCAGCCGTTGTCTTTAACTCTCCTGGCAAAGGTCATTATTTTCATCTTTTGGTAGTTTATCAACAGCTTTTCCTCCTCACAGAATTGCTCAGAAGATTTTAGGGCTAGCCCTATCACAGACCGTGAAAGAATAACCATGTCATCAGCATATAGAAATGAGACATGCCTATGTGCTAGTTTAGGCGGGTGGAACTCTTTTTTTATCAAGGCATTGAACTACTGAGTTGATTTAGTAGTTAAATAGTAATGGGGCAAGCATGAACCCAACTCCTCGCCTTGTAGGGACTGAGTCAGTTAATTGTCCCTGAATACCACATCTAACTCTCAGTTTCGTGTTACTATGCAGGAGTCGTTTATCAATATTGGTTAACAATAATTTCTTCCATAGCCTCTCTCTAGAGATGGACTCGAAAGCAGACTTTAAGTCTACAAAGGCAGCATGGAGTGGGAGAATCATTGCTTGATCTATTGTGGATCTTCCTGGTCTGAATCCTGCTTGTTCTTCAGCTAGAATATTATTGTCTTTTATCCAATCATAGAACTTCACAAATAGATGTTTTGTGTAAAGCTTGCTGACCGCATTCAAAAGACTGATTGGGCAGTAATTGACAGGATCTTTCCTTTGTCCTTTTTATAGATTGGAACAATAATTGCCATACCCCAATCTTCCAGGATATGGGTGGATTTATCCATATATGTAAAAAGAGCTGCCAGTACTGGTACCCACCAGTCAATATTAGATTGGAATACCTCAGCAGGAATAAAATCATGACCAGGGGCCTTGTTTCTTTTCAACTGCCCAATTAATTGCTTCACCTCCCCAATAGATACTGGTGACCAGTTTGATAGTGTCTGCATAGATGGCTCTGCCTCTAAGGAAATATGGTCCATTAGATCACCTTGTTGCACATATAGTGAGTGGAAGTGAGCTTCCCATACAGCCGCAGATATATGGCATTCCAATTTACTATCTGATCTTTGAGTCACACTATGCCAAAATGTGCGAGAATCTCTGGATTTTACAACCTCTATCAGTTGCTGCCAGTGGCGTGACAGGGGGAAATGGTGCCCAGGGCAAGCTCTAGCCCTGAAATTGTGCCTCCCCGCCCCCCCACCCCCAGGCCCCCACATACCTGCGCCGGCGCCCCAGGCAGCAGATCGCTGGCGGTGGCAGCAATTCAGCGGCGGCGGGTCGCCCGCTGAGTGCGGCGGCGATTTGGCGGTGGCTGGCGGCGATTCGGCTGTAGCGGCCCGAACGGCGGCGGATCGTCTGCCGACAAGGAGTGCAGCAGAGTGAAGCCGAGGCCTGCCGTCTGACCCGGCGTCGCTCTGCTGCACTCCTCGGCAGGTGATCCGCTGCCGCTCGGGCCGCTACAGCTGAATCGCCACCAGCCACCGCCGCACTCGGCGGGCGACCCGCCGCCGCCCACCACCGACACCACCGAATCACCACTGTCGCACTCGGTGGGCGACCCGCCGCCACACTCGGTGGACGATCCGGTGGGGGTCGGGAGGATGCCACTTTTTGGCGCCCGCCCCCCCACATGGCCCGCTGGGGTGGCACCCAGGGCACGTGCCCTGCCTGCCCCCCCATCGTTACACCCCTGGTTGCTGCCAGCTTTCTTTAGCTGACTTCCCTTTTTTGCTAAAAGTAGCCGTTTATAGTGTCTTTTTTTAACAAAAGGGTTTGTGCATTTGTGGTGTCTGCTTTTTCTTTATAGCGCCTGTAGGAGCTGATGAGGCCTTTTTTGGCCTGTATACACTCCTGGTCAAACCAGGATTTCGACCTTGGGCCCTCTAATTGCCTAGTCCTCACTTCTTTATTTACCAGGAGCCCCTGTAATTCATTAGTGAGACTCTTAAAATTTTCTAGCTTGTTATCGTTATCACTCTTTATATTTGCCTTGATTTGTTGTAGCCTATCTGAGTTAATTAATTGGGTAACTGCTGTGCTCACTTGTGCCGTCCATTTAACCCACATATTAGCACTTTTTCCTTCCAGTTCAGTTTGATAATAACTATCAAGATGTATGTAACCTTCGGGCAGCTTGAAGCTTAGAGTTATTGGGAGGTGGTCACTCTCGGGGCGGCGCATTATCACCTGGAAAGAAGATAATAGATGGATCACGTTATGTGAGACAATCATATAATCAATTGTACTCATCCCAGCCCCCCATTAAGTATATTCTGCAGGGATATCACCATCTATTGCCCCATTGAGAATGTACAAGTTTGAGCAATAGGCCAACTGAGCCAGGCAGTATCCGGCAAAGTTTGCGACATTATCCTTAAATTGGTGCTTCGGCAAGATGTTCATTTCATGTAAGTCAAGGGAACAATGATGGTATCGTGCATATAAGACGATATCATTTGACTCCATTCTCGCACTAAAGTCTCCACCAATTAACACATAAGCTGTGGAAAATTCAGCCAGCATACTATCAATATACTTCTTTAAAGTTGTGCCAATTACTCTTACATTGGGCTTTTAGCTGTTGTGGGGGTAGGTAAACATTAATAAGTAGCATATTGCTAATACCTAGGTGAATAAGAATAGCCATTGCCATTTGAGCACACGCTGGAAGAGTCTGAACTGCAGCATGTAGAGATGTAGATACCATTATGCCTAACCCCCCGCTAGCTCAGCCTCTATTTTGACTAGGTGTAGCATTTATTGTATAAATATTAAACCCATGGCAGTCAAAATCCTCTGTCATCCAGGTTTCTTGCAGCAGCACTATATCATACATAATTAAGATATTCAAAAGGTAGGGTCATATCTCTTATTGCCCCATCCAGCAATATTCCATGAAATAAGCTGTAGGGGGCGCCGGGTCATAAAATGTCAATCTAGTGGAAGGGAAGGGTCTGCATAGCACGTTTCCAGCGATGAAGTATCAGCATCCTTGTCAGGAGGGCAGTTAGGGACCAGTGACACTTTGCTATCTGAATGGATACAGGCAATCTGTGAAGTGATGACCTCTTGGAGCTGGAATGTCTCTGGGACCTGTAGGGAACATAAGGTGGTTGGGCTTTCTGAGCTCTGCGTCAGCGCAGAGGTTGTTACCAGAGTAACCAGGGGCTCCTCACTTGGAGATGTTGATGTGTTGTTTGAAGCAGGGGGTGAGTCAATGACAGCAGATGACAATCAGTAGAGGTTGTTCCCTGGGGGTCTGGTCAAGTCACATCCACCACTTGTCCCTGGTCTGGTGGAGGTTTCAGATGGAGTGGATCATGTTGGGCAACATCATCCTTTGTATTGTGGGGCTTCTTTGAATGGTAATCCATATAAATTTGCCAGGCTAAGGCCACCTGCTTGATTTCTTCTGCTGTCATCCCCAGTGCACTGGGGGTCGCATCAGCATCGGTATCATAGTCCTTCACACTCTCAGTAGTCAGATCCAGCTGAACCAGTGCCTCTTCGCAAGCCTCTGATCCCTCTATCACCTCGGCTGGGGTTCTGATTAAAGCGGGCAGTTTCCTGGTAGCAGCAACTGATGCAGGGAGATTTGTAGAGGCATGAATGGTATTAAATGCCTCCTCCTGGGACAGTTGTTCAGACAACGGGCGTTGTAGTATTAATTTGGCTACGTCCCTTTCTTGTTTTATGGCTAATGGAGAGTCTTTCAGGTCCTTGATGCTATCACTGATTTTCTGTTGTTCAGCCATTTGCAGGTCAATCAAGGAGTTAACTTCCATGTCTTTAGGGCTTTCAGAAGGGAGTTTCCTTTGCTTATCCATTGGAGTGTGGGTGTTTAAATTTCCCTACTCCTTCAAGGCCATGATTGCAGGGGCCTTATCTCTCATGGTAGTTTCTCTCTCTGGACTTTTCCTTTTGGTCTCTTTAGCTCTGCCTGGTATTATGGCTGAGGTGGGCCATCATAACAAACCCGAATGACTTGACCGAATGACTTGAGTCCTAAGGAGTGGCCTTAGTTTAATAAGCATGAGAGGAATCGTAGCTTGAGAGGAGGTCAGAAGGTTCCTCTTAATGCCGAGTTTCCCAGGAAGATATTGTATACTAGTGAGATCCAGGGAATGCACTTGGCATCGAAGCAACTGAGATAGGGAATGAGTTATTGAATAAAAGCCATTCCATCTCCCTTGATTTCTCCAGTTCTGAGATGTTTGCAATACCACTAGTTTTGGCTGTAGTACTCTCTGGCAGTTGTTCATACAGCTACTCCCTTCCTTATAGTTAGAATTTTGAGCACCTTTTGGTTTCTGGTCATTTGACACGAGATTGCTACAGCCTGTTTCATTCAGTTTGTTCCCCCCACTCCCTGTAATAGCAAAAGTTTCTGCAAATTTGTCGACTGCCTACTTTTGAAGCAACAGCCATGATTTTTGCAAGACAAGCTCCACTGTTTTTTGAATTAGGAAGCTTTGCTGAACAAGGGGATCAAAGTATTCCAGCTGGGGGGAAGCATTGGAGCTATTTGTCTTTTGTGTGATTTCATTCCCTTGTATATCTTCTGCTATCAGACACACATGCTCATTGGATTCCAGTAAATCAGTGGTTTATAATGTTACCCCCCGCCCCCAATCTAGGGCTGTAAATGGATTCCTTGTAGGGAAGGAGCTTACCAGTCTCTCTGTTTCTTGCGAAGTTAGTAGTTCATCAATTTTATGCTGTTTTGAAACTTTCCCTTTTTTCTGAGGAGTTTTATCTTCTGCGTAGTTTATGAGCCATTTCCCCAGCTTATCTCTCGTTCCTATCCGTCCGCCTCAGTAAATCATCCATCAAGAGGATAGCGGGGAGAAAGAAGAAATACGGCAGTCCAGACAGCATAAAAAATTCCAGAGAGTCAAATATCCAGTGACCAGGAGGTCCAGATCAGTTCATGCTAGTTTAAAAAATCTCTTCAATACAATTAGACCATTAGAGGATGAAAAAATCAGAGGAACTCTCTAACGAGGCTGTTACTCCGCCATGTTGGCTCCTCCCCGCTAGCAGTGGGTAGGGTATTGGGCCCTTTCGATCACCCTCCTTTTCCTAATTTGCAGGTCTCTACTTGGGGGTGATCTCTAAAAAGACGCCCGCCGAGTTTCACTTGATTCACCACCTGTCCTACCATAAGGGGTCGTCAGTTAATGACAGGATCCCAGAGCACCTGTGTTCAGTACGGTATACCTCCTTTGATGAAGTGATCGGGATGGTCAGGGGCTGTGGCCCTGGGGCCTTGCTAGCGAAGTGTGATGTTGAGTTGGCCTTTCGCTTCCTGCCAGTTCACCCTTTAGACTTTGAACTGCTGGGCTTTGCATTTGCGGGTAAGTTTTACTTTGACAGGGCGCTCCCTATGGGCTGCTCTGTCTCGTGCGCTGCTTTTGAGGCTCTCGGCGCCTTTCTGGAATGGGCACTGAGGCGGAGGGCAGGCTTCTCATCCTTCATTGCAGTCTTCCTTGGGAGCAAGGGTTGCTTGGAATGGATTTACTTGGCAACTCTAGGTTGTAACCACCAGATGTCACTACAGCACAAGCAATACTATAATTAGAGACGCACTAAATTATTCTCTCCTGAAAGAGGGTATTTCCAGATGGTGTGGTACAATGTGCTCTCACATGGCAGACCGCGATCTAGTCACATAGGAAACATAGGAAACTGCCATATACTGAGTCAGATCATTGGTCTATCTAGCTCAGTATTGTCTTCACAGACTGGCAGTGGCTTCTCCAAGGTTGAGGCAGGAATCTCTCTCAGCCCTATCTTGGAGAAGCCAGGGAGGGAACTTGGAACCTTCTGCTCTTCCCAGAGCGGCTTCATCCCCTGAGGGGAATATCTTGCAGTGCTCACACATCAAGTCTCCCATTCAGATGCAACCAGGGCAGACCCTGCTTAGCTATGGGGACAAGTCATGCTTGCCAACATGATAAGGAGAGACTTCGCTTTGTCAGTCTTTCCAAAGGCCTGAGAAAACAGGTGTGTCTTAAGGTGTGTGTGTTGTTGTTGTTTTTTAAGGCAGCCAGAGATGGAGAAACTCTTGTACTGACAGGAAGCACATTCCAAAGCCCTGGGGCAGCCACAGAGAAGACCCGGTACTCAACAAGCTGATGGCAGCTGTAACCAAACCTCCCCATGTGATCTCAGTAAGCGGTGGGGCCCTTCTAACTTGGCGAAGAGGCACCTTTTTAATGTGGTGATTCTCTTTATTTAGCAGGAGGAGAGGAACTGGCCCTATCCACCCCCCAGCACAGTACCTCCAGTGACTGTTGCTGGTGTCTATCTCGTGTTTCGTTTTAGAATGTGAGCCCTTTGGGGACAGGGATCCATCTTATTTATTTATTATTTCTCTGTGTAAACTGCCTTGAGCAATTTTTGGAAGGGCGGTATAGAAATCAAATAAATAAATAAATGACAAAGAAGGTGCTCTCTTAAATACCCAGAACCCAAGCTGTTAAGGGCTTTATAGGGAACTAGTCTCATTAAGCCTGTTTCAATAACAGGAGCTCTAGTTGGGCTCTGCTCTGCACAGCTGCCCGCGGCTCTGGCCGGGCCCACTGCCCGGCCTCCCCCGCCCCCGCCGCCTTCAGCTGGGCCCGCCGCCTTCTCCAGCTTACCCCAGGCCCACTTCCCCCGGGCTCCGGCTTCCCCTGGGCCCGCCGCCTTCTCCGGCCTCCCCTGATGCCTCCTCCCGGCTGGGCCCACCACCTCCGCCTTCTCCGGCCTCCCCCGCCGCCTCCTCCCGGCTGGGCCCTCCGCCGACGCGCCCAGCTTCCCCCGCCGCCTGCGCCTTCTCCCACTTCCCCCGCCACCTCCTCTCGGCGAGCCGCCGCCTCCCCCGGCCTCCCCCGCCGCCTCCTCCTGGCCGGGCCCACCACCTCTCGGCTCCTCGGCCTGTTGCCGTTGCTGCCAGGCCAGGCCAGGCCCTCCAGCGGCCATGGCCGCCGCCGCCAGTATTCTCCATCCCCAGCCAATCAGGCTCCAAGCCCAGCCGCGCATGCCCAGAACACCCGAAAAAGACACAGACGCAGACACCAAGCATCTTATTATATAGGATAATCAGCACTTTGTATTTTGCTTGGAAACATATTGGCAGCCAGTGCAGTTCTTTTTAAATTGCTGTTATGTGGTCTTCTCGGGAGAACCCAGAGACCAACCTGGCTGCTGTATTCTACACAAATTGCAGTTTCCAAACTACATGCCAAGGCAGCCCCACCAACAGCCACCTTGCCAGGGGCGTAACTATAATAGGGCAAGGGGAGACAATTGTCTGGAGGCCCACTGCCTTGGGGGGGGGCCCCAGAGGCAAGTCACATGACTGACTCTCCCAACACTGGGCTTCCTTCAGTTGTAGTCATCCTCCAAAACTGATGTGAGTGTTAAGACCTGGAGCTACCAGAACAGCATGTCTTTCTCTAGTACTATTAAATGACTTGCATCATCCACAATTTACAGAACCTTTAAAAAAATAATTTAGGACGATGTTCTATTGTGGCACATAGGGGTGTGTGTGTGTGTGTGTGTGTGTGTGTGTGTGTGTGTGTGTGTATTTACTTCAGGGGGGGGCATTTTAAATCTTGTCTCTGGGCCCACTCCAACCTTGCTACACCCCTGCACCTTGCTGAAGCTAAGCAGATCTAAGTCTGACCAGTGCCTGGATGGGTGGCTTTCTGGTAATCCCATGTACACTGGCTTGAGTTCCATGATGGAAAATAGGCAGGATATAAATGTAATCAAGGCATTAGCAGCAAAGTGCAGAGGAGAAAACAGCTTGGGCTATTACTAGTTAACTGCTTTAACTGGCATTTGGGCCAGGTAGCCACTTTCATTAGCAGTAAAGGACTTACTTCTTAAGGGTCTATTTCACATTTCCTTCTTCCTGAGGCAAAGGTACAATTTTGGCATTCCTTACCTTATGCCAGTCTTTTTGTAATGAGTTTGTTGCTTTCTTGAGCTTGTGGGAAACCATGAATTGGTTTACACTTTAAGCTAAGCCATTTCTTGCAAATAAAGATTCCCCCCTCCAATTCTCTGTACCTCTCAGTCTCCAAAACAGTAATCAAAATGGTCAGATCAACATTTAATCATGATAGATGTCTTGTGATTGGTTTGCAAAGGCCAGTGGGCCAGAAGAGAAACCAAGTAGCCCCCCACTTTTTTTTGCAAGAAAGGACATAACTTTTAAGTACTTACCTCCATGTTGGTGGGACCACCTGCAATCTTCACACTTCCTCCTTCCTGATGTGTATCATTAGACTTTTTGTTATGAGTGTATTGCTTTCTTAAACGGATTGAAAACCATGAATATCAAGCGAGCCAAGCCATTTCCTGCTAATAAAGCATGTTGTGATGGTGTTGCCTCTCATTCTTTAGGAAATAAACCAAATGGCTGCTTTATTTAGCAATAAAGCACTTACCTCTTTTTGATTATGTTAATATCTGTTCACTTCCCTTTTCTGAAACAGTGCAACATTATGGTCCATACTCCAAATCATTCCTTCCCTTCCCTCAAATCTTCTTAAATTTTGAGATATCTATGGTTTTTCTAGCTTTTCCAGATTATTCCCAAAATGAAGGTTGTCTTATTGTTGTCCATTTGTCTGCAATTTCCTGTTCAAGTTGGCCTAATTCCAGGCTGAAGATAACTCTCCAGGCAACTAGTATCTTTCCCTCTACTATCTCTAGAATTAAGCCTTGCAAAAGTTATTTACAGAGTCAAAGAAAGAAAGGAAGCTAAAGAATTTGACATTTAGAGTTCTGCTGGATCACTTGATTTCAAACCGCCTCTCACCATTACAAATTACTGTTTTAGAACAAAGATACTTTGTACCTGGCAGCCTATATTTAACAGGCGCACAACCGCTTTGCCATGATTATCCCATCTATTCTTGGCATGGGAGGAGGAAAACCAAGCTGCATCTGTAAGATGCTTCTTCTGCATCCTCCACACCATTGAGCTTTAGCCATCACCAAGGAGACAAGGAGTGCATCATAATAGAGAAACCACAGGTGATGTCATAATTGCCACCTGCAGAGGTGGGGGCAAAGTGTCATCCTCCAGCACTGGGAAGAGGTTTAACTGGTGGCCATCCATCTACACTACATATATACATGTTCTGTACCAGTCCTATCCTGAGAGTTCTAGTTTGGAGGGAGTGCTGATAATTGTCAGTAATTAATCTTTTTGAGTGTCCCATTGATCTGTATGGGGTAATTATCTGATGGGGGCCCATTCTTGCACACAGGCTCCTTAAGAGTTTGTTAAGAGTGTGTTACACCACTGCAGACACATTATCTTGACTGCCAGATTGTTAAGTATTGTCATTAAGCCCTATCCACCCCCAGCACAGTACCTCCAGTGACTGTTGCAGATATGAGATTTTATGCTTGTATACAGATATTTGTTTCCATCTTTCATCCATTATTGTACTGCAAACATGCACCACAGCAACCCATCATACACTCAGCTGAAATTCTATTGAAGTGAAAAAGTGTTTTTTTATATAATTTTCCATTTTAATTTGAACCTAATAATGGTGGTTTTTAAACTGACTTTTAAAAAAAATTAGTTAATTTTATTACTTTTATTGTATCTGTGTCTATCTTCTTGTTGTAAGCCACCCCGAGCAGTAGTGCACTGGAGGGGCGGGGTATAAATATTTTAAATAATATAATATAAATAAATAAATGGGGTGCTGATAATTTGCAACATTCACCCAGGAAGGGTTTGCAATTTTTCTGCTTCCTTGGATTTCTGATTAGATGCAGTTGTGTGGCAAAATCCTTTGCACTATCTGGACCTTCTACCTCCCATAAAAGATGTGACTGTTCCTTTTTGTCATATGGACAAAACATCAGCAGACTTGCAACATGGTCCTAGCCATAGAGTCACAAAACTGGAAGGGACCTTGGAGGTCTTCTAGTTTAACCCCTGCAGAACTATGTTTACTTGTAAGCAAGCCCCATTGTTTTCAGTGAAAAAGACCAACTTTATTTCAAGCATTCCAGTGTGCCCATGCTCACTACCAGCACCGCTCTTCTTTCCCCTCCCCCACCACTTTTTTGTTGCTCTGTTTAATATTCAGCCTGAGGAAGAGTTCTGCGAAACTCACAAGCTTGCTCACTACTCTGACTTTCATTTGGTTCTAATAAAGCTGTTATGCTGCTGTGGCTGCCTGGAATCCCATCCACCCCTTTCCTAATATAGACCAACACAGCTGCTCACATTTTTCAGGACAGAAGTTAGATCAGGATCTACTGGTAGCTCTCTGGGTGAAAATATGCAACAGATCAGTGTAGAATCCAGAAAGGGAAGACACAAAGATCAGGCCGTGGGTTATAATTAAGCATTTATTGAAGAAAATCTTCTGGTTCTTTTTCACATCAAAGCAAATAGAGACGCTTATTCTCCTGGTGCTCTCTGCCCACCCCGTCTAGAACTGTGCAAACTGTAATCTAAAAGAGCAGGCCTGGATCAAGGAAGGGATTCATTAGAAACACCACAAAATCAGCAAGCATTTCTGATTCCCGGTTGCTCAAGAACAAACAGGTTTTCTTTTGCCCACGTGTTGCCTGAATCAGACTTGGGAGAACAGAAGGTTTTTGTGCGGATTGCGGAAAGGCTGCAAACTCAGTCCTGACACTGAAAACAACTCCCTAGGCTGAGAGGCATCCTCCGAAAACCACTATTTATTTTGCACCTGGCTCCGGTTGGTGGACCTCAGGATCGTAGTAAAAAACAGAAAAAGTACACCTTGGAAGCTTGAGGCCTTCCTGCCCCCCGCTAGTGGAGGCACCACGGGGAAAAGGGGGGGGGCAGTGTTCTCTCTAGGGCTTCCCGGATGTATGGTACTACAACTCCCATAATCTCCAAGCAAAAGCCATGGCAGCTAGGGCTTCTGGGAGTTGTAGTCAACAATTGGGAATCCCTCTTAGGAGGGAACTCGGACGGGGGGGGGGGGGGAAGCCACAGGAGAAGCAATGTGTATTTATGGATGAGTGTCTCATATATTTTATTTCCGAAACATAAAAAGGGGGCTAGTGTGGGGGGGAGGCGCTTGCCTACCCATGCCCCCTCCCCTCTAGCGCAGCCATTGCGGCCCACTGATGAAGTACGAAGAGAGGTGTGGTAATAACTTTGAGGAAAAGCCCCCAAGATGCTGAGAGCCGCGGGCGGCGGCGGCGGCGGGGGGTGGGTGGGGCGGCGCCACACGCGCATGCGCCGTCATCCCCTCAGGCCTGTTGCGCTCCGCCTGCGTGCGAAGGGCTTTTACGCCATAGTGAGATGGGGAAGCGGTTATCGGGGTCCTGGCGGAGCTGACAGGAAAGGCTGGATGGGAACCGCAGGCCTGGAGCTGAGCTGAGCAAGGCTGCTGAGTCGGTGCCTGTCCTCGGGAGAAGAGGCAGATGGAGACGGCTGAGTGAGTGTCCCTGGCCGGCGGGCGGCGGGTCTGCAGTGGGAGCGGCAGTCAGACAGACCCTGTCTGTCTCCCAAGAGCCGGAGGAGGCGGCGGCGGCACGGAGAGCGTGGTCTGTTGCGGGTGGGCAGTCCGGGCTTTAGAAGGGGCGGAATAAACGGATGGCTGGAGGGGCTCTCTCTCGCTCTCTCCCCAGCTGCGAGGCTTACTTGGGAGGAGTAAATCCCGGCCGTAGACTTCAGTGGCGCTTACTTCAGAGGAAGCCTGCTGCCTAGGCAACTGCTCCCTGTAGAAGGGGGTGAGATAGAGAGAGCTGCCACAAGCATTGGGACCGTCCTTCCACAGCATTTAGTTCGCATCTGGAGTGTGGGTTGGGGTGCATTCACATATTGGCTAGAATTATTATTATTATTATTATTACATTTATATCCTGCTCTTCCTCCAAGGAGCCCAAAGCAGTGTACTACATACTTGAGTTTCTCTTCCACAACAACCCTGTGAAGTAGGCTAGGCTGAGAGAGAAGTGACTGGCCCAGAGCCACCCAGCTTGTTTCATGGCTGAATGGGGATTTGAACTCTGGTCTCCCGGTCCTAGTCCAGCACTCTAACCACTACACCAGGGATTCTCAAACTTGGGTCCTCAGGTGTTATTGGACTTCAACTCCCATAATCCCCAGCCTCAGTGGCCTTTGGTTGGGGATTATGGGAGTTGAAGTCCAATAACACCTGAGGACCCAAGTTTGAGAATCACTGCACTACACCATGCTGGCGCTTTACCCTAAGATTTACCCCAAATCCATGTGAGCCATTGGGGAGCAAGCACTTCACACATAATTTGGGTTTTTCACAGTGCTTAGAGTCTAGCCCCTGATTTATTTCTGAGGTTTAAAAAAATCCCCTTTTTGTGTTGTTTTTTGGGTCAACTTTGAACTCGCAGTAAACTCGTGGTAAAGCCTGCTGTCTGCGGGGAAAGCTGATTACTGCTAATTCTGCAGTAATGTAAAGGTGAGAGACCCTTTAGCTGAGTTAACCTGAGGGCCACAACTTTATTAACAGAGGCTTATTGCAACCAGATTAATTTGCTAACCAGTCTATCTTATCCAACCTTACTTCTACTAACCATGGTGTTAATCACTAGCTGGTGTGGTGCCACTCATGATTAACATAACACCTCTCATAACCAAAGCTTAAAGCAAGTCCATCCTAGCTCCAGCTGCTCTGACCACTCTTGGCTGGCACACCTGCTAAGGTGTGAAGGAAATTTGCCCTTTCACTCACCATCACCTGAGCCCTATGGCTTTGAGTAAGTGAGTTCAGCAGACCTAAAGGGATTTTGGTGCCTTCCCCCAGAGGGGCTGAGGGGCTGGTGGGGATGGCTTCATCAATTGAGGTCTCCAGGTGCTTGCCAAAACCCTTACACCTGCTACTCTCTACCTGTACCCAACAGGCACAGCATGGAATTAGCCTGGGCTTAGTACCCTTCTCTGCCTCTGTTTCATAACTTGTTGGCCCCATCATGGTTTGCAGTTTCCCCCCCTCTATATATGTGTCTGTGATTGTGATCAATATATGTGTCTGCGACAAAGATACTTCATGTATCTGATGAAGGTGTTCTGGTCCACAGATGTTTATGCAACAAAAACTTTGTTAATCTTTTGTGTTTGCTGCAACAGGCTAACCTCTCTGGAAGTTGTTGCATAGTCAGTGTGTGTTTAGGATTGCAGCCTTAGAGAGAGGAAGGAAGACCATACTAACACACACTCTCTGTCTTTGAGTCTTCCTAGGGTGGCCAGATGCAAAAGATGCTGCAGAGGCTCATGCACTACTTTACTGTTGAGGAGAAGAGGAGCATGTTTTGCACCCTGTTGTATAGGGATGAGGAAGGCTGCTCCACCAGCTGAAATTCCCACTCCTATCTAACTGAAACGGTATATGGTCCAAATTGGGCTAAGGAAAAGAATGCTTTGCCTATCTAAGAACATAAGAGTCTGTTGGAGAAGATCTACGATCCATCTCACCAGCACCTTACTTCCCACAGTGGCTAACCAGGCCCAGCGCGGTGTAGTGGTTGGAGTGCTGGACTAGGACCGTGGAGGCCTGAGTTCAAATCCCTATTCAGCCATGATACTAGCTGGGTGACTCTGGGCCAGTCACTTCTCTCTCAGCCTAACCTACTTCACAGGGTTGTTGTGAAGAGAAACCTCAGTATGTAGTGCACCGCTCTGGGCTCCTTGGAGGAAGAGCGGGAAATAAAATAAAAAATAAAATCACACTCTCCTGCTGTTGTGCTCTGACCAGTGGTACTGAGCAACATAGTGCCTCTGAACACAGAGGTTCAGTTCAATATGGCTTACTTCTGGGCAGAAGAGATTGGGTTGTCCTGTGGTGGTGCAAGAGAAGGAATAGACAATGTATTCTAAGAGTGTACAACATTATCAGATGCAGGTGCTACCTTCAATTCCAGCCTGCAACATGGGACCCCATTTAAATTATTTTACACATCCATCTCTCTCTAGGATGAACAGAATAAGGCTTCTGCAATTTTGGCAGTTGTGTAGAAGAGGGGATTTCAGGTGGAAAAAAGCTGAACCTGTTGATATCACAACTGTTAGAAATGCAAGAGCCGTTGTTCTCTGCATCTAGAAACTTTCTCATTTTTCTTTTTTTAATAATCTAAGCAACAAAATGAAAATAGTGGTGAAGATGGATTATAGATCTGGTCCAACAGACTCTTATGTTTGACTCTTTGTGTCCAACAGACTCACCCAAGTGAAAAAATAGCACTGGAATTTTGCTGTGTGCTCCTCCTAGGATGACCAGATACTAAAGAGGATGTGGAGGTTAATGTACCTTTCTGAGCAGCTGAGTGGTAAAGGAGGACATTTTGGCAGGGTGTAGTTTGTCATGCAGGAGGACATCTGTTGTATATGTTGGAATGTTCTTTTCTATACACAGCCACAAAAGGTGCAGGGTTTCTGTGCTCATGTATACTTGATTATCTTATCCTCCTCTTTCAGCAGGGTTTTAAACTTGTAATTTAGTAATAACAGCAGTATTCTCTGTATCTTTATCCATGCACAAGCTGTCTTGTGTGTGTACTTGGTGAATCATTGAACTAGCTTACAATTAAATATTTTTGTATAGTCTCAGTGGCGCAGCGGGGAAATGCTTGACTAACAAGCAGAAGGTTGCCGGTTCAAGTCCCCACTGGTACTATATAGGGCAGCAGTGATATAGGAAGATGCTGAAAGGCATCATCTCACACTGTGCGGGAGGAGGCAATGGTAAACCCCTCCTGTATTCTACCAAAGAAAACCATATGGCTCTGTGGGCTCCAGGAGTCAAAATTAACTTGATGGCACACTATTTTAGGAGGATATACCTTCCAATGCTATTGCTTACTCATTCACTTTTTTCCCTTCTATATTATATAATACACCCACCCACACCTGGAAACACAGTAGCTATGCAATCCAAAATTTGTACATTGAAGCCAACATATCTTTGTTTAGAGACTAGTAAGGACCCATTACTTTCCAGAAGCAATGACTAATATCTCGTTACTGGGCAGATCAGTTTATTTTAATGAGAGGAAAAGGAAACATCCTTGTTTGTTTTGAAGAATAAATATTCAGAGTTTGAGGACTGAGAAAGCTGCAGAGCTCAAGTAGTTAAGGAGCACAAAACTACAATCACTGGGATGGGCACAGTGGATGATGTTCCCAGTGATATGCAAGATGGTGCCTCTGGAATCACAGGGGATGTAATAACTTGCCAGTCTCTGGCATCAAACCCATAATTGATTTATTTAACATTTATATACTGCCTGATATGTGCATCTCTAGGCGGCGAGATACATTGTTCCATATGTATAAAGGTTGACTTCAGCAGAGATATTCTCCATGATTCTTTATTTAAATGGGAAGCATGCTTTAACTCAATATTTTTAATAGAGGGCCACTGATTCAGGTTTAAGAAGCTGAGAATGCAGGTTTTCCATATTTGTATTCAGATTTAATTTTAACCAGGTTACTTTTTAAAAAAGAAACTTGCAATACTTGGACATATGTTCAAAAAATCCAATTTAAATTCATTTGTATCCACTCTGAAAGTGGTGACATTTTCACGAGTAATATTAAGAATGGTTTTTGGTTTGGAATGTGTCGCTTGTAAACATAGTTTATTTTATTTTGCATTTATATCCCGCTTTTCAGGCAACCCTCTCAAAGATGTTTCCAAAAACATCAAGCCACACATTTACATTTTTACATGGACGGCCTTTCTTGACTTCTTGCTTCTCTCCTCCCCTCAGAGCAAGATAGTCCCTGGTCACTCGATTGGTGGTAGCAGTTGCGGGAGGAAGGGGCCACTTCAGCTGGAACATGTTAGATGGGGCGTGGGGGTGGCACCTCTCCACTCGTTAATGCAGCTCAGAGAGCAGAAGAGGCTTTAAAAAAAACAAAACCTGAATGTACACTTTAGCATTAGGTTAAACATTTCAAGTTACAGGTGTAGAAAGTGGAACAACTGATTCAGTCATAATACTTGTAGATTAGTTACAGGTGTGCAGCTGTATTCATGGGTGACTTTTGTTTACAAGTTGATGCTTTTGATAGCAGCTACATTTCTCTCCAAGGAAAAAGTACTGACTCAGTGCCAGACAGTTTAGTTCTATAGGGTGACACAGTCTTCTAATCATTTTAATTGACTGTCACACAGTACACTATCTTCTCTTCCTGTTCCTTTCCTTGAACTTATTCAGTTGACTTTGCTGCACCCTTGAGTAAATTATTTGCACATCTCGGAGCCATGTTCTGGGATTCATATAGTATAGGGCTCATGAGTAAGTTAGAAAAGAAATCTCAAAGAACTGGATAAAATGTTGTTCTGTTGGATAGGTAGTAGGTGCCTTTTTCTTTCTTGTTACTGGCTGAAGTCCCCAGGGCTGTGCAGGTTAAAAAGAAAGAAAATACAGTAATCAATATCTGGGGGTGGATGTGTAACTGTGTGGAAGACCACATGCAGATGGTCCCAGTTTTGATCCTTCTCATCTCCAGGTAGGGCTGGGAAAGCCCACTGTATGAAAGCTGCTGGTTCAGTACTGAACTAGATGGAACAGTGGTCTCAGTAGAAAGCAGCTCCCCTGTGCTCATGTTAGTCCATTGCCTGCCTTCTTACCAGAAGGCCTACATCAGGTTTCAGTTATTTTGTGGAAACGAGCCATTCTTTGAAAAACTGATAGGCTTAGCATCTTAGCACTTAGCAATAGCACTTACATTTATATACCGCTTTATAGCTGGAACTCTCTAAGCGGTTTACAGTGATTTAGCATATTGCCCCCAACATTCTGGGTACTCATTTTACCGACCTCGGAAGGATGGAAGGCTGAGTCAACCTTGAGCCCCTGGTCAGGATCGAACTTGTAACCTTCTGGTTACAGGGCGGCACTTTTACCACTGCGCCACGAGGGGCTCAGTGGTGGTGCAGTTGGTGTTGGTGTTCCATTTCTGAGAACATCTGTTTAGAAACAGTAAGATAATGGACAAGGTTCCAAAACACAGAGTATTGATAGAGACCAGGAGTCTCATAACCTTGAAGGAAGGGGCCTTTATAACATGTCCACTATGTTCCCATAACATCCTAATTTGAATTTACCTAGATTAGAAGACCAGTTGTGAAACCTTTTTTCCTGAATATGATTGGTTAATTGCTTTTGCTGGGGCAGGAGAAATGGCTCAAGCAGTAGTAAAAAAGAATAAATAAAGGGTGCTAGGCCAGTAGAACTCGGTGTTCACATCATCCTTTGAAGATGCCACAAGATAGAGGAGTCTCACATTTGGTTAATGTGGAGGACCTCACCAGCTACAGTACTGCTGTAACCTATTTCAGTAAATTAACTTCATTAGTTTAACAGTGGAAGTGGAACTGTATTCATTATATGAGTATTTTACTACTCTTGCCCCAAATTCCGATATTAACAGTCAGAAGGCAGTCTGATGAGAATAACTTGGGTATTTATTTATTTTTTTAAGACTTAAAATCTGTTTTTAGGTAGCTCATGGATTCCTGTCACTGCTCTGTCTCAGTTAAGAATTATCTTAATGTGATGAAACCTAGATATGAAGTTGTAATGAGAGATGTGCACGGAACTGCTGCGGGGGTGCCACTTTAAGAGCAGGGGAGGGTGCACTTACCCTCCTGCCGCCACCCCCCCCCGCTGGCATCTTTTGTTAAGAAAGCTGATCGGGGCGGCAGTGTACCTCCCTGCTGCCCCGTTGGCCAGATATGTCCCCAACAAGCCTGCGCACACTGGCATATCGAGGACTTCTGGCCAACGGGGCAGCAGGGAGGTACACTGCCTCCCCGATCAGCTTTCTTAACAAAGGATGCCGGGGGGGGGGAGCGGCGGGAGGGGTAAGTGCACCCTCCCCCGCTCTTAAAGCAGCACCCCCGCCGCCTTCGAACTGGTGGAACTGCCGGTTCCGTGCACATCCCTAGTTGTAATAGATCAATGTCTGGAAGAGACCTTGGTGACTATTCTTAAAAAGAAAGAATACCCTGCAGCAATCACGCCTCCCCCCCCATCTTGCTTGTGAGAAGTGGGCTTCAAAAAGGGGACACCCCACCATGCCCAATGCTGGGTTCCTTCAACAAAGAATCCCCCAGGGAGAGAGTATCAGCTGAGATGTAGGCAGGATGATAGTGATGCACAGTGAACAATTTCTTTTACTAATCAAACTCCCCTTGACCAGTGAAACCTCAGCCACAATCAGAGGCGCTCTTACCCCTGGACTTCTGGGCCAAAGTCCAGGGCCTCCACTCCCCCTGGGGGCCCCCCAAAGTCTGTCCCGAGTGGTGTAGTTGCATTAAAAATATGTTAAAAACACTGTGGTGGGGCTCCAAAGGCCTTTAGGTCCAGGCTGCAAAATTGCCTAGGTGGACCTCTGGCCACAGTGACTACCTCTGATCTGGGCTGGAACCAAACCCCACGCCCTTGATCTTAGGAGTTTTCAGACATTTGTTCATTATTTTCATGTCCCCATTTTGGACTTCTACAAAGCAAAAAGATCAGCTAGTCCTAATAATTTCTTCTGCAGCAGTAGTTCTGCTCGTGTTCCTGCTGAACCTCTAGCACAGAGACAGAATCCAGCCCTCTTCTGCATGGTCCCTGATGGTCATTTGAGTGGGACTGTACTCCTACCACCCTCATCTTTTGCCGGCTAGATTTCAAGAATATGTTCATCTTGGGGCCAGGTTCTTTTGGAAAGGGGCATTGCCAGTGCTCAGGAAATCCACTAATCTACTAGTCTGTGACAAATGAAAAATGATGAAAAATAGCTCAAGAAAACATCTGATAATGTAAAATATTTTTTGTCTGGCTGGTGAACTGAACCAACATTTCTTGACCCCCACCCCTGACATTGTTGCAACTCGTTTAAAGCAGAGACTGTTCCACTTCACTGGAAAGTTCCCAGTGTATGTAGACTCTAAGGTAGCTGAGACCTTTGGGGTGTGGCAGGAGACGATGATTGGAGGGAGTATCTGACCTAGCCACGTGCACAAGAGGAAACTGGCAGCCAGTTAGCTCTGTTCCTGCCTGAGGAGAGAGAATATACAAGTAGATCCGGATAGACAATCTGAGTAAACCAAGCAATGCAGAGCTTAAGGCCATTCTCAGCCAGACACGTAGCTACAGAAAGAAATGGTGAAGATTCAAGTAGGGATCTACTGAATAAAGGTAGGAGGAGCCAAATAATGTCCCAAGTAGCCTAAAGGATTGTGACTCTTCGTTCCCACCTCCCCAATAATTCAAACACCAAAGGTAGTGTATGGAAGTGTCTCCATCATGCTTCAGCTCCTTTCTTCTGCTTGATTCATTTTTATTACAGATGTTCTGATATATAGCTAACTGTGGTCTGTTTAACTGTAGAGTTGGCACGGGCAACCGATGTGAAAGAAGAAAAATAAGTCTTTAATGGAAGCTATGAAGATACCAAAACTGTTCTACGCTTTTGCAATTTTTGCCTGTACTGCAATTTATGCTGTATATTTAAAATGGAATTTGGGCCCCAAGCCAATATTGGATGTAACAGGAAATGCTGGTGATGATTTTGAAAACCATCTTGATCGTGGGACATCAAGAACAGATCAGGGAACTTTTTATGGAATTATGTTTGATGCTGGAAGCACGGGGACTCGAATGCACATATTCCTATTTGCACAACAGTTAGGAGGTAAGAAAACCTATTTCAGTTGATAGCTTGTTGTACCATCCCCTAATACAGGGATCTTCAGTATTTTTCAGGCAGAGGCCACTTTGGCAAAAAAAAAAAAAAAAACACCAAGCACCCCTTCAATGTGAGTGTCATTTCCCACTGTGTGGACCTCTCTGCAGTGCTGTACTTCTCCTAGCACTGGGATTTCCCCTTTGCAAGAGAGATTGCCTTTTCAAGCCCTGGTGCCATTTTGGAAGACAAAATCCAAAAAATCCAGTCCTGGATCAGGCCCAAGGCCCATCTAGTCCAGCATCCTGTTTCACACAGTGGCCCACCAGATGCCCCTGGAAGCCTACAGGCAGGAGTTGAGGGCATGCCCTCTCTCCTACTGTTATTCCCCTGCAACTGGTATGCATGCAGCAGTTGAAAGTGTACTCCTTCCCAACACTTTCCCTCGTAGAGCTCTCGTGTGTGCCTTCCAGGATGGTGCCAGGGCCCTGTTTCCCTTAAAGGAGTCCTACTGATGCTCGGCAGGGCACAGCACTGTGCATTGGGGACAGTTGCCTCTGCACAGTGGCAGCGGGGCTGTGTATTGTATTTGGCTAAAGCTTCATGCAGACCTAGTAAACAGTTAGTCAGGGAGCTGCACCTAGGGTCAGTGGTGTAGGGAGGGCTTAGGCAGCCAGTGTTCTCACGGACAGCCCTCCCGTGGCGGCAGTGCACTTCCTACCCTGGTGGTGGCGCATGTGGCAGCAGTGGTCTCCTCACCCCAGCATGCGCCTACCCACTGGGGATGGGCAGGAAGCAGTGGTAGGTTTGAGGAGCACACCATGGGGCAGAGGATGGGTGAATCGGCTAGAATTGGCCTGAGGGATTCCCCCCCCCCCCGTGAGTAATAGGGAGCTTATGCAGATGTTTCTTTTGGCCAGTTTTCACAGATGTATTCCCTCTCTTGAGAATCCCCTGTACTCCGTTCTGCACTGCTCCAAAACACTTCCCAGCCCTCGGGAGCAACCTTTCAGGGAGTACAGGGGGCTACAGAGGGGAAGTTTCCATGCATAAACTTCCTTCCACCTGTGCAAGTCAGGATCCAAGCTAGTATTCTGGGGTTGCTTCCTGTTTCCCCACACCCCACTTGAAAATACATTTTTGTAAAATGCTATGACTAGAATAATATCTGCACTGCAGAAAATGTGAGAACGCCTGTTGTGCATCCAAAAGTATGTCCCAGGGTTAAAATAGAAATAGTAGATTTAACAGGCTAATTAGTATGTTGTGCTTCATTGAGTGGAGAGATCAGTAGAACAATTAGAGGATAAAATCCTACGTGGCAAAATCTCTTGAGCAATAGGTAGATTGCGAGATTACCTTTCTGTGTACAGAATGCATCATAACAATGTTTAGCTCTGGGTTCTGTGTCTTCCTACCTCAGTCTTGCTTTCAGCACCCTTTTGGGGGGAGTTGGGGGTGGGGGGAAAGGCAAGATGTAAAAGGAAGAGTGATTTACAGAGCATGGAATAAAGGGAGATTCTCATCTGCATGAAGTTCGGGAACTTCAGGGTGGGCAGGACGGAACACGAGGCTTACGGAGAATCACATGTCACTCATTAGAAACGGAACAGGGTATACAGGAAGAGAAAGCCAATTGGTTGTTACTTGTGGCAGAATGCGACCCCACTCCCCACCCACAGGGACACGTGCTCAAGAAATGGCCCAAGAGAATATTGCTTTGGAACCCTGATATGTGGAATATACTGTGGGTGGCTGAGGGCCACTGACCTTGATAGTTTTTCAAATACTTTGATGTTGCAAGCTAATGGTCTTGTTGCACATTACAGGTGTGTGCTTGAGATCCAGTTTAAAAGTTGATCTGACCAGCAAACTCAAATAATATGTCTATTGCAGTTTTTATGTGAGCAATGGGTGTGTTCCCAGGGGATTCATATTAAGATTACATTTGTCTTCAGTGTGTTAATATGCAAACTGCTATGTTGTGTGTTGGTTCTGTAATCTGCTGTACTAATCTTCTGTTTTTTAAACAGAAATTCCTAGATTAATCAAAGCAACATTCAGACCTCTAAAGCCAGGGCTCTCTGCATATGCCGACAATGTTGATAAGGTAATTTTGAACACTTCTCCAGAGGGGGATGCACTTCACTCTCGTTCTGTGTGCTCTATAAATTAAACAATTCAGTTTTTGCTAACCCCTGTCTAGTTAATGAAGAAATGCAGTAATGTGTGTACTTTGTTACCCTGATCCCAAACCCTCTGAGTATCTCAGGAGTTGCCACCTCCCATATCATCTTGCCCCAAAACTCTGTCTTGTACCACAGTTAGCTGCCATGGAGTTATCTGTGTGTCCCAAAGGGGCGTGGTCTCTGAGAGAGCTTGATTTCCATGGCAGATATGTTTGCCCTTGAGATGCCATGGCGTTTTAGTACTTAAGGTGTAAACTGACTTAAAGAAAATTTTTCATAAAATCAGCAAAAGATTAACCAGGGTCTTAAATTATTTCTTGGGATAATGCTGGACCAATGGTAGAAGGAATCTTGATAAGCCTGAACTTAGTCGTTTAAAGTGTTAGAAACATGGGATATTTCAGATGTAGTGCTCCTTTTGTGCCATTTTTCTCCTTCATGGATGACTAGAAATGGGAAAGGACTAGATATGTTTCTGCTTCTAGCAGAAATGTTCTATAATTGCTAAAATAACAGCATTGTTCTTTTTGTATCACTTCAGAGTGCTGAAGGGATAAATGATCTTCTGGCAATCGCTAAAGAATCTGTTCCTATGAAGTTGTGGAAGTCCACACCTTTGGTCCTGAAAGCAACAGCTGGTTTAAGGCTGCTGCCAGGAGAAAAGGCACAGAAATTGCTCAATAAGGTACTTTGTTCCTACTTCCATTGTCTTTAGAACCTAAATTAGCATAGCATCTGTATCTTTTGTGTACAGTTATTAGTCTCACTAAAGTCTTACACTGATATTCCAGTCCTGAAATTTAATTATTAAACCTCATAAATGAAGGTGGACAGCAGACTCTTAATGGAGGACTGCATCAGACTCACGTTGTAGCGTGAAAGAATGCAATTAACATTTATAGGTCACCCAGAGATTTAGAGTTGCGCATTGCCAGTATGCTGATGATACCCAGTTATTTATAACCGTCACTCCCAGTGAGGCAACAGATATGCTGGACAGATGTCTAGAGACCATGTCAGGCTGGATAAGTGTGAACACATTGAAACTGAATCCAGATAAGATAATGGTGTTTGTTGGGGGTGGGATGGGGTTGGTCAATATCTAGCCCAAGCTGCAGTGGTTTCAAGGAAAGCTTTTTACCAGACTGGACTGGTATGCTGTGCCCTCTCCCAGATAAGAGATCAAGCTAGAGGTACTAGTCATGACTGATGTTTGGCAACAAAATCTACATAACTAGAGTAGGCTTCCAGTTCCAGCCATTCACACAACCTACTAGTTTCCTCTTAACAGGCCTGTTGGTGGCTCACAGCAACTAAATGAGGGGCTCACTGTAATGCATTTGTATGGATCCATGCAGGACCTGGTAGAGATGTAGCAGCTTACTCTGGTTTAGGCATTAAGAGTAGGCCACAAGACCGTATTCTGCCCTTTCCATCTCTTCCCTGCCCACACTTCTGCTATCTCCCTCTATCTTAGTCCAGCAGTACAATTGATGGCCAGATCTAACACTGATGCAAAGTATTGGGGTATGGGGGAAATTCATGAGTGAGAGAGTGCACAAACCCATGGCTAGCTGCTATGAGTGTGCCAGCTCAGTGTCTTTGCTATCTCATAATCCCCAAGCCAAATAGGTTCATGAAGGGTCACATGGTGCTATAATAGACTGGATTTTCAGCTTTTCAGAAACAGAGCACTCCTAACCTTCAAACTTCAATGCAGAAAACAAGATCTGTCAACCCTAATTGTTGCTAATTCGGGCTTGGTTATTTTTGCTGAAGGTCACAAGGACTTCTGGAAGATACTTCCACTCTCTGAGGTGGTGTGCAAAGAAATCTTTGTCAATAACTTGCATCGCAACATAAAGTCATCAATCATAATGCTTAAATATTTATTTGCTAAATGTCAAAGCTTAAGTGCTACAGGCCTCCATCTTCTGTTGCCCATAAATGTTTGGTAGAATTCAAGATTTGTGCCTCAGGCCTCTCTGGACATTGATCAGAGAAACCAAGTACTTTTTTCTAAAGTGGGAAATTCTTTTTAAAAATCTTATTTTAAATTTAGGTAAAGGACATTTTTCATGACTCTCCATTCCTGGTACGGAATGACTGTGTTTCCATAATGGATGGAACAGATGAAGGTAGGTTGAGTTTGTTTTTCAGTGACTCATGCAGTTGCTTGGATTCTGCAGTAAGAACTCTGAATAATACAGCAGAAAGGCCCTCTGTGGAACCAGGGTAGCTACAATAGTTGTAAAATTATTATTCAGTACCATCACTCTGTGTGACATTTACAGAGCAATATAAGCCAAGAGAGAGAGAGAGGCAGGTCTCTACCCCAGTGAGCTTACAACCTAGGTTCATGTTTTAGTAGGGAGAGAATGAGGTAGTTGAGGATAACGCGCTTAATAACATTCTGCTAATACAGCCAGTGTGTATTCTTTACAGCAGTTACCATACAGCTATTGGGTTGCTCTCAGACTTCACTTCTTTCTCTAACTGGAAATGTGGGGTGTAGCAAAAATCCTATAGATAGAGTGTTTTCTATTTGGACCCACTGTACTTTATTTTACAATTACTCACTCCACACGTGAAGATTTCGCTATACAAATATCCCCTGAACATAGGTAAATATGTGTATGTTGCTGCGCCAGCTTGGCTAAGGCCATACTGCATGACGGCAGGGCTCCTTGAATGCATCTGTAGCTGAATAATGAGTCCCATGGGCAAAAAGCTCATGGAGTTGGCATTTTCAGTTAACTTTCTTCTAGCATACCAAGCAGAGGTGTAGCGAGACCCCGGGGGCCCTTATCATGCATGCAAAGCACACGTGCCCCCCAAGCCACACCTCCTACATCTGACGGCAGACTCAAGGAGCGGGGCAACAAACATCTCCCCCTGCCCTTGCCCCACCACTGCTTCTTACCTTTGTCCCCGTGTGGTGGCGGACATTGTGGCTGGGCCGGGCCTCTCCTGCCAACCAGCATGCCTCTCTTCTCTCTGGCTGGCTGGCAAAACTGCACGCCTGCACAGTTCAACTATGGATGTCATAGACATGCAACTTCCATAGTTGAAGTGTGCAGGCGTGCAGTTCGGCCAACTGGCAAGAGGGAGGGAGACATGCTGACCGGCTGTAGAGGTCTGGCCCAGCCACAGCGCCAACTGCTGCACGGAGGCAAAGATAAGAAGCAGTGGCGGGGCAGCAGGGCAAGGGAAGGGATGTGGTGGTCTGCTTGGGGAGGCCCTGAACCTCTGCGCCCAGGGACATTTGTCCCTGCTTGTCCAATGGATGCTGCACCCATGATACCAAGGTCTCTTTCCCTATAGTTATAACCAGTTTCAACTCTGTGTGTGAAGTTGGGATTCTGTCGTACTATGTTTCATTCACCCAGTTGAACGAGATCTAGAGTGAATAAACCTGAGCTGTGATTGTGTGTTGCTTATTGTTCAGCTTTATACTATACATGGAAAATTACTTTGTATAAACGCACTTATTTCCAAAATATTTCTCACTAGGTATTTCAGCTTGGATCACTGTCAATTTTTTAACAGGTATGTATGTGAATAAATACTGTATCTGACATTCATAAGTTATATTACTTACAAGCTTTACACTGCATGTTGTAGTCCTCACTAAATGTTCAAATGGAAAGCTGCGTGAATTGACTCAGGTAAATGTCTCCTTATAACTGGATGA
Organism: Hemicordylus capensis; assembly: GCF_027244095.1. NCBI lineage: Eukaryota > Metazoa > Chordata > Lepidosauria > Squamata > Cordylidae > Hemicordylus > Hemicordylus capensis. The sequence continues at coordinate 435,907,256 of NC_069657.1, read as the reverse complement.
ATTGCATAGCCATGTATTTAGTCCAAGTAAAGCTGGGTGTATCTGAAGCCATTTCACACTTTTACTGTATGAAAACTAATTTTATAATTATAACTAATTCTAGAATATATAATTGTGATTTTATAACTTTCACAAAGGCATCAAGGAATGGAAGTTCTGTCTTGCCCTTCCTATTTTGGGGGTCCATCAATTGGACCAAGAGGTTGAGTGATTGAATAAAAGGGAAAGAAATAAAATTAATGAATACTTGGTTGATATGGTTAATATATGTGAACTCTCTAAGGGGTCAGTTGTCTTCTCCCTCCTGTTGTTTGTCTTCTACATCTTCTTTTCAACCCCCACCCCAAGTAAATGGTGTTGTGGATTGTGGAGGGCTTGAGAGAGATCACTTCCAAGGTGTCTGGGGTGGGGGTGTGGAATAATGTCTGATCTCTGTAGGGGCCCATGGTCACTCACAACTGGTTATAGGTAAGCAACCTGTTTTACTGTTGGGATTAATGGAAACAGGAGGGGGCAACTCAAGGAAAGTGGAAGGCCGTTGTATGGAAGGCCAGTGTACCTGGCTTCTTGCTTGTTTGTGAAAAACATTACCTCCAGTAATTGTGTGTATGTAAGAGAGTGTGCTGAGTGGTATCTCTGTGCATACACGCATGAAGTGATTGCTGAATCAGTATGTGTGATGATTGAAGCTGAGTTACAATAAAACCAGTCCCTGAGTTTTGCTTGCCAGGGAATCTTCCCTTGGAGAGTATGGGGCACCATGTCCTTTTCCATTGATCTCTTCGGTCCCTTGCCTTGGAATTACAGTGAGCTTGGGGCCTGGAAGTCAATGTTAATTAATATTGGGGGATGTTCAGAGAGAGAGAGAGAGAGTTTGTGCATGTGTGAGTGTGACTTTGCGAATTTTACTTTGATAAAATGTGTAGATCTCATGACTAAATGTTCCATGGGTTTTGATTGATTAAATAATGCATTTCAGATAGCTTGAATGTTCCAAGAAAGGGATGTGTGGGAATGCTGGATTTAGGAGGTGGATCAACTCAGATCACATTTCGCCCAAGCACTGAGGTAACAAGGATTTCATCTTTCCTTAGCTGCTTCTGCTCAGCTTCCCATTTTGATTTTAAGAGTAAAACCTGCGAGTGTGAGGTTATATGCAGAACTTGTGCTCAAGAAGATAAAAAGGTCAATCAAGGATTAATCTTCTGTGTCAGCAAACTTTTCTGAAGCAAGTACTGGGCAGTAGTTTAAACAAACAAACAGCTCATAAAGTGACAAGAAAACTACCTAGAACTGTACGCATGAACTGTTTTGTTGGCATGATGCTATACCCCATGAATGCCTCCTTGAATAGCATGATGAGAGAATGAAAAACTTCAGTATGCTATGGTTTAGTGTGTTTGGTTTTTACATTCATTTTCCCATCTGTTCTCTTTACAGACAGCTCTGGAGAGCTCATCTATAGGCCACATTACTTCATTTCAGATGTTTAACACTACATACCAGCTGTATTCACACAGGTTAGTTGTATCAAGGATTGTATCTCATATAGAGGGGAAAATAGGTTTTTGAGGATGACAACCAAGTCTGGTGGGGTGTGTGTGTGTGTTTTGTTTGTATTAATGTGATGCAAATAATGTATTTGGCATAAAATGCACACATTCTGTGTAGCCATATTGCTTACATTTGATTTATTTGGATAACACACTTGACTGTAATTGGCTTTTTGTAAAAATACTTTCGCAAGATTTGTGGTAAATTCAAGTAAGAAACAAATAATATGTGCAAGGCCAGAGCAAGGGCCATTGGGTGGTAAACACTGTCTAGGACCCATAAGTGAGAGAGCTATGTAGACAAGACATCCCACTTTTAAAAAGAGGGTGGGGGGAATGGCAAGATCCTTGTGATAATTCAGTGTCTCAGCTGACATTCACCCTGATTTAGGTACTGCCATTAGAACACAAAAGTAAGCTTCAGTGTAAACCTTCCTAGCCTAGCTGCACATGCTATCCTGGGAGCACTGGGATCCAACTTTTCAGGTGTGCCAAGGGTAAAAAGATATAAATTGATCCCTTGGTTACCTTGGATAGGTGGCTGGCATTATTGCCAACATCTTGGGTGGGACTGAGCAGCCCCATTCCAGCACCAGACTTTTGAAACTTCTGTCTGCAAGCTAGAAGGGCTAGAAACTTGAGAGTTTGTATTAATAGAAACCCACTGTGCACAGATGTACAGAATACAGTTCTTGTCTCTTCTACTGCTTCTTTAGCTCTTTGTTCTTCTGCTTTCAAGGGCACGCTGTACTTTTGGCAACTATAAATAAACTAAAGTATCTCAAAGCTGATAGAAAAGAGTGGGCTGCCAAATGCTGTAAAATTGTCTGCATAACTTTTCCCTCTTCCCCAAACCCAGGACATCTTTAAACCTTAACAATTGGTTAATGCCACTTTACCTTGGCATGGGAGCTACTGATACCTCCCAGGCTTATCTGCAGTACCTCTCTAGATTTTCCTTCTCCCTCACTTCCCTTGTGGGAAGGGAATCTGGCTGGGTGGGTGGGTGCAAGCATGGCTGTGCCATTTTTCATCTATCCTCAAGTGATCAGGGTTGCTTTTACTGTTTCTCCAGTTTCTTCCCCCACAAAGCAGCTTTTTTCTTTTTTTTGCTCCTCTCTTGTCCTGCAGCAAAATGCTTCTGGAATCTAGAGGGTTTGATGTTGAAATCAATTATTCTTTCAAACTAGCTGAACCTGCACAGAGCATCTGTGCGCTAAACTTAGTTGCTCTCCTTGCCCACTGCCACAGCCCCTGCTTTATTGCTCAGTGTCCGCCACTCGCGCTATATATTTATAGATTCTTCTCTCCTCTACAATCTTCCCACCATTAACAGTTGCATTCCAACTGACCTTAACCAACACAGGCTCCTCTTCCCTATCTGCATATGGAATTCCCACTGCCCAATCACCACGGTGATCCTGCTCTGTTACCTCTGATTGGTAAAGCACTGTGTGGGCAGAGCTTGCCACACACCATTTGCCACGGACCACGTGTGTGTGTGTGTATAGAATGTAATTTTTTGTACAAGCTGCCATTTTTGCAACTGGCTCTACATCCTGCAAGCTGCCATGTTGTGGAGGTAGCTCCCAAGGTTTGGCAACCCAACCCCCCCCCCACAAAAAACCATAGCCCTGTTGCCAAGGGAACTGCTGAAAGAGGGATTGCTGAAATTCGTCATCTTCCTCTCCCTCCCCTTTGTACAATGAAAAACCTTGGTGTGTTGACACAGGGTTAATCTGGATGTTGTGTTTGCTTTTACCAAAAACAATAAACAAATTTTTTGTTGGTGCCAGAGTTGTGTTCTGATTTTGCTCTTTTCCCACCTCCAGTTACTTGGGACTTGGGTTGATGTCAGCAAGGCTGGCGATTTTAGGAGGAGTTCAGGGGCAAGCTTGTAAGTATTGCAAACTACTTTGAATATTAGAGATTTTAAATTAGTTATTTGTGTATGTGTATTTAATTTAAATCTCTTAACACTCGCCAATTTCTAGTCATCTCAGGGAAAGATAAATGACATAATGCAACATAAGCCCAATAAAATTGTACTTTGAAATAGTTTTTAAATTCCCTTTTTTATTTATAAAATCTGTTGGTCACTGTAGCAAATAGTGGATTTAAGCCCAGCCTTTGTCTCAAGGCAAGCCCATGTGGGGGCAAGAAAAATGCTGAATCATTCCCTCCATGTTTGCTCCACAAAGGCTGTTCCTTTTAAAAACTTAGACTGCTTCCTCAGTAGCTGATTTGCTGCCACCACACCCTAATTATTACAGGGTTGTCCCCCGTCCACCCCAGATTTGGGTGAATGTCCAGGAAGACTCGCCTTCCCTTTTCTAAGGGAAAAGTCTAAAATCCCTCCACATGCAGCTCCCATGTGATGAGAAAACTTGGTAGGTTTTTGAACAATTAACATTGAGGCATGTTTGCACCAGAGTGAAACCCCTTTTCCTGAGTTAAAAATCCACTCAGAGGCAGGTGAAAGTACAAAGAACAAAAAGAGGGGGGGGGGATTCCAAAATACTCTAGACTGTTTCAGTCTGAGGCTTTCTCAGCTTCTAGTTACAGATAAAAAGAAATACTCAGTACTTCACAAGATTACTTCCAAAGATCACTCCAGCTGGTGTTTGGAGTGGCACACTTTAAAATCATGGTTAACCAGTTGTAAGGATAATTCAGAAAGCACACACACACACACACACACACACACACACACACACACACACCCAGGTGCAAGAAACCTTTAAAAGCGCCTTTACAGGGTACAGAGAGTTCTACAGAGCCCTGCATGGTTAAAAGGGCTCAGGCTCAGTTCCTCTTTGTTACATTACAGATAAAAACACATTAAACGAATTGTAAGGATTTGCAAAAGCACAAAATCAAAAGAAATCTAACACAGGCTACCTAACACACGGTTCCCTGGCTAAACCTTTCCCTGAAGCCAAAGCCCTTGGCTTCCTTTTCCCTTGAACTCACCCCAAACTCCAGGAGATAATTCAAGTTTCCTGCAATCCTGTCTCTCAAAGATCTGCAGATGTCCTTCCATGAGAGGTGTCTCCAGGTTGGCTGTTGACCATGAGGCAGCCAGACTTCATGGATGGTGCTCACAAAGCCTGTAGGTGTGTGCACGGAACTGCCAACTGCAGTCCAGCACTGGGTGGGGGGGTACCTTTAAGAGCGGCAGGAGGGTTTACTTACCCCTCCCGCTGCTCTCTCGCTTGCCGCTGTAATTTTTCGATTAATTGGGCCGGCAGGACACCAGCCGCCCCCGCCGCCCCCCCCCCCGCAACCTGATTAGGGGCCAAATCGGCCCAAACTACAGCCGCCGCGGCAGCCAACCGTCCGCCCGCCCGCCCTCCCAGCCACCCGAGTCCTCATCCCAAGAAGGCCCGCGTCAGTCGGGCCGATCAGGGCCCCACAATCCGAGAAGGAGAGGAGCTCGCAAACAGAGCTCCTCTCTCTGCAAAGTCTCGGCCCGAACTGGGGCTTTGGGTGCAAAGGATGCCTGGGAGTTCCGACGGGAGGCCTGGGAGTTTGGCCCCTAATCAGGTTCCCCCCCCCCCGTGGCTACCTTGGCCCGATATCGGGCCTTGTGTTGGGCGGTTGGGTGGGTGGTCGGTGGCATCCGTGGCAGTAGTTTGGGCCGATTTGGCCCCTAATCAGGTCGTGGCGGGGGCGGCTGGTGTCCTGCCGCCCCAATTAATCGAAAAATTATGGCGGCAAGCGAGAGAGCAGCGGGAGGGGTAAGTAAACCCTCCCGCCGCTCTTAAAGGTACCCCCCACCCAGTGGCGGACCGCCCAGGTCCGGACCGGTCCGGAGGCTTCTTAAATGGCCTCCGGACCGGTCCGGGCCCATCTCTAGAAGCCTGCTCCCCATCTCTCATCACCCTCCTGGCTCCTTCTGAACACAAAGACCCCCTTCACTTCCTGCTGCCAGGTCCTCTAGGTCCTAGTCACCGTGCACTGAGTGGCTGATCCCCAGAGGTCAATGCCTGTCATTTCTGGTTCACTCTTTACAGGAAATGAAAGGCTATTACTGCCTGATCGTTACAGTACCATTCTCTGCTTTTAGAGTACTTGCCAGTGTGGGTACTGCCCCACATCAAATGCCCAGCAGATCTCATTTGAATCAACAAAGAAATGCAGAGCAGTGCAAAGCAAGTGAGAGTGTCCATCCCTATGAAGGAACATCCTCAACCAGCTTAACCCCAAGAATGAAAGCTCTGCAGTGCTGCCAGAGAACACTTAGGCTTGGATTTTCCAAAGATTTTTTTTTGGGGGGGGGGGATTTTGGAGAGGATGGAACAGCCACTGACAGTGCCTGATTCTTCTCTGATCGATTATACGGCTGTTATACACAAGAGGGCAATAAAGTGCTGCTTTACTTGGCTGCTGTTAAGATACACAGGGCCAACCATTTGGTGACCCCACAGAGGAGTCAAGGACTGAGTTAAAGGACATGTTTTGTCTTGAATAGTACTGAGGCCCACATGCATTTCAGACGTGTGCACAGAAACAGTTGCACTCAAGCACACAAGAAGTAAGGAGCAGATAGGCATTATATAGCTTTTTGGTGCTTCTCCCTCATTCCCCCATTCAGTTTTCCCTGATTAAAAAAAAAAGTGAAAGAAAGGCCAAATTTCTGGGCAGCTGGGACCACTTGTGCAGTTTGAATGAGCTGGTGTTCATTGGGGGATTCTAAATGTGTCCAGTGCAGGAAGCAGCAGAGGCAGGATTTCACTAGGGAAAGCCCAGATACTTAAACCATAATAGATGCCCCAACTTAACTGGGGCTTTGTGCTATATGGAGTACTCTAGCCAAATGATAATCTGTCTTTGGAGATAAGGGATCTAATTCACCAGTTTGTCTTTATACTCTCACCCTGTGTGTGCTTGATGAGTGGTGGTACTGGAAAATTCTCTTTGTGGAAAGAAAGGACCTGCTACTCACAATAAAGGATAAATAATATTCAGCTTTGGTGGGGTGAGGGCTTAAGTGTGCTGGGATTTGTGCTGCTGATCTAATTCAGGGGTGGGAAAATGCTGAATCCAACAGTGGCAAGGGAAGCGGGATTTCCATATGATCTTTTTTCCTTTGTCTCAGTGCCTTTCCCCCCCCCATTTCAGTAAAGGAAGGTGAAGCACTTACAAGTCCCTGCTTATCACCTGATTTTCAGGGTGAATGGGAGCATGACAAGATAAAGTACAAAATTAAAGGACAGAAGGCAGGTATAGTACACCAACGCAATTTGCTAATATACATTTTCATCATAGAAACTCTGGATGGTTGCCCACAAGTTCTCCTTCCTATCATGAGGGCTATGTGCATGCAATATCCCCCCTACATACACACAAACACAGAATGTAATAATGAGTGCATATAGATTCTTCTTGAGAATCTCAGCTTTTAACTTTAAGAAAAAAACAAAAAAAAAACCCAGGTTTTGTGGATTGGGGAGATGATTTAAAAGTCATAGAAAAATCTATGAAGCTCAAGAGCTATTGAATATGATTCCTCAATGGGGAATGCTCTGCATAGTTTGCCTCTTTCCTTAATAGAAATAGAATAAACTATGCAAAGTTTAAAAAGCTGTGCAAATTTGCACAGTCTATAGATCAGAATTCTGTTCTTCTTGCCACAGAACCTTTTTTAAAGCACAAGATTGCTATCTCTTGTTTGTTAGGTAGCATGTATTTCTATTAAATACATAATAGCACGTAGTATTTCTATTAAAATGCTTGTCGCTCAGTATTTCCATAGTCTTCATTATCGTAATGTCTTCATCCAAAGTTATTTGGTCTTCAATTTATTCCATCTTTGAGCTGTTGTTGGTTCCCTTTTATGAATGAGTAACAGACTGGAGGTTCCAAAAAAATTACAGCGAATTTATTGGGAATTGGGATATAGCCAAGGGGCATAAACTAGAAAACTGCTTTAGATGGCAGATCTTGCCAGCTTCTAGTTCTGTTTGATTTTAAATGCTCCAGGATTGTTTGAAGTTGTGTGTCCCCCATGAATTCATTCACAAAGATTATGGAAACCTTTTCTGTTGTTACATTAATGCCCCCCCCCACCCCAGACCTTTTCATGGAACATGAAGCAGTTTATATAAGCAGCTTGTGTAGGTTTCCAGGCATTTTCACATCCATGCACTGACTAGGCCCAGATATGCTTGGCTTCCAGGAGGCAGCTATTACTATGCATGTTCAGACCATGCCCTTTGCTTGACTTTGATAGAGCTATAGATTAGCCTCTTGTTAATGCTACAATAGGTGCAACAAGCCTAATTTATCAGCCTTGTGTATTATCAAATCTGTGTTCATCTGTAGTTTTTATTGTCCACAAAAGCTTCAGTATTCCTCTGCCCAAGACCTTGCTTTCAAATTGGTTGTGTGACTGTCACCTGTTAGTTCCATGAGTTCCATGGTTGCCCTGAATCCACGTTTGCCACAGCCGTTTCTGCTTAGAGAGGCTATCTGGAAGGTATCTTGACAATCCTAACCTTTCCTGCATTGGATCTTCTTCCACGGATGTCACTAGAAATATGGCTTTTAAATGGAATAGAAATAAAACTGGGTTTACACAGGCAATGTTTTCCAATGCCTTAGCAGAAATAGGTGGATTCCCTTTTAAGAACTACTTGGAGAGTAGCTTACCAGGTATGCCTTCTCTTGCTAGACAGATACAAGAACCATAGTGTCAGAGATAAAAGAAAATGTGTGAGAAGCAAAGCCCCCATCAGACTATTGAAAAAGACAAACTGTGGTTTGTGTCCAGTGCAAGAGAGTTTTAAACTGGCACAGTGCACGTGGGGGGTCCCTAATTTGTCCAGTTGTGTGAACTCTATCATTTGTGCTGATCTTGCAGCATGGTAGTCCAAGAGAACTGATGGGAAGGCGCCTGGCATAGGGCCATGATGGATGGTATGTGGCCAACAGGCTGTTGTTTCACTGAATTCGTGCACCTGAACATTCTCTCCCCCCTCCTCCCCCCTCAAATGCCATGTGGACATGCCGTTAGTTGTGAAGTACGAGGGGAAAGTAATCCATGTCACAATTTTCCATAGTAAGCTTCAGTGTTGCATAATAAAACTAAGATTATTTTTTAAGGGTTGATGCTTTAAAGTTAGATTAGTGGGACTTACGTAAATGACCTATTTCCTCCCACCCCCAGATTGTTGAGCTCCCAGCTTTTCCCATTGCTTTTGACTGATCTAAAGATGCCTTATGCTCAGCCCTTTAGAATTGCCGTCTGCTTATTTAGACTTCAAAATATTGTATTAGGATGTCATGTTGCCTATCTGATTATAACTTCACTTGCTTAACCATTGAGCAGTGTCCTTAAAACTGTTTCTTAAACTAGCACATATAGCAAATCTCATACTTGAATTTAATTGCCAACACTGAATCTTGTATTGTTAATATTTTTTAGGACCGTCTCTCTATGACTCATGTTTTAATGAAGTAGCAAAAATGCTCAACAACAAAGTACACAAGACAGTTGAAGTAAAGGACTTAGAGTTTTATGCTTTTTCATACTACTACGACTTGGCTGTGGACATTGGTTTAATAGGTAAACTTACTTTTCATTTTGTTAGCAATATAATATGGTCGATAATAGCACTTCACAAAGCTGGCTTCAGTGCAGTCTCTCTGCGGCATGAAGATGCTAAGTTGGAAATTCACTTGTAGATTTGACACTGTCAGACTTGGGCTGAGTAGAGACTTGGGGAGGATAGCTCACTATAGAAATTAATTGTCCTTAAGTTCTTATGTACACCTCATGTGTTTTTCTTGCTTTGCCAGTTCATTTCAAATTGGGAGTAAGCACAACCATTCCAACTGGATCTCTTACTCCTTTGACTGGATATCTTCTCTACCCACCACCACTTGTGCTTTGCATAGTAATGTGGCATATCTGTCTTTTGCATTGCTGGGCTTTCTGACCTCCTTTTGTAACAAAATCGTACATATGCCCCTTCCTTCTGCCCGTACCCATATTTGCCAACCAAGGATAACACTTGCCTCTGAAGTCAACTCTGGTCCATGAAAGCTTACACCACAATACATTTGGTAGTTCTTAAGATGCCACAGAATGCTTTGTTGCTTTTGCTGCCCCAAACCAAAAGATCTATTCCTCTAGAATGGATTGCCATAATATAACATAGAATGTGAGTCAGCTGTAATATGAGGTAATACAGATACTGTCCCTGCTGGTTCTCACTGAGGTTATAAATGTGTCTGAGCTCTACCACTGCATGTAGAAGCTCACATGATAGAATGCTTATCCATATGAAAGATTTCCTCCATGTAGAACACTAGAAGGGTATTCACACACATAGCCTAACGCAGGCTAAAGCAGCCCAGCCTGGGTTCGGCTGCGCATGTGAAGTAGCGGGAACAAGGTTGTTCCCGGTGCTGCACCCACACCAAGCCCCACTGCCGTTTAGCTGAGGTTCGCTTAACCTCAGTCGGCAATCGTCTGGGAGATCGCTCCCCCGGCCTGCCACCATTTCCAGCAGCCGGGCAGGGGGGCGCAGCTCAACCGAGCATGGTAGCTCCTCTAATGAGAGCAGCCGCCATGTTTGTGCCCCAGGGCACCCTGGGATGTGGGAGGAGGGGAAGTCCTCCCAGCATCTCACTTTGCTGTGCCACCGCTTGTGTGGGCATGCGGCATGGCAGAGGGGAGGATGATGACCGCTCATCTGCTGGGGAAGGCAGGCAAGCTCCTACCTTCCTGCAGCCTGCCTGCCCTCCCAACGAGGTTGTGTGCACGGCCTCTAGATGTTAGGAGAGGAAAGGCTCTAGTTTCACCTTTCTCCTGAGCATGCTAGTGTTCTATGTATGGGACTCTTTTTTAATAATGAGGAACATTCAGGCAAGCAAATCCTTGCCTGCTATCTGAAGCGGTATAGTCCAGATAAACGTTTTATCACAGTAGGAACTAGGCCAAAGAGCTCTGCTTGAAAAACACAGGGTGCTTACTACTTGAATTTAAGCTTTACAAACCTAATACCTGTAGACTATTATGCCAATCCTTCTCCACCACCAAAATTTAAGATCTCCGCCTCCCCCACCCCCCATAGATGATGAAAAAGGAGGGACCCTGACAGTCAGTGACTTTGAAAATGCTGCGAAGAATGGTGAGTGCTTCCTTTCCACTTGCTTGCTTCCCTCTTCTGAAACAGAAAATCTTTATAAAGAGTTGACCATGGAGTTTGTAATCCAGTCAAGGGCCTCTTGTGCTTGTAAAATGTAAAGTAAAATTACTATTATTATTTCTTGTTTACACAGTCAGACAGGTGTTATTGACTGGTTTGTTTTATCCAGACATCGAGTCCTTCCCAAGGACCTGGGATGGCTGAATTTTATTATCAGTATTGTTGCTGTTGTTGTTATAGATATCGTCGCAGAATATAGGCTGTTCCCAGTAAAGCTGCTTTTTGTAATCGGCTGATGGTGATTTCTGTGGCCCCTATGGTGTCGAAGTGCTCTTCAAGGTCTTTTGGCACTGCACCCAGGGCGCCTATTATTATTTATTATTTATTCAATTTTTATACTGCCCTTCCAAAAATGGCTCAGGGCAGTTCACAAAGAGAAATAACAAACAAATAAGATGGCTCCCTGTCCCCAAAGGGCTCACATTCTAAAAAGAAACATAAGACAGACACCGGCAGCAGTCACTGGAGGTACTGTGCTGGGGGTGGACAGGGCCAGTTACTCTCCCCCTACTAAATAAAGAGGATCACCATGGTAAAAGGTGCCTCTTTGCCCAGTTAGCAGGGGTGCCTTGGGAAATATTGTTATAGCAAATAACTTTATTCCTGGTTTTTGTGTTTCCCCAACCCAAAGTCTGTGAAACTATGGAGATTCCACAAGGAGAGCACACTCCTTTCCTCTGCATGGATCTTACTTACGTCAGTGTACTATTGCAAGAACTAGGCTTTCCAAAGAGCCACACTCTTAAGGTAAAAATTGTTAATTGATGTATTTGGGGGTGAATGTCACTTCTATGCAAAGAAGCATCCTGGTTCTGCACCAAGAATGTCCAGCAAAATCCAACAAACGTTGTAGGTTTTAAAATTGATGTAGTAATGTGCAAATTTATTCTTTCAAAGTTCCATTATCTTTTGAAACCTTGTAACAAGATTAGAGGGAGGCAAGGGCAGTCATGGTCTTAAGGGCAATGGAGGAGACAGATTAAGGACTTGGAGGAGGGATGGGGAGATCCAAAAGATCCCCTCTCCTTCACTAACTCAACGTGAAGCTCTTGAGCTAACCAGAATCGTATTTTCAAAATAAGTACCGTAACTTTAAAATATGCTCTTCACTTAATTCTGAGCTCTTCATTTAATCTTCTAATTTGTAAGCCTCTATCAGGCACTGCCCACACAGTTTCAAAGTCCGCAGCCATGAGGACTAGATAGATGGATGTGTGTGTTGCATTGTGAAAGCAGAGAATCTGAGGAAGCGGCATTTGTTCAAACGACCCAGTGGACATGAGAAAATGTTGAATTGCCACAACCCTGGTTATATCTATTGCTCAGAATGTTGCTTCACACATCCATCCATCCATCCATCCATCCATCCATCCATCCATCCATCCATCATTTGTCTGCAGCATCAAGTGATGGCGCCTGAGTGGGCAATGGCAGACCTTAACCCACAGACAGAACTTCCATATCGCCTCGGGCAGATGGCGCTCTAATGGAGGAGTTCACACATCCAGCTGCCAGTCATGAAGTCCAGATAAATCAGCTGATGGATCTATATGAGTGAAACAACCCAGCAAAACTTCCAATTACTCTTGTCCACTTTATTTTTCTTTCTAGCTTGCCCAGAAAATCAACAACACTGAAACCAGCTGGGCTTTGGGAGCTACCCTTCACTACATGGACTCACTTCATAAACTGTCAGGTTAAAGCTTTCGGGGAGTTGGAAAAAGAGTGAGTGGTCTAGGAATACCTGATGGTGCAGCATTGCTGAAGCTAAACTGGTGTGGACCCAACCAGTTACTTCGATGTGAGGCCACTGGGAGTCTGATGCAAAAGCAGAATGTGTATCTAATAAATGAAAAAGGGGAGAAAAACATGGGGGCATCTTCTTCCAGCAATGAACTCAGGTGCTTCAATTTTGGTGGCTTAATTTACCAAACTCCTCCACGGATCATGTATCCTTTTTAAAGTGTCTCTCAAAATCAGTGGCCACTGGAAAAGAATATGCCATGGCAGCTAAAATCCAAACCTTGGACATGTCTGAGGTTCTATGGGATGAATGCTTAAATCATCCTGGGAATTAATGCATATTTTCTGATTTTTGCTGTACAGTCTCCTCCTTGGGCAGGCGTTGCTGCTAATGTGCTGAAATTAGTGTTGGAAACAAGTGACTCCAATCAATTTTTTTATTATATTGTGAATTTTTGGTGTTTTAAATTTGTGAGAACTAATGTATGTATTAAAAATTACATGTATATGTTATACTGCTCAGTCAAACTCTTACTGGTACACTTTGAGACTGATTTTAAAAGTCAGCTTTTCTGTTCCTTTATCCTTTATGATTGGGTCATTTTAGATACTGTGATTTAAGGTCTGCTTCACAAGCTGAAGTCTCTTGGAATCCTGCCACTGACTTTGGCTTTAATTTATCTCATGGTGAGAGCGGGGAGCCAGAATGTTAACGGGTACCTGCTTGAAAACACAAGAAGATCACATGCAAATCTGCAGCAGTGAGGCCACATCCCCAGAAAAGTAACTAACTGAGCATCTTAATATGTTGGTATGTGTCAGAAACCTAACGTGCAAACGACTTATGTCAGAATGTTGGGATCCTGTGGCTGTATTTGAAACATCTGTTGTTTGGAAGGCCAGTTATGCTCAATGGAGCCAGAGCCTAAAGTGGTTAGTGTGAGCCCACTTAGTCCCACTTTTAATATCACACCCAGAACTCCCTAAGCTCTGTGGAAGATTTCAGTTCAATACATCAGGAATGTCTCTTAGATTTGGATTCACTGCTATCCCTAGAACACAGAGCACTGTGCTTTGGTGTCCCCTAGCCTTATGATGCAGCACAGAGGCTGACACTGGGCACTGGTGGTGGGACTTTGCATGTACAAGAGAACTATATGCAAGTTAGCTTCCTGGTCAAGGCAAGGAGGTGGAGTTAATCACCAAATTAGTAGTCTCTCCATCTGTCTGATCCCAGTACTTAATGCATAATTTCCCAAATGCCAGGATGGTTCATGTCCTCCCATCTTCTTGCTTCCAAATGCAAAGATGAACGCTTTCCCACTTGTTCAACTTATTGTGTTTACTCAGCCTCAAGTGATATTTTGCTACAATTCAAATATCCAAAAGGGGTCAAGGCACAATTTAATCTGGGCATAACAAAACTGGATGGTGGTGAGTCCTGGATCAGTGATAGACATTGCCGGTGGGCCTCCTTTCATTGAATGTATTGACCAAGCACCAGGAAAATCCTAGTTGAGCTGGAAGTAAAATGGAATGAACCCCCTTGCCTGCCTGCCATCAGATGCCTTCTTCATGTGTACTGTATTTATAATATATGAAAACACGTTGCACAAAATTGGCTCCATATTGGTCAGTTTTAGCTGTTTTTATCCAAACGGAGAAGCTGCTTTGTTTAGGGTGAGCATCTGTCTCTCTCTCACATGAAGGATGCATTATACTCTTCCTAAATACTCAAGGCATAGCTCAAAGGTAGCCCTTGACTTTATAAGTCTGTGATATTTTTGTTTTCCAGAATGTAATATGATCAGAATCCACAGTATTATGCATATGTTAATTTACAGGGAGTTTGTATGTTTACAAGGCTGCTTCAACTACTGAGAACCTAACCAGTGTTCTTGATGTGCCATACCATTTGGGCATTGTCTTCCCTTTTTAATAACTGAATGTATCATTAATCTAATCTCTAATATGGAGAGCAGACATTGTGGCACCACAATGCTATCCAGGAACTATACAGAGAACATGCAAACATCGTGTGGAAAAGGGGCAAGACTCTATATGGTCCAGATGTTTACTGCATGGGGCCTTATGTCCATGTGTGCTTAATGGAGGCACCTTATCTTATGGCTTTTAAGAAGCTGGTCTACAAGGCAGTGTGGCCACAGGAATGTATGTTCTTGGCATACAGTGCGCCTGGCTTGATGTAAGCACAAACTCTTGTGTGAGAAGCAAACTAAATGGCAAAGCTCTAATATTTGATTATCATTCGCTTGTCAATTAATAGCAATAACAATAGCACTTAGATTTATATACCGCTCTATAGCCGGAGCTCTCTAAGCGGTTTACAATGATTTTAGCATATTGCCCCCAGCATTCTGGGTACTCATTTTACCGACCTCGGAAGGATGGAAGGCTGAGTCAACCTTGAGCCCCTGGTCAGGATCGAACTTGTAACCTTCTGGTTACAGGGCGGCAGTTTTACCACTGCACCACCATGTGGCTCTTTAATGCAGCATGTATGTAAATATTAAATGATTTTTATTGTCAATAAAACTTTAATTACATGCAAGCATTTGTGCTATTTGGATTGATGCAGAGAGATGAATAATGAGTTATATAACATGGTCTGCTGGCATGATTTTGGTGTAATTTCCTTCTGGCTGCATTGGAGAGAAAGATGAGAACAAGGATCCCCCCACTGCCCCCAGATGCTTGCATAGGATCAAGTGCCATTAGGTTATTCTCCTAGAACTGTTTTCATCAGAATCCATCCCACCTGGCTGTGTCTGAAAGAAAAGTGAGACAGAAGCCCCTTCCACTCATTCAGCTGCAGTCAATGGCCCTTTGGAGTCTCCTCCCAGAACTATCTGATGCAGTAGCTTTGGAATCTGAAATTGCTTATTTTCTTCCCTCCCTCTTTGTATTAGACTGTGAATCGCCTTGAGTGCACTGACAGACTTCAGGTGTAGTGAATGAAACAGCATCGTGCCCTTTTACAATGGAGTATGTGTGCAGTTATCTTGGTTACAGTGAGATAGGTTCAGCTGAGGGGGAGAGAGCTATCCAGGACTACCCATGAGCTTCATGGCTGAGTGGGAATTCCAGTCAAGGTATGTCCACTCAAAAGTCAAACACCATAGGCTGCTTCACATGAACTGAATTAGGATAGATATTTTCTCCTACCTAGTTTGGGTGCTGTGCAGGCTCCTGTCTTCTAGTCATCTCTGAGTAAAAAGCAAGGTAGGAGTGGAAGGAAGTGTTGGTTTGCTGAGCCGCAGCTGGGTCAGAGGACCCAGCTCTTTAACAAGGTAGGATGAAAAGCTCTTCAGTGCAGCTGCTGCTTAACAGATTATCGTTTCCGTCCCATCCTACCTTGCCTTTTACGCATGGACAATCAGAAAATGTGAGTGTGCACAGCTCCTAAACTAGGGTAGGTGGCTGCTGCTTCTACCCTTTTAATGGTTGTAAGAACAGCCCTGCTCTCTCCTGCACCACACTGGCTCTCTGACTTGCCTTACACACAGCAGACCTTCCTGTTCCAAACACCAGTAAACATAATGAACAGCATTCCAGTAATTGCACTTATCTGCTTAACAAGACTGCACTACCTCCTTTCCCTACAGAGGCAGGTACAGCAGAGCCTGTCCTTGATCCCTTTGCAACAGTTCAAGTAGTAGTCCCAAATCTCACATACTTCAGCACTAAGTCTCAGCATCAACATAGTTCACATGACACCACACTATCCATGCTGTTGTCAATCCTGACCATATTTGCAGGAAGGAAGTGAGCTCAATTGAACTCTGGGACATTTCAAGTAAACATGTTTAGGATCAGGTTGCAAAATGATAATAGAGAAACCAGCTGTAAAACTGCCTGAAGTCTGTTTTGTCAGGCACTTTAGAGTACTGGGGGAATTCCCCAGTTTTAGAAAGGGAAAATGGGATGACTCTCCCAATTGTAAGAACTGGGAGCCAGAAAGGAAGGACAAGGCTTAAGCGAAATCAGATAGCTGAGAAGAGGGGAAGGTTCAAATTGCCTTGGGAAATGGTTTCTTGAGAAGAGCTTACAAAAGGAGGGGACTTCTTAATTGTTGAGTGCTTATAGCTGATTTCAGATTTTTGGAGGGAGCCTAATTCCCTTCCTTGACAGACTTTTCCCCACCCTTGGCTGATTAGAACCTCTTCACTTCAGCTGGCCTTCCTTTGACAGTCTTCCATTCATAGTTTTCCAATGGTATCTGTGTGTTGTATTTCATATATTTAAGATTTTGTCTGTATGCTGTCTTTAATTTTTTGAAAGCAAGGCAGGATATAGATTTAAAAAATATTTTTGAGGTTGAATGTTCTAGACAAGACAGTGAAGTCGAACAAAGTAGGGCTTGAGCATAAAGAATCAGACTTTTGATTTGTAAGTTAATATCCATTCTCATAACCCCTGCAGCAGCAACAAGAAAAATATTTTTAAAAGTTTCCAAAGCAGTTTACATAGAGAAATAATAAATAAGATGGATCCCTGTCCCTGAAGAGCTCACAATCTAAAAAAAAACATAAGATTGACACCAGCAGCAGACACGAGGTACTGTGCTAGGGCTGGATAGCGCCTGTTATACTCCCTCGCTACATAAAGAGAATCACCATGTTAAAACGTTGCCTCTTTGCCCAGTTAGCAGGGGTTCGTGCAGACACGAATATGACCAATATTTATATACTGCTTTTCCACATAAGTTCCCAAAGTGGTTTACATTGTAATAAAATATCAATCATTATACTCATTTGTCCCCATTAAGCAAGTGAATGGTGCATCTAACTGTGTGCAATGAAGTATGATTAGAGTTCTAAGAACATAAGACCAGCCCTGCTGGATCAGGCCCAAGGAAGCCCATCTAGTCCAGCATCCTGTTTCGCACAGTGGCCCACCAGATGTTGCTGGAAGCCCACAGGCAGGCAGGAGTTGAGGGCATGCCATCTCCTGCTGTTACTCCCCTGCAACTGGTACTCAGAGAAGCATCCTGCCTTTGAGGCTGGAGGTGGCCTATAGCCCTCCAACTAGTAGCTGATGATAGACCTCTCCTCCATGAAGTTATCCAAACCCCTATTAAAGCCATCTAGGTTGTTGGCAATCACCACATCTTGTGGCAGAGAATTCCACAAGTTGATGCGTTGTGTGAAAAAATACTTCTGTTGGTCCTAAATTTCCCAGCAATCAATTTCATGAGATGACCCCTGGTTCTAGTGTTATGTGAGAGGGAGAAGAATTTCTCTCTGTCTACTTTTTCCACACCATGCATGATTTTATAGACCTCTATCATGTCTCCCTACAGACGCCTTTTTTCTAAACTAAATAGCCCCAGGTGTTGTAGCCTTGCCTCATAAGAAAGGTGCTCTAGGCCCCTGATCATCTTGGTTGCCCTCTTCTGCACCTTTTCCAGGTCTACAATGTCCTTTTTTAGATGTGGTGACCAGAATTGTACGCAGTACTCCAGGTGTGGCCGCACCATAGTTTTGTATAAGGGCTTTAGAATATTAGCCGTTTTATTTTCAATTCCCTCCTTAATGATCCCTAGCATGGAATTGGTCTTTTTCACAGCTGATGCACATTTAGTGGACACTTTCAACGAGGTGTCCACCACGACCCCAAGATCCCTCTCTTGATCAGTCACCGACAGCTCAGATCCCATCAACGTATACTTGAAGTTGGGTTTTTTCATCCCAATGTGCATCACTTTACACTTGCCAATACTGAAGCACATTTGCCATTTTGTTGCCCTGTTGGGGCCTAATTCCTTATCTAGTGGCCCAGCCATATAATACAGAAAAGCAAACACTATTTTAAAGATTTTTTTGTGCTAGCATATGCATGAAGAGGAGACATGGAACCCTTGATGCTACAGTAATTTTGCTGGTCCAAATATGGATTGTATGAAGTCCATAATAATGAAGCTAAGAACTACCATTTAAGAAAAAGCATTTCTTAAGGAAAGCTTTGAGAGAAAAAAGAGGCTAGTGAGTCACTAATGGGCATCCTAGCTGCAGGATTCTCCCCGCCCCCCAGTTTAGCCAACATAATACTTTCATTCAGAACTGCCCAGTGAATACAAAGCAGAAATACTTGTACACAATCTACGGATCCCTTATTTAATGGTTTCCCAATTTTTTTCTCATGAATAGTACTGTATACTTAAGTAGATAATACCAAAGCTTTAGGATATCTGTTTGATCTAGGGTTAATCTTAAACAAACTGATTAGGGAAAACAGAAAAGGATTGGGTATGTAAAAATGCAAAGTGCACAGTTTAACCAAAGCTAAGCACTCCTACATGAACTAATATGGGGAGTAAACCCTGCTGCAGAAATCAAGATTTCCAAATAAACTTACATAGGCTCAGGCTGCAGCTGGATTCTCTTGATCAGAAGTTGGAGAAGTCACCAGCTCAGATTCCAGAATTCTGTGTGCTCCCTAAATAAATTGTTGGTTGTAGGACTAGGGAGTGATCATGTGGGAGACAGCAGTACTGTAGTCAGTGCAGGCAGCCCATATTGGTAATCTTATATTTAATCTAAGGTGGAGGAGGTCGGCTGCCTGCGTCCGACAATCACTACCTGGTCCTCCACCCAACATTTTCGCCACCCACACGATTGATTTTTGGGAGCACGCATGACCCCGGAATCCTAGCTGGCAGGTCCTCTGCTCTGACTTACTTTTGATTTTGAGAACCAGACCAGCATGTCTCATTGATTTAAGTGGGAGAATCAAGCATATGCACACATCTGTCCCACAGAAATCAAAATGCTTAGCATGGGTTGGATTGTGCCCCAAAAGCATGTTAACTTGGTTAGATTTGCAAGAAAGTGGCTACTCTGTTGGCAGGTACAAATCATTAGCTTTTCTGTGAGATAAAACAAACAAACCCAACTCTCTTCCTAGCACTGGACTTCCTTCTTGCTGCTCCTTGCATGGACCTTTTGAGGTGGAAGGGGGATACGTTTCCAGTATAAAACAAGTAACACATGTATGATTATTTCAGTTTATCCTACTCAAAAGCGTGCAATGTTACATTTCAGACTGGGCAAAGGCCAATGAAGGAAGGAAGGCTAGTAGGGGGCACAGACTTACATTTGGCATAAAATGTATAAAGATGGAAAATCTGCTTTACACAACCTTGTAGGCCAAATTCATGGGATAGTCGTCCATCCCCTCTTCCATTTTGTTGAGCTGGTACTGTGCTCTATTGCTTTTTTCACTTGCAGGAGTTCTTAAACATGGGTCCCCTGATGATGTTGGACTACAATGCCCATCATGCTGAAAACCCCTTGTGGTTTTCAAATGGTTTGCTGAAAACCATTGTGGCTGGGGATGATGGGAGTTGTAGTACAACAACATCTGAGGACAACATTGTAGTCCAACAACATCTTGACCCATTCTTCCTATCTTAGAAGAAAGGGTCAAGATGGGCATTGCTTTTAAGGCTTTGCTGTGTCTTTGTGGGGAAGGAAGCTAGGTCAGCCAGTTGCCCTTAACAAGAGAATGACCTGTGCTCACCATCCTTCCACAGTGGGAGGTAAAGGATGCATGGACTGGTTCCTTGACATTGAAAAAGGGAATATGAAAGGGGCTTAATCATGCAGCTCATTTGCTATCCCACTGTGATGTAATGGGATAGTGCCCAGTAAGTGCAACCATGCAGGCTGCTGTGGTCTTGTTCTAAAATTGTTGTTTTCAAATGTTTTTAAATTGTTAATTGTTGTTGTTTTGTTTTTAATTTTTGTTTTAGCTTTATACTGTTTTAGTGGTTTGTTTTAATTGTAAACCGCCCTGATCCATTTTGGAAGGGCAGTATACAAATCAAATCAAATAAATAAATGATAAATAAATAAATACATGTTGTATAAAGTACTTTTTTGTGTCTGTCCGGAACATCCCACCATTCTGCTTCATCAGATGACCCTGGATTCTAATATTATGAGAGAGAGATAAAAACTTCTCTCTGTCCACTTGATCCACACCATGACACTGCTATCATGTCCCCACTTTCCTGCCTTCTTTCTTTTCACCCATAAGTGGAGATTTCTGAAGACTCAGAGCTCTTAAAAACAAGCTGCCGAACACACAAATAAAGGAAATGAAATGGAAACATTCAGATCCCAGCATCAGACAGACTTTATTTTCTCTTCATCTTTTATTTCACCTTGCAAAACCGTTTCCCCATCCTGCTGTCCCAAATAAATATGTATCTAATTCACACATCTGCCAAAGAGGGCTCTGGTCCATGAAAGTTTATGCTACAGTAAATGGGTTAGACTTTAAGGTGCCACAGGACATTTCTGTTGATTTTCTGCCAATTTATAAGAACGTAAAAACATTAAAAAGGGGAGTGCTGCGTCAGATAATTGGAGCCCTTCTCTGCATTGTCTGGCCTCAGAGAATGTCAGTGAGATTGATGTCACAGGAGGAGCGAATCAGTGGTGGAATTTTCCATTCCCAGCTTCTGGGTGTCTCAGAGGTACAGGAATATTTGATGGTTGCATGTGTCTGCTTTAATGGGGGTTGCTGGGTTGGCACTTTGCCTCCTGGCCCATTCAAGGTACTTAGGCAATGAGCCAGGTGCTCAGCACCATGAGTGCAGCTGGGGCTTTCTTGCTGCCAGCTATGGAACAGTTTGTACTGTGGGGTTCTTACCTTGCATAACTGGCTGTGATGAGGAGACCTCCTCGTCTGCATCTTGCTTCTGTCTCATCTCACAAAATATAAAGTGCAAACAACTGAGCCAGAACTGACATCATCACTGTGTTCATTCAGAAAGTCAGGTTTTGTTCTAGTGCACATTCTCCCTGGTAAAACATTAAGCCCATTCCTCTGAACATACAGGAGGAAATGCGAAGACCTTTGTGTCAAAATATGACTAAAAACATGATCTGCTAAACCTAGTTTGCCAGTTGTTTGAGGGCACACCTTGGAGAATGCAACTCAACTTGATACCCATGGGAAAGCTGTGCAACAGGTTGGAAGATCAGAAAGAATATTGTTTACACTGATTGAATTAAATTTATGAATTGCCTATTCATTGTCTAAGTAAACAAACTGGGTTTATTTGGGGCATTTTTGCATCTGGCAGAAGTTCATTTAATAGCTTTGCTTGCTAACATTTGCCTCATTGGTCTTGTCCAGAAGAACACCATGGTTTATTTTAGTTGATTTGCAGGATTCTTATTGCGGCTTTCTCTTTAAAAATTCAAAGCAGCAAATAGATCAAGGATAAAAGCAATATTTATTTTATTTTTGACATTTATATCTTGCTCTTCCTCCAAGGAATATATAAAAAGTGATCTGTTTTGAAATTTTAATACAGCAGCAATCAAAAAGGTCAGAGGTGGTATAAAACCAGCTACGGTCAGAAAAGTAGAACCCGAAAAGGCCCACTAGAAAAGATAGATCTTGGCTGTCCATCCAAATGCAAACAGCGATGAGGCCAAGTCGGCGTCATGTGGTGGGGCAATCCATTGTTTAGGTGCCACCACAGAAAAGGCTCTGTCCCTCATATTGGATTCCCTGACCACATTAGGTTAATACCGGAAAAGCTTTTCCTGGTGTCCTCTGCTCAGATGATGGGGTAAATAATTTTAACATTGGAGTATCAGCCCAGAATAGGCAAACCCTAGCACTACTCTTCACACAAGAAGAGAGAAAGTAGAAGTCAGAAAAGAAGAGAGAAGACAGAAAGTAGGAAGTAAACAGCAGTGATAATGCACCTCTTAATAAGTTTAATTACATTTCTTTTCTTTAATAAAACATATGAGTAGACTAGAAATAAGTACATAAGAAGAGCCCTGATTGATCAGGCTCAAAGCCAATCTAGACCAGCATCCTGTTTCCCACAGTGACCCATCAGATGCCTCTGGGAAGCCCAGGCAAGAGCTGAGGGCATGCCTTCTCTCCTGCTGTTGCTCCCGTACAACTGGTATCAGGCATTCCCCCTCTGAACCTGGAGGTAGCCTATAGCCATCAAGACTGGTAGCCATTGATAGGCCTGCTCTCTGTGTATTTGTCTAAGCCCCCTTTAAAGCCATCCAAGTTGGTGGCCATCACCACATCCTGTGGCAGAGAATCCCAAAGATTAATTATGTGCTTTGTACTTCCTTTTGTCCTAAATTTCCTGGCAATCAGTTTCATTATTGTCCCCTATTACTTAATAGTTTGGTTTAGTTTAATATTTCTACCCCACTTTTCTACACCGAATAATCAAAGTAGCTTACAGAGCATAACAAAATTAAAATGTGGATTTCTTACCACTTATTGACGTGTGTGGAAATAGTCAGAGATGATTCTTATTCAATTGTATATGTGGATCGGTTCCCTGACATGGGTGTGAATTTCAGGAACACCCTTACAGCAGAAAACTCCCTGATCCTAAACCTGTCTTTTACCTGGAAATAAGTCCTAT
Source organism: Hemicordylus capensis (assembly GCF_027244095.1). Lineage (NCBI taxonomy): Eukaryota > Metazoa > Chordata > Lepidosauria > Squamata > Cordylidae > Hemicordylus > Hemicordylus capensis. Next base: position 435,884,301 of record NC_069657.1, on the reverse strand, counting down.
TAATTTCAATGGGACTTCTTCCCAAGTAAGTTTGCTTTGGACTGCAGCACAACATTTACAGAAGCCAGCTTTGTCTGTCGTTGGAAATTAGCAACGAGATAAGCAGTGCAGTAGGAACATCCCACTGACTATTAAGGCAAGGCTGGAGAAAAACAATTTTTGTATGAGAGCTGGTGCAACATGGAGGCAAAGAGATTGAGCTATAGATAAGGAAGTTCCCAGTTTGTATCTTCCCCCTGCTATTAATTCATTAGGTGGTCTGAGTCAAACCATGCTCTCTCTCAGCCTTAACTTCTCTTGTTGCATTTTGAACACTCAAAAGCATGGTATAAATGCCAAATATTTAGATCGTGAGGCCTCTGGGGACAGGGATCCATCTTATAAACTGCCCTGATACATTTTTGGAAGGGTGGTATAGAAATTGAATGAATGAATGAATGAATGAATGAATGGATAAATCAATCAATCAATCAATCAATCAATCAATCAATCAGATATTTATATACCACTTTTCAACAAATGTTTCCAAAGTGGTTTACATAGAGAAACAATAAATAAATAAGAGGGATCCCTGTCCCCAAAGGGCCCACACTCTAAAAAGAAACATAAGATAGACACCAGCTACAGTCACTGGAGGTACTGTGCTGGGGGTGGATTAGGGCCAGTTACTCTACCCCTGCTAAATAAAGAGAATTACTACATTAAAAAGGTGCCTCTTTGCCCAGTTAGCAGGAGTCAAATAAGAGAGTTTCTGAAAGTTTATGCTTCTCATTATATACGTGTATGTTTCTTTTTTCCAAATGTCACTTCTGGTCAAACAGATTTGGCAGGGTTTTTTTGGGGGGGGGTGATGCAGAAACTTGCCAAGCCTGTTTGACCAGAGGCAGAAGTTGGACGAGCATACAGACAAGCAGCAATGCCTCTGTCTAATCAGCGTCGACTCTCTGAAAATAAATATAATTTGTCTCCTGCCTAAGTGTTTCTGTCATGCAGAGGAAAGATGTGGGGAAGATCAGCAGGGGGAGCTTAGCACAAGCTTCAGTGGAAATGTTAACGAAAGTGAAATCACTACAAGAGCCTATTATCATAGCTACTTTGCTCTTGGTGTCATGCACCACACAGGAAGATGAAAAGAAACATCAGCTACTACTTGCTACCAAGGTGAGTTACTGGTATCACTGGCTCACATATGGAACAAAGATACACAAGTGCAGCAAGAGAGCAACTTAACAGAACTCCCCAACTAACTGCAGAGGTGCAGCAGGTTAACAACAGTTCTTGATGCCCTCCCCTTCGCCAGGAAGCCCTCTGTGCCACCTGAAAATATGTCCCTGAGTGTTGAGCAGCCCTTGGGGACATACTTACAGATGGCACAGAGGGCTTCCTAGAGAAGGGGAGGGCATCAAAAATTGCTGCTTCCCTGCTGCACTGGTGGTGTTAGTTGGAAGCTGTGTTAGGTTGTTCTCTCACTGCACTGATGCATCCTAGCTCTTCTATGTCAGCCACTGAAGGTCAAACTAAATCTGTGGCTAAATGCAGCCATAGCCCCCCCCCCCGTTAAGATCAGGATCATGGCATGCAGGGAGGGAGGAGTTCACCCTTTCCATCTCCAAATCCATTTCCCTGCCTGGGATCCTCTCCACCAGTTGCTAATAATAATAATAATAATAATAATAATAATAGAGGCCTTGAAGAATATATCAAGGACAGTGAAGAAGATGCACTTCAAATGGTCAATAACGTGAAACTATTCAACACCAATGAAACAAAGCAGGCCTACAAGAAAGAACAAGTAAAGAAGTGAGCAGAAAAATGGAAAAATAAGCCCCTGCGTGGTCAATATTTGCACAATATAACCGAAAAATCAGACATCACCAAGACCTGGCAATGGCTTAAGAATGGCAACTTGAAGAAAGAAACAGATGGTTTAATATTGGCTGCGCAAGAACAGGCACTAAGAACAAATGCAATAAGAGCAAAAGTCGAAAAATCCACAACAAACAGCAAGTGCCGCCTTTGTAAAGAAGCAGATGAAACAGTGGACCACCTGATCAGCTGTTGTTAAAAGATCACACAGACTGACTACAAACAAAGGCATGACAAGGTAGCAGGGATGATACACTGGAACATCTGCAAAAAATACAAGCTACCTGTAGCCAAAAACTGGTGGGACCATAAAATTGAAAAAGTTGAAGAAAATGAAGATGTAAAAATATTATGGGACATCCGACTACAAACAGACAAACATCTGCCACAGAATACACCAGATATAACTGTAGTCGAGAAGAAAGAAAAACAAGTGAAAATAATCGACATAGCAATATCAGGGGATAGCAGAATAGAAGAAAAAGAAATAGAAAAAATCACCAAATACAAAGATCTACAAATTGAAATGGAAAGGCTGTGGCAGAAAAAGACCCAAATAATCCCAGTGGTAATTGGCGCCCTGGGTGCAGTTCCAAAAGACCTTGAAGAGCACCTCAACACCATAGGGGCCACAGAAATCACCACCAGCCAATTACAAAAAGCAGCTTTACTGGGAACAGCCTATATTCTGCGACGATATCTATAACAACTGACAATAAAATTCAGCCATCCCAGGTCCTTGGGAAGGACTCGATGTCTGGATAAAACAAACCAGTCAATAACACCTGTCTGACTGTGTAAACAAGAAATAATAAAATAATAATAAATTATTATTATTTACATTTATATCCCGCTCTTCCTCCGAGGAGCTCAAACCTTTACCCCAAAGTGACTATTAGCAATTTTTTTGTTCTTTTTTGGCCTTAGTAGTATATTCAGGCATGCAGTGACACTGCAAAGATAGGTAGAGAAAAGTATCCACTCGCACATGCATGCTCTCCAATGGACCCTGTTTTCTCATTGGTGGCGTGTACTGAATGCTTACCCTCTAGCTGTACTTCTTTTGTTGGCACAAAATTGCCAAGTTTACCTCGGAGCTGGATTGCCAGGTTCCGCTAGTCTCTCCTGAAGCAAATGTTTGTTTTACTGGGGGACAAAAAGTGAATTCTGGATTATCGGGAAATATATACAGAATTTTGAGCTTAATGGAAAACATTCTGTAGCAAGCTATATATGCTATGCTTGTTCCTGGTTTCTGGAACATGTCATCATTGGTACACCTGTTTTGCCTTTTAGGAATATTAAAGGTACCCTGTTTTGCCTTTTAGGAATATTAGGGGGTGGTATTTAAAAAGTTTACTAGTGTCCATACACATGCACACATATTGCCATTCTTTAGGTTTCAGCCCCCTCCCCCTCCCCAAGTTTAGAAGTTAATTTTCTGCATGAGCAGAGAAAATATATTTTGACATTTGTCCTTGAGGGACAAATGTGTGCACATGAACACTAAGGCACCATGACAGGCTGCTGTGGCTGGTGCACAGTACTCAAATTACAGGGTGAAAGAGAGTCCTGGCCCATAACCTTTTGTGTCATCCTTCTAGTTCCTGTGTTTGGAAAATTATGGGTGTGCTCATTTGGCTAGAAATGGAGTCAGTGGATACAACTTGGGAATTCCTGGGAAGCCCCCTGATAATTTCCCTCATAATTCAATCACGGAGTAAAGCTCATTTTGGACTGTAAAGTATGATTGATTGATTAATTAATTAATTAATTACATTTGTACACCGCCCCAAACTTTCATCTCTGGGCAGTTCACAATAGTATAAAACAAGTTAAAATATATACAAAAATTTAAAACAAGTTAACAATTTAAAAACCATGAATTAAAACCTTGAAATTTAAAGAACAGGAAAAGCTTGGGTGAAGAGGTGGGTTTTCAAATGCTTTCTAAAAATGGTCAGAGATGGGAAGGATCGTATCTCAACAGAGAGCGCATTCCATAGTCTCGGGGCAGCAACCGAGAAAGCCCGTCCCTGTGTGGCTGCCAGCCAAGCTGGCGGCAGCTGGAGACGGACTTCTCTGGACGACCTCAATGGGCAGTGGGGATCATAATGAAGAAGACGTTCTCTTAGATACCCAGGGCCTAAGTAATTTAGGGCTTTATAAGTTATGACTAGCACTTTGTATTTTGCCCGGAAACCTATTGGCAGCCAGTGTAACTCTATCAACAAAGGAGCGATGTAGTCTCTCCGAGATGACCCAGAGACCAACCTGGCTGCCGTGTTCTGTACCAACTGAAGCTTCCAGACTACGTACAAAGGCAGCACCACATAGAGCGCATTGCAGAAGTCCAGTCTGGAGGTTACCAACATATGTAGCACTGTTTTGAGGTCATTCATCTCAAGAACCGGACGCAGCTGGCGTATCAGCCGAAGCTGATAGAAAGCACCCCTGGCCACCGCCTCAACCTGAGAAACCACGGAGAGGTGTGGATCCAGAACTACTCCCAGACTGCGAACCTGTTCCTTTTGGGGAAGTGTGACCCCATCCAGAACAGGGAAATCAAAATTGTCTCTAGAGTTCTAACCTCGCACAATAAGTACCTCAGTCTTATCTGGATTCAGTTTCCGTTTATTCTCCCTCATCCAGCCCATTACTGCTTCCAGGCAAGCATTTAGGGAAGTTATGCCATCTCCTGAAGAAGTTGACATGGAGAAGTAGATTTGGGTGTCATCAGCATACTGATAACACCCCGCTCCAAATCCCCTGATGATCTCTCCCAGCGGTTTCATGTAGATGTTAAAGAGCATTGGAGAAAGTATGGAGCCTTGAGGGACACCATACTTGAGCTCAGATTTTGAAGAGCAACAGTCTCCAATCGACACCATCTGGAATCTGTCCGAGAGGTAGGAGCGGAACCACTGTAAAACAGTGCCCCCCACCCCCAGACGTTCCACAAGGATACTATGGTCTATAGTATAGAAAGCCGCCAAGAGATCCAAAAGGACCAACAGAGTCACACTTTCTCTGTCAATTCCCAATTGGAGATCATCCATCAGGCCGACCAAGGCAGTCTCCACCCCATAGCCCGCCCGAAAGCCAGTTTGAAATGGGTCTAGATAATCTGGAGCTGAGAGGCCACCACCTTCTCAATTACCTTGCCCAAACATGGGAGGTTGGAAACAGGCCTATAGTTGCTCAACTTTGAGGGATCTAATGCAGGCTTCTTAAGAAGAGGTCTAATAATTGCCTCCTTAAGACAAGGAGGCATCCTGCCCTCCCTCAGAGAAGCATTCATGATTACTACCAGGCCTCCTACAACAGCCTCCCTGCTAGATTGAACAAGCCATGTTGGACAAGGGTCAAGAGAACAAGTGGTAGGCCTCACCACTCCAAGCAGCTTGTCCACATCCTCAGGAGTCACAAACTGAAACCGATCCAGTCGAACCACATAAGAGGAGTTGTCAGACACCTCCAATTCAGACATCACATTAATTGCGGAGTCTCCATCTAAGTTGGCCCGAATCCGAGAGATTTTATCTGCAAAAAGCTCTTTAAACACATCGCAGCAGGTAACTGATGGCTCCAAATTCTGATTCAAGGAAGCGGGGGCACTTATTAGCCCCCTCACAACCCTGAACAACTCCGCTGGACATGAGTTCACAGAAGCAATATGGGCAGAAAAGAACCACTTCTTTGCTGCATTTATCGCCTGAGCATAGAACTTTAAATGTGCTCTATGACATAATCTGTCAGATTCAAGTTGAGTCATTCTCCACCTGCGCTCCAGTCACCTACCTTGCCGCTTCAGCCCCCATAGATCTTCCGTATACCAAGGGGCCTGTTTTGAAGCGGTTGGAGGGGACGCTCAGGAGCAATTGTGTCTACTGCCCTGGTGAGCATGTTATTCCAGTTTTGCACCAGGGCATCAACAGGATCACCGGCACAGCCAACATTAAATCCCTCCAAGGCTTCTTGGAATCCTATTGGATCCAATAACCTCTTTGGGCAGACCATTCTAATAGGCCCCTCGCCCCTGCAGAGATGGAAAGTGGTTGTAAGCCTAACCTTAATCAGTTTGTGGTCCGTCCACGACAATGGGGAAATCACAGGAGTCCCCACCCACGGAACACCACCCTGATCAGAGTAAAAGACCAAATCAAGCGTGTGACCTGCAATGTGTGTCGGTCTGGAAACTACTTGGGATAGGCCCATAGTTGTCATGGCTGCTATGAACTCCTGAGCTGCCCTGGACAAATTGGTCCCGAAGTGAACATTGAAGTCCCCCAGCACCAAATGTCTGTGAGACTCCAACGTATGTTCCGCGACCAAGTCCGTGAGCTCAGTAAGGGATTCCGTCGGGCAGTGCGGCGATCGGTACACCAACAGAAGTCCCAGTCTATCCCTGGTCCCCAAACGTAGGTACACACATTCAATATGGTCAGATACCTCGACAGGGACCCTGGTAAGGGAGATGTTATCCTTATAGACAACAGCCACTCCACCTCCCCGCCCACGTCCCCTCACCTGCTCCTCTACAGAATACCCTGGAGGAAGAAGCTGGGACCAGACTGGGCCACCAGCCTCCCCCAACTAAGTCTCGGTGATACACACCAGGTCAGCCCCTTCATCCATAATCAAATCCATTGATTATGGATTCTCACCATTCTCACCATTCTGAGTACCCAGAATGTTGGGGGCAATATGCTAAAATCATTGTAAACCGCTTAGAGAGCTCCGGCTATAGAGCGGTATATAAATGTAAGTGTAAGTGCTAAATCATGGATGAGCTCGGGTTTATTTTTGACCGACCAGGCATTGCAGAGGAGCAAGGTAAGGTTATGTGGGTTGTTGGCAGTGCTCCCCGAGGTCATAGAATTGGCAGGACAGCTGGAAGGGGAGATAGCTATTAAATTTCTGACTACCCTTCCTCTGGGACGGCCTGCTGACCTGCTAACGTTACTTCTTCTATTCCCCATCACCACTGGAATAGCTGCCCCACATTCAACCAAGGCGCCCCCTGTCTCCCCATCTCTAGATGAACCCAAACACATAACTACTTCGACCCAATCTCACCAACAGTGAAGTGAGCAAGAATCTTCTCTAGCTGTTCAAGTTAGTATGTCGGCCCCAGCCCTCAGTCCCACCTCCAAGGGCCGCCTCCAAAGGCCAGCCCCCTTTGGCAGCCGGCTGCGCCTCTGGCTGCAGCCCACTCTAATAAAGGCCAAGATCTCAGAAGCCCAATGGGTGTGTCTCACACCCACACCAATCAGGCAGTTTGGCCAGATGTAGAGTATATATGAAGACAATTAAAGTGAGCTCAGCCCGATAGCAAACAGGCTACACCAAGGAGGACAAGAGCAAAGGAAAAGCCTTGGCCAGACCCTTCCCCACCCAGAGAAGAACTCCTTACCTCCACAGCCGTCTGATGACACAGAAGGGGCGGCCCTTCAATGAGACAAGGTAAAGCACTCCTCCAATGTGAGGGGGTGCAGCAAACGCAGGGCCCCTGCCACCGTGAGCACCACCCTGCCATTCACTGCTGTTGCCCTTCCTTGCCCCACTGGAGCAGAGTTAATTTCTCCCCTTGCCCCACTGGGGCACACCTCTTCCTTGTCCTTCCACCTACCTGAGCTAGGAACCATCCCGGCTGCCACTGACAGGCTCGATGGCATCGTCTGAACAGCCGCATGCCATCACGACTGCCTCAGCAGCATGGATGAATAATGCCACACACACACCTGGGGATTTCCCAAATGGCAAATTTACTTCCAAGTGTCCTGGGAGTGGGAAGTGTGTGTTTGCACATCAGGGGGATTTACCTCTAAGTCCCTGCAAGGAAGTATTGGGGAGCACTCCATACACAATTTGGGGGTTTCCCCTGCACATTGGCGCTTAGCCTGAATTCTCCCCATGCTAAAATGTTTCACTTTTCTATGGTGGCTTTTGGGGATACTTCAAAGTACCCCCCTGCGTTTTTTCTGAGATGTCTGGAGGGACCACAGTGATAGAGCGGCAACTTTTTTCTTTGTATTTTTTGCTGAATTGCTAGGTGATCTTGCAGACTACCAGCAAGACTACTGTCTTTGCTGAGCTGGTGGTCTTCCACAAGACCAACGACCACCAGGGGGAAAAATAAAAGAGAAAGAAAAAAGGATCTGCAGGTCTGCCTCCGTGCTTCTCTGCCCACCTGGCTGCCTTGGCTTCCTCTACCTGCAGCATCAGCAGTGGTGTTGTTGTGAAATCATAAGTGTAGGTACTTCCCATGATGGCCCCCATGACCATGCCCACTCTGACAGCCAGAGAAACTGAGAAGTATTATTATTATTTTATTATTTATTTATTCGATTTCTATACCGCCCTTCCAAAAATGGCTCTGGGCGGTTTACACAGAGACATAATAAATAAATAAACAAATACCTGCATGCCGTCCCTAAGATGTCTTGGACCACCCTTGAACATAGAGGACAGTTGTGTTTTTTCTGGGTTAATCAGAGGAGCAAACAGTCCCTTTGTGAAGGATCACTAGTTTTGCAAGTGCCCAGGACTGGAGGAACCCCATTTTCATCTGTGAAATGTTGGAGCGAGGTCACTGCCATTGGAACTCTTGTAAGTAGCAAATTCATTTGCCTTACCTTTTATCCGATGATTAATCCTTGCTTCACTTGACACCTAAAACATGCGTGCCATGTTTGGAGGCTGTGCCCTTAGGTGAAGTGGGCATGGGCAAATACATGTTACTTTCCCACAGCAGTTCTGCCCAGGGCCAGCAGCTCTAGCCCCAAAGGCACCCCAGGCCGCCAGGAGTCTCTTTGCTGCCCTCCTCCATTTATTCAGCTTTCCAACACCTTCTTTTGCTATAGCTCCTTCCACAGATTTGAAGCACAATTATCTGCCTGCACAATTTATCCCTGCCATAGCAGATACATTTGCACACATGCATCAGTATTTATTCATACCATAGGCAAGCAATTAAAAACACATTGGTTTCGTCTAGTTTTACAGAAGTATTTTTTATTTTACACGTGTGGTGTAGAGGTTAAAACAGGAATTCTTAACCTGGGGATAGGTCACATGAACATAGGAAGCTGCCATATACCGAGTCAGACCATTGGTCCATCTATTTCAGTACCCGCCCAGACTGGCAGCCAGCCCTATCTTGGAGATGCCGGGGAGGGAACTTGAAACCTTCTGCTCTTCCCAGAGCGGCTCCATCCCCTGAGGGGAATATCTTGCAATGCTCACACTTCTAGTCTCCCATTCATATGCAACCGGGGCAGACCCTGCTTAGCTAAGGGGACAAGTCATGCTTGCTACCACAAGACCAGCTCTTCTCTAGGTGAGAAGTGCAGGGATGGACCTCCTCTAGCTCCAGGTGGTTCAGGGGAAATTTCTGCTGCACTGAATTTAATTTGCTTCCCGGTGAGCCAGAATTAAATTACTGAAAGTAACTATCCTGATTACTTATTTGTATTGGAGTGTTATGAGACTATATTATATAAAAGGGGTGAGGCTCCACGGGTAACAGTTGAGGATTGGCGGGGGGGGGTGTCTGTAGGTGCAAAAAGCGAACCCCTGAGCTGAGCTAACAGTGGAAGGCCTGGGTTCAAATCCTCACTCACCTATGCCCCGTCAGTCACACATTCTCAGTCTAATCTACCTCACAGGGCTGTGAGGTTAAAATCGGGGAGAAGAACCACGCCATGCCACCCTAAGCTCTTTGGAGGGAGGCCAAGATGAATATGTCACAAAATAGTAGGCAAGCCTTCCACTCTTCGTGGCCATCATCACGCCCTTCTCCCCCACTGCTCCCAGGCTGAGATTTGTCCTTACGTCACTGCAAACCATCACCCACGCGAACGCAATCCAAAGCAGGCAAGTCCCGGGAGAAGAAGGAAGAAGCCCGCGTATTCTCCTTCCCCCAAGGCGGACAGATTGCGCGGGGCGGTGGCGAGCGACGTCGGCCGGCGGCGGCCAGAGCTTGTTTTGAACGCTGCTCTGCTCCCTTCAGAGCGCAGGCGCTGCCGCAGCGAGCCCGGGCGGGACTCCGGGAGCAGCAGCTTTGCTTTGCCACCGTCAGAGTGGGAGGAGGCTGAGGAGGGAGGCTTTGCTCGCATCCCACCCGCTTAGCCCTGCTGCTGCTCCCCGCATCCTGCCTGCCTGCCAGCCAGCCAGCCAGCCAGAGCCCCCCAGGGAGAAGCGGCGGCAGGAGGGGAAGGTAAACAGCCGCCAGTGCGCGTCCTCGGGAAGCAGCAGCAGCAGCAGCAGCGGCAAAAGCGCAGGTCTCTCTGTGCCAGGGCCGTTTAGGCGCACCGCCACCCCCAGCCTCCCGCTTTTGCAGCCGCCGCTGCTGCTTTGCACGCCAGGATGGCTGTCCCCTTGACCGACAGCGAGAAAAGGAAGCAGATCAGCGTGCGGGGCATCGCCGGGCTGGGCGATGTGGCCGAGATTCGGAAGAGCTTCAACCGGCACCTCCATTTCACCCTGGTGAAAGACAGGAACGTGGCCACGCCGAGGGACTATTATTTCGCCCTGGCGCACACCGTCCGGGACCACTTGGTGGGGCGCTGGATCCGCACGCAGCAGCATTACTACGAGAAGGACCCCAAGGTAAAAAGAGGTCCCCCCAGGCGGGCAGGCGGGCAGGCAGGCAGGCGTGAGTGCTGGCATCTCTCCCCGCCCCGCCCCGCCAACGTCCTCTTTCAAAGGGCTCCCTAGTCCCGGCCTCATGTATGCAAACGCACGCAGATCCTCGCCTCTGCTGGCGAAGGGGTTCGCGCGGGTGCTTTTTCTTTCCGAGTCTCTCTCTGTGTTGTTTTTCCCCTCGCTGCGGTTTCCTTGCAGGGAAACGGTGCGCCAAAAGGGTACTGTAGCGTGGCGAGCAGGACTTCCCTTCACGAGCCCGGGAGGTTTGCAAGAAGCAGCGATCTGGCCAGCCTAGGCAGACCCAGGCACAGAACGTCCTCCTCGCCCACGTTGAGATCAATGAGTCAAATCTGTCGCCTCCTTCTTTTTTCTTTTTGGTGGATGGACAGCTACAGTGGTGGGTGTCTTGAGCAAATATGACTGGCGTGGTCTGAAGTTTGGGAGGAGGGGCAGAAGGCAGCCGCTAAAAAAGCAAATGCAGTCTTGATTGCACAGTGTTCACATCAGAGGAGGAGGTCAGAGCTCACTTGAAATGCTGTTCCGGGCACGAAGGTCGTTCATAAAGGGCAGTGGGTTCAGAGGAAGGCAGCAAAGGTGGCGAGGGGTCAGGAAACCAAATCCTGTGAGGAATATTTGAAGGATCTGGGTATGTTTTAGCCTGAAAAAAAGAAGAGTAAGGGGATATGATAATTGTCACATAGAAGGAGGAATTGGACTGGGCTATCCTTTGGGGGAAGTATTCAAACAGAGGCTCAATAGGCATCTGTCAGAGACATTGTAGCAGATTCCTGCACCAAGCCGGGGTTGGTCTAGAAGATCTCTAGGTTCCCGTCCACCTCTATGATGCTGTAACTTCTGAAAAAGGCTCAGTCAGCCTGGGCAAACCATATTGAGACTAGGAACACAGGGAGGAAAGACGCAATTTTTAAAAAGGAGAACATGCCTCGTCAAGTTAATTTGCATAGGGCAGCAAAAAAACCTTGACGAGGCATGTTCTGAACTGGCCACCTCCTTCCTTTGTTACACGATGATAGCACATAACTGAGACCGAGTTCTCAGGTGTTAACCCTGTTTGCTGGATTCTACCATTTCAGATTGCAGTTGGAGGTCCACATGGCTGAAAGCCCCTCCCCAAAAGAGGCATCACATTTTTATGAGTGGAAAATTGGTGTGTCAGTGAGATGGCCACTCCAAAACCATTTTTCCTGACATCTAGTTTCTAGAGGGATCTTTTCATTTGGAGGGACAGTCTAGTCATGCAAGGCCCCCGCTGCAGTCCGAAGTGGTACAGCCCAGACACAGGATGAGAACTGGGCCTAAAATGATCAAGAGTAGACTGGGTTCTATTCTGTTCATTTTATTTCCTGCCCTTTCCAACTCTGGGTCTCTACCCTGGTCAAGTAGTTGTGATCAGTTCAGGGTCTCTGCAGTGTTTTCTAGAATGCAGAGGATATCACCAGTGGTCCCTCTAATTTTTTTTCATCTGTGTGCGGAATGAGTTTTATTCTGGGCGGAGGTATCAAGGCACTGTGTGCGCAGATGCATTCAGAGTGGGGCTTTCCTAATTCAACCTGAGCGGGATCTAAAATGAACTGAGTGGACATCAGAAAACTTGTGAGTGCGCATGTGTGCCCACGCCTTAGAGCAGGGATTCTCAACGTGTGGGTCCCCAGATGTAACTGGACTTCAACTCCCATAATTCCCAACCAAAGGCCACTGGGGCTGGGGATTATGGGAGTTGAAGTCCAATAACATCTGGGGAAATGGAAACACATTGAGAAACCGTGCCTTAGAGGGAACAGTGGATATCACCCAGCCTGTGAGCTGCAAAACTGGCTCTGCTCTTCAGCAGGAACATAGGAAGCTGCCTTATACTGAGTCAGCCCATTGGTTTCTCTAGCTCAGTATTGCCTACACTGACTGGCAGCGGCTTCTCCAAGGTTTCAGGCAGGAGTCTCTCCCAGCCCTACCTGGAAATGCCAGGGAGTTCACCTGGGACCTTCTGTATGTAAGCATGCAGATGCTCTTCCACTGAACGATGACCCCATCCCCTAAAAGGGGAATGTCTTACAGTGCTCACATGTCTCCCATCCAAATGCAAACCAAGGTGGACCCTGCTTAGCAAAGGAGGCAGTGTATGCTCACAACCACAAGACCAGCTCTCCTCCCAGGCAGTGGGTCTCTCTTCACAAGTTAGTATTATTGAAGGAGGGGCCTCTGGAATTTTGCTACCCCAGGAAAATGCCTAGTTTGCCTCTATAGTTGTCCCATTCCTGGGGTGGGGGGAGTTTGACTTTAAGGAGAGCTGCAAGTATTTGAGATGTAGATCTTTGGAAGCACTTGGGAGTCATATGAGTTAGAAAGCGTGTTCCATGCAGATTTTGCTGAGCTAGGGATCCTTATTTTGTGGACTTAAAAATGTTCTGAAATAAGGTGCACTTCGTAGCAACCAAGCACTCATTAGAAAGAATAGAGTAGCTTGAGGTTTTCTGAAAGCGTTTCTTAAAAACTAAGAATTGCCTTGTGGGATAAAACCGTAGAAGGTCCACCTATTCAGCACTCTGACCAAAATCCTGACTAATGCATCTGTGCAGGAAAAAGGTCTAGTGGTGGCCTCTATGTTTTAGAAGCATAAATGTTTGTGTGCACAGGAGGTGATTTTCGCTGATCTTTCCTTCCCCCGGAAGCGCTCTTTGCAACCCAGAAATATGTCCCTGAGGTCTGTGTGACCCTCAGGGATATATCTTTAGATTGCGAAGATCACTTCCGGGGGAAGGGGTGATTGGCAACCCCACACAAACATCTGTGCTTCTGAAGTGTGGGTGCTACAACTGCTGCTGGGCAGCCTTTCACTGCATGGATTCAGTCTTGGTCAGGTTGTCAGTCTCTGTCTCCAACAATCAGAGGTGCTCTTATTCTTGGACTTCCAGGCCGAAGTCCAGGGCCTCCACAGCCCCTGGGGCCTCCCAAATCCTCTTTAGTCTGTCCTGGGTGGTGGTGTGCTCACCCAGCTGAGCATGATGCTGCTTAATTTGTAGGGGAGAGGGGCCCTCCAAAGGCCTTTAAGTCCAGTCTCCAAAATTATCTAGGTGCACCTTTGCCAACAATAGCCATCCTCGTGCCTGTTAGAAAACTCACAGACAGAGCATGATGGAAATAGCCATCTCCTCTTGCTGGTTGTAAGCATCTGATAATCAGAGGTAGGCTGCTGCTAAAAATGGAGGTTCTAATTGTAACTTTAATGTCTAGTAGCCATCTACCTTCCGCGAATTTCTTGACAATGTTTTTGTGCATTAGTGGCCCTCCTGGTATTTTGTGTTAGCAGATTCAATAGGAAGGCTGAGAGAGACTCCTGCCTGCAATCTTGGAGAAGCCGCTGCCGGTCTGTGTAGACAATACAAAGCTAGATCTACCAAGGGACGGACTCAGTATATGGCAGCTTCCTATGTTCCTATGGAAATACTTCCTTCGTTCTGAACTTACCATGCCAACCGTTTCATTAGGTGACCCTGAGTTCCAATGTTCTGAGGGAACGACAGTAATTTCTCGCACCTCATTCTTTCCACACCATTGGTTTTATTTGCCATTCTTCTGAACTTTCTCCAGCTCCACAGTAATAAGACCATAATTCGCAGTATGGTGAGCACCACTGTGGTCTCTACCATCCATCATCACAGCAGCAGGCAATTCCAGAAGAACAAGAATACCAAGGAGGAAAGCAGGGAATGAGGAATGAGGAAAAGTGTCAAAACGGGTCAGATTAAGGTCATTCTTGACAGTAAGAGCAAGGTGAGCATAGGAAGGAAGGACAGCTCTCATGGGGGAAAGGCGGAGGTATCAACTGACTATTATTCATGTGTCTGTTTATTTAAAAAATGTATTCCCTGCCTTCCTACCCCAATTACAGTCACTCAAAGTGACTAACAATAATTCAGAAATTAAGAAAACTTATCAATAACAGCAAAACCATCACACACAAAAACCTCATGCACAACCACCACTATGAATATAATTTAGACCCAGCTTCTTTCTCCACAAAAGTTCTCAAAGCAGAAGAATAAATAAGGTTCCCTGTCCCCAAAGGGCTCCTGGTTTAGAAAGAAACTACTGGCTGATGCTGGTGTGCTGATGCCTGTGTAAACGACTTTGAGAACTTTGTTGAACAGCAGTATATAAATATTTGTGGCAGTAGCAGTAGTGACAGCCACTGGAGGGATGCTGTGCTGAGGCTGGATAGCGACATTTGTTCTCCTCCTGCTAAATATAAGAGAATCACCACTTTAGAAGGGGTCCTTTTGCTCTGTTAGCAGAAGTAAAGGCCCTCTCCAAAGGACCTTGGGAGGAAATATCCTTTCAGTTCAATCTACAGTGCACATGCAGTATTCAGACTAAAATGCATTTGGACCAGTGACTCCAACGCCTGAAGGCTCTTGTATTAGCAAAAAAGGGTTCAAGGCAAAATATTTCCCTTACCTAGTTTATATTTCTCATT
The DNA here is from genome assembly GCF_027244095.1 of Hemicordylus capensis. NCBI lineage: Eukaryota > Metazoa > Chordata > Lepidosauria > Squamata > Cordylidae > Hemicordylus > Hemicordylus capensis. The sequence goes on along the minus strand of NC_069657.1, from coordinate 435,869,294 downwards.
GTGCTGAAAACACATTTAGAGGGCAGAGCTCCCACTGATCCAGTTCAAGGTGAAATGCATCTTTGGCTGAGGACAAGGAAGGAAACAGATTCCCATCTGGAATGACAAATGTGACTGCTGCGGTTCAGAATTTGCAAAGAAACCCTGAGATGGCAAATCTTATTATTGCATTTTGAAAGCTGAACCACATACCACATCCCAAAACTAGATTTTTTTGCACCTAGTAACTTTGGTGTCTTTCTGGCAAATTCTCCCATCGTCGATGGTTTTGAATAATTCAGATTTGTTGAACTTTGAATCTTTGAAATTCTGTTTGGCTCCTTCACTCACATAATGTCTCTTGATTGCTTCTGTTATTGTATACAAGTGTCTTGCCCAACAAGCAATGTATGCTACCCTGGGATGTCGCATGCTGCGATAGATACCTTTTGGGTTTTGCACAAGGCAGCACAGTTTATACCTCTGCAAACTGGATAGTGTTTGTGCAGTCAAGAACATTTCCACATCTTTGTGGAACTTGTCTATTCATTATTTATATAGCATTGGTCAACGTACATGGTGCTTTATAGAGTGACAGAACAACAATACAAAGATATCTGCCGTAGGAACCTATAATCTACATCAGAGGCAGGGTAGTTCGGGAGCTACTGGTAGCTCACAGGCTTTTCTGCAGTAAAGTAAAGGTAAAGTGTGCCGTCGAGTTGGTGTCGACTCCTGGCGACCACAGAGCCCTGTGGTTGTCCTTGGTAGAATACAGGAGGGGTTTACCATTGCCATCTCCTGTGCAGTATGAGATGATGCTTTTCAGCATCTTCCTATATTGCTGCTGCCCAGTATAGGTGTTTCTCATAATCTGGGAAACATACCAGTGGGGATTTGAACCAGCAACCTCTGGCTTGCCAATCAAGTCAGTTCCCGGCTGCGCTGTGCCATTAGGTGGCTCTCCGGATATTCCTTCTCCCCGCCCCCTGCTTCCAGCCAGTACTGCAAATCTTATTGGCTAGCTGAGTATGGGCACCATTTTTAATCAATCTCTCTCTCTCTCTCTCTCTCTCTCTCTCTCTCTCTCTCTCTCTCTCACACACACACACACACACACACACACACACACAAGTGATCAGGGTTGCTTTTACTTTCTCTCCCATTAATTTCTTGCCAGGTTCTTCCCCCACAAAACAGCTCCTTTGGGCCTGCTCTTGGCCTGCAGCAAAATGCTTCTGGAATTTAGGGGTTTTAATCACTTATTTTCACTTGTCACTTATTCTGTCAATGTACATGTTTTTGCAAGCTGCTATTTTGTGACTGGCTCCACCTCCCCACATATTTTATTTTATTCATTCATTCATTCATTCAATTTATATACCACCCTTCCTAAAGTGGCTCTGGGCAGTTTGCATTAAAACCAGAAACAGATCATAAAACAATTTTTAAAAAAAATTAAACCAGATGATATGGTTTCAGTATGGCTCCATCTTGTCAAACTCCTGTTTTGTGGTGGGAGCTCCCAAGGCTCTGGCACAAAAAGGAAAAGTAGCTCCCAGAAACCTTGCCTGGCCACCCTGATCTACATTTCAGTTGTGTGGGAGACACCAGAGGGAGGGACTATAGGCAGCTTCAGCTGTTATAAAAATGCCCTGCTATAGCCATGCACAGCGGGGTGAAAGGAGAGGAAGTCCTGCCCCCGCTGTACCCGATCACCCTGCCTGCCACTCACGTTTACAGCGGGGCTTGTCTGAAGATGGTGGTGGGTACTTCCGTGATGGCAGGTGCTCCCATGATGGTGAGACTGGGGGAGTGCCCACTGTAACAGGTAGGGTTCTGCCCTCTTCAGACGAGACCCGCTGCGTGCGTGAGTGACACAGCGGGGACGGGACTTCCTCTCCCTTCGCCCCGCTGTACCCGGCTACAGAGGGCGTTTTGTACCCTGCTCCAGAGACGTAAGTTTGGGCAGGGCATAAATTAATTAAATAAATAAAATAACGCCTGAAGCTGCCTAAGGATAACAAGGGGTGGATGCAAGCAACTGCAGTTACCTACTTAAGCTTTGTTGATGGGAATGGGGACTAAAGCGGTTGAGGCAAAGGCTTCATGGGAAAGCTGGTTCTTGAGGGATCTGAAGAAAGAGGGAGGCATGCTGAGACGGAGTTCTGGGTATGGGGGCAGTAAAGAAGAAGGGCAGGATCATTTGAGGGAGCAGGAGATTCCTGAGTGGCTGTGGGTGGAAGAGGTCATGGAGGGTGTAACTGTTTTCTAAAGGGGAAGTTCTAGAGCAGTGATTCTCAAACCTGGCTCCCCAGATTTGTTTGTTTATTTGTTTGTTTATTTATTTAACATGTTTTTCTACCACCCAAAACTTTTGTCTCTGGGAGGTTTACAACAACAACAAAATAAATGACAACAGAAAAAATTATACCATTAGTTAAAATAAATGACAGCAGAAAAAGTTAAAACATTGCAACAATTAAAAACTTTAAAACACTGTTTTAAAACAATGTTAAAACTATTAAAACAGTATTTAATTAAAAGCCTAGGTGAACAGATGTGCCTTTAAAGGTTGGTGTTTTTTAAAAAATTGTCAGAGATAGGGAGGCTCTTATTTCAGCAGGGAGCACATTCCAAAACTTTGGCGTTGGGGGCAACTGCAGAGAAGGCCCATCCCTGAGTAGCCACCAGACGAGCCAGTGGCAACTGCAGACGGACCTCTCCTGATGATCTCATTGGGCGGTGGGGTTCATAATGAAGAAGACGTCCTCTTAAATACCCAGGGGCCCAAGCCATTTAGATGTTGTTGGACTATAGCTCCTGTCACTCCCAGCCACAGTGACTTTCAGCTGCTGTGAATGGGGATGATGGAAGCTGTAGTCCCACAGCATCTGCGGACCAAAGTTTGAGAACCCCTGTTCTAGAGGATGGTGCCACAACTCAGTGATCCAGCACTTGCTTTGTATGGAGAAGTTCCCAGGTTCTGACCTTGGCATCTCCCAGCAGAGCTGGGGAAGACTCTGTCTGGGGCCCTGGAAAGCTGTTGCCAATCAGAGTAGACGATACAGAGCTAGATGGACCAGTGGTTTGATTCATTATAAGGCAGCTTGGTATCAGTGTTCCTTCTAAGCTGTGCATGTGTGCGTGCGCTCACACATTTTTTGATGCCTGCTCAGTCAATTGTAGATCCTGCTCAGGTTTAATCAGGAATGTCCCACTCTGACTCCATGGGTGCCAGGGTGGATAAAAATCAATGACCTTTTAAAAATAAAATAAAAAAATTGGATTTTTAAATTTAAATCAGATTTTTTTTATTTAAATCAGATTTTTTTAAATAAAATGCTTTTTGAGAAAAAAATCTATCTAAAGATAGTTTTCTATTTAAGGTACGTTATAGTCTTAAGGTATTCATCATGAAATAAGGATTAGTTTTTAATTACGTAGCATGAGGCTGTATATATGCAACGTGTACATTTTTTGGTAAATGAATTCCATTAATCCATTCACAATGTTATGCTCTTCCAGAGGTTTCTGTAAGATTATTTTGGGCAATTTTTCTATCTAGAAGTGGACCAAAAATGAAACCTTCATCTGGTTGTAACTATTAAGATTATACCAGCAAGAATGAGTCTTTATGTAAAAAAAACATGATTTAAATCTAATTTTGCTGACTAGTGATTTAAATCGTGATTTAAATTGTGATTTTCATCAATTTGATTTAAATCAAATCCACCCCTGATGAGTGCACACACTGCCTTGACATTGCCGCCTAGAACAAAACTCATTTTGAACACAGATGAAATTTTTTTAGAAAGAACACACCTTGGTATGTAGGCTGGGCGAGGAGGAAGAGGCAGTCACCTCTGTGGTCCTGGAGACAAACCTCTAGTAGAGTCCCCAGAAAACAAGGAGGAAGGTAAATGGGCTTCTCTTTACAAGTAACACACTTAGAACAGAAGCAGAGCAGCCCGGGACAAATAAAGATCGTATTTAATAACTCAGCCTCTGAATATCCTAGTCTAAGCACCATGGTTAAATTCCTTGGCGCCATGGCTCCCTGGTGCCTGGGATGTGTCAAACCCTATGTTAAAGGAATATCAAGTGAGTGCTTAGGAGCAGGGACTGTCATTCCATGGTAGAGCACATACTTTCAGAGCTGGCTCAGGGGCACCCCAGGTGAAGCCCGCCTAGGCGCCCACCACCACCATCCCCTTCACCCACCTGGGCACCCTTCTGGCCACAACGGGCAAGAGGCTGGGCAGGCGATGGGGAGTGCGCACCTGCCCTCACTGCTGCTACCTGGGTGAGGAGGGTGAGCAGGCAGGTGTTCCCCATTGCTCGGCTGCAGGAGGGCAGTGGGCGTGAGCTTAGGTCTCATGTGACCCAGGCGGTTGCTGCTATTGCCAGCTTTGTGACCTAAGTGGGAGCTTAGCCAGCTTTCATGGGCAGACCAGCCCTGCATACTTTGCATGTAGACGGTTTCGGGTCCAATCCCTGGTATCTCCAGGTATGAACAGGGAGACCTCTGTCTGAAATCTTGGAGAGCAGCTGCTGGTCAGTGTAGACCGCACGGAGCTAGATGGGCCAAGGATCTGACTCTGGCTCAGTATAAAGCAGGTTCATATGAGTGTTCATGTTCGAATGCTTCCCCAAATTCTCTGAAATGTTAAGGGGTCCTGGCCAGAAAAGCCAATGTGAAGGTTGAGAATTTGAAATCTAAGTCATTGCATTAAGAAACTGGTACCTGGCCAGATAAGCTTGATACCAGTCCAGGTTCCCTTACCAACCAAACTGGCACAATTCCAGTCTCTTTTTCAGCAAGCACTGGCAGCATAATAAATCCAATACCAGGATTTCCTATAAAAGGAAAGACACTTACTTGAAAAGCATTAACCCCCTGTGTTCTGCAGGCTAATATAGATAACCGTTCATCTTGTGGCATTTTGAAAGGGGAAGATATCCGGCTGAGAGCTTACATCACTTTGTGTAGGATGCAAATTTAGGGAACTCTTGTTATTATTAAGGAACGTGGTACTAAGCTAATGCTTTTTTCCAAGCTTTTAAACATAAGTGCTATAAGATGATCAGCAGCAGATGCTATCCTTTGTGGAGCTCTAGGTGTCTCAAGTTAGCAGAGCATTCCCTGCTCAGTGAACAAAGAGGCACCTTATTCGGTGGTGATTCTCTTAGACTTATCAGGGATTTAGCATCTGTCCCTCTCCAACCCCAGCACAACATCCCTTCAGTCTAGCTGACATTTGACAGGGGCGTAGCTAGGGGAGAGGGGGTCCGTGTTCATCCCTCTCTCTGGCGGCCTCCCTAGAGAGGGAGATAATGAAGGAAATGGGGAGGGATGGATCTGGAGGGCCTTCAGGAGCTGGGGGCCCATGTTCTTTGAACCCTTTCGCTCAATTATAGCTACACCCCTGCATTTGCATTTAGATTATTAGCCCTTTGGGGACAGGGAACCATCTTATTTATTATTCATTTGTTTTATTATGTAAACCACTTTGTGAACATTTGCTGAAAAGTGGTATATAAATATTTGCAGTATTCGCAGTGGTAGAAGTCGCATCTTCCCATTATAAAATGGGCATAAATGTGCATTTATAAATATAAAATGGGCATTATAAAATGTGGCCTCCCTTGCAGCACTGGTTAACAATTAGAGATACATGGAAATATTACCTGCCTTTATGTTTCGGGATGAAATGATCTATATATCTAAACAGGTCTATGTAAAGGGTGTTGGTATACATATTACTATTACTACTACTTAGCATTTATAAGACACTTTTCAGTGTTCAAAGTGCACTTCCATCTCCCTAAAGAGAATTTCCTACCTTCATACTTTTTCTCAGGAGCACAAAACTAAGAAGTGCAAACATCCTGTGCTTCCCTTTTGGTGCTTTTGATCATGAGTGTGAAAGTTCTGCTGTTACCGTTTTATGTATGTATGTATGTAACATATTTCTGTACAGCCCAAAACTTGCATCCCTGGGCAGTTTACAATTAAAAACATTTAAATATTAAAATCATTAACATTAAAATAATGTAAAACCCAACATTTTAAAACTTTAAATGTTTTAAAACTTTAAATCTAATTAAAAGCCTGGGTGAACAAATATGCCTTCAGTGCCTTTTAAAATGTTGCCAGAGATGAGGAGGCTCTTATCTCAACAGGGAGCGCATTCCAAAGCCCAGGGGCAGCAATGAAGAAGGCCCGTTCCCGAGTTTGAGCTAGGATGACTGTTTGACACATACAAGTTATCACTTGATGTTGCAGTCATCAGGTGACGAATATGAATGTGTGAAATTAACCTTAACTGTATACAGAGAAGTTTTAAAGAAAATCATACTTTTTTTTGTCTTTATGAGCCTGGGGTTATGACAACACTTGATTAAAACAACTTGATCAGAATGATCATGTCCCAGAAATCTGGAAATGTGGAGGCTGTGATACTTGTAGAGAAATATATAAATATTCAGATTAAGGGATAGCCCCTTCTGCTGCTTTCCAAATGGGTAAGAGTTTATTAACTGCAAATTCCTCTCTGCTTATTTTAGAGAAGCACTTGAATTATCTGCTTAGCATATAGTAGATTGAGTGAAAGGCGGCTATTAATATTTTTGAATTGTGCTCTTTATCGCAAAGGAACAAACATGCTTCATCATTCCTCTTGTATGAGTATTGCGGTGGGGAGGGGGAGAAAGGGATGTGTCAAACCTCTTGGCATTCCAGCAGTATTGTAGAAAGGTCAGAGCTCAAGGAAATATTCGTATGTGGAATTAAAGTATGTGAAAGAAGAAAACTCTGCAATTCTTGATCAGTGAAACCAACAGATGATCTAAACACGTTCCAAGGGCAAACTTAGCAAAGCACAGGCTGTTTTCTTTGTTGTGCATCCTTAGGAAAGGAAAGATTGTGCCGTTGAGTCGGTGTCGACTCCTAGCAATCACATTCCATTTGATTTTCTTGGTAGAATACAGGAGTAGTTTACCAGTGCTTCCTCCCACGTAGTATGAAATGATGCCTTTTCAGCACCTCCCTATATTGCTGCTGCCCAGTATAGGTGACTGCAAATGTTTTTACTAGGCATAGTCTGGGCAGCACACCAGCGGGGATTTGAACTCACAGCCTCTCACGCTCTAGGCAAGCTGCTTCCCCACTGTGCCACCACAGCTGAGTGTTCATCCTTAGGCATGATAAAAATGTATGAAGAGCTGTTTCCCATTGAATTAGAGCAAGGCTCCACCACTTCGGCTCTCTAGGCAGCTGTTGTTGGACTCCAGTTCCCTTCTTCCCTGACTGTTGGCCACTGTGGCTGGGGATGATGGGAGTTGGAGTCCCACAACAGCTGCAGGGCCAAAGTTGTGCAGCTCTGAATTTTAGCAATGGCCCCTCTAACCCAGTAGTGCAAGGGCGGGCAATGTGTGGCTCTCCAGATGGTGCTGAACGACAACTCCCATGATCACCCCCAGCTGTAATAGATTGTGGCTGGGGGTGATGGGAGTTGTAATCTGGCAACATCTGGAGAGCCATATGTGACCTTCCCCCTGGAGTGGTGTCTAATGTGATTGGCAGTTGTTGTTAGAAATATTTATATACTGCTTTTCAACAAAAAAGCTCTCAAAGCAGTTTACATAGCCAAATGAATGCGAAAACGGTTCCCTGCCCCAAAGGGGCTCACAATCTAGATAAACACACGAAACCAAGGTAGACACCAGCAACAGCTACTGGAGGGATGCTTTGCTGGGGTTGAACAGGACAGTTATTATTTTCATTCATTCATTCATTCATTCAGTTTCTGTACCACCCTTCCAAAAATGGCTCAGGGCGGTTTGCACAGAGAAATAATAAATAAGATAAGATGGCTCCCTGTCCCCAAAGGGCTCACAATCTAAAAAGAAACATAAGATAGACCCCAGCAACAGTCACTGGAGGTATTGTGCTGGGGGTGGATAGGGCCAGTTACTCTCCCCCTGCTAAATAAAGAGAATCACCACATTAAAAGAGAATCACCACATTAAATCTTAACCAAGTTAGCAGTTGTTCTCCCCCGGCTAAATTTATTTATTTATCATATTTTTTTACTGCCTGGTGTGTACTCATACAAGAGGAATGATGAAGCATGTTTGTTCCTTTGCGATAAAGAGCACAATTCAAAAATATTAATAGCCTCCTTCCACTCAATCTTTGCTAAGCAGATAATTCAAGTGCTTCTCTAAAATAACTCAGAATATGTAAGATTGCTGGCCCTCCAGTTCACAATCCTCATGATGCAAGACAAATTTTCTGTCAGCCCTGCCTCTTGATCTCCATCCATCCATATGTCATATTTATATACCACCTGATATGTGTATCTCCTTTAACTCAAGGGTTCTCAAACTTGGGACCCCAGATGTTCCTGGACTATAACTCCCATCATCCCCAGCCACAATGGTCTTTGGCCGTTGCTGCTGGGAAACATGGGAATTGTTGTCCAATAACATCTGGAGTGGGGACACAGGTTTGAGAACCCCAGGGGTAGACAGTACTGAGATGGGTGGACTCAGTTGATGGCTTCTGCTCTCAGTATAGTTTGCAATATCCTGCAATTTTATAGTTTGCAATATCCCCTGCAATTACCAGTTGCAGGGGAGTAACAGCAGGAGAGAGGGCATGCCCTCAACTCCTGCCTGTGCTTTCCAGTGGCATCTGGTGGGCCACTGTGCGAAACAGGATGCTGGACTAGATGGGCCTTGGGCCTGATCCAGCAGGAATGTTCTTATGTTCTTAATATAAAATCAGGACAATTCATCAGTAAAACACAAGAAGACAAGATACAAAGACAGGGACGGCCGTCACTGGCTCAATTCCAGGTCATCAAAATGTCTTTTGAAATGTTCAGTGGGAAATGGCCATTGTGGATGCAGATGATGGGAGTTGTAGTCCAACATCTGAGGACCCAAGTTTGGGACCCCTTAGACTGAAGTATAGTCATGGGGTGATTTACTATATAACTAGTACTGGCAGGGCAAGGTGCAGATTAAGAAAGAGGGGCTATACTTAAACCTAAAATTTGAACACCATTTTTTGGCAGAGGAAAAACTCATGTTCCCCAGTCTTCTGAACGCCACTTTAGTTACGGAACATGTGTGGCACAAAACAGTCCCTTGGGCAGCTTTGCAATTAGGGTTGCCAATTTTTCTTTCTTTTTTACTTGCTCTGCTCCTGTGCTTTTCACAGCAGCCTGGGTATGCAGAAATGTAGCAAGTGCAGCTTTTTCCTAGCACAAAAATATCTGAATAGGTTTGCCTACTTAACAGCTGCTTGTCAGGCTGATATTGAAAGCAGAGGAGCAGGGGCAGTAAAAAATTGGCAACTGTCTTTCTACCTCTCATTCTGGAAAAGTCCCATTGAAGCATAATAGACTATTAAGTGGCTAAGGATTATTACACAGTCTCGTTCTACTTGCTGATCCTTTGATATGGCTTCTAGAATAATGTGGATTAACAATATGCTAAAACAAAAATGGGGTTCCTCAGCTACTGTTTAAATGAATTACAGAGCTACTTTCCAGATCACTGGAGCAGGAATGAGCCTTTAATTCTCTTGTTCCCCCAAACCTGTTTGACCCTGAGAGCAGATGATGACTCATCTCTGTCCTCCTTCTCTTTGACTCCACTTCTTTCACCTTGGACAGTGAAGTTAGCCTGAAGCTCCCCCAGCTTTGTTTTCTTCTGTTCTGCAATCAAAGCTTCTTTGGGTTTATCAGACCTCCCCTTAAGTACAAGGTGGAAAGCCAAATTTGCTTCGAAATAAAAAATTGCCTAGGGTGAAAGCAACATTGTTTGGGGGGCTGTTGTTCAGGAAGTACAAACCCAAAGCCACCTTGATGGGGCGGCCCTTCTACCCTGTTTCCCCGAAAATAAGACATACCCCGAAAGTAAGACCTAGCAGTAATTTCTGATATACCACTAATTGCCCTAGTGCATTTTTTGGGGCTAAAATTAATATAAGACACTGTCTTATTTTCGGGGAAACACGGTATGAGTCAGGGTGAGGTGGTTGCCTCAAGTAACAGATTATTGAATGCCAGCAGGGCGGCAGGATCCCCTCCTGCCCCCTGCTTTGCAAGGAAAGGGGCGGAAAGTGGGAGTAAGAGGCCAGCACTTAGCACCCTGCTTCAAGTGGGCAGCGATCTTGAGCTGCCTCTGCTCCTTGCGTGCATGGAAGTTGCTGCACAGCTCTTGGCCAATCAGATCCTGGCCACTGATTGTAGAGTTCGGTTCCATTTTGTGAATATACATCTTGATCACAGTTTCCACTGTTTGTTGCAGTTGCACATAATGCTCGGTCTTTTGTGTCCCTGGCTGTCGATCAGTGCCAACACATTTTGTTTTGCTATTTCTTGGGTGCTTTCTTTTGTTCGGTGTTCTACTTAGCGACACCACTGCAAGCACAGGCTTGTTCCACTGTAGCTAAACTTAGTTGGTTGGCTTGTTCCACAAAGTGCCAGTTTGTGCCAGAACCATGAAGCTCTGAGCCAATGTCTTGTAAAAACTCTCCATCCTGCTCTGTCCTGCTGGTGGATCAGCGCCAGCACCAGGAATTCAGACTGGCTCCAGTAGCTTTACGGTGCTTTGCAAGAGACCATTGACCACTCCACCATCTCCTCATCCCCCTGTTGCTTGGTGCCGCTGCACCATGAGAGGGGCTTTTTCTGAGTATACAAGTAGCAACGCAAATGTTTGGTCCTTCAGTGGGGAAGGGGAAGGGGCCAGATTTCAGGACTTGTCTCTTTGCAGTGGTTTTTTTGGTGCAGTGGTGACTGAAGACCAATGTGGACATGAGACAGGGTGCCCAATGCCAACTACCTCCAGCTCACACACACATGCACCCACTTCTGCTTCCTTCACGGTAGCAGTAGCTACCAGCACCTGACTTGGTGTGCATCCTCCTGTGCTCCCTCCTGCACCTCTTAAGGAAAAGGGGATGGAGCAGAAGAGGAAATGTCAAAAGAGCAGTAGAATGTTGGAGACACTCCGTAGAGTGTCTTCAGTACTCTACGGCTCTTTTGACATTTCCTCTTCTGCTTTGTTCCCCTTTTCCTAACTAGACCAGCAGCATGGTAGGGTGTGCACCAAGTCAGGCAGCAAGTGTTGCTATTGTGAAGGAGGAAGAGGCAGACCATTCTGGAGCAGCTTTTTGCCGAGCAGAGGCTCTTCCGCAACTTGTCCCTTTGCTAGTGCCCCAGTAATCTGCCACATGAGGCAGCTGCCACCTTGCTTCCTGGAAAGACCGCCCCTGCTCAGATGTTAGTACTGGGTCCAGTGCTTAACCTACAAGCTTCCTGGAGGTGACTGGTTAGCCATTACGGGAAATGGGATAGTGGACTAGAACAGGACAGTGGACTAGATCGACCTTTAGTCTGATCCAGCAGGACTCAAGAGTTTTTTTAATGTTAAAAACCACAAACTATTTACTTCATAATGGTCATATTAGGATCAATAGGACTGCTGCTGAGTGAGTGGATTGTGGCTTTTGTGGTCAGATAGTTTTTGAGAACTGATCCTGTTATTTCTCAAGGAGTCCTCCCACATGCCACAAATTTTCATAGCATCCACTTTGGTAGTGAGACAGCTAATTCACTTCCTGGCCAGAGTCATTCCGATTCTAGCTGTAGAGCTAAATGGAGCAAAGAGGCGCAGTTTAAAATAGTGACTCTCTTATATTGTTTAGGGAAAGAGCAACTGTCCCTACATATTCCAGTATAGCATCAGATTAGAGTACAAGTCATGCAAAGTGGCCACTGTTAGATCTCTTCCTTTGACATGGTAATTGTTTCCTGTGACTGGAGTTCCCAGCTGGTTAATAGGCTCCTTTCCTTTCCTTTGTCTTCTGCACAATTGCATCGTCTCTGTATCACCTAAATACCCATAATGCAACTGTTGTGGGAGAGCTCAAATAATAATGAGAGGTAGATCATCAAGGAACCCCTTCAGCCCTACGTATTAGGCTGTTACATAAGAAGTCTTTACTCATCTGTGCATCTTGAGAGACTGTACACAGAGACTCATATATGTGCAGAGGAAGGGAAGAGGCGTTTGTTTTGGAAATGGGAACAGGGATAGAGGAAGAAACCAGACAGACCCAGAGGCTAAAACACTCCTGCCAACACTCTCCTGGTTTGAAGTGAGGTAAGCTGTAGTGTAAGAGGTATTTGCTTACCACTATGACTTGTGTGGAAGTTATGTCAAGGTCATGGGAAGGTGATTCTCGTAGAGTCGTGGAGTTTTGTTTGTTTGACATATTTGTATACTGCCCCAAACTTTAATCTCTGGGCCGTTTACAATAAACCAATACAAACAAAACAAAATAGAAAGGTTAAAAAAAATTACAAACATAGTAATCACAAAACAATAACAAAAACATTATAAAATAATACAAATAAAACCTGCTCCCCCTTAGTTTTCTCTGCTCTAGGCTAAACGTATCCATATGAAGTTCTTTCAACCATTACTTGTAGAACTTGGTTTCCAGACCCCTCACCATCTTGATGGTCCTCCTCTGAACCCATTCTGAGTTACCCATAAGTGAGATCAAACAAAGCAAAATGAAAATCTACTAAGAACATAAGGAGACCCCTGCTGGATTAGACCAAGGGACTATCTAATCCAGCATCTTTTCCCCCACAATGGCCAATTGGATACCTCTGGAAGACCCATAGGCAAGTCATAAGGGCAGCATCCCGCCTTCCCTGTTGCTCCCCCAGCGAATGGTGTTCATGGCATACTGCCTCTGAATATTGAGATTCCTCATGGGGATGGGTCCATAGCTCAGTGCCTGGGTATTGCTAAAATTGAGTTGGTGGGTTTAAAGAACCCGGCCCCCCCAGTTTCTGAGGGGCCCCCAGCTCTACCCCTCCCTATTTTCATTATCTCCCTCACTCTGAGGGGCCGCTTGGAAGTGGGGAGAACACAGGCCCCCTCTCGCCTAGCTATGCCTCTGGCTCAGTGTCACAGTATCTGCTTTGCAGTTTCAATCTGCAACATCTCCAGGTAGGGCTGATAGATACCTCCCATCTGAAACCCTGGAGAACTGCTGCCGATCAGCATAGACAGTACAGAACCTGATGAACCAATGCACAAAGCAGCTTCCTATGACCATCATGACTGATAGCTGACGATAGGTTTTTCCTTCTCCATTAATTTGTGTGGCCCACGTCTAAAGCATTTAAGCCCATGGCCATCACCACATCTCAGTGGACAAGCTATAGTTATATGATGCTGGGAAGGTATCATCGGCTACAATAGAACCATTCACTGTAGTGAGGATTTGCAAATTGTTAAGGTGGGGTTAGTTAAGAGATAGTTGAAATTTGTATTCTAATTCTGATGGTTGACAGGCGGGATATAGATCTAATAAATAAATACATAAACGCCATACTTCTTTTGGAATTATGGGATACACAATAGCCCTGCTCTGATCTCTAGAATTTATGGGAATGGTGACACCATCACCAACCCTTGCTAACTTGCCAAAGAGTTTATAATGTGGTGATTCTCTTTTTTAATGTGGTGATTCTCTTTATTTAGCAGGGGGAGAGTAACTGGCCCTATCCACCCCTAGCACAGTATCTCCAGTGACTGTTGCTGGTGTCTATCTTACGTTTCTTTTTAGACTGTGAACCCTTTGGGGACAGGGATCCATCTTATTTATGTATTATTTCTCTGTAAACTGCCCTGAGCCATTTTTTGAAGGGTGGTATAGAAATCGGTATAGGGCAGTATAGAAATAGAAAAGGGTGGTATAGAAATTGAATCAATAATAATAACAACAACATTGCAACTCGTTGATTCTTGACTGTGGTACTGTTTAAGTCAGGGTAAGAATTTCTACATTCCACATAAAATCTCACTGCTCTTTTCCTCTATTTTTCTAGCGCATTTATTACCTATCTTTGGAATTCTACATGGGCCGAACACTTCAAAACACGATGGTGAATCTGGGTCTACATAATGCCTGTGATGAAGCCATTTATCAGGTACATCTCCCTTGAGGCTTCAGCTGTTACTGTTTGTGGATGCATCAGTTCTGTTCATGTTCTAGAGCAAAAACAGTGGGTAGTTGTAATGTATAACAGTCAGTGGCAGTGATGTCTTCCTTCAAGGTCTTGGACAATGGGTACATACAGTAGCTACTCAGTGCATGTACCTTGCAGCAGAAAACACATTTGCATTGCCCTTTATACATTATTAAATATATGCTTTTTCTAATGTGGAGCTCAGTCTTTGATTCGGGGAAGGTAATGTTTGAAGCAAATATATATTGAGATCTTCGTTAATTGATGTAAATGAAGTTCCGGAAACTCTTTGTGAGATTCTCCTGCATCATAGCCTAGGGTCTTTCCAGATGGCAATGAAGGGTGGGATGTGCAAAGTGTTCACGCAAGTTCCAAGCATAACTTGACTCCCTGTACACATGCTGCGTCAAGCTTCTGCACTACTCCCTAGGATGATTACCCTCTGTACACATCCCAGTCAGGGATCTTGCACAATTTTTATAGCACCACCTGCTGGCCAACTCTTTCATTCCAAGAAGAACTCACCCTTTCCTCCAGTTGACATAAAAGTGGTAATGAAAAGGGGCAGGTTATTTTCAGAATGCAAGATCTGGCCAGCAGGGTGGCATTGCAAAAATGCCGCAAGGTCCATGTTTCACAATATTTTCTGTGCTACTTCCTAGCACAATCTTATCTTCAAAGAGTAAGACTGCACTCAGAAGTAGAGCGGAAGTCTGCAGCAGTATATGTATGGGGAGTAACCCTGTGCTTGGAATTTGCACATTCAGTAAACTTTGAACAACCCAAAGGCTGCTGCCGTCTGGAAAGACTACTAGCTTTCCCCCTTCAAGTTATTCTTCTGTCAGTCCTGTCTCATCTTTTGTGCTTCCATAGGAACATAGGAAGCTGCCTTATACAGAGTCAGACCACTGGTCCATCTAGTTCAGCATTTCCTACACACACTGGCAGCAGCTTCTCCAAGACTGCAGGCAGGAGTCTCTCTCAGCCCTCCCTATCTTGGAGATGCCAGGGAGCAATTTGGAACCTTCTGCATGCTTACAGATATCCCCCCCAAGGGGGATATCCCATAAGGGAAATACCTTACCATGTTCACACATGTAGTCTCCCATTCAAATGCAAACCAGGGCAGACCTTTCTTATTAAAAACCTGCTTAGCAGTCCTTGCTCACACAATTCAGGCTTGCTTAAAAAAAGCCACATAATGGCTCAGTGGGGAAGTAACTTGCCTAGCGAGCAAGAGGTTGCTGGTTTGAATCCCCACAGGTATATTTCCCAGACTATGGGAAACACCTATATTGGGCAGCAGTGATATAGGAAGATGCTGAAAGGCATCATCTAATACTGCGCTGGAGATGGCAGTGGTAAACCCCTCCTGTATTCTAGCAAAGAAAATCACATGGCTCTGTGGCTGCTAGCATTCGACACCTACTCAATGGCGCAACTTTACCTTTACCACAAGATCAGCTGTCCTCCCAGTTGGGTGCTGAATCACTGATACAGCAATGGAAGACATTGTGCAAACTCACCCTTTCTTTCGCATCTCCCTCCCTTTCTTTTCTTCATTATCTATTCTTTCTTGCCATCTGGAACCAAACATATATTCAGGGAGAGCCCATTAATTTTTATAGCCTTCTGATGTTTCAGTGTAATCCTCCCATGTTGTGTTTATTGCTGAGCCTAGCATGACTCATGAATTCCAGTCCTTTTGGCAGAGCTGCCCATGTGTTTTTGCCCTGGACAGTGATCTTACCATCAGAGCTTGGAAAGTAATATATGGTTACGCTCATGAAGATGGAGAGCCTTGCAGGGAGGGGGTTTGTTTTGCTTGGACAATGATCAAGTCAAGGATGTTCATGGTGGAAAAACAAAGACAAGCATCTTCATTGGCAAGCTCTCGGACAAACTATGTGAGATGTGGGAGATCCATGATTGGAGCAGCTGTGGTGGGTTCTGATTTTGATTGGAGCAGTGGTGCTAGAGGCGGGAGAGTTAACTGTTTCCCCTTGAGTTCCTTGAAGCAGTGTTTCTCAACCGCTGGTCCGCGAACTGGTGCTGGTCCGTGAGGCGTTGGGTACCGGTCCGTGAGGCATCACTAATAAAAATCCCTCCCCTGCAAAAAACAATTTTGGGCCAGCAGGGGCCCATGCCACCAGGAGCTCTCCAGAGCTCATTTCTAGGCAAGCAGCCCTCGCTGCTGGATAACGTTCATTTCGAGGTGAACCCTTTACTAACTGCTGGTCCACGAAACTGTGCACAAAGAATGTACCAGTCCATGACTCCAAAAACGTTGAGAAACACTGCATTGAAGGATACACTAGAGACAGACAGACATCTTAGGGACGCCATATGAACTTCTACCCATTAAGGCAGAGGTTATCAAACTGGGGTCCTCAGATTATATTGGACTACAACTCCCATTATCCCCTGTCATTGTGGCTGCCGATGATGGGGGTTGTAGTACTGCAGCATCTGAGGACCCACATTTGAGGACCTTGGCATTAAGGTAACAAGGATTGAGACCTGCTGCTCCATGCAAAATGTCATTGAGGGAGTGGGGAGGTAAAGGATTGGTCCTTCAAAGTGGTGACTTTGGTTCTCTGGAATTCACTTCCCAGGGAATTGCATGTCCTGTTCACTGTTCCCTCTAAGGTGTGCACACATGCACGCGCTCACAAGTTTATGGATGTCCGCTCAGTTCATTTTAGATCCCTCTCAGGTTGAATCAGGAAGGCTCCATTTGGAATGCAGGTGTGCACACACTGCCTTGATACGGCCACCCAGAACAAAACTCATTCCACACAGAGATGAAAAAAGTTAGAGGGACCACCGACTTAAGCACATAATAGGAAGCCTGCTGGATCAGACCAAAGGTCCATCAAATTCCAGATTGCCCAACTTTGGCCTTCCTGTGGTTTTGGACTATAATTTCCGTCTGCCTGACTATTGGCCACTGTTGCTGGGGGTGATGGGGCTTGTAGTCCAACAACAGATGGAGCACCAAAGTTGGGCAACCTTGATCAAATCCAGCATTCTGTTTGTCACATTGGCCAACCAAGTGGTTCCAGGATGCCCATAAACAAAGCATGAATATAATAGCCCTCCCCTACTGATGTCAGGGGTATCCTGCCTCTTAACATGGAGTTGCCACACAGTCATCATTTCTAATGGCCAGCCATCATTTCTTATCATAGGCCTATCCTCTATGAATTTGTCCAACTTTGTGACATTGACTAAGATAATTTTTCCATATTTTTTTTAAAACAATGTAGAAGAATTAAATGTCATCTAGGTCTGCTTTTCCTCTAATCTTTGTGGGACTTTAAAAAAAGAGTTTTATCTTGGTTTTTTTAAAAATTTGAAAGAGTTTAGCTGCTGTATTTAATGAGTCGAACCGCTTTTAGAAGGAAAGGCTCTTTTGAATGTTTTCTTCATTATCATTTCCTATAACAGACATGCCAGAACTGCAAAAGACT
Source organism: Hemicordylus capensis (assembly GCF_027244095.1). NCBI lineage: Eukaryota > Metazoa > Chordata > Lepidosauria > Squamata > Cordylidae > Hemicordylus > Hemicordylus capensis. The sequence continues at coordinate 435,851,770 of NC_069657.1, read as the reverse complement.
TTGAGAAATAAACAAGTGTAGCCTTAAACCCCAGCTCCATGGGTTAACATTTTCTCTTGTTGGATAAAATTGCCAATTAATCAATTAAAGCTTTAATTGATTAAATCTACTGATTAGCACTGATTGCAGCTTGCACTCTAATAAAAAGTTAATGTTCCAACTTGAGCTTGGACTGGGGATTTTCCCTTCTTCAAAAGGCAGTTATGAAGCCCCCTTCCCCCACTCTATTCCTGGTGTAGAGACTTCTAATGGTGCCATATTTTCTTGCTTTAATTGCTTTTCTTGATAGCTTGGGCTGGATCTAGAAGAGCTGGAGGAGATTGAGGAAGATGCTGGCCTCGGCAATGGAGGACTGGGGCGTCTGGCAGGTGAGCTGCCGTTATTTTGCTGTCCTGTAAGATGACTAATGCCCTGCAATAAATAGAGGGTGACATTCAAAGAAAAATAAGGCATAGATCCTTTTCATCTGGCAGTGGGAAAAACAGTATTATTTAGTATTCTGCTTGGAATTATTTTATTATTATTTCTGCTTGTTAATCCGAGGAACTGGGATGGAAAAGATCAGAGGAGATTTTAGCTTTTGGGACCTTATTTCGTGAAAGCTTCAGGATAATGTTTATATATAATGAAATGAAAAGGATGAAATTCATGTAGAGAAATTATATTTATTGATTTTATGGATCTCAGTGGGCTCATTTACGAAGGTTTTATTTTTTGTTGGGTTTGAACTTTTGTTGGATTTGAACTTTTTAAAAAATTAATCACAATTTTTTATTGATATATTAATAATAATACCTTTATTACTACTCTCTTTAAGCGTGGATATGGGATGGGACTACTGTGGAACACTGTGGATGTTTTGCTCTGTGCCTGAATCAATTATAATACTCATGTATATGTGTTTTGTTCATTTTTTGGCTCTCCTCTCTCTTCACATTGTTTAACTACTGGATGTTTAATTGGTTTAGAGGCCTGAAATTTCATGATGGTCAGACTGAGGCCTGTGTTAACATTTCTTACTCTATAATTATACACACACACACACATGCATATATAATTCCTATTTGTATGTTGCATATTGAGGAAGTTTTTAAGATGGGTATGTTCTTGCTTGTAATCATGTATGAAGAGATGTAACCTTTTCTGTTTCTACTTATATCACAAATAAAAGCAACATAAAATTTCAAAAAAAAGGAAAACAAGGCACATCTAAGTCCTGCTAATACAGGACTTTTCAAACTTGGGTCCCCAAATGTTGTTAGTTGGCAACTCCCATTATCCCCATTGACCAAAGGTGTCCTTCATGGATGTCTTGACATCCTCCTATGATGTTCCTTTATCACGGGGTGTCGGGGCTGTTCATGCGAATGGCTCCTCTACCCATGCTCCTTCTTTAAACAAATATTTGGAGCGTGTATAAAGGGGCTATTTGGATGAAGAACCCTCCCCATGTGATAAAGGGGCATGCCAGGAAGGGATTAGGACATCCTGACAGACATGCTCTTGGTATGACTCCTTTAATTATGTGATCAGGGACAGTATTGTCCAAACCAGCCTAAAATTGACATCAGATGTGACAAATTCCAGAAGGGAGGCTGTATTTGTTGTGACAAAAACAACAAAGAGTCCTGAGAGATATTAAAGATATCCTCATCAGGAAATGGCATAACTTCCCTAAATGCCTGCCTGGAGGCAGTAATGGGCTGGATGAGGGATAACAAACTGAAGTTGAATCCGGATAAGACGGAGGTATTGACTGTGTGTGTGTGGGGGGGGGTCAGGTCCCAAGAGATGGTTTAGATATGCCTGTTCTGGATGGGGTTACACTCCCTGCAAAAGAACAAGTACATAGCTTGGAAGTGTTCCTGGATCCAAAACTCTCTCTGGTTTTTTATAAACCCTGCCGCTTATTAAGATCATCTGGAGGGGTCCAGTTACGTTTGCCGGCAGCTTGTTTGGTGGCGACTTGGGACCGGGCCTTCTCTGTGGTTGCCCCAGGGCTTTGGAATATGCTCTTTGTCAAAATAAGAGCATCTCCATATCTGATTGCTTTTAAAAACACCCTCAAGACACACCTTGTTTCTCAGGCTTTTAACTGAAATTAATTTTTAGCTGCATTTTATCCCGTGAAATTGTTTTAGCTGTGTGCATTCTGTGAAATTGTTTTAATTATTTTTGCTCTGTTTTATATTTGTTGTGATTTAATTGTGTACACTGCCTAAAGATACCCATATCAGGCAGTAGATACATATGATAAATGAATTCTCAGTAGCCTTGCCAAACTATAAATCCCAAAATTCCTCAGAGGAATCGTGTGTTCTTATGCATTCTCTGCACAGGATGAATTCTCTTCTCAGGCCGCTACGTGAGGCCACTGAACTGGATGGGCCTGGCTTGATCCAGCAGGGCTTTTCTTGTGTACTTACAATGTGGGGATGGCCGCTAGTCTAGATGGCTTTAAAGGGATTAGACAGATTCATGGGGTGAAAGTCAATCAGCGGCTGTTGGTTACTATGGCTACATAATTCCTCCAGGTTCACGGTCAGTATGTCAAAGGCCAATGTGGCTGGGGATTATGGGAGTTGTAGTCCAACAGTCTCTGGAGACCCAAGTTTTAAAAACCCTGCCCAAGTTTGAAACTGGGAGACATTTGTAATATCACTATCCAACCCTGCAGAGAGCATCTGTGCGCTCTTTGGAGCAGCGGTTACCTCTCCCCCCACCTTCTGCCCCAGTCTCTGCTTCCGGGCCCAGCCACCTCTCCTTCCCACTGCCATTTCTGCCCCCCCCCCCACTTTCTTTCCCCACTCCTGGGCCTTGCCTCCGTGGCCAGGCCGGGCCCACCACCTCTGGCCTCCGCTGCCGGGCCGCCGCCGTGGCAACTTCTTCTGGGTGCGCCTCAGCCAATCAGGTGCTTCTGCCGCCCAGCCAATCAGCTGGGCTCTGGGACGCACATTCCAAGGCACACCTGGGAGAATTAATATAATAGATCGTCATCAACAATATATATATTTCTCTTAAACGTAACTGTTGCTAATGCCATGCATGGCAGCTCTTGCAAGAGTTTGCAAACAAGCTGCTGGGGAAAACGTGAATGGGCACAAATGGATGGATAGGCAAGAGAGCAGGGGGGAGAGTAAGCAGTGGCCCGAAATAGGCCTGGAACAGTGGAGGTGGGGGGAGCCGAGGGAGAGGGGAGAGAAGGGCCAAGAATGAGGGAGGGAGGCTGAGAACAGGGGAGAACCTAGCGGGGGGAGGGCCAAGGCAAACTAGCGGCGCAGATGCTCAGCACCCAGCTCAGCTAGTGAACAAGGTTTCACAAATGTAGTATCTCAATAGCTTCTCTTGAGTTAGAGCCTACCTGATCAGATCTGAAACCCTTAAATCTCCCGTGGTCCCGTCTGGATTCCCTCAAACTGAAATACTGCTGGCTGTCTCTGCTCAATAGGCCTGGCACTGTATACACAAGCTCAGTGTAGCTCATGGGTAGCAACTGCATTTCTGGATGTTTCCTTCTGTCTGCTAACAAAAATTTGGTCCTTTGTCATTCCAGCTTGCTTCCTAGACTCTATGGCAACGCTTGGGCTTGGAGCCTATGGCTATGGAATCCGCTATGAGTTTGGCATTTTTAATCAGAAGATAGTGGATGGATGGCAGGTGCGTCAGTGAGAGAATTCCTTTTTATCCATCTTTGTTTGAGTTGCTCCTAGAGATACCATTCTCAAGAGAAGGCTAGGAAAGTAGAAACATTGCTACTGTGGTAGAGCTTCTCCAAGCTATTTTTTAAAAGGATGTCTCTTTACTCTGAACCTCTCTGGCACCTTAGGGATGCAGTGAGGACATTTTGGAAGAAATGGTACGTTCCAGGTCTGGAACGCCACAAACCTGGCTGATAATAAAGGAATGGGACAGGCAGTGCCCACAGAGAGATCAAAGGCAATAGACCTGAACAGATCCCAAGTAAACTTATAAAGCTGTTTTATCCTGAGTCTTACAATTGATCTGTCTAGCCCAGTGTGGTTTACTCTGACTGGCAGCAACTTAACAAGGTCTTTCTCATTTCCTTCCTATTGGCTACTAGTCTGGTGGCGATAGGCCACCTCCAGTCTCAGAGGCACAATGCCTCTCAATACCAGTTGCAGGGGAGCCACAGCAGGAGAGAGGGCATGCCCTCACCTCTTGCCTGTTGGCTTTCCAGGGGCATCTGGTGGGCTAATGTGTGTGAAACAAGATGCTGGACTAGATAAGCCTTGAACCAGATCCAGCAGGGCTGTTCTTATTCCTGCTGCCTGAGACCTTTTTGAAGTGGAGATATCAGGCATTGAACCTGAGACCTTCTGCATACTAAACATGTGCTTTGCTGCTGAGTTGTGGGCCTCCCTAATAGGTGGCCAAGCCTCAGTCATGAAGCAAATAAGCCAATAGGGCAGGGGTTCTCAAACGTATGTTGCCATATGTTGTTGGACTACAACTCCTATCATCCCCAGCCACATAAGAACAGCCTTGCTGGATCAGGTCCAAGGCCCATCTAGTCCAGCATCCTATTTCACACAGTGGCTCACCAGATGCCACTGGAAACCACTGAGGGCATGCCCTCTCTCCTGCTGTTACTCCCCAGAAACTGGTACCCTGAGGCATCCTGCCTCTGAGGCTGGAGGTGGCCTGTAGCCCTCAGACTAGTAGTCATTGATAGACCTCTCCTCCATGAAGTTATCCAAACCCCTCTTAAAGCCATTCAGACTAGTAGCCAACACCACATCTTGTGGCAGAGAATTCCGCAAATTGATTATGCATTATGTGAAAAAGTACTTCCGTCCGTTGGACCTAAATTTCTTGGCAGTCAATTTCATGGGATGACCCCTGGTTCTAGTGTTGTGTGTGTGAGAGAGAAATTTCTCTCTATCCACTTTCTCCACACCATGCATGATTTTATAGACCTCTATCATGTCTTGCCGCAGTCATCTGTTTTTTAAACTGAAAAGCCCCAGGTGTTGTGGCCTTGCCTCATAAGAAAGGTACTCTAGGCCTCTGATCATCTTGGTTGCCCTCTTCTGCACCTTTTCCAGTTCTACAATGCCCTTTTTTGGTGTGATGACCAGAATTGTACACAGTACCCCGGGTGTGGTCTCACCATAGTTTTGTATAAGGGCATTATGATATTAGCAGTTTTATTTTCAGTCCCCTTCCTAATAATCCCTAGCATGGAATTGGCCTTTTCCACAGCTGCCGCACATTTGGTCAACACTTTCAACGAGCTGTCCACCACGACCCCAAGATCCCTCTCCTGGTCAGTCACCGACAGCTCAGATCCCATCAGCGTATACTTGAAGTTGGTGTTTTTCGTCCAGTGTGCATCACTTTACACTTGCCAACATTGAACCGCATTTGCCACTTTGTCGCCTACTCACCCAGGTTGGAGAGATCCTTTTGGAGCTCCTCACAGTCTGTCCTGGATTCCATTACCCGAAAGAGTTTGGTATCATCTGCAAATTTGGCCACCTCACTGCTTACCCCAACTTCTAGATCATTGATGAATAAATTAAAAAGCACTGGTCACAGTAGAGATTCTTGGGGAACCCCACTTCTTAATTCCCTCCATTGTGAAAACTCTCCATTTATCCCTACCCTCTGTTTCCTGTCCTTCATCCAGTTAGCAATCCACACATGTGCTTGTCCCCTTATCCCATGACTGCTAAGTTTTCTCAGGAGTCTTTGATGAGGAACTTTGTTGAAAGCTTTTTGGAAGTCCAGGTAGACTATGTCAACTGGATCACCTTTATCCACACACTTGTTGAAGCTCTCTAAGAACTCCAAAAGTTTTGTGAGGCAAGATTTACCTTTGCAGAAGCCATGCTGGTTCTCCCCCAGCAGGACCTGTTGTTCTATGTGCTTTACAGTTTTATCCTTGAGGATGCTTTTCATCAATTTGCCTGGAATAGATGTTAAGCTAACCAGCCTGTAATTTCCCGGATCGCCCCTGGATCCCTTTTTGAAAATCGGTGTTGCATTTACTTCTTTCCAATCCTCCGGTACGAAGCCTGATTGCAGGAATAAGTTATATATTTTAGCAATGATGTCAGCAGTTCCACATTTGAATTCCTTGAAGACTCTTGGATGGATGCCATCTGGCCCTGGTGATTTGCTAGTTATTAATTTTTCCAGACAGTTTAAAACATCATCTCTTGTTACTTCTATCTGACTCAGTTCTTTAGCCTCCATCCCCAAAAAGCCTGGTTCAGGAACAGATACAGTATATGCTCAGTGAAGACAGACGTGAAGACAGACGCAAAGAACTCATTTAGCTTCTATGCAACCTCCATATCCTCCTTAATAATGCCTTTCACTCCCTCATTGTTTAATGGTCCCACCGCCTCCCTGGTAGGTTTCCTGCATTTAATGTATTTAAATAAGTTTTTGTTATTCCCCTTGATGCTTTTAGCTAAATGTTCCTCACATTCTCTTTTCGCTTCCCTTATTGTCAGCTTGCATTTCTTTTGCCAGAGTTTTTGCATTCCTCTCTTCATGTTCTTTTCATTTGGACAGGCCTTCCAATTTTGGAAGGGAGTCTTCTTCCCCATTATGGCTTCTTTGACTTTACCTGTTATCCACACTGGCATCCTCCTGGACTTAGTGGTACCTTTCCTCCTTTGGGGCATACAATCTAACTGGGCTTCTAGTATTGTGGTTTTGAGTAAACTGCATGCATTCTGGAGCAAAGTGACCCGCCTGATTTTCTCTTTCAGCTTTCTTTTCACCATACTCCTCATTTTGGAGAAATTTCCTCTTCTGAAGTTCAAAGTGTCTGTGTTAGACTTCCTTGCTGATTCTCTCCCTGCATGTATGCTGAATTTGATCGCACTATGGCCACTGTTCCCTAAAGAGTCGATGACACTGACATCACACACCTGGTCCTGGGTGCTTTGTATGTCCTGGACTTCAATATGCTACCTATCAGCCTAAATTTGGCTTCCAGGACCTCCCAACTACATTTCCCCACATCATTGGTGCTGACGTGCACCACGACAGCTGTCTCTTCCCCAGCACTGCCTAACGGTCTATCTAGACGCTGCGTAATGTCTGCAATGTTCACACCAGGCAGGCAAGTCACCGTGCAGTCAGCATGTGGGTCATAATGGGCTCATCATCCACAGAAGGGGTCACTTCTAAAGGAGCATTTCCCACTTCCTCAGACCGATGTTCTCTTTCCCTGAGACCTTCATTCTCCCTGACAGCAGAGGAGCTATCAGCCTTGGAGTGGGATGCCTCTACTACGTCCCTGCAGGCCTCGTCCGCATGCCTCTGTCTCTCTGAGCTTCTCCAGATCCGCCACCTTGGTCTCGAGCGAATGGACTTGTTCCCTGAGAGCCAGGAGCTCCTTGAACCAAGCACACACCCATGACTTCTGCCCATGGGGCAAATAGTCATACATGTGACACTCTGTGCAATACACTGGGAAGTGCCCCCCTCCCCTGCTGGCTTTCCATCTTCATAACTGGTTTTGTGGGCAGTTTACAGTATTTAGAAATAGTTTATTAGAAGGATAGGTCTCAGCTGTATTGGTCAGATATTTAACTGTCCAAACTTCCTTTTTCAAAAATATGAAGGAGGGAGTAATACTTACCTTCTCTTCCCACTGGGCTCCTTGTGGTTATGAGGACTCTTTTCAGGCTCCCCTGCACACTTCTCCACTAAACTCCACACAAAACGCCAGTGCCCTGTTTGCCATCCCTGTTCGCTAAGCTCTCAGGCCTTCGCCACTTATATAGAGAGTAGGCTTCAAACTGAGACACAGGAATGTGGGGCCTCCCACAGCCCTAGCTGACTCCTCCCCCTCCAGACAGGGCGAAACAGCATCTAGATTCCACAGAGCCCCCAGTGCAAGCCCTGACAAATTCTAGCCCTGGGAAATAACACATACAGACTAGGACTTCTCTCTTAAAGAGAAACTATCCTGTCAAATTCTCCCCTCATCCTATTAGATAACCACCTAATGGCGCAGTGCGGATGTAACCTGCCTAGAGAGCAGGAGGCTGTTGGTTCGAATCCCTGCTGGTGTGTTTCCCAGAATATGAGAAACGCCTATATCGGGCAGCAGCAATATAGGAAGGTGCTGAATGGCATCATCTCATACTGTGTGGGAGAAGGCAATGGTAAACCACTCCTGTATTCTACCAAGAAAACCACAGGGTTCTGTGATCACCAGGAGTTGACACCGACTCAACGACACAACCTTTCTTTTTTCTTGCTAGTTATTTGGAGAGGGGAAAGGCTTGATATTATTTTGTTTAGAAAAGCTTGCTTGCCTCCTGAATCTGCTTTTGCTCTTCCTAGAGTAGGCTTCAAACTACTCTGCACAATGGCTTAATTATTCACACATCATGTTAAATACACGTTAGTTGTACACTTCCTAACTGTACTCTGCATTTGAGGGGACCTGTACCCAGGTTTGCTTTTTAAATGAATGCATGTACAGTTCACTCAAAAACCTGCGAATGGACGATGGCTCCCAAGATTTTAACCACAAGAAGTGTTTTTTTATTCCCATTGAGCTGAGAAAAAGCTCTAAACAATTTCCCTGGAGTTGGGAACTCTTGCTGTGGAAATAACCTGTTATGAAAGCAAGTTTTCTATCCCTCCCTCTTTAAGGTGGAAGAAGCTGATGACTGGCTGCGTTACGGCAACCCCTGGGAAAAAGCCCGCCCAGAGTACATGCTTCCTGTACACTTCTATGGCCGAGTGGACCACACTCCCGATGGTATTAAATGGGTCGATACTCAGGTATAGTATTCTAAAGCTCCCTGTAGGAAGCCTAAATTAGGATGCAGCAAGAGACATGGGCTTGTGTTGGGCAGTGGAGGTGTTGGGTTTGAAGACACGGATACTGCCAATGTATATTTTCCCAGTTGTCTTCACTATTGCAGAAATAATGATCATCTAGTAAGTGATAAACAGCAGTCATAACAAGGTTCAAAGTGTGGGGCATGCAAGGTGTTCTCGGGTCTCCTCAGGCCTTCTCAGTTATCTCAGGTGTCATCATCAGGAATCGGGGAAATGCTTAAGGCACATCTTTTCCTCCCCTCTTTCTTCCTCTCACCATCAGGTTGTCTCTTGAGCATGCTTGCTCTTCTTTGCAATTGAAGCTTGCAGCTTTCCACAGAGTCATAATTAAGCCTGCTGTCTGCCTTATTGAGCAATTGCATATGCTGCAGAAGAAGCTGGTCTTGAGGTAGCAAGCATGAATTGTCCTCTCTGCTAAGCAAGGTCTGTTTTCGTTTGAACGCGAGACTACCTGTGTGAGCCCTGTAAGTTAAGGGATGGGGCCAACCGTGAGCTCAGTCCACCAAGAACCTAGAATGATAGAATCATTGAACGTTAGCATTGGAAGGGGCTTGATGGTCTTCTAGTTTACTCTGCTGCTCAGTGCAGGAAGCTGTTACAGCATCCCTGAGAGACAGCTGTGCAAGCTTCACAGGCAACACATGGGAATTGAACCTAGAATACAACAATATATCCAAAGTCAACCTTGGATAACTCTGGTTTTCAGTAAATTGTAAATATGCCCAACGCAGAACTGAAGGCAAAATGTTGTGTGATACCTTAAAGACTGAGTAATTCAAGGGTTGTCAAACTTGAGTCCACAGATGCTGTTGGACTACAACTCCCATCATCCCCAGCCACAATCACCGAAGGCCATTGTGCCTGGAGATGATGGGAGTTAGTCCAACAATATCTGGGGACCTGTTTGAAAGCCCCGGGACTGATTTCTTTCAAATGAGCTTTCATAAGCAAAGAGAGGTCTTCCTATGATGCATGCATTTCTGTGATGGCTTTACAAACCATATTTGGGCCTGCTTTGCCAGACACACTTTCCATGTTTTAATAATTTCCATATATACACAGTGGTTGCAACGTTCCACATTTGTTGCTTGGCAGCATATAATTGGTTTAAACAATGGTGTTCCTCTGGGATATTGTTAGGGGAAGGTTGATTAAGCAAGTAACTATCCTTTGCTAGAGAAACATTCAGAATTCTTGACATCATTCAGCCGTTTCAAGGTATAGAAGTGAATTGTAAACTTTCAGGAGTTGTTATATTTATATATTAGAAGAGTGGAGGAAGAGGAGGGCCTTTCTGATTCCTGCAAACTTGAGAACTTTTGTTGTTGTTCAAGAGTGGTATATACATTTCTAAATGATAATAACAATTTATTTCTTTAAGACCCAACATGTTTTGACCGTACATCACTGTCTTCCTTAGGGACAAGGTTCTTCCTGTGTCTTAAAAACTACTCATTAAGAATGTAGTATTCACAGAGTGTGTTTTAAACCTGTGTGACCTCAAAAAATATTTAGGACAGTTTTGGATTGTTGTCGGAGATGGCCAAGCAATTGGTGCGTTATGCTCATATTTGGTGGGAATGTGTAGTTGTACAGCACAACTGGGAAAATTCTGTGTTGTGTGTTAGTTGAGATTACTAGTTGTGAGATCCTGTTTAACTCTTTCGTGGTTCTCTTGTGTTGCTCTGTCTGACTGGTGAAATCTGAACATAGAAGACTAAAAGCTGATAGGTTAACAACCACTCAGGCATTATTTCTCAAACTTGAGTCCCCAGATATTGTTGGTCCATCTAGCTCTATATTGTCTACGCCAGGCTGCTCAACTTTGGCCTCCCAGCTGGTTTTGGACTACAACTCCCATAGTGGCCAATAGCCAGGGATGATGAGAGTTGTAGGCCAACATCTGCAGGAGGGCCGAAGTTGAGCAGCCCTGGTCTAGACAGACTGGCAGCAGGTTCTCCAAGGTTGCTGACAGGAGTCTCTCTCAGCCCTATCTGGACGCCAGGGAGGGAATTTGGAACCTTCTGCATGCAAGCAGCTACTAGTTGGAGGGCTACTATCAATGGCTACTAGTTGGAGGGCCACCTCCAGCCTCAAAGGCAGGATGCCTCTGAGTACCAGTTGCAGGGAAGTAACAGCAGGAGGGAGGGTATGCCCTCAACTCCTGCCTGTGGCTTCCAATGGCATCTGGTGGGCCACTGTGCAAAACAGGATGTTGGACTAGATGAGCCTTGGGCCTGATCCAGCAGGTCTGTTCTTATGTTCTTAAGCATGCAGGTACTTTTCCCAGAGCGGCCCCATCCCCTAAGGGGAATGAATATCTTCCAGTGCTCACGTGTAGCTTTCCATTCAAATGTAAACCAGGGCAGACCCTACTTAGGAAAGCGGACAATTCCTGCTTGCTACCACAAGACCAGCTCTCTTCCCATTCAGGCAGTTCTGTGCAGTGGGGATGCTTCTTCCCAGCGCATGATGGGTACATGCCTACTCAGTATATTGGCCATTGATTTTTGTTAGTCGTGGCTCACACACTGCACAGCGAGATGCCATCGGAAGAGAGGGATGTGCTTGCTCTTTCTGAGCCTGTCTGTAGGCCCGCCCACACTGGTTCTGACATCTGGGCTGCTCCGTGTCTCCTAAGGAATGCGTTCTCATGCTTTCAGTGCTACTCCCATAGCACTGGAAGTGTGCTGAAGCATTCCTTAGTCGCCACGCAGCAGGCTCGCCATCAGAAGCAGCATGGGCAGGCTGCAGAGGAGCTCAGAGGCAGTGAGCACACCCCTCTCTCCAGTCAGCAGTTCACTGCACACTAGGTGAGCCCTTTTAATACAATGAAGCAACAAGCAGTTCCGATGAAATCACGACACCTTAGAGTTACATAGGCAAAAATACGTATGGAGGTCCCTGCCCCCCAGGAGTTTACAGTCTTAAACAAACCACAGGGGGACACAACAGAGGGAGAGACAAGGGTAGGGAAAGATGAATGCAGGCAGATGCAATTACATGTACTCAAGCTTGGTTGCCTCCTGAAGCTAGGTTATGGAAGTAAGCCAAACAGTTAGCGACCCCTGCTTTAATTCAGCTTTATCCGGCATATTCTCCCGTTACTAGGTAGTCCTTGCCATGCCTTATGATACGCCTATTCCTGGGTATAAGAACAATACCGTGAACACCATGCGACTGTGGTCAGCCAAGGCACCCAACGATTTCAATCTTGAAGAGTGTAAGTGGGGTCTCATTCTGGAATCTCTGGGCTCTTGTTCTTTGTTTTGATGGTTGGAAGAACACATGGGTTTCACGTGGCTGGAGAAGAGTACAAAGCAGGTTCAGACAGTTGCGGGTTAGGCTTGATTTTGGGCTGATTGAAACTAATTCTTCCCTGTGCTTATTTACAGTTATGCAAAAAATATTTTCGGAAAGATGAGGAGTGCAAGCCACCAAAGGTTTTTTATTTTTTGTTTTAAATTAATTGGACATGCACAGGAACAAGAATGGGTGGATGGCCCATTTCTGTCTTGTGGTTTTCCTTGGTTCTTTATTTTATTGTTATGTACTATTTATATACTGCCATCCGTGTATATGGCATTTTGAAAAGAATGAGAGGGCAGGTCCCTGCCCCAAGGAACTTTCAGCAAAGTTTTAAATAATACAACCTAGTTAGGGTTCTCAAACTTGGCTCCCCAGGAGCTCCCAAAGGCAATTATGGCTGGGGATGATGGGAGTTGTAGTCCCATAACATCTGGGGACCCACGTTTGAGAACCTCTGTGTATAGGGATGTCAGAGAAGCGGCTAAATTTGGAAGAGGCTGCTAAATGAGAATGGTGATGGATGGAGTGGATATTCTACATAATATGGTAGACATTTGTAATTCCTGCCATTTTACATTTCACGGTGTTGTGTGGCTGTTTTGATACATGTTCATTCTCTTGATCTAGTTAATGTAGGTGATTATATCGAGGCTGTGTTGGATAGAAACTTGGCAGAAAACATCTCCAGAGTGCTGTATCCAAATGATAATGTGAGTGACCTTTTTATCATTTATACAATTCTGGTTAACAATGAACTGGTTTTATTTTGCTTGTCTGCTTTCCTCATAGGTCAGGGCTGCACAGCCTCCTCCCTCCTGCAGATGTTGGACTACAACTTCAATCATCCCTGACTATTTGCCAGTGTGGCTGGGAGTTGTGGTCCAACTGCTAGAGGGACGAAGTTGTCAAGTCCTGTCCTTAAAAAAATAATAATAAATAAATAAATAAATAAATTCCAATCCATGAACAAATATATGCAATTGTGTAACTTAAAAGTGCACACAGCACAAATACAATTTCTTACTACCTTTCTCCTTTGCTCTGCTGTGATTACCTTTTCTTTACATATATTGGAAATGTCCCTTCTTGGAACCTAAGAAACTAGCTTGTTCCATTAATCATGGCAACTAGATACAATGCAGAGAAAGGTAAACATACAAAGCTGCCTTACAACCCTTGGTCCATCTAGGCCATTTGACACAAGAGCTTTTTCTCACGACCCTAAACAAAGTAGGAGGAGCGCCCAGCCAGGATAGAAGATCCATGCACCCTCCCGATCAGCGGTCATGTGCTTGCAGCAATCAAGGTAGGAAAAGAGGAGAGTGATCATGTGGGGGCCAGGAGCTGGTAGGATGGCTTTTTGTCCACCCATGATGAAATCCAGGGAACAGAATGGGCGTTAGCCATGCCTGTCCTACCCAGTGCCTGGCTCCCACATGATCACTCTCTGCTCCTCCTACTTTTATCTTTGCAAATATCTGACCACTGAGCTGGATCATTAAAGGGCCCTCATTAAAGGGGCTCCTTTAATGAGACTCTGCATCATCTTGAAAAACATGCACAGAGTGCTGGGAAGTGTAGCCCTTCCCAATGGTTTCCTGCTGAAGCCTTTAAGAGATGGCTCCGTGCTCTTCTGGAAATATATAGAAGAGAGTAAGGATCCAATGCATGACCCTAACACTCTAAACTACATTTACTCTTGGTGAAAGTGAATTTTCATTTGCAGAAACCAGCTGATTCTAGTCTGTATGTTCGAAACTGGTTATTTAATTGAACAATGCAGGGGAATCGATGTTATAAATATGTGTCATTGTTGTTCCATAATACGATACGTACCTGTCATTGTATTTGGAACAGAAAAATTCTAATAAAATTTTATTTTAAAAAGAGAGAGGGAGAGAGAGAGGCTCTGTCTCTCGTAAAGGGGCCTTCCCAGCACTGAGAAAAGTGTTGTACTGTGTGGAGGTCAACACAATGAGAATAGCTCTCAAGTTGAAGGTTTTTTGTCGAAGCAGCCCCCGCTTGAATAATCATGAAGATCACTGTTATAGGTGCCCAATAAATAACAACAACAAAAAATTATTAGATCTGGTATTTGCTGCATTGCTTGGATGCTGCTGAGGTCACTAACAGAGGCTTGTAGTAAGGAGGACCATCATAACAGTTCTTCTGCTGTGTTCCTAAGTTTTTTGAAGGGAAAGAACTGCGTTTGAAGCAGGAGTACTTTGTGGTAGCTGCCACTCTCCAGGATATCATACGGAGATTCAAGTCTTCCAAATTTGGATGTCGTGACCCTGTGAGAACCTGCTTTGAGACCTTTCCTGATAAGGTAAATACAGAGCTGAGATCAGCAGTGAACTTCTTGTTTTCAAACTTTCTTGTGTTCCGATTGAAGGCAATCACTTATCCCCATAACCCAGAATAACTTATTGTCATAAGAGTTTTCATAAAGTCATAGCCAGGCAATACATGCTTTTTAAGGCACTTAAAATCTAACTGACCCATTAAAAAGATCATAATAAAGTTTTTAATTAGCAAGGAACACAGTCACTAAAATCTTATGACTCTGTGTTGGGTCTCATGGCCCATACTTTGAAAACTGTTGCTTTGGTTTCAATGAACATCTCTGTGTTTGGACTTTTTTCTTTTTTGCAACTCTCACCACTTAAGAAGACATTGTGAGGGGCCATGAAACCCCCAAGCAAATCCAGGAAGCTCTCCAGCCTTGGAAAACTCCACAATTTTCCAGTCTTCAAACTATGATGGTTAATTTCATTGACTTGGATACAAAGAACAGTGAATGGAAAGAGAAAATTACTTACGTGTGAACTCTTACGTCCACACTAGTGGAAGACATAAGGTGTTGGGAGTTGCATCGCAGTATGGCAGGGGTTCTCCAATCTAGGGGTCCCTAGATATTGTTGGGCTACAACTCTCATCAGCCCCAGCCCCAATGGCCTTGTGGCCGCAGCTGATGGGAGTTGTAGTTCAACGTCTGGGGGCCCAGAGAATCCCTTCAGTATGAGGAACATGGTAAGGAAAGAAGATATTGGCTGTAGCAGATATATTCTAGTGGGGCTGTAAAAAATGAGATCTTGAAAAGTGCTCACACAGACCCTGGGGCGCTCTTATGCAATGCTGCTTTGAGCAGAAAAGGCTTCCCAAAAGTGGAAGGACACCTCTGGATCCAAGTCATTGTTGTTTATCACATCATAATTCTATGTAACTAGCTGACTTGGAGCAAAGCATCTGCGCCCCTAGTCCTCCCTGTCTCTCCTCCCTTCCTTCAGCCCCAGTCCATTCTCTCCCCCATTTCAGCCCCAGTCCGTTCTCCCCCTCCCAGTCTGCTTTCCCTTCCCTCCCCACCTGCTGGCCTAGCTGACACCCGGTGCTTTTCTTCCCTGCCCACAGGCTTGGCCGGTGCTTTCCCTCCCCAGCCGGCCCAGTGGTGCCACTTTTCCTTGCTGCTGGCCAGCCCAGCCGCGACACTTTCCCTCGCCACCAGTGGCGGCCTACCCGTGGCTATCTGGCAGCTGCTCTGGAACTCTCGTGAGAGCTGCCACACATGGGATTAGCCATGGATATGCCTTAGCGAATTAAATATATATATATGATTTCATCACTAAATACTTCACTTTAACCATTGCATGTTTACCTTAATCATTAATACCTTAATCATTGCGTGTTGCATAAAACACTTGATGATTTTCTTTATCTTTTTCATCCTGTACAAAAACTGACAGGTTTTCTCATTATAGTAGGGGTGTCAGGAATTCTCTGCCATACAGTCCTAAATTTTGTCTGTCTCCAACTTTCATATTCTGCAGATGGTATTGGTGAAAAAACTGAAAATCTCACTTTTCTTCCTTTTAACTTTTACGTTTCATACAATTTGCCAGGTGCGTCTTTTTCATGGGTTTTTGGATGAATCTCTCTGTCTATCTATGGATGAGGGGTTTTAAAATTTGTGTATGGGTGTCTTTTTTCTGTGAAGATATGGGAAGAAGGACTAGGACTAGTATTTTCTAAATTTTTTCCATCTGTGTGTGGAATGAGTGGCAATATCAAGTGGCAATATCAATATGTGTGGGCACATATATTCAGAGTGGGACTTTCCTGATTCAATCTGAGCAGGATCTAAAAATAGCTGAGCGGACATTAAAAAAACTTGTGTGCATGCACACACCTTAAAGGGAACACTGACTGGGACCCATGGAAAAGTGGAAGGGCAGACAGTAGGGTAAAAGAATAAGAACAGGATTTGTTTTGTGAGGAGTGAAAGATCTGTGCTAACTAAATACATCCCATTATCACCCCTGACTACTTCATTCATCACCCAAACCTCGGTTCACTGTGGTCTTGACAATCTCTGCCAGCATATTTTCTGGTTTTGGATCATGTGGGCTAGAAGCCTCCTTTTTCACATGAAAAGTGGCACATTCAGGATTCTGCACAAGTTATTGGATTCAGCAGTTTGTGAATTTATTTATTTATTTATTCATTCATTCAATTTCTATACCGCCCTTCCAAAAATGGCTCAGAGCGGTTTATACAGAGCAATAATAAATAAGATGGATCTTATATTACACATCACCATAACCATGTAGTTTTCCAAAACTCATCATTTGATCAAAGTTCATCATTACACACACACACACAATCCCCACCTTTACATTCTAGGAAATGAAGTTTTGAAATAGTGACTCATCCCAGCTCACTTAGTAACTGATGGCTAAAGGTGGGATTTGAATGCATGGTATGCCTGGTCCCGCATTCTCATGGACCGCTTTGGCTTCTTTGTGTGGAAATGCCGGAGAGTTTCACATTAAGACATTTCTCATGTTGCAGGTTGCCATTCAACTGAATGACACCCACCCAGCCCTCTCCATTCCTGAGCTCATGAGGATCCTCGTTGATGTTGAAAAAATGGATTGGGATAAGGTGAGAGAAAGTGGCTGCCATGACATGTCGTCTTGCAACAAATGAAGCTGCCTTGAGCTGACTCAAACCATCAGTCCATCTAGCTCAGTATTGTCAGTATCGGGGTAGGCAACCATAGCACCCCAGCTGTTACTGAACTACAACTGCCATCATCCCCAGCTACAATTTATTGCCACTGTAAAGTGGCAGGGTGAGGAATTATTCAAGCTGAGAAGCCATGAGAAGGAGAAAGGTTCCTCCACCCACTGCTTCTCACTCACCTTTTAGATGCATTTTCCCTACCTGGTCCATGAGACATGCAATAAGCCCTGCTGGGGGCGTGGGGTGGTCAGAGGGAGGAATTGTGGAGATACTAAGACTAAACAAGTGTGGGTCTGATCAGTAATCGGGATGAGGAATCACTGGGAACCCCAAGTAAGAATGAAATGTAATAGTAAATTAAGAAAAACAGCAGCTCTTTAGGACTGCACACTTTAGACTGGTTCCAATGTAACAGGAAGTAGTGGTTTCTTGTGCACCACTTCGCCAATTCTCTCCCTCCACATGCAGTTGTACGTTTCCACTTAGAATGGCACATGAGTGGTTTGTGATAAACTATTCACGTGCTTTGGGTTTTTAATAAACCACAGTTTCCCATTGTGTACAAACTGGGAAATATTAAGATAAAACAATCCAGGATCGAACTGTGGTTTCAGATCCTGGTTTGTTACCTAGCTATGTTTTGAACAAACCACAGTTCCCTGGTCTGCATGCAACGGTGAACTGTGGTTTATTACAAATGAAAAGTGAAAGGTTTGAGTTGTGGACAAAGGAGAAGGGGATGGAAGGGGCACGTGTTGGAGGAGGGAGATGCTTGCTCATACACTCAGCAGAAAACCATGTGGTTTTCTTGGTAGAATACGGGAGGGGTTTACCATTGCCTTCTCCCACACAGTATGAGATGATGCCTTTCAGCACCTTCCTATATTGCTGCTGCCCGATATAGGAGCTTCCCATATTCTGGGAAACACACCAGCAGGGATTCGAACCAACAGCCTCCTGCTCTCTAGGCAGACTGCTTCCCCACTGTGCTATTCGGTGTCTGGGCTGAATTTGAATTAGGCAGGTGCAACAGGGGACTGTTCAGCAGTATGAACTGTCTCAGCTCCAGGCAGCCCTGGAGGAATCTGATTACTTAGATCCTTTCCAGTCTGGCTTCCGGCCTGAGACAGAAACTGCCTTGGTCGCCCTGGTGGATGACCTATGCTAGGAGATAGTGAGACAGGGAGTGACTGTCTTGATTCTCCTGGACCTCGCAGTGGCTTTTGATGCCATCTAACATGGTATCCTTCTGGGTCGGGACTTGGGGGCGTGGTTATATGGTGGCCCCGCTCCTACCTGGAGGGTCATGCTCAGAAGGTGGTGCTGGGGGACGCCTGCTCCATCCTTTGGCCTATGGGGTACCACAGGGCTCTATTCTGTCCCCTATGCTGTTTAACATCTACATGAAACCTCTGGGAGAGGTCATCCATAGATGTGGACTGTGGTGCCATCAGTATGCTGATGACACCCAGCTCTACCTATCTTTTAAATATGCAGATACCAGGAAGGCGGTGGATGCTCTAAACCGGGGCTTGGAGGCTGTTCTGGACTCAGTGGGGGCAAAGAAGCTGAAATTTAATCCAGATGAAATAGAAGTGCTCTGGGTTGGTAAAACTGATCATCTGAGTAGTGAGGTAAATCTGGTCTTGGACAGGAAAGACAAAGTCCACCCGCTTGCAGGTGCTTGTGGACCCAATGCTATCCTTGGAGGCACAGGTGGCGGCAGTGTGAAGAGGTGCCTTTTACCAGCTACGGCTGGTATGCCAGCTACTTGGAGAAGTTGGACCTGACTTCAGTCACTCATGCTTTAGTAACATCCAGATTGGACTACTGCAATGTGCTCTACTTGGGGCTGCCCTTGAAGACTGTTTGGAAGTTTCAGCTGGTCTAGAATGCTGCTGCAAGGATGCTCCTGGGCGCAAGTACAATGCCATCAGCACTGTTCTCTTTAACAGGGATCCCCAGATGTCATTGACTGCAACTTCCAGCGTCCACAGCTGCAATGCCCTTTGGTTGGGGGTGCTGGGAGTCTGGGAATCCCTGTTACAGCTAACACTGATCATGAGCTGTGGTGTCTGGTGCTGCCACACAAGCTGGACACTGCTCACTTATATTAGCAGGAAAGGACTTTTATAATGCAATCTTTCTTAACAGACATGTGAGAGATCAGGAATAGAATTGACTTAACATGCTTGGTCATTGTAGAATGCTGCTGTGGCTAGACTGTTGCAAGCATCAGAGTCGGGTGGCAGTGGTCTTTCTTATTCATGTTAATCCCTCCATCCCCCTACCCCTCCACTAGGCCTGGGAAATCACCAAGCGAACCTGTGCATATACCAACCACACGGTGCTACCTGAAGCTCTGGAGCGCTGGCCTGTCTCTATGTTTGAGAAACTCCTGCCAAGACATCTGGAGATCGTTTATGCCATCAACCAGAAACATCTGGATGTAAGAAGTGTGCATGAGAGAATGGGAGAATTGATACGTCTGGTGGCAAGTGAGGACGGAGAGCTCAGTCTGTCCCCGAGTGACAAAATTGCTCAGACTGAAAAGCCTGGCCCAAGGCAGCAGCTTTATAGAACAGGGTGAATTCCTATTGGTCCCTTATGTCATCTGATCCCTGCTGAGTTGGTAACTGCACTGTCACCCTCCACCAGTTGGCCATCTTCAGCAGTGGCGCTGCAGTATAGAAGAGACTAGACCATTAGCTCCCTTCTCCAGCAAGCAGCCATGATGGTACAGAGCAAGGAGATAGGGATGTGCGTATTCGAACTGGCTCAACATCGAACAGGCCCAGTTCGAGGGGTTGACATCGAGCTGGCCTTGAACCAAATCTGTCCTGGTTCAGCTCAAGATCAAGCCAAACACACCCACCCAACTGGTTCGGGGGTTATAACTGTTTTTTTTAAAAAATTTAAACGAACTCACTGTCTCTGGGGGTGCTGGGTCTCTGGGGGTTCTCCCTCCCTGCGCTGGCATCCCCCAGTCTTGTAAAGGCCTGGTTTGGGGCCCATTTTGGGCCTTTGTGTCTTTGCAGCGGCCATTTTGGAGGCTGCCACGCATGCACAGTGGACACCTTCATGACCGAACCGGGCAAACCAGTTTTGTGCATATCCCTACAAGGAGATCCCTGGTTTGAGATTGTTAGGGATTTACAATAATGCCATAAACTGATAGATGCTCTGAGTGGCTTGTATGATGTTTATTTATATTTATATTTGTACACCACCCTTCATCCTAAGACCCCAGGGCAGTTAACAGGATAAAAACAATTCAGTAAAAACAGGTCAGTGGCAGTGGGCAATCTTCTTCATTTCAGACATTGGTGTCACTTGCATTTGTAGTGTCTTCTGACTTGGCTGGGAGAAACCACGGCTTCCATGCTTTCCCATGGTGTATAATTAGCATGAGTGATTTGCCTATTTGCCATTCCCTGTGCTGGTCCGTTTCTGAAGGTTTCCTCCTCAGAACATTTTTGAAAATCTGTAATTTGCCGTTTTACTACATGGGCGCATATATTCCAGCTCAAAAATTGGTTTTGAATCTGTAGAACTGTGAATCACAGGACACTCCTAAACTATAGACATATGTGCATTCCCTTTCGCCAGAGAACCCTGGGAACGGTAGTTCTATCTAGAGATCTTCAAAGAATTCTCAGCACCCTCACCAAACAACAACTCTCGGGGTTCTTAGGGGGAAGCCGTGATAGTTGAACTAGTATCAAACCAATATATGTTTGTGGTGTAGTTACATCCGCAGCCACGCCCATTTCTAGCATCCTTGACTGTATGTCCAATTTATATAAGAAGGGAGATGGAATAACAACTTGGAGTCACATTATCAGAAATGTGGAGAGTCGATTCCCATTCTTCAGTGTAAAAGAATGCGATTTGGGTGTAATTTCGCTTTGGTTGTTAACATTCTCCCTTGTGTCCTCACAGCATGTGTCGACCCTGTTCCCAGGAGACGTTGATCGCCTCCGAAGGATGTCTATAATCGAGGAAGGAGACTGCAAGAGGATCAATATGGCCCATCTGTCCGTCATTGGCTCTCATGCGGTCAACGGAGTGGCCAGGATTCACTCAGAAATCGTGAAGCATTCCGTGTGAGTCCAGCTTGTTTCTCATTGGCTTGTGCTCAGGTGCACCATGAGCCTGGGGCTGTACAAATAAGAAGCCAATCAAGTCTGCACCCTCTCTCCAGGGATCTGGGGACAAAGCTGATTTCTGTCCTCCTCATGCTTCAATCATAATGGTAGCGGTAGCAGCAGTCACTGTGGTCATTGGCAAATCTCTTTCATTTTGCATTTCTTTCTCTACTGGACTCTGAAACTTGAATGACTTGGAAATGAGAGGAATAATGTCTGTGTTAGCTGCAAAGAGCACATAAAGGTAAAGTGTGCCGTCGAGTTGGTGTCAACTCCTGGCGACCACAGAGGCATGTGGTTGTCTTTGGTAGAATACAGGAGGGGTTTACCATTGTCTCCTCCCACACAGTGTGAGATGATGCCTTTCAGCCTCTTCCTATATCGCTGCTGCTGCCCGATATAGGTGTTTCCCATAGTCTGGGAAACATACCAGCGGGGATTTGAACCGGCAGCCTCTGGCTCGCTAATCAAGTCATTTCCCTGCTGTGCAACTAGCACTGGCTTTATATCTGAGTTCCACTGGTTGCCAACATGTTTCTAGGATAAATTCAAGGTGTCAGTGCTTCTCTTTAAAGCTCTTTTTCAACTGGCTCAGGATACTTGAGGGAACAGCTTCTTCCATTGATAGCTTTCCGCTCTTCAAAATCTGGTCGTGGGAAGCTTTTGAAGGTCACGCTGTATATTATGCTGGTGACTGTTTGCTGAAGTAACTTCTTGGTGGTGGTCCCCAAGTTTCGGAATCGGCTTCCCAGGATAAGCGGCCTGTATCCAGACTAGTGTTGCAGTGGTATATTGTGAGAAAATAGGTACCTCTAGGTGGTTTATGGCAGTAGTGGGTGGCACAGGGTGGGGGTGGGGGGTAAATGTGCTGCTCTCCTCTTCCCACTCTTGACTGCCTCTCACTCAGCCGTGTTTTGCCTGCCACCGCATCAACCCCAGGCATGCATGCTGGTTATTCACCCGGTTGGGGAACTGGGCAAATAACCAGCCTGTGCACCAAGGGCTAACCCCAGAGAGGACAAGACAAGGCAGAGTGCAGTAGCTGGGAAGAGGAGAGCTGGTCTTGTAGTAGCAAGCATGACTTGTCCCCTTAGCTAAGCAGGGTCCACCCTGGTTGCACATGAATGGGAGAATAGAAGTGTGAACACTGTAAGAGATTCCCCTTAGGGGATGGAGCTGCTCTGGGAAGAGTATCTAGGTTCCAAGTTCCCTCCCTGGCAGCATCTCCAAGATAGGGCTGAGAAAGATTCCCTCCTGCAACCTTGGAGAAGCTGCTACCAGTCTGTGAAGACAATACTGAGCTAGACAGACCAATGGTCTGACTCAGTTTATGACAGCTTCCTGTGTTCCTATGTTGGAATGAGCTGTGTCTGTGGCTCATTTACCATCACCACCCCATCCCGTCTTACTGGCCACTACTGGTTTGTGGTTACTAACCTTCAGTTGTACCCCATTCAAACATGCCTGCAGCCTGAATTGGTCCTACCTACAGCCTGAATTGTTCCAGTCCAGGAAGAGCTTCCCCATTGTGTTCTGTCGATGATATCAGTTGGCCCTAAAGGTCATATAATCCATTTATTGTTGTTTAAAGTATCTTGTGATCTGTCTTAGATTCAAGGATTTCTATGAGCTGGAGCCAGAGAAGTTTCAGAACAAGACTAACGGCATCACTCCCAGAAGATGGCTCCTGCTGTGCAACCCAGGACTATCTGACGTCATTGTGGAGGTGAATCACTGCAGGTTTCTGCCAATAGGAACTGCTGCTAGAAGTAATCCCTGTTGCTTCTATGCTGCATAGATTTTGATCATAGTGCATTAGAGAGTGAGTGAGTAAGAGGGAGGGCAGGTTCACACATAATGTTTTGTTTTGTATATTTTTACAGTTCCCCAACTCACATCTCTGGGAGGCTTGCAACAAACATAAAACACATTAAAACATTCTAGCAGTTTAAAACCACAATTCTAGTTAGTTCTAGAGTCATTTAAAGAGCTGTCAGAAATAGGGAGGCTCTTATTTCGGCAGGGAGTGCATTCCAAAACCACAGGGCAGCAGCAGCAGAGAAGACCCACCCCTGAGTGGCCACCAGACAAACTGGTGGCAACTGCAGATGGACTTCTCTGGATGATCTCAGTGGCAGGGCTCATAGTGAAGAAGACATTCTCTTAAATACCCTGGGCCTACACTGTTTAGCTGAACCCGACTTGAACATAAATCCTACTGACTTGTCCGTGACAGTCTGAACCCACACCAAGGCAGGAATCTGAGGTTTACTGGGGCATCAAATGGAGATGTATAACCAAGATTTGAAGTTGGCTGCTTGTGAAACAGTGGGGCTATTCTCACGATCTGCAAAAATCGGGCTAGGAGAGCCTGGCCCAATTTTTGCAGATCGTAAGAACCACCCGGGTAACCCGCTCAAGAACCCCTGCCCTAAAACCAGGTTTGCGGAGCGAGCGCTTGGAAAACCTGATTTTGTAGATTGTGAGTAGCCACGGCGTGGCTTCGCGCCACGCCTACTCACAAGGAGGCCCCTGGAGGGGAGGCAAAAGCCGCCTCCTAGTTCTGGGGGTCTCGCCAGCATGCCCTGCACGCTTGCGCAGGGCATGCTGGAGTTTGTGGGGGCCAATCGGCCCCCGCTCCCCCCAGCCCCCGCCGGCAATCGTGTGGGCGGCTGATTTGACCACCCAGGGCTCCCTCCCTGTTCATGTGCGAGGAGAGCAGGCTTAGCCATGAGACTGATCATGAGACCCGGTCCAGTGTGTTGCTTGCCCTGTGGAGCACCCTGCATCTGAATCCACACTCTTCATGAATCTCTGGTTTGTTCCAGGTGAGCCATCCCCCTTTGCAGTCAGGACCAATGGCTGTGAGGCGGATGGTGTAGGGAAGGTTTGTCAGTAAAAAAGCAGCACAAGGCAGGCTGGGATAGCATCCAGGGCCATGCTGGGAGGTCCGGCCAGAGGGCAAAGCTCTGGCTTATCTCAGCTACTTCCAACAAACCAAGATAAGTGCTCATCTGCAGTACCAACTCCAAGTCCTCTCTGTATCTTGGGCTGGGGGAACCTCAGGTTCCCCGCTACATGTGAACCCAGCCAGAGGGAGAGAGAGAATGGGGGGGGGGGGGGCGGGAACTGCATTGAGTTAGAAAGCAATTAACCAGTTTCCCTTCAGACAATAGAGAGAAGTGCTAAAAAAAATCAGAGGGGCTCACACTTCAGCTTTTTGTCATTTCTTGGAAAAACCAAAGATGCCCTCAGTGGCTTGGTTTAGACGCAATTCCAACAGTATTTTCTTCTAGTTGTACTTTCAGGTCCAGACGGATTTGTGTTCTTGTACAGGCAAAGTATGATCTGTGCTATTTCCCTCATCCTCTGCCTTCGCTGAGAATCCCCAGGTGCTATTTGGGGCCAGTCAAGGCAGAATCATGTCCCAGACTATGGTGTATTGGTTCAGATGTAACACCAAACCAGTTTGTCCAAATTGTGGTTTGTAAACCAGCTTCAAACCATGATTTTGGATCCTGGTTCGGTGGTTCCACATAAACCATAGTTTCTTGGATGGTGTTAGTTCAGACATCACAATTGCTATTGTATTAATAATAATAAATAATTAAACTTTATTTGTTAGCTGCCCCATAGCAAATGGTTCTCCTGGTGGCTCACAACATAGCATTAAAACATCAAGTAAAACAAACATAAAACCCAATAAATCACAACACCCCCCCCCAAAAAGCAGCACTAAAAACCAATTTAAAAACTTTTTAAAAGTCAGTTTTGAAAATTAAATTTAAAAGGCCTGGGTGAACAGAAAGGGCTTTTTACCTGGGGTCTGAAAGAACAAAATGATGATGCCAGGCAAATCTTACTGGGGAGGCCGTTCCATAAACGGGGTGCAACCACCAAGGCATCTGCTTTGCATACAGAGAGGTGGTTCCCACGGAACCACCAAGATGGGGTTTGCGAGGAGAGCGGGCTTAGCCCGCTGTCCTTGCAGACAACCCGTCAGTCAGCTGCGGGTGGCCAAAGCGGCTGTCCACACGACTGCCTGCTCCGTTACAGAGCCGGTGGGGGCTGGGGAGTTCGGGGGCCACGCAGCCCCCGGAAGCTCCAGCAGGGCATGCTGGAGAGACCCCCGAGCCGGGAGGCTGCATTTAGCCTCCCTGACGAGGGTCTCCTCGTGAGTTGCTGCGGAGCCGTACCACGGCAACTCACGATTAAAAAACGCAGTTTAAGAGGAGGGGTAGTTTGGCGGGTTAACCGCATGGAGGACACTGGGCTCGCCTGCGAGACCGGTGGTTCTCACAGTCCACCGAAATCGAGCTAAGCTCCCCTAGCCCGATTTCGCCTGATCGTGGGAATAGCCTCAGAGTATCCCAGGTTCAATCCCTGGCATCTCTAAGAACATAAGAACAGCCCTGCTGGATCAGGCCCAAGGCCCATCTAGTCCAGCATCCCATTTCGCATAGTGGCCCACCAGATGCCGCTGGAAGCCACAGGCAAGAGTTGAGGGCATGCCCTCCCTCCTGCTGTGACTCCCCTGCAACTGGTACTCAGAGGCATCCTGCCTTTGAGGCTGGAGGTGGTCTATAGCCCTCCAGCTGGTAGCCGGTGGTAGACCTCTCCTCCATTAAGTTATCCAAACCTTTCTTAAAGCCATCCAGGTTGTTGGTTGTCACCACATCTTGTGGCAGAGAATTCCACAAGTTGATGATTCATTGTGTGAAAAAAAATACTTCCGTTTGCTGGTCCTAAATTTCCTGGCAATCAACTTCATGGGATGAAATTGTTCTAGTGTTATGTGAGAGGGAGAAGAATTTCTCTCTATCCACGTTCTTCACACCATGCATAATTTTATAGACCTTGATCATGTCTCCCCACAGTCGTCTTTTTTATAAACTAAAAAGCCCCAGGTGTTGTAGCCTTGCTTCATAAGAAAGGTGCTCTAGGCCCCTGATCATCTTGGTTGTCCTCTTCTGCACCTTTCCCAGTTCTACAATGTCCTTTTTAAAATGTCGTGACCAGAATTGTATGGCCTTGCCATAGTTTTGTATAAGGGCATTATAATATTAGCCGTTTTATTTTCAATAGGTAGGGCTGGGAGAGACTCCTTCCTGAAACCTTGGAGAGCTGCTGCCAGTCAATGCAGAGTGTACTGAACTAGATGGATCAATAGTCTGACTCAGTATAAGGCAGCTTTCTATGTCCCTAATCCATTGTTTGGTGTTATGACTGAACCCTCTCACAGTAATGGATAATTCAGAGTATTGTGCCGAGTATGAAACTCATACTCCTCAGGCGTGGCTCATTGCCCAAGATAGGGCTTCCTTCTTGCAGAATTGCTTCCCAAATTAGTTTTTTGTAAAGAGGCCCTCAGATACAGCATCAGCAGGATCAAGAGAAAAGACATGGGCAATCAAACTCTGCATCTGTTTGAGGGTCAAAGTACGATAGATACAGTATTACCTTAAGGATGTGCTTTGCAAGCATATGCTTCTTTTTAAAAGTTAAATAACATTTGGATTGGGTCTTTCTGCAGATATGGATCATAGTAGGAGAAGTAGGGGACCTTTAATCATGCCCCCCTGCCGTTGACCAAATCTGGAACAATCCCTGCCTTTTTGCATGTTGTGCATATTGGGCAGGGCCTTCTCAGTCATTGCTTTGCAGTGCCCTCCCGATGGACATCTGCTTCCTGGCTTCCATGGCTACATTTAGGATGCAACTAAGGACTTTGCTATTTAGTCAGGCCTTTGTCCTCTAGGGGGTGCTGTTTTTACTACTGATGCTGCTTTGTGAGCTGTAAGTTATCGCTTTGTGTTTGTTTGTGTTTAATTGTTGGTTTATTATTATTTTAATATTTCTCATGTAAACTGTCTTGAGATATTTTATAATAGTCAGTATATAAATGCAACAGTAAATATTTGCAAAGTTTGTGGAGGGGGGGAACCTCTCATTGGTGTTTCCGCAGTAGTGGAAGCATGTAGCACAGAGATGTTTAGACCTGGGTCCCCAGATGTTGTTGGACCACAACATCTGGGGACCCAGGTTTGAGAACTCTTGATATATCAAGTTTAAAAAAATCAAACAAATGGACTGACGGTTGTGGTTTACTTTCTGTTAACACTACAGAGAATTGGGGAAGGTTTTCTAACTGATCTAAGCCAGCTAAAGAAGCTGCTGGATTTTGTCAACGATGAGGCCTTTATCAGGGACGTAGCCAAAATTAAACAGGTAAGAAAGGCGAGCATCTTAGCCAGACACACTTTTGTAGAGCTCCCAGCTTAGTCAGTGGTGGCACCCGAACAAAAACTGACGGGAAGCACAGAAGGGACCAAGAGCATTTATGGGTGGGCAATCCGTGCCCCACATATTAGATTTCTGAAACTGGGGGGTGGGGTGCTACGGGGGGCAAGCTTCCCCCACCAGAGTCATGCTTGAGCTTAGAGCAGGTTCTGTGTCTAGATTCCTGCTTAAGAGTCCCTGATCAACTCCTGATTTTCTTTTGCCAGGAGAATAAGCTGAAGTTTTCCACCTACTTAGAAGAACAGTACAAGATAAAAATCAACCCTTCTTCTATGTTTGATGTACATGTCAAGAGAATTCATGAATACAAGAGGCAGCTTCTCAATTGCCTGCATATCATCACTCTTTACAACCGTGAGTAGATTAACCAATGAAACAGTGACTTCAGGGCGTTTGAGTTCTTCTCAGTAAAAATAAATAAATCTGTGCCTAAATGTAGAAAACTAGTTTATCAAGGAGATAACCTGGCCCTCTTTCTCTTTCTCCCTGATGTTCTAGTTTTCTACTTGCAGGGAGGCTTTTGGGGAGCATTCAGATATAACATCAAACCACAGTTTGCCCAAACTGTGGTTTGCAATCCAGCTTCAAACCATGATTTCAGATCCTGGTTTGGTGGTTTCTCATAAACCGTGGTTTCTTGGATGGTGTTAGTTCGGACATCACAATTACTATTATAATAATAAATAATAATTAAACTTTATTTGTTAGCTGCCCCATACCTTGTCTGTAATCCTAAGAGATACAATCCAAAACCTGCTAGTTTAGTCTGCAAGCATTGCCTGAGTGCCACTTGCTCATCAAGATTGTGTTCCACTCTCTCAGTAGCTCAGGGCCGTGTGCAAACAGGAGGATGCATATTCAGGTGTTGGACATGAATCTCATATCGTTACAGAAGGGTTGGCAAATTGTTCTGCTCTGGAAGCCCAATATACAGGTGAAACTCGGAAAATCAGAATATCGTGCAAAAGTCCATTAATTTCAGTAATGCAAATTAAAAGGTGAAACTGATATATGAGACAGACGCATTACATGCAAAGCGAGATAAGTCAAGCCTTAATTTGTTATAATTGTGATGATCATGGCGTACAGCTCATGAAAACCCCAAATCCACAATCCCAGAAAATTAGAATATTACATTGAACCAAGAAGACAAGGATTGTAGAATAGAACAATATCGGACCTCTGAAAAGTATAAGCATGCATATGTATTCAGTACTTGGTTTGGGCCCCTTTTGCAGCAATTACTGCCTCAATGCGGCGTGGCATGGATGCTATCAGCCTGTGGCACTGATGAGGTGTTATGGAAGACCAGGATGCTTCATTAGCGGCCTTCAGCAATTCTGCATTGTTTGATCTCATGTCTCTCATCCTTCTCTTGGCAATGCCCCATAGATTCTCTATGGGGTCAGGTCAGGCGAGTTTGCTGGCCAATCAAGCACAGTACACTGTATACTTTTCAGAGGTCCGATATTGTTCTATTCTACAATCCTTGTCTTCTTGGTTCCATGTAATATTCTAATTTTCTGGGATTGTGGATTTGGGGTTTTCATGAGCTGTATGTCATGATCATCACAATTATAACAAATTAAGGCTTGACTTATCTCGCTTTGCATGTAATGCGTCTGTCTCATATATCAGTTTCACCTTTTAATTTGCATTACTGAAATTAATGGACTTTTGCACGATATTCTAATTTTCCGAGTTTCACCTGTAGAAACATCTCAAAAGCCAGAAGGTTCAAGATTTTGCAGGAAGCAAAATATGGTTTGCCTATCGCAAAGCCTAGGAGCAGGGGTGACCCTTTCATGCGGTGAGGTGGTTGCTCCAGGCAGTTCATTGTTAGCGTTCCAACCGGGTGGTAAGAGGCTCCCCTCCGTCACCATCAGCTGCATTCACCATCACAGCAATTCATTGGAGGCCTGCTTTAAAAACCAGATCTTCAATAAATGCAGGCAGGCAGGTAGGTTGGGAGTTAAACAGATTTCCCAGGGCAGGGAATTCTTCATCCTGGGAGTCCCCATGGAGAAGGCAGCTCTACTGATCAGTTCATTGATCCGGCAGCTATATATTTTGATTAATCTGGCAGCTATATAAACCTAAACATGTCCGTGTATATTTCCTCTTGAACGCTGCTGGTCTGCTCTTCTGAACATGTGTGGGTTAACTGCCATCGCCAACCTCTTAATTGCATTGCTTTTTTCAGGCATCAGAAAGGACCCCAAAAAATCCTACGTGCCAAGAACAGTTATGATTGGAGGAAAGGTAATGAGCTGGAGTTGCTGCCCAGGAGCGAAGACAGCGTTCCTCGGCATTTGGAGAGCTCCTGTGCATCCCTCTCCCCACTCTGCCCCAGAGTTGAAATTGGAGGCATACTTCACTCTTGCACCCACAGCTTTTGCTTTTAAGAGCTAAGAATGGCCTCCACCTCTGTGTTTCTGCAAGAGCTGCTGATTCAGGCATTCCTCTTGATTCCATTTCCCTTCCATGAAGCGAGGTGAAGCAGCTGCCTCAGGTGGCGGGTGCAGGGAGGTAGTGGGCCCCACTCTCTACCACCTCCCTGCCTGCCGCTGCCTCTCCTCTCTTTCCACCTTGCATTGGGTGCCTTCCATCAGCCTCCCCAAGGCCTTGGGCCGCCTCGGCCTTGACTGGAAGGTGACAAGCCCAGAACAAGGACTCGGCATGCAGTGACGTGACGGGCAGCCTGCTTTGGGGTTGGCTAGTTCTTGCTCAGTCTCTCCGTCGACATCCAGACTAATGGAGGGGTCTGTTCACGCCTAACACAAAAATCCGTTGGAAGGAAGCAAGGCCAAAAGAGCAGCTCATACAGAGAAGTACCAGCAGCCGCCTCTGTGGGCGAATGCTTCGGACTTGTGGAAACCTTTAATTAAACACAGAAATGAAACATTCGAATGTTCTATTAGGAACTATTTATTTCTTGAGACAGAGTGGTGGTTCTTTCATGGCGCATTAATGGGCCTTTGTAGATTTGCATGCAGGAAGTTCTGTGCATGGAGATCTGCATGGAGCTTGCTGCTTTTCTCCTAGACAGAAGCTTTGTGGTTAATTCATCCACATCACGCCCAGGCTTGAGGTGTTGGCATGATTCTGAATGCCAGTTTGTCCCCCTGGTTCTTTTCTATTAACATGTCTCTTCCTTCTTGACTTCCAGGCTGCTCCTGGTTACCACATGGCAAAACTGATTATCAAACTGATCACCTCTATTGGAGATGTTGTCAATAATGACCCTTACATAGGAGACAGACTGAAAGTCCTCTTTTTGGAGAACTACAGAGTGTCCCTTGCTGAGAAAGGTAAGATGACTCGAGAACGTTTGGCCTAATCTCCCAGACAAGGAAGAAAACATTGATCTTCTAAATTGCAAGTACCCTGCACAAGTGCAAGTCATAGAGCCCGGTCTCACGATCAGTAAGACCCAGTTTGGGAAGGGAAGCGGGGAGAGCGGGCTAAGCACACAAGCAGGGTGGGAACCATGGGCGGCTGGATCGGCTGCCCGCACGTTTGCCGGCTCTGTGATGGAGCCGGTGGGGGCTGGGGAGTTCGGGGGCCGCGTGGAAAATATCCACTTCCAAGGGCCCATGGGAGGCGGAAACGTTTTTCCAGGGATTAGAGGATATTGAAAGAAGTGTAGATATGGAATTAGAGCAGGAATTCAAAACAAACGACCCAAATTTTCCTCAGAAGAAACGGGCACTTATGATAGAGAGAATCCAGGGTCTCTTGAAACAATTTGCGGAATCAGGCCCCCCTAACCCCGAAAAGAACTCCCACAATTCCAAAAATTGAAACAGAAGAAATAACCTCGTACAAACCGTTAAATTCCAGTGAAATTCAGGCTCTGGCCCAGTTTGTAGGACCATTGGGAATGAGCACCTTCCCAACTTGGATTCCTAAGACATTTATTTATTTATTTATGCATGCATGTTTTATACTGCCCTTCTGAAATGGCTCAGGGCGGTTTACAATTAAAAACAGAAACCATTAAAACCAATAACAATTAAAACAGAAATATAAATATGAACACCAATTAAAAAGATCTTAAAAAGCAATTAAACTATTAGAGTTTGGCAGGCACATAATCTCATTGTATCTGATCTGAATGGGTTGGCTGCCAGCTGTTCAGATGATACTGTTGACCCCTCCTTTTTCAGAAACGGGAACAAAAAGGCGTGTCTCTGGGGACTTTATTCAGTTTAGATGCAGAGGTTCAGAACCTGCTTGTCCAATTACAAGGGGCTCAGGCAAAGATAAAAGATTTAGAAAACCAGATTGAGAATTCACGATTGTTTTAGCGTGCAGGGCATACTGGAGAAACCCCCGGAGCAGGGAGGCGGCTTTTCGCCTCCCCTCCAGGGGGCTACTCACAATCAGCAAAACCAGGTTTGTGGAGTGCTTGCTCCGCAAACCCGGTTTAAGGGGAGGGGTACTTAGGTGGGTCAACTGCAGGGAAGCAACCGGGCTCGGCTGCGAGCCCGGTGGCTCCCATAATCATCTGAAATCGGGCTAGCCTAGCCTGATTTTGGCTGATCATGGGAATAGCCTTATTGTGTTATGTTAGTGAACTTGCAGAATGCTGGAATGCGTTGGGTGCTGTGAACTGCAGCGGGCGCTGTGCTGAAGCAGCAGTTTGGGACAATACAATTGCAACAGTGGTACCCTGTTGTAAAGGGTATGTTTAAAATGAAAAGAGGGGATTTTTTCCAACTGGATTCTCTCTTTCACTCCAACCCCCATCCCAGTGATTCCTGCCTCAGATCTGTCTGAACAGATCTCCACTGCGGGGACTGAAGCCTCAGGGACAGGAAACATGAAATTCATGCTGAACGGTGCCCTTACCATTGGGACGATGGATGGTGCCAACGTGGAAATGGCTGAGGAAGCCGGAGAAAAGAATCTGTTCATTTTTGGCATGCGGGTGGAGGACGTGGAGGCGATGGATAAGAAAGGGTTTGTATGGACAACAGCATTATGGTGGGTCCATAGGAATGCCCTCCTGCAAATCTACGGTGCTACCACACTTAGAATACTGTGTACAGTTCTGGTCACCACCCCTTCAGAAGGATATTTTTGAGATAGAAAAAGGTGCAGAAAGGGGCATCCAAAATGATCAGGGGATTGGAATGATTCTGCTGTGAGGGAAGACCACAACGTCTGAACCTTTTTAGCTTAGAAAGAATGTGGGTAAGGGGAGACATAATAGAGGTGTGCAAAATGCATGGTGTAAAAATGGATAGAGAAAAGTTTTTGTCCCTTTCTGTTTCTCCCTGTTTTACCCATGAAATTCTGGGTTCACACAGGCAGCTCTGCAGGGCTCACTAATCCTGGTTAACCTTTTAACCAGGATCCCTGCGATTGTGTGAACCCAGCCTGGGTTAACAATTTGGGCTACATTGGTGCAGAAGTTAAGTTGGCTTGTTTCTTAGCAGACTGAATGCAATGGCTGACATGTCCTGCAGCGTAATACATTCAGTTCTCAACTACCCCACACCACTGAGTTTGTAAAACACACGCCCTCACAACAGTATTGGTGCACTACTACTTACTGTTGCTCCATCACACATTGCAATGTGACTTATGTCCTTCATGCCAGTCACGTCCCAACGTGCAATTGTGCCACAGTAAGTAGTAGCAGCTCGCAACATGGGAGCTTGTTAGACACCGTCCTTGGCATGGGCCACGGCTCGGAACCACCCGCGTTTCACTGTGGTCGATGTCAGCCAGTGACTTGTGTTCCTCCACCAAGAGAGATGCAGAGAAGGTAAAGGTTGTCCTTGTTTTCTCCTTCAGGTACAATGCTAAAGAGTACTATGACAGGATCCCGGAGCTCAGACAAGTTATCGACCAGATTAGCAGTGGCTTCTTCTCTCCGAATGATCCAGGCTGTTTCCAAGATATCGTTAACATGTTGATGTACCACGATAGGTGAGAGCCACCAATCCAGTCCCTTTTGTCTACTGTGAATTGTAACAGTGGTGGGCCATTTCTGTCACACCCTCGATCTCAGACAGTGAGGAGGAAGGGGAAGCTGTCAACTTTTCAGCAGATGCCGGGGTGTCTGAGGGGCAGAGCCTGGCTGTCAGTTTTCAAGAAACGGCTGAGGCAGATGATTCAGAGCAGGCACAACAACCTGAGACAGCAGAAACCGTGACAGACCAATCAGAAGAGGAGCTATGCAAGCAACCTCCACTGACTCCACAACAGAGGCATATTACAAGGCGCAGAACTCAGCTTGAAACTATCAGGAGGAGTAAACGCCTCTTGCAGAGGGCTGATAAGCCTTGAATTCCTGCCAGCTGGGAGCTCTCGGCTTGTACTATAAATTTCATCACCAGCTTTCTATTCACTGCTGGAAAGCAACGTTTGTCAACTTCCATGTTGACAGCTTGCAGCCAAGCCCGATAAAAAAGAATTGTGTCCGAGCCGTATCTGGTTTCTGCAGCTCCGTTTGATACTGTGAACTTCCCTGCCAGGTGGCCAGATACTGACAATTTCACTCTTCATCGCATGCATAGAGTCCCCTGCTCTGATCTCTTTCTACACCCTATTGGTCGATTTATTCTTGGCACTGGTATACCACTTGTCAGACAAACTTCCCAGAAAGGTTTATGTAAAAACTTCGATAAAGAACCATACACCAAGCCACATGTTTAGATCTTCATATGCTGAGCTCTTTAGGCTTTGCCACTTTTTTTCTTCTCTCCTCCCCTCAGAACAAGACAGTTCTTAGGTAGCCCTGTGGTGGCATTTGGGGAGGGAGGGCCCATCTCAGCTGGAACAGGGGAGCTGGATGGTGGCAGCTTCCCTGGCTATGTCGTCTCTCCTCTCCTCTCCTGAGCAAGTTGGTTCTTAGGTAGCTCTTAGGTAGGAAGTACTTTTTCACACAACATATAATCAACCTATGGAATTCTCTGCCACAAGATGTGACAGCCAACAGCCTGGATAGCTTTAAGAGGGGTTTAGATAAATTCATGGAGAACAAGTCTATCAATGGCTACTAGTCTGAGGACTATAGGCTACCTCCAGCCTCAGTGGCAAAATGCCTCTAAATACCAGTTGCAGGGGAGCAACAACAGGAGAGAGGGCATGCCCTCAGCTCTTGCCTGTGGGTTTCTCAGAGGCATCTGGTGGGCCACTGTGTGAAGCAGGATGCCTTGGGCCTGATCCCGCAGGGTTTTTGTCTGTTTACCAGCTGATGTTTACCCTTTGCACTTGTCAGCATTCACAAATGTGCACTCAGCAAACCTTCCTGCCCCAGGAGGTGTGAATTAATCTGAAGCTTAAGGAGGCCAAAATGTGAAGCAGGATGCTGGACTAGATGGGCCTTGGGCCTGATCCAGCAGGGCTTTTCTTATGTTCATATGATGTTACGTTTTTCAAATTAATTTGGGCATTTTTTAAATGGAAAGGCAGGGAATAGGTATATTCATAAATAAGTTCCATTGGTTATCCAATAAAATCCAATGAAGTTATCCAATGAAATGGGGCTGCCCAGAGACGTAAGTTTGGGCGGGGTATAAATGCAATCAATCAATCAATCAATCAAAAAAAATCTAAAGCACCACCTAAAGCATGCTGTTGGCCCATGATCCTTTGCACCTCTGGATCCACAGCATGCTTCTCTGTGCTTCCAGCTCATTAAAAAAACCCAAAAAACAGCCCACTTATACTCTTCTTTGTTGCAGGTTTAAGGTGTTTGCTGATTATGAAGCCTACATCAAATGCCAAGGGCAAGTGGACCAGCTGTACATGGTAAGGCTGGCTTTCGTCACTGTGTGCACTAATTTGCAGTCTGATAAGAAAAGGGGCATTTTTTTGTGGAGGAGATCGAAGACAGCCTCTGATATGGGGCAGCCCTTTCATGAGGCTAGGTGATGAGCGTTGGAAGTAAGAATTCGAAAGCATTGCTCTTAGCCCCGCAGTAACCTCTTCTGGCCACTAGAGGCATGAGGAGTTCTGTTGATAGGTCTTTCTTGGTCATTTAAGAGTCAATTAGAATTGTTCAGCTGTTGAAAGCTAGTGCTGGTCTGGGTATTTTGCTCTTTGTGTCTCTCTGTGTGTGTCTTACATAGGAAACTGCCATATACTGAGTCAGGCCATAGGTCTATCTAGCTCAGTATTGTCTTCACGGACTGGCAGCGGCTTCGCCAAGGTTGCAGGCAGGAATCTCTCTCAGCCCTATCTTGGAGATGCCAGGGAGGGAACTTGGAACCTTCTGCTCTTCCCAGAGCGGCTTCATCCCCTGAGGGGAATATCTTGCAGTGCTCACACTTCTAGTCTCCCATTCATATGCAACCAGGGCAGACCCTGCTTAGCTATGGGGACAAGTCATGCTTGCTACCACAAGACCAGCTCTCCTCTCCTCTCAAGTTATTGTTATTTGTTTCTCGAACTCAACCTGATGATGATCTGGTTTATCAACCTGATGATGATCCAGATAATCTCTTGGGTTAAACGTCTTTACCACCAGAGCATACTCTGCTGTGTGAGGATTTTAATGTTTCTCCTCACACTCTTCAACAACGAGACCGTCACACTATGTTTGTAGAGGGTAGGCCCCAGACTGTCAGGGTTGGATAACATGTTATGTTTCCATGGAAACATTGTCCCTAGATTTAACTTTTAGCAACCGTCCACTTATATGGGGGAAGGTAAAACGGCACCATTGAAATGGGAGCTGAATCTGTCCTCTGCTCCAGTGACCTCAGTTACGGTGTGATGGTGACGTTTTTGTCACCCATCAGCTACATCCCGGATTGCAGCCCATTTTCTTTGTCCTATAGTACTCATAGAAACATAGGAAGCAGCTTTAAACTGAGTCAGGCGGTTGATCCATCTAGCTCAGTATTGTCTACACTGACTGGCAGCAGCTCCTCCAGGGTTTCAGACAGGATTCCCTCCCATCTCTACCTGGAGGTGAACCTGGGATCTTCTGCATGTAAAGCAGATGCTCTACCACTGAGCTAGGGGTCCCATCCCCTAAGAGGAATATCTTACAGGCGTCAGTGCTTATATATTGTCACCCATCCAAGTACAAACCAGGGCAGTTCCTTCTTAGCCAAGCAGACAATTCATGCTTGGAACCAGAAGACCAGCTCTCTTCCCCATTCGCAGCCATTGAGAATGGAGCCAAGCCCCACCTATTAAACAACATTTACTAATTCTATATATATTTATATACTGCTTTCCCACAAAACCTTTCAAGGTGTTTTACATAACAAAAAGAATGGCGGTGGGGGGGAATGGTTCCTTGTCCCAAAAGGGCTCACATTCTAAAAAGAAACACAAGGCAGAGACCAGAAGCAGCCCTTGGAGACATGCTGGAACAGTTAGGCACAGTTACTGTTCCCCTGCGGAGTTCCCAGAGACGTAAGTTAGGATGGGGTATAAATTTAATAAATAAATAAATATAAGAGCGCCACCATTGGAAAAGGTGCCTCTTTGCCCAGCTAGCAGGGATTCTTATTCCGTGGTGCAGCACTTGAATAGTGGTGGTGGTGTTAAAAGCATTTATATCCTGCCTTCTCTGATGCCTGGAGCCAAGGACATCACTAATTGGATTATCCTTCCCACGTGCTCCCAGGCAGGACTAATAGAAATGAGTTACTAGCCATAATAGCCCGGGACGGATAACCCCGCCCAATTCTTTTAGTCCTGCTGCGCTCCTAGGCAGAGATCATTCGTATCTACTCTTATTTCTATTACCTTTACATAGGCAGCTGCCAAATACTGGGTCAGACCATTGGTCCATCTAGCTCAGTATTGTCTTCGCAGACTGGCAGCGGCTTCTTCAAGGTTGCAGGCAGGAGTCTCTCTCAGTCCTATTTTGGAGATGCTGCCAGGGAGGGAACTTGGAACCGTCTGCTCTTCCCAGAGCAGCTCCATTCCTTAAGAGGAACATCTTACAGTGCCCACACACCAAGTCTCTCATCCATATGCAACCAGGGCTGACCCCGCCCAGCTTTCTCTGTGCTCTCCTTATCGTTTACTTTTACTGCCGATATCCTGCCTTTTGATCAATAAGACACCTAGGATAGCCAAAGAAACACTGCGCTAGACTGAAGCCAGAACGCTGGGAACTGGTTGCTTGACCACTGTGCAAATTCCAAGATTGTCAGGCTTTCCAATCGTCTTCACATTTTCTTCCTAGAATCCAAGAGAGTGGACTAAAAAGGTAATCAAGAACATTGCATGCTCTGGCAAGTTCTCCAGCGACAGGACAATTACGGAATATGCCAGAGAAATCTGGGGCGTAGAGCCTTCTCCTGTGAAGATCCCTCCACCCAACATTCCCAGGGAGTAACCTGCCAGAGAGGTGCATGCAGACATCCTAATTGGCTAGCCTCTGAGGCACTCCTGCTTCCTGACAAATGTTCCACAGGTGAATTCAACGTGCATCTTACCACTCGTTGATCGTCTCATATTTATAAAAACATGGTGGTTACTTGAAATGGAGATGACTGGTACTCTGGAGGAGGAGGGGAAAGTGCAGAAGAGTATTTGCATGTACTGTGTATTGAGATGGTACCTGAATTTCCAGACCCTTTTGTTCCTATGCCAGTCCCCCTGCTTAGCTCATTAGGAGATGCCTACATCTGTTTGCAAAGTCAGCTTGCAAACCAAGCCAAGTCTTGGATATGGTGGTGGTGGTGGCTTCTTGAATTATTTCCCCAGCATAAACAGTGCTGCCCTCTGGATGGATGTTAGCTGGTGGCCTTCTCAGACCCAGGAAGGCAGAGTGTCCAAATGCTTGCTTTAATGAGGTTTCAGTCCGATCTGTAGTAGGACCCTCGTTGACCCTTTAGACGCTTCCCATCAAGGCACTCCCATTTCACTGAGCCGTTTGCAGGAGCTATAATTAATGTTCATGTTTTTAAAATCCAAAAATGCTAAAATGACTGCGGCAGTGGGATACGTGCATAGTCTGAAAGGCTGTTGGGGAATATATGTGGTATTAATATGTGGACCTTCTGCATTTTCCCTCGATGTCCTCTCTATTGCCTATATGAAACCAAACGTAGCTTGCCAGCCATGTTTTTGGAGGCCTGCCAAGGGCTTGCCAGTCTCCAAGCAATACAGACAGGAGTCTTATTCAGTCCCTGGTAGACTGCCATGCTTGACTAGAGAGGGCTGCCTTCAGCTTGGTATTTCACAAGCAGTCTAGGCTTGCTGCAGAGGTTGCTGGAAGGGCCATTTCTTAGTCGTCTTCTGCTGTACTTGGGACGTCATGCAGTCATAGCTCCCCTTCCAGTCTAGTAGCCTTTATGCATCTGGACTGTTCCTTGACATCACGTTGAAAGAGGACAGCACCTCACATCCAAGGCCCTTGAGTCTTAATGTCAGACAACAGCAACAGTCTTTCTTTCATCTAGGACTCTTCTTGCCATCCTCCATGCTCCTAAGCGACACATCCACTTGGGCCTAGACTGGCAACTTTGCGCTTTAATTCAAAATACTAGGATCTGAAATGTATGCCAAATGAATGTACATTGCTATTAACTTCCAGAACCAGAGGGTTCATTAAAAATGCTATTCTCCTTTTCAGACAAAGAATTTTATCTTGTTAGTAGATAGTTTTACAAAATGTTGAAAAACACACTACGAAGGATTAAATTGCCTCATCTTTTCTTCTCCTCATTAAACCGATTCTGACAGTTGCTTCATACATGGTCACAAGTGACAAACCCATGGGTGTAGCAGTGGGCTTTATCCACATTCTTCCTGATCAGATGGCTATTCTAGTCAGCAGCTCCAACAGGCGATCAGTGTGGTCAAAGCTGTCTTTTGACTCCATTGGCAATTGTGGACATGGAGTCTATGCACCAAGGAGACCCAAGGCATGCAAGTTTTGGTGCTGAAATATCCCCTCAACAATGGATTAAATGTAATAAAACAATTCTTGGCAAGATCAGTTCATAACAATTACAAAAAGTTTACTGTTGCATCATTCTGTAAAACAGGAGTTCTCAGACTTGTGTCCCCAGATGTTGGACTACAAAAAATGTTGCTGGACTACAATGGCCTTCAGCCATTGTGGCTGGGAATGATGGGAGTTGTAGTCCAACAACATCCAAGGACCCAAGTTTGGCATAAAACATATCCTTATAAAAACCCAACATCCTTCATTGCCATTTTCATTATGATCATATATATTTTCATCTTAACATCTGACACAGTTTTATCACAATATATGCAAAGGAGGCAAGCTTACTCTTTTTTGTCAGTATTTTTGGTGGCATCTGAATAATATAGCATTCTGTTGCATGGACCATAGATTATACTCAGTTAAGAGCCTGTGCTAGATATTTCTATCTCATATATATATGAATTGTAGCTATGCAGATCGAGTAATAGCGGATTTATTTCACAATATGCTTGAATGTTTTTGTGTGTGTGTGTGTGTGTGTGTGTGTGTGTGTGTGTGTGTATATATATATATATATACACACACACACACAAACATTCAAGCATATTGTGAAATAAATCCGCTATTACTTGATCTGCATAGCTACAATTCCTCCTTGCATTAGTTTTCAAACTTTCTGCCTTTGAGGATCACTTTCTATCGCAAACCATTTGCCAAGGAAACCACCTCTTCTTCATTTTCCATGGAACCCATGTGTGTTGCAAGGGATTCTGGGTCACATTCTAGAAAATAGCCTCTGTTCAGACAGGGCCTGGTTTGTTGCTTCGTATGTGTTCCTCCTGGTGAACTGAGTGCATCCCAGCATGGCCAGAAATAGCACACAGTGTTGGGCGAGATCAGTAGTGGTGGGCCAGATGTCTTGCAGGGAGGTTTGTCGGCCACTACGGATCTTCTCATTGAAGAACCCCTGATAGGCTTTCACAGAACATCCCTAGAACACAATTTGCAACACCTGGCATAAGATTCTTTCTGAATGAGTATTTTGATACTGCTGTAACTACCAACTGGTG
This sequence comes from Hemicordylus capensis, assembly GCF_027244095.1. Taxonomy (NCBI): domain Eukaryota; kingdom Metazoa; phylum Chordata; class Lepidosauria; order Squamata; family Cordylidae; genus Hemicordylus; species Hemicordylus capensis. Next base: position 435,811,202 of record NC_069657.1, on the reverse strand, counting down.
CCTAAGAAGGCTCTACTTGCAGGATGTATTTTGACAACTGAAAGATACCCCCTGCGGTCCCCACGTATAGATACACACTTCCTGATTATCAGATTCAAGTTCATTTTATCCACCAAACGTGTCTGCATCCATGATTTAAAACGGGTAGACAACCTTGGTTCTCCAGCTGCTGCTAACCTACAACTCTCATCATCCCCAGCCACCATTTGTTGTGCCTGAGGATTCTGGGAATTGTAGTTCAGCAGCAGTTGGTGAACCAAGGGCGGCTATCCCCAATTTAAACCTAGGTTGCTCAGCTCCAAAATGTGTGCTGTCGTTTCAGATGTTGACGGTTAAGAATTAGTGTTTTGATACCTGCTTTAGCTAAAATCTTATAAGAATGTGTGGCCGACATGATGTGCAGTGTCTTGACAACGCTAACAGCCACATAAGGGCTGCTGTAGATGTGTAAGGCAACCTCTGTGCTATTGATGATGAGCTGGTGTGAAAGCAGTGCTGCTACACCTACATTGGGGTGAATGGGAATAAATGCAGCAGCAGCAGAAAGGTCAGACACCTCGCGTGTCCTCAGCAGCCCTGAGGTGGTTCATAGCACTGCCAAGACACTGCACAGCATGTCAGCCCTGTGTCCCCTCTAGGCCCACCTGTTGAAGAGTCTTGTCCATCCTTTTCTTGCAACTTTGACCTGTAGATGTTTACAAACACAAATGTCAATGCTGTTGCCCTTTCCCAGTCCAAACAGCTGTGTTGACTGGCAGCTGAATGCTGTATATCAGGGCCCTCCTGCAGATGTTGGCCTACAATTCCCATAATCCCTGGCTATTAGCCACTATGGCTGGGGATTATAGGAGTTGTAGTCCACAAACAACTGGGGGTGGGTGGGGCTAGGTTGAGCAGGTCTGCTGTATATGGAAATTTAAAAGCATTTTTGTTTGAGGCAATGTACAGGTTCTCTCTTTGGTGCAATGCCTCTAATGGCTCATTCACACAGACAAATCACCACGTGGTGGTAGTGGTGACGTTCCCACATGCATATGGGAATCAGCCCTTGGGGCAGTTAAGACAAGGGCTATCCTTGGCAATCTCATTCTGCAGAGTAGATTTACAGTCTGTGCTCTAAGTGGATCATTCCATTCTTGTTCTTCAAAAATAATGCACTCCCACTAACTCCAAGTGTTCTTCCCAGACAGAGCCGTCATTGATGTCCCAGATAATTTCATTCTGCAGCTCCAGGTTCACGGCCCATTGTGTTTGCAAAGGCTCCACTCTACACACTCATCTCTCACTCACTTCAAAAGGTCTTCCCCATTCACTTCAGCAGAGGAGCAAGACTGCTTGTATCCTTTTGCACTTACAAAGCCATCCTCCACTGAAGTGAATAGGAGAGCCCTTGCAGATACTGGAGGCATGTGCAAAGTGTGTAACATTCCGAGCTGGGGGTTCTGGGAGGGATGCAGGTTGCTTGCAGAATGCAGTGATGTGCATTAATAAGGTTAAATTCATCCGTCCGGAAATTGTTTCTAAGTTGATCAGTGTTTATGTCTGTTATGCAGCCCATATCAAAGAAGAGAATAAGATCATGTGTCCTCACTTGGCAAGATGATTTACTAAAGATATTATGGGAGTGTTTTTTTTTTGGTTTAAATCTGCTTTGAGCCACCATAAACACCACCATTTATTTCTGTCAATAAAGCCCTATCATGCCGTGAGTATAAGATGTATATGCATGCAGACATTCCCAGCTCTTGTGTGTTTTGGCTCTGCGCCTTGTCTGACAATGTGACATCATGTTACTGAGATGTTCTGGTCTGTATTGCAACATTGTGAGCGACTCTTTCTCCAAAGATGGCTCTTTTCAAACAAAGAAATGTTGTGCAGAAGAACTGGCGGTGACTGAATCTCTGGCTTACCAAAATGCTCCATTGCTTGCAAAATAATTATATTTGCCACTACCATTGCACTTTCAAAACTGTGGGACTTTCAGTTTGCGTGTCTGTGTGTTTCTAATGTATTACTGTTATTCTCCTGTGCTTTCAAAATTATTAAAACAAATCACACAAATGTCCCTGAACTTCTATCTTTTATCTTCCCCTGATAAGACCAAATTACCAGCTACAGGATGCGATGGCTACAAAAAGATTTAGCTATGAAAAACTGACTAGGCCCATAGTTTTCTAACTTTGTGCCTTACCTATCAGCAACAAAAAAATTTCAAAGGCACTCCAGGCTGAAGCTGCCAAGCTGAAATTCCTATGCAGATTTGACTCTTTCCAGGACAAACAACACATTACAAAGTTAAGCATACTATTAGACCAGAGGCGCACAACTCAAATGCCCTGGTGGGCTGGAGCCAACCACAGCTTCATGTGTGGGAGTCGAGGTCAACTTTCAACACACTTATTGCATTAAAATTCATTATTAAAAATATTAAAGTCAGAACAAAAGGCTGGAGTCAGGGGAAAAGGTGAGGGGAAAGAGGGAAGGTATCAGTGGGCCCAGGGCAGGGGGGCGGGACAAGCAGCCAACTGCATTGAGGTACCACTGCTCCTCAGTAGACAGGCCAAGAGCTCTTCATGGCGCCTGCTGCAGGATATTCCTACCTGGGGGGCCGTGGGTGTAGCACCTATTGGACAAGCAGGGACAAATGTTCCTGGGCCCAGAGGGTCAAGGGGCCCCCAAGCAGACCAAGGGCATGGGTGGCAGCGGGGGAGTTTGTTGCCCTGCTCCTCGTGTCTGACATCAGATGTAGGGGTGTGGCTGGGGACGCATGCTTTGCAGGCACAATGGAAGGGGCCCACTCTGAACATTGTGTCCCTGAGCCCCTGGGGGGCCCATATCTGCCCCCCCGGGCCTTACGTTTTGCAGGCCTGCATTAGACTGATTGTGCACAACTTTTCCTCCATGGTGAATCAGCAGCCAGAGGGGGCCCAATGCTGATCGGAACCATGGCAGAGGCAAAGGATTAAAACCTTCGTGCCTGAAGCCGCAGTGTTGATGTGGATTCCCTCCCCCATCCCCACTGCTTCTATTTAGTACAGAGGTTAGCTCTGGTTATGTGCTAGATGCCACCTCCATGTAGCAATAAAGTGCAGGGTGTTCATCTTGCTTTGCCAGCCCATTACCGGGCACACTCACTGTGACTGGACCTTTTAGTTTTTCCACTTAACCTTATTTCGTTTTGACCCTGCATCATCATGGCAGGGGACTCCGAACCTTGGGTTTCTAGCCGTTGGACTACAACATCCATCATCCCCATTGTCCAGGGAATGTTGGGAGTTGTAGTTCAGCAACAACTGGGGACTCAGGGTAATGAGATCAACCTCTTGTACTGCCAGGCCTTCTAGTCTCACTGTAATAACATCCCCCTCCTCCATCGTGTCTTCGGTCTAGGCCCCTGTACAGTCATCTTCCACATGAGGACACCACTTTATGTAGCTGAGAATCTGAGCTTATTGGCACAACACAATTTCTGCCCCAATATGCCTGTCTTCAAGGTAGCACCAGACTTGTTTTGCACTGCTATGGTTTGACACGATACTAGTGTGTGTGTTTTGAGTGTGTGTGTTTTTTAACCAGGTGAGGTGATTACAGTACAGCAAGAGGCCCAAAGCGGGACAGCAGCAATGCTTGTATATTCCCAGGGTGTACTTAAGACTTTCCAGGTAATGTTTCATGGTGACAAGAGCAGCCTCCTCCCAGGTGGGCAGGAATTACACCAAGCCTTCATTATGCCCTCTTCCAGTACTTGCAGAGTTCTGTAACTGGAGGTGGGATCATTACAGAACACAAGAGCATTCAATTTTGCTTGGTCATCTACCACAGGAAGATACAAGACCACCACACGCAATGGATGACTGGCAATTCAAAGAGCTTCTCCCACCTACACTTATGCCAGTACAACTTATACATACCCTCACCACTGGATAACCAGAAATCTCTTCCACATGCTGGAAGCTAGCTCAGTTTCTGACAAGTGTTAGGGCATTTGCACGCGACACTCTTAAACCCATTCCGTTTCCTCTTCCCAGAGAATCCTAGGAATTATGTGAGGGATGGGGGGAGAGGGCTGCCTCCAAACATTAGTTTCCAGGATTGTTTGAAGGAACAAATTGAAAGGAGCAGGTTAAAAGCCATTTGCAATGCAGATTGCCCCTGAGGGGGGTACGTTATAGGATAGGAAGCTTCTCTGACTACAGTCTGAGAAAAACAAGGTAATTTTCTGTTCCTGCTGCAGGTGGTAGATGGCAGGATCCTTTTGTCATCCTTTTGTCACAGTGAGCAATCTCTTGTAGGGATGTGCCTGAAGGGCGGGGGATGTGCCCCAAGGGCAAGGAAGTGCCCGAAGGGCGGGGGATGTGCCCAGCACCCTCCCCCATCCTTAACGTTACTCTCCCCACCCCTCAAACTTCCCCTGCCCAGTTCCGTGCACATCCCGCTATCTCTCATTTTTGTTAGGCACCTCTGCCTACTTCATCATTCCACTAAGAACAGGAGAGTACAAGCAAAGCACACACCCTACAGGTGGTATCATCCCACACAGAAAAACACAAAACCTTATTGGATTCAGCAATATGTCACAATATCAGAGAATCCAGGTACTATAAGGTAATGGTTTAATATAAATACTGATACTGATAATTAAACTATATATTTGAAAGCTATCACAGCTACGTAAAATATAGTTAATCAAGGTCAATAAAATATATCAATATATCACAACAAGGTTCATGGAAAATGAAGAATAAAACCTTGCAATAGTGATCACTATGTCCAATGTAGAGAATTAAATCAGATTACTCATTTCCAAAGTACCACACTATCAATGGATGGGAGAAGCAGACACAAATATTCCCATGTGATTGCAGTATCACATATTGATTTAGAGATGAAATATCCAGTCTGTGTCATCCCACCCTACCATTTTAGGAAGAACTTTTATCTTTATTTAAACAACTTTACATATGTTGAGAGAGAGAGAAAGTGTTGGCAGCTTTGGCTCAGAAACTCGAGACTGCTTCCACATAAGACCTTTGAGACTGATTGTGTAGGAGTGTGAGAAAGCAAGCAGATGGTCAATTTTGCAAGGGATATTTGTTCTAGACTAGAGTTTCTCAAACTTGTTGGACCATCACACAATGGCTGGAAGGGATCCAGGTTTGAGACCCCTTGGTCTAACCACTAAGCAAGCACAATATACTGCGCTGCCCAGAGAGTATTCCATTTCATTCTTAGCACTCAGATTTATACAGAGAGCATAGACAATATTATGTTGGAGAGAAGGGTGTGGGGAAGTGGGAACCTTCCTATTCTGTAGCTAGAAGTATGCCTATTTGCAATCCAGGTACTAGTTAACTCAGAGGTTCTGGATGATGATGTTGATATACAACTACTCCCATTATATCCAGCAACAATCGCCTTACCTTTGTGGCTAGGGGTGATGAAAGTTGTAGTCCATCATTTGGGGACCAAAGCTTGAGAACACCTGTGTTAAGCCATGATACAAAAGTTAAAAGTGCTTTTAAAAAATACCCCCTTCCAGAACTGTGTAACAACTATTAACTCTAGGTATAAAATCCTGAAATTATGAATAGCCAGCAGAGGGAGACAAATTACCTCCATCTGTTTATTTATGTTTGTAACCTGCTCTTTGTCCAAGGAGCCCAGAGTTACATGTACATGGTTATGTTTATCCTCACAACAACCCTGTGAGGTAGGTTAGGCTGAGAGATACATAGCTGGCCCAGACACCCAGTGAGCTTCATGACTGAATGGGGATTTGAACGCGGGTCTTCCTGGTCCTACTCCAACACTATGCCATACTGACTCTCTGTTTTACAAGAAGGGGCCAATACTATATCTGAAGACAAGACACAAAAGAGGAAAGAAGGGAGAGATAGGTTGTCAGCTTAATCCGGGGGTTTGCAACCTTATGTAGCCCAACCCAGATGTTTGGCTACAATTCCCATAATGGCCAAAGCCATTGCAGCTAGGGATTATGGGAGTTGTCGCCCATCATCATCTGGGAACACTATGTTGTGCACTGTGGTCTACAGAGCATGTGCTTTTCCAGAAATGTAGTACAGCCAAGCATGTGAATGATGGAACTTTTTGCAAGGAAACAGAAAACCTATTTGATATTCCACCAACTCTGGATGCATTCATACTGCACTCGAAGTGGGCTGCTGCATGCCAACCGAACATAGCAAGTCTCGCTGAGTGTGATGTGGTGTGCGGGGGAAACGCTTCGGACATTTCCACCTGTTGGGAGTTGAAGTCTAACAACATCTTGTGTACCAAGGTTGAGAACCCCTGATGTAGACAGTGTAGTAAGTAGCAGACCTCTTCCATAAGGCTTACTATTTCTCCCTTTTTTAAAAAATGCGACTAGTTGAATGAAAGCCTGGATTCTCTTATTAAATCAGGCTAGGAAGCCTGCACTAGGACTTGGAAGACGACCCAAAGTTTTGAAAATTAATTTGGCAGCCTTGGCTGTTATTGACCAACTCCATTAGCATCAAACTGGCAAACTGTAGCTGTGGAAGAAGACTAGCTTGCCAGCGTCTCCTAGCTGGAGAAGGCTAAGCAAGGAAAACTAGTAACAAAATTATAGATCACAGCACCTGCAACTAGTAAATCCTCAGGCTTAGGACTAGAGAAACCACCCATCTTCTACTCAAGTGCAGAATTATGATGGTATAAACATTTACTATATATCAAGGAGTGGCATCTAAGTGAAGCATAACATAGCTCTGCGGACTTTGGAAGAAGAAAAAATTAGGGCTGAGAGGGGACGATTGGACCTCGTGCTATGGAAAGTAGTGTGCAAGGAAAAGGTGGTCACCAGTGGGATAGTATTGGATTGCACAGAAGCCAACAATCATACCTAATGAGTCTCTTCCTCAGACTTTACAGCTGCTGTAACTGGGTGCTACTTTTAAAGTTGCAACCAAGTGGGTTGCTAACAAATAAGATCAATTATCCTGATAAAGGTTGGATTAAAATAAGCCCCTTGTTATTTCTTCATTGGCCAAAGGTAAGCACAGCAGGCCAAATCCTGAGTGTCCTTTGGAGAAAACATTTCTGCTCATGCAAGCTGCATGCTCATTTCAGACTTGCACCACTCTTTGCCTGCCCTACCCCTACTTGGCACATTCCACTCCACTGATGATGTTTAAAGTGTGTTCTTGTAAGCAACCTTGAACACTTTATGGAAAGGCAAATGAGAAATATTCAAACATTCCACACACACACACCCAGCAACCCTCAGGAGTGGCTTTCTGGGGTGCACAAGAAGCTCCAGCAGGAATTAAAGAGGAAAGCCCAGTTGCACAAGCAGAGCACCTCAGACAGTTCTCTGGACTCTGCTCAAGTTTATCCACCCATTTTAAACTCTGCAATTCTTTGTATGTTTAGTCACTAAATTTTTCTAGAGGTCCTCCAGCTGCTCTGAAAGCTCATAGCTTCTACTTTAAAAAAAAAGGGGGGGGGAGAAATCAGAAGTCATTAATTTTATTAAAACTACACACTTTTGAGATAAACATTTCAATTTCAATGCATATTACTGGCCTAATAATTGGAACGTACGTGTCGGAATAAACAGCTCTGGTGCATGCTTGGGAATCTAATTGTTGCTGCATGGGAGGAGTTGACATTTCCATGCTGGTTTGCACTTTTATCAACACTAAGGTGACAAGCAGCAGCAGCAGCAGCAGCATTAGATGGAAATGTACCATTTGTTTCAACAAAATAAGTCAAAATAGCGTTTCTGTCCTTGTCAGTGCAGTAAACAAAAGTGCATGAAGTGGGCAAGATCGAAATTGAAGAGGCACAGTTAGCTCAAAGGTTATTGTGAGTCAAAACCTTGGTAGACCTCTCTGCAGCAGAAAGTCTCAAGCCAAAGGACAAGCCACTGCCTGCTTTGCAGTTATGATGAATCTGCAAGATGGATTTTAAAGCACGCAAAACCAATTGCATTATTCTGTATACAGACATTAGCAAATAGCGCCTTCTATATACTTCAGGCTTGAGAACTCACTTCTGAACACTAGTATCTAAGACTACTATGCCCAATATTGTACATTTATGGAATGACACTTCAGGGGCTACTGTAAAGCCATCTGCTTGGGGCCCTCTACTGCCCCTAAGTTCATTCACTCCCATTCATAGAATCTCAAACTGTCTACCATGCCAGCCTGCATGCATGAACCCAGAATCCTAAAAGGAAGAACATCATGAACTCATATCTGGTTGTGTGAGAGCAGTGGTGGGGTGAGATGGGGGACAAATGGTAGGTTTTAGTAAGGGTCATAGTGAACTGGAAGCCATCTGGGGGCTTAAGGTCTAGCTCATTCCATGAAGTATCTTCTGTGAAGAGCTTCACAGTTAGCCCAATACCAATCAGCCAATGTGTGAAAGTTAATAAACCTAACAACGTATTGGGCAAACAACCAAGATGATTATAGATCCTACCTAAGCAAACACCCCCATCTGTCCACTATCCAGCACCCTCTTGACACAAGAGCTCCCATTTTACAAGGGTCAACTCCAGTAACCACTGATCCATGACTAATCTCATGGAGGCAAAAGAACAGTTGGCCAAGGCCAAGAAGAGGGGAACAAGAAAGCCAGACTTGGCATTTATGACCATCCATCACCTGGCTAACTTTCAATATAGAAGAACTTTGTGTACTAAATTCTTGGGCTGGGCATGTGCCAACTGAGGGGAACATTCAAGGCTGGTCAGCAAGTTTTCATATACTTGTTTTCACCGATATAAAAATATAAAACTAAACCAAGGTTTACTCTTAAGCAGAAAGGAATAGTTTTAATGAACAATGATACAATTTTGTTAACGTGTCCAGCCTTCAATAACTTTGGTTGGTCTGGATCAAATTTGGGCTTTTAGGTAAAGTTAATATTTTTGTTATTGAGCCTATTTTTAAGCTAGAAAGCCTGCTCTATTCCCAATAGGAAGAAAAAAAGTAGAACTTATCAAAAAGGTATCATCTTCAAAGTTAGTGTTCATTTTAATATACTCGGTTGAGTCCTCTTCAGATGTTATACAACATAGATCACCTCTTCAGGCACGATCATGGAAGCGCTTGCCATCACAGAGATGGTGTATGCTGACTTCAGGTGAGCAGCAAGCTGCTATGAATGACTGATGGGGCCCTGTTTCAGATGCTGTACTTCTATACAACGTCTTTGTAGAACATCTTAAGAGGGCTTCTTGTACTTAGGGGGGGAAAGGACTTTTGATCAGCTCTAATGTACCTGAGTATTTTTATGGAATGGCTGGATTGAAATGTGGGTGTGAAGCATCATGATTATGAAGGATGGATACCAATTTTCTCACTATCAAAGTGCTTGTGTGTCTCTCTCTATGATTAGAGGAGACTGGAAGACATAACCACAGAGGAAAATGAACTCTCCACCCCACCTAGACTTCGATTAGGCACTCTTCCTTCTGTTTCCAAAAATGTTCTTCAAATAACTGAGTGTGTAATTTGTAATCAATACATTTTACATCACTTAAGGAATCTGTGCATCTAAAGAAAAGGTCTGGAGATAAAGAAAATATTTAAGGAGGTGTCTGCATATGAGGTATAATAAAGTTTTTTATGCATTTGTATATGAGGAAACTGCTATGCAACTTGAAAGCAAGGCAGCAGAGAAACGGAATCACTATCACTATTAAATAGTTGCCTCGTTTTAAAGAAGAAATATCCTTCATTTCATTTTGAAATGTTTGCTTTTAACCATTCCAATCTCTGTAGTTTCTCTAATTTAAAAACCAAAAAATCCATCAGCAACTCCCCAATTAGAAAAGACACACGCACACACAAAAACCTGGCGCTGAACTAAATTCTATCAAAAGAACAACCTGCAACACAGGTATGCTAGGTGCAGCCCTGAAAGATTAACAGCTACGTTTTTGCAGTTCACCACAGTCCATTTGCATTTCAGAGTGCAAGTTTTTTTCTTCTTGTAAAGAGCAGTTGTGACCCAAACACATATTTGTAGGAATGTTCATAACTTGGGGAAAGGCGGTGGGGGGGGCGGTGGCACCAAGTGTCTCTTGTGCTTTTACTTAATTGTTCTGATTGTATTGGTTGTTCTTTTAAGGGGAGAGAAGTTTGAAGACGCCTCTCTTTCTTCATATCTACTGTCTGTCCCAAGTGCTTGGTTTCCAAAGGTATGCATTAGGACTGAAGCAGGAATCCGTGAGTTATCCAGTGCCTGGGTTTAAAAGAGTGGCAGCTTTTCTTAAAGTGACCCAATTTTAATTCTACCATGCGGGTAGCTTTCAATGACGATGCTCATGTTTCAGTTTTCCCAAAAATTCCCTAGGAAAGAGAAATAAAGCATTAGCCATTTCCATAGTGCCAAATGTTTTGTACTTCTTTCATTCTCTTCCCATTTACTCTTTTGGAGTCAGTATTTTTCAGGACACCAAAATCAGTCTTTTTATGTAGTCAGGTTCTCTTCATGTAAGGTAACCATTCTCTTTCCAAGATGGGCCCATGCTTGAAAGAAAAAACTGACAAGGGGAAACACACTCACTCACTCACTCTCACTCATGTTTAGGACAGACACAACCAGTCCTATCAAGTTAATACCCAGACCAACTATGGTAGTGTCCATCCCCTAATAAGATTTTGATCAGCAGAATAACCTAGTGGAGATGGAAATGGGACCATCAGAAAAGTGGCACATGACAGAGAAGGTGGTCATATCGGTCCAAATTAGACACAGAGCCAGTTTATTCATGTGTCCGGCCCATTCACATATAGAGTGGAGAGAGTGTGCACAAGAGAGAGTTGATTGAAAGGTGGATGTGGGGAGGAACCCTCACAAGCCTTACTTCCTATGCTCCAACACTTCAGATATTTCCAATATCTGAGCCAATCTGGGAGAAAAATACCTGAAGTGCACAGGGAAATACGAAGTCATCTTCTTGTGATACAAACTCAGACAACTAGCCCATCTAGCTCAGTTTTGGCTGCATTGACTCATAGCAGCTCTCCAGAGTTTCAAGCAAAGGTCTTTCCTAGCCCTACATGGAGATGCCAGGGACTGAACCTGGGACCTAATGTGTGCAAAGCACATGCTCTAACGCTAAGCTCTGCCCCGCTCCACCCCGTAAGGTGATGGGTGGGGCAAGTGTCAACATCTTTCGCCTGAGGGTATCTTAACATAAAAGGCAGATGCTCACCCCCTGCTTAATATATGAAAGGAGCAGGCATATGAACAAAACAGCTGCCACCATCACATCCAGTCTGCTCCCCGGTCTCTACACACACAGTCCGAAGTTAGTTGATAATGACAATTGCCCCATCATTTCAACACCAATTTTATAAGGAAAGTTTTATGAGAAACACACAGAAAAGGCACCATTAAGGGAAGCATATATAACCATAACAAATATAATTATAAAAACAGCAAAAAGGCTAACACTCTTACATATATAAAGAATCTCTGCTCAAAGAAAACAGGACATTACAGTATATGGAAAGTAGGTAGCCAGAAGCAAGTGGGAGAGTTAAAGCCCCCATCTTTCTTGAGGCTCAACTCAGATTCACTCTCTTGTAAGGAAAAGGGGCCGGTTAACTTACGCATAGCTGCTTCTTTAGAACACACACACACACACACCTCAGTTCATATTCTAATGATAGCTAGTATGGCATAATGACTAAATATGTGAGTGGACAAGTCCCTGATTCCCTCTCAGCACCCCTTCCCCAACATAATATTAGAGGAATACCGGCTTGCCTTGCAGGATTGTTACACAGATTGTTAGTATGTATGTGAAGTACTCTGAAGAGTCAAGAAAACTCTGTACAAATGCCAGGTATTATTATTACAGGGCATTACAGTTCGGAGTGTGGAGCGGGCGAGAGATTGGTTCAATATCTAATTTAATTTATCCTGTGTTACCTCAGTACAGTTTTAAATTCTGTACAGTATTTACAGGAACTCTCATATCTGGCCTTCAAACTGTTTGCCTCAAAGAGAGATTTGCACTGTGTCTAGAGAAGTCTATGGGCTCTGGCTGACCTCTGTACTGCGGAGCAGCCAGAACAACATCTTTACATGAGTCCAACCATGCCAACGCTAGTTGTGGCATATTTACCATCACAATGGAACACAGAAGAGGAAGAAGCTCCCTCCAAGAGAGGCATCGCAGCTCTGTAGCACTGCATTAACTTTCAGTCATATTTGTTGAGGATGAATGCAACCATACAAGGCTGCTCAACTGACTCAGATCTGGTCCATCTACCACAGTACAATAACCAATAGCAGCTCCCCAAAGACTCTTTCTAACTTCTACCCAAGATCACTGACGGAGATTCCAGATATTGAATTTTAGACATTGGTTTGTATCCAAAAGGTGCTTTTATGTGAGAAGGCAACATTTTCCCCACCAACATCCTCCTCCAGCTGCAGCCTCCCCTCCCCCTCCAATTCCAGAAGGTCTCCCAATATTCAGAAACAGCTTTCAGGATACCTAGGCAGTTCAATGGGAAGGAGGAAACAAGAAAGAGCCTTTCTGTTTAGGTCAACACACCTGTGCAAACTCCATAACCAAACCCACACCCACTCTACAAGTGACTCTTAATTACCGCAATATCCGAGGTAGGTCTGGGCTCTTGTAGATGTATTTATGCCTGTAACCTAGGTCTGTGTGAAATGGAACGAATTGTACTTTGTAATCGCGGAAACTTCGAGATGGGGCAGCAATGTTGTACAGCTGTAAAGCGTTACAAAACAAATGCAGATTGTTGAAACACAGGTACAGTCAAGCTACTTTAATATTATGCAGTCAAATGTGATTTGAGTCCTTTTATGCAGCACATTTTTACTCATATTGTGAAGATATAAACAAAACATTTAAAAATGGTTTTAAGATTTATACTGTGCTTATTAAGTGCTTTGGAAGTGTAAGCCAACTGAAGGGAGTCAGTAGATAAAAAGTGCAGGAAGCAGCAGAAGGGAGCTTGCTCAGCTCTGACTGTGTGTTATGTCTTCTGGGAAATTATCAATAAAAGTATTTTGTTGATCTTTCTACTGCCTTCTTGGATACAAAGGCTGCTTGATTCTATAGCCTTCTTTGGTTTTGCTTATTAGGTAGCAATTTGTGCATTCTAAATCTATCACTCCAATATAAGGAGACATGTACACCTTTGAGCACACATCTCAAATTCATTTTGAGTCAATTAACAGCAATACCCTTTGAGCATTCTATTTTAATCTCAGCTGGAATCTGCCCCTTTCAATGAAGTAGGAATACTAGATATTTTTCCAGTGTGTGTATTAATATTTCACAGTGTTAAGTATCAGATGGCATCATTAAACGGCTCTGGGACTCCAACACTCAGCAGAACTGGCTTAAAAAGAGACAATTGAGAATCAGAGATGGAAACATTTCAGTTCACACTCTGCCACAATGGACATGCGACAACTTAAGTGAATAGCAAATTGCACACATAACCATCTAACATGGACTTCCTGAATGAGCAGTTTTCCCTGTAACAGACACTGGTTTTCTAGGGAGGTAAGTTTTGAACAAATTAGATCCTGCCTAGGAAGCTGTGCCTCCTCCTGATTTATTCTGCTTCCAAAAGCTACTTTTCCCTATAAAGCAGGAGCAGTCAAAGATTCAATACACAGTTCACGGAATATGGCCCACAGAACCTTACACACAGCCCTGTCCATAGTATAGTGAGGTGCTTACTGTTCCTAGTTCATTCAAGGTATTTATAACTTTATGGGAAGAGATGAAAGACTTAAGCTGACCTTCTTTCCAAGGTGAAATGGGACAACAGGGTCGTCTTCAGCATGAAGAATAAGCAGAGAGCACGAAATGTGCTTCACACTGTAAAACAAAACATGAACAAAACATTGTATAAATGTGTTTAACTTTAAAAAAATCTACGGGTTGAAGATCAACTTGGAATACCTGTGTCTTCCAATGCTCTACTCTTCCCACAAGCCTTGAACACCAATTTCTTGCTGGCCTATTGTTCCCAACTCGTCAAACTCAAAACACAAATACTCCAATCCTCATATGTAATCTTGCCATGTAAAAAACCAAGCTTCACTCTAATGAATGCTATTTGCATACTTCAGGATAGCAAGGTTCGTTAAAATGGTGGCTTGTGGCTCAATTTACATAAGGCAAGTGACTCTTGTATTTTTCAAGCTGAGTGAAAGGAAGTCAATGGTGACTAGTGTGTGCTATTTCATTTTTAATTGGAAAGGCAGAAATTTTAATTCAGCATCTGCTGCGAAGCTTGTTATTTAGCACTGAATGAAAAAGATGATGAGTTTGTAACTAATAACCCAGAACAGCTGTGGGAAGAAAGCAACAGAACAGTATGCATTTGCCTGCTGTGAATGAGGTGAAGCCACATCTCCTACATATATAAACAGAGTCCCCTGCAGAGCTTCCTCTAAGAAATCCATACCAGCATTTTAGATGAACTAGTCAGTCTTGATCAAACATACAAGTGGAATGGATAAGAGCGACTGTACTCTGCAGGCAGATGGAGGATTTCTCTACCAGCCTTGCTATATATGCTGCCTCAAATCCATTATGCCTACAACTTTCATTATCCTTGCCTATTGGCCACTGCGGCTAGGGATTATGGGAACTGTAGTTCAATCACAATTGGAGGGCCAAAGCTGTGCAGCCCTGAGATCAAGGCTGATTCACTACCAGGATGAAAGGGGAGAATTAGTACCCACTCCAGTGGCGTTCCCAAGAGCTCCTCTTTATTTTGGTCTCATATAAAGTGAATGGCTGACACTGACTCATGAGGGGGTGGGATGGAAAAAAACCAAACTAAACACTGTTTTGTGAGGTTCGCTTCCATTGTAAGTTGTCCCAGCTGGCCAATGATGTGGGCAGCCTTGACTCTGACAGGGATCCTTTTGGATATGATTGTGGACTTATATGCATTTGCCCAGAGAGAGCCCTGAACTATGAAAACCTTTCACACACTATCTGCTCATTATAATGGTGGCCATTTTGTCAGTAGTTAAGGATTATCATGGTTTAATGTGCATTTAAAAATATAGGAGTAGCATGTGTTCACAAACCTACTTTTTCAAAGAATCAGGTACATATGCCTCCGCTTTAACTGTTCTTTTATACCGTCTACACTGTCACTGCTCTCTTTGCTGAAAGGCAGCCAATATCACAAATTTCCCTGCATTGTTAACAGAGCACAGAAAATAATGCCTCTGGGGGCGGGGGGAGAAAAAGATAGCCGACCAACAAGTTCAAGCAGTTGTGCAACTAATCATCTTTCTGGGTAGAGGCAGTTTGGTAGAACATCCCCCCACCTGCTTGTGTGCTCCGTTTTGCAGAAGGGAAGCAATGGCATGTTTGCTTCCTCAGGCTTCAACTTCCATAGGTTGGCCTCTCTCCCTCTCCTTTATGCCTCTCAGCTGGCAAAGCAAAGCATCCTCCAGAGCATGCAGCTAAGTATTCCATCTAATGGGTACACCCTTGGCACAAATTCTAACATTTATGTTATCTTAGCCTGCAAGCCTTGGACAGAAAGGAAAAGGGGGGGGGGGAAATCACTAAGATTCTAAGATACAAGAAAATCATCTGCTTACTTCTCATCATTCGCAAACTTAATTCCACTTGATGTGATGGGGTCAAGGAAAAACCAATCAAATCCTGGAAAATATCTATATATCTGGAAGAAAAACACAGTTTGCAAGCATGTGAGGATATATTAGCCACAATTTTTTTTAAAGACTCCTATACAATTTCTGTACACAACTAATTTAAAAATTCACACACACTAGAATGGCTGCAGTTAGACCTGAATCTAAGCAATGGGCATAACAGTGTGACACTATGTAAGATACCACCTAATGGCACAGTGGGGAAATGCTTGGCTAGCAAGCTTGAGGTTGCTGGTTTGAATCTCTGCTGGTATGTTTCCTAGACTATGGGAAACACCTGTATCATGCAGCAGCGATATAGGAAGATGCTGAAAGGCATCATCTCATACTGTGTGGGAGATGGCAATGGTAAACCCCTCCTGTATTCTGCCAAAGACAACCACAGGGCTCTGTGGTTGCCAGAAGTCAACATGGACTCGACGGCACACTTTACCTTTACTGTGGAAGATAGCACTTCCACACAAGTTTGGTTTTGAAGAGCTGCATGATAGGTACAGTCTGGTCTCCTAATAGAAATAAATGTCCATGAATGATTTTACAACCAAGATCTTTCAACTAAGGTGTCAGCATATTTGCCCAGTTCGTATCGGGAGGAGGAGGGGCTGTGTCACTTGAGATCATTCCTCCCTGCCCTGATAACTGCCTGCCTGCATTGTTCTTTGCCCCTGTGCAGTCCATATGCACAAAAGCAGCAAAGGAAGCATTCCACTAGTACAGGCCCACAAGCAGTCCCAGTGAACAAGTGAGAGAAAAGGGGGAGCTGGGCTTCAGTCCTCTCCCCCTAACCCCAGATGAGAAATGAAGTCTCTCCCAGGATGCTGTTGGAGGGTCATTTAACAAGAATGGCTGCATCAGAGTCAAGCAGCCTGTAATAGACTAATGGGGGTTTGATGGTCATTCTGTTTGCAAAGAAGAAATCCAGCCTGTCTCAACTTTTCTCCCAACCCCATCAGTGGGAAGGGACAAGGAATTTTGGGGAAAGCAACAACCTTTTAACAAAAAATGTACACTTTCTGCAACCAGCTCAGAAGCAGCTCACTAACAGTAACTCCACACAGGCTTTCGTGCAGACAGGAGGACCAGCTCTTCCCACATATATCACAACTTATGTTTGGCTCTCTACAGACTGGGCAGGACCCAAGCTAGAGGCATAGAGGGTGCAGCTGCCTACAGATCACTTGCCTGACATTAGGGCAACCTACAAAATAATGTATAAGCTTCAGTTATTTGTATGATGATGCATTTACAGCTCTTTAAAGCTCAAGCTGAAGTTTGTGTCCCATACTGTATGGAAAATGTAACCGAGTAGCTTAGCCTATCTCCTCAGTGCAAATGTCTATCATATACTTTTGGACTCTTCTTTTAAAGCTTGGAGTCTGAGGAGGTCAGGTTTCAATCTTCTTTTCTTATACTATGAGAAATACCAGCGAAAAATGCTTTTGCAGAATGCACCTTCTAAATTTAATTCTTTGCAGACTAAGCTGTTTGCAGAGAAAAATCATTACAAGTAAGGAAAAGTCAATATTTACACATCTTGATACAACAAGCTTGCTCATGGGCTAACTTAACTTCTGATACTATAGAAAACTCAAGTCAACATATGAGTATTTCTTATACTTATACTCCAGATGCAAACTTCAGCATACAAATATGTACTTGCCACTGAAAAAGGATGGCTTTTTGCTTCTTCACGTATGTTTGTGAATGGAGACTCCAATATCAAGGCATCTGGGGGTGTTTCTGAAAAACAGAAAAGGTTACATTTAAGGGCCAGACTGCATATAACCTTTAACACACAGTATTAGCTCTGACAAGTTTAGTTATTATTTAATCACTATGTGCCAAATTGGGGACCCTTATCTGGTGGCTATTTAGCCAAGAAAAAAGCTCCTATTGGTGCTGATGAGAGTTTTGGAGTGGTGCGGGGGGAAACTGGGACTAATTCAGCAGCCCTGTGGATCACAGATCATACGCGTGGGGGGAGGGTTATGTTTAAAGTGAACTGCCTACCATGGTTCCGACTCACAAAGGGCCCAAATCTGGCTATAGGGGGAAAAATAACAGTGAAGTGGCCAAATTTGCAGATGACACCAAACTATTTAGAGTAGTGAAATCCAAAACAGATCTCTCCAAACTAGGGGAGTGAGTGACAAAACGGCAAAGGTGGTTAAATGTTTGGAAACTGTAAAGTGATGCACATTGGGGCAAAAAACCCCAACTTCACATATACACTGATGGGGTCTGAGCTGTCGGTGACTGACCAGGAGAGGGATCTTGGGGTCATGGTTGATAGCTCGTTGAAAGTGTCGACTAGATGCACAGCAGCTGTGGAAAAAGGCCAACTCCATGCTAAGGAACATTAGGAAGGTGATTGAAAATAAAACTGCTACTATTATAATGCTGCCAAACAAAACTATGGTGCGGCTACACTTGAAGTACTGCTGTAGTGGATTACAGACTTTGTCTCAGAGCAGTTCACGTGAGAGGGGAAATGCTGAATCATCCCTGGCGAATTTCCTGGCTAGGCTTCTCCTAAAACTAATCTATATTTCTGGCAGAATTAAAATGCTGCCACCACCACCCCTCTTATCAACAGAGCTTGAACCTCCCTGGGCTTGGGGTGGAATCCCAGGGATAACTCTCCTTATTTTGCTATTGGATAAATACAAAAATCTTCCAGGTGTAGGCTTACACATGATGAGAAAATCAATAGCTGCCGAGTGCTTGAGGATGTTTTTCCACCATAGCATGTTTTTCCATCCCCCTTCCGCCTCCCCCATTTTTCCTGAGTTAAAAACCAATTCTGAGAGGCTTGTAGAAAGAA
The DNA here is from genome assembly GCF_027244095.1 of Hemicordylus capensis. NCBI lineage: Eukaryota > Metazoa > Chordata > Lepidosauria > Squamata > Cordylidae > Hemicordylus > Hemicordylus capensis. The sequence goes on along the minus strand of NC_069657.1, from coordinate 435,792,676 downwards.
AAGAAGGAACCAAAAAAACAGTTTTATTCCATTACTGCAGACTATTTGTCTGAGACTTCTAGCTTTCTTAGATACACTCAAAAATACTTAGTAGGTTACAAAAATAGGTTGTCTTAGGCATGCTTAAATGTTTATAGAGTCTTTTGCAATGCCCGAGGTAGGGTGGGCGTAGGCTAGTGTTTCTTATTTTAATTATGTTACAGGTAGACAATAATAGAACAATATAAGGAATATGCAAAAGCACAAACATACAGAGAAATCTAAGTTCCTAATGCACAGTCTGACTATACAAACTGTTCCCTAAGCTGAATTCTCTTTTCCTTGAACTCACCCAATTCCTGATGAGAATCAAGCTTTCTGCAATCCTTTCTTTTAAGGATCTACAGAGTTATTCCATGAGAGATACCTCCATGCTGGCTTTGACCATGAGGGAGCAAAACTCCATTGCCCCTCAGCCTTTCCGCACGGGCTTCTCCCCAACAAAGACCACCCTTCTTGTTCCCAGAATTCCCAGCAACGTCTTCCTAGGTCCCACCAACCTGGTGCACTGATTGGCTGCCCTGGAGTTCACCAGCCTGTCAGTCAAGACAAGGGTTCACTCCCTGTTAACTCTTTAGAGGGAGGGGAAGCTGATCACTACAACTGCATAACATTCTGGTCACCATACCTTAAAAAGGTCATTGTAGAACTGGAAAAGGTGCAGAAAAGGGCAACCAAGATGATCAGGGGCCTAGAGCACTTTCCTTATGAGGCAAGGCTACATCATCTGGGGCTTTTTAATGTAGAAAAAGAGACGATTGCGGGGAGACATGATAGAGGTCTATAAAATCATGCATGGTGTGGAGGAAGTGGATAGAGAGAAATGTTTCTCCCTCACATAACACTAGAACCAGGGGCCAGCCCATGAAATTGGCTGCCAAGAAATAGGGGACCAACAAAAGGAACTACTTTTTCACACAATGCATGACAGCCAACAACCTGGATGGCTTTAAGTGATCTATCAACAGCCACTAATCTGAGGGCTACAGGCCACCTCAAGCCTCAGAGGCAGGATGCCTCTGAATACCAGTTGCAGTAGAGTAACAACAGGAGAGAGGGTATGCCTGTGGGCTTCCCAGTAGCATTTGGTGGGCCACTGAGTGAAAAAGGATGCTGGACTAGATGGGCCTTGGGCCTGATCCAGCAGGGCTGTTAGCCCCACTGAAATCAATGGCAGCTGCAACAATAAAAGTGCTCGGTGCACTGCATTCATAAGATTTTAAAAGCTCAAAAAAAGATCACTGCTAAATGCTACCAAATGGACCTACCTCTCTCTCTCTCTCTCTCTCTCTCTCTCTCTCTCCATATATATATACACACACACACACACACACACACACTCACTCACTCACTCACTCACAGCAAGGAATGCCACCCAGAGGAAATTCTCTTACCTCTTTCACAAAGACGTCTTACTAGGTTGGTTGCAACACTAGACAAACCAAGCACATTAAAATCAACAGTCAGAACACAAATTACAAATTGTTATATCATTTATCTGTCCTCTTAAAAGATCTTACACCCAAATTTGCACATGTTTACAAAGAACTAAGTGCTACCTCATTCAATGAGCCTTTTTATCTATTGTATTTATAAATGAACATAGAATATCTACAGGAGGTTTACACACAATTCAAAAAAGTTAAGCCAAAACACAAATTTCTAACTAAAAGCCTGAAAAAAACAGTGTGTCTTAAGAGCTTTCTGGAAGGCAGCCAGAGATGGGGAAGCTCTTATTCTGACAGGGAGCATTCCAAAGACCCAGAGCAGACATAGAGAAAGCCCGATTCCAAGTCACCACCAAATGAGCCAGTGGCAACTACAGCTGGACCTTTCCCAATGAACTCAGTAGGTAGCAGGGTTCATGATGAAGGATGCGCTTTCCTAAGTACTATGGGCCCAAGCCATAAAGGACTTGCTTCTAAATGTTAACTGAGCTGCAGGCTTAGTGTCAAGTGTCATACAACTAACAGCTCCTAAATGTTAACTGAGCTGCAGGCTTAGTGTCATACAACTAACAAATCCTAGAACAGGCAACTCTCATTGCTTTTTTGTGGTTTAAGTTCTATATTTTGGTCCAGCCATTTTAGCTTTAAGAATAATGGTATTATATGTACAGGTAGACCTCCTTATTCGCGGATTCGTTATCCGCAGTTTTGCGTATCCGTGCTCGGAAAAATGACACCCTACCTTGGCCTACATGAAACGTTTTAAAAAACCACAAAACATCAACCTCGCATATCTACAGGTCAGGGGTGGCTGGAAATGACTGGGGGTCATTTCTGGCCACCATTTCTGGCCACCATTTCTGGCTACAAAATGGCTCCCATTAAAAAATAATAATAACCCAGTGGTTTTCAGCTGATTTTCGGCTATTTTCGGCCTATTTTCAGCCAATTTCGAAGCACAGCACAACTTGGGGGGAGCAGCAGAGCAAGGCAAGAAGCTCCCACTGTGCATGTCGGCCGAAAATAGCCGACCGGGAACCTAACCCCCGCGATCCCATAGGGATCAATGATTAGATATTCACGGTTTCCAGATCAGCGGTACAGCTGCAGAATGGAACCCCTACGAATATTGAGGTCCACCTGCTTTTCAATCAACAATTTTTGTTCTGTCTCCCTAGTTCGGAATGATGGCATTAACATGTTATCCTTTGGCAGTATCAGTTTGAAACAGTTCCTAGACAACTGTGTTTGAAACCACATTTACTAACAAGTATTAGAATGAACTAACAGTTAGATTTTCTTAATGAAAGGCGGGGTATAAATTTAACAATAAATTTTAACAATAATAAAAACTATCACATGTATATCCAGCTGACTTTTGTCAAATACACACATCTTCATGTGAAACAGCTTTGCATCACAGAATTCTTCTGCTGGTAACCCAGAATATAATAAAGCATTAAGCCTTTTCTGCCAAAAAGATAAAATTGTAACCCTCAAATCTGCAACAGTCGCTATATTTAATAGACTGAACCCTTTACATTGGTTTACTTGCATTTCCTCAGGTCTCCATTACCGTGTGTGTGTGTGTGTGTGTGGTTTGTCTGCCTGTCTTGAAAGTATTTTATTTTTAGTGTATCTAGAACAGGCTCCAAGATTCCATAACAAAGAGTACAGAAAAATGCTTGCCTCATTATCAGCAGTATTTAACTTATTGTGAATATTAAAGCAGCATTTCTATGCACTATTACATGGGAGTAAAGTCAGGTTGCTTACCTGTAACAGTAGTTCTTGTAGTGGTCCATTGTCTTCCACACTGGATATCTGCACCTGCATAGGCACAACCTAGCAACCTTCTAGAGCTGTCAAGCTTTTGGCGGTAGCTCCGCCCCTCTGAAGACATATATAGTCCCTCTGTACACGCATTGTGTCAAAAGGGTCTGACCGGTGAGTGAGATTTGGCAGCACGTGTCTAGAGTGTGGTGATCTTCCTGTGAGTGAAAGACTGAGAGGAACCACTGTTGTAAAGGACACATCCAAAGGCGTGCCAGCGATAGGATGCTGGTAGTTTAAAAACAGCTCAGTTCACAGAAAAAAACTGCAGCAGAAGGTCCTCTGAAGTCACTGTTGCGGCGGTCGGGAGAAGACTGAGGGAGGCACCATCTGAGGGACTGTATATGTCATCGGGGGCGGGCCTACCACCAAAAGCTTGACAGCTCTAGTAGGTTCCTGGGTTGGGTCTACGCAGGCGCAGACATCAAGAGTGTGGAGGATCACTAACAAGCAATTCTACTACACAGCAAGGCTTACTTCAGAGTAAAAATACAAAGGATTGTGCCTGATTTTCAAACATTTATATACTGCTTTTTGCCAAAACGTTATCCAAGTGGTTTATACAGAAAAAGAATGAGGTGGTTCTCTATCTGCAAAGGGCTCACAGTTTAAGAAGAAACAGAGATACCTGCAGAGACACCAAGTCTGAAAAGGGAAAGAGGGAGTTGGGGCCAAGTATGTATATGTTGTTCTCCCTCACGTGGCAATTTAATTAATGCACTTCAATTTGAACAGGATTTCTTTTTCTTCCTATTTTGCCAGAGGTCCAGTTCATTATACTTTCTTATGTAGACTTTAAAAAACAGCTAGCTGCCCCAGGCTTTCTGGCTTGCTTTGACTACTAACAAAAACTCTTTTGTTTTGAGTACACTATGGTCTCAGGCAGCATCTTTGCTAATAGCAGGGCTCATACAACAGACTATGTATCATGGAATAAATAGTCCCAGTGCATGTGAATTTGAGCTCATTAGGAAAGCTTCTAGAAGCATTCACCTCCATGCGAGGAAGTTGTTCAAGTGCTCCTGTAGGAGTAGAGGGTTAGCCACACCAAAGTGAAGAGGAAAATGCCTCCGGTAAATGAAATACAAGCACCAGTCGTCCAACATCTGCTCAGGCTCCCCAGTTCATTTTGGAGAAGGTTCAAGATACTGGGTTGTGTCTATTAGTTTAGAGCAAACATGCCTGGAAAATGACCTTTTCCTCCATGTCACAGCCTTTAAGATAAACTCAAAGTTCCCTTGAGGCTATTATCTATGTAGCAACTTCAGACAGCAAACATTATAGAAGGGTATTCTTGGTGGCTGTGCTACAGTTGTAGGACTCCCTTGCCTGGGAAACCCATAAATACTTGCACAGATTTTAGAAGTGTGGCCAAGACATTTGTATTTAAATGTTTGATGACATGCAATAAAGCAATGGGGGCTGAGGTTTCAGCATTTATCTTGCATTACTATTATCCAATTAAAATAATCAAAGAGACCAGCAGCAAAACAAAAGAGAACAAGATCTAGAATAGGTAGGCATTATAACTTCACTAGAAATTTAATTTGCTTCCATTCCATTAAATGGGGTTCTTAAATTCCATTTAATGCGTCTACCCAAGGAAGATATGTCTCTTACTACCACATTTTTCAGTTGCACATCTTGAATTCCAGAATCTCTACATTATCACTGACAATTAGATTTGCTTGAACAGTAAGCATGAAATTGTGGTGCAAGAATCCCACTTAATTCAGTCCTAATCTGAAAGAAAATCAGTTAGACTAGAATTACTATCTTTGGCATCACACCATTGTCCCACACCCAAGATATTTAGCCATGGATTGTTTTAAAGGCTTGCAAAGTGCTGTCTGAAAAGCTTACCCAGTGCCTAATGAGTGCCCCCATATATAAACTGCGTTGTCTCCACTTCTTGCTTTTATCCAGTCAAACACATGAAGAGCATCATAGGTCATTCCGCTCTCTGAGGGAGTGCCTATTGAGTCTCCCCAGCCTGAAAGAGACATATATTTCATTCCAGGAATCGTGCTTTACATCATTAATCAAAATCAAGTATTACAGTTTACGTTAAGGCCAAAGTGGTTCAGGACTGGAACTCAAGAGATCAACTTTTAATGGATTTTTGAGAGCTTAGACCTAGCTAAAATGCCCATTAAAATGAAATAGAACTGGCACACTACCAAAAAAAGTGTTCCAACATTTTTCATTCAATTCGGTTCTAATGTGGCTCCTGTGGTGGGAAGGGAGCCTCTCGCTAAATTTAACTTGATTGGGTCTGCACATGCAGGAGGAAGAACTGGGAGTGACACTGTAGAATGAACTGAACCAATTTAGACTACAGATGGGAAATCCACTTTTGAATATTACCCCACATAACTCCTTGCAAACAGACCACCACGTATGACAGATTTTAACCCAGAATTTTGCTCAGTACCCTGATTTTCTATGTGAAGGGAGCTTGGGGTTTTGTTTTTTCAAACACACACACACAAAACAGGAAGCATTCAAAAGTAAGATGTTCCCCACCTGCAGACTGAACTGGTACAGCCCATTTTACCATCTAATTCCTCTGCATATGCAGATCAGGTGTCCCACTTAAATGGAGAAGAATTCCATTTAATGCGTTAGAAGGCTCAAAACCTATATGCAGATATATAGGGAATCAGTGGAAGGTATTTATAGCCTCCTTATATAACCAAGTCACCTAAAGGTGCAGCAGGGAAATGACTTGACTAGAAAGCCAGAGGTTGCCAGTTCGAATCCCCGCTGGTATGTTTCCCAGACTATGGCAAACACCTATATTGGGCAGCAGCAAAATAGGAAGATGCTGAAAGGCATCATCTCATACTGGGCAGAAGATGGCAATGGTCACCAGGAGTCAACACCGACTTGTCGGCATACTTTCCCTTTTATATAGCCAAACACAAAGAGTCGTGCATCACCCTAAAGAACAAATTATTCAAGCATAGGTTTTTGTAAACTAGAGCTCACTTAAAAGGCACTTTCATCTGATGAAGGGGGAGCTCTTGTTCACTGAAGCTTAAGCTTCCATAATTTGTTATTAAACTGATAAAACAACTTGTTTCCGTGACAATAGATACTCCTATAGTGCATATATCCCATCAACTATTTAGGAAAATATAAGAATCTGTTTTCTTCCTCATGGTAATAGAGGCAGAGTACATTATGGCAATGAGTCAATCCTGCTTAAAGTTCCCTTTAAGAAGCTCACACAGACCCAGCTATCTTAGGATCAAACTAGATATTGCTTTATGTACAAGTGTGTCCTTTAAAAAAACAACAACAAGCATGTTAAATGGCACTGACAGGAACTCCTCTCCACCCCCATCCCCACCCCTGGCAAACAGCAGCTACAGGCCAGTCCAATCAGGACTGGGGGGGGCGGGAAGAAGGGGAATTATAGTAGAGATGTGCCAAAATGTGATTCGGCTGTCCAGGTTGCCAGCACCTCCTTTTAAATTTGAGGGTTTACACAACCCCTTTAAAGTGGAAGAGAGCAGGTCCGTACCTGCTCCTCATTTGCTCACCATCCCAGCACTCCCCCCAGCTATGCTCATGTGCCAATGGAGCATCTCCCAGCTGCTCCTGCATGGCACTGGCACACACATGGCCAGCATGGTTTTTTCCTTTGGCTTATACATCATACCACCCATTTTAAATAAGTTTGCAGTTGAACATTCTACTCCAGCTACTCACTTGCAACTAGACAAAGTCTTTTAAAAAGAGAAAAGAAAGAGGAACCAGAGTCTTTGCCTGGTTTAAAATAGCGTAGAACTCAGCTAAAAACCAGAGATCAGAGAAATCCAAAGATTGTTCTCTATCAAGACTGGTCTATACGGGGTTAGACCAGAGCAACAACTGGAGGGGTAAATTGCAATTGAAAACTGGGAACTTGGTTCTGAATGCAGGAATCGTCCAATTCAACACTATTAACATAATATTTTGATCCTTCAAGAATATGCATGCAGACTACAAATATGAGTCCTTGTTTCAGAAAGCTAAGAAGTTAAATGGGGAAGTTGCAATAAAAATCTTAGAACAATTTTAATTTTCACACAGTGTAAAGTGTCTTCAGTGGGCAGCAGAACATCTCTCTATATGGCCTGTCCTGCATACCTGAGGGAACACTTCTTTCCCTAACAGCCTTTCCATTCAGATCTACAGCAAAAGCTCTACTCCATGTTTCTCATATTAAAACACCAGAATCACATTAGAAGACTGAGAAGGAGCTTTACAGTCATAGCCCCCTCTTTGTGGAACACCTCTGTCTGGAAGAGTAAAAGCCAGAAATTGTAGGCTTTTAAGAAATCCAAGGTATTTTTTTCAAGATGCTCCTTTGATGAAGTTTTTATCATTAGAGATTGGCCAATGTAGACTTATCCATTCATTTATTTTCTGTATATCCTGCTCTATCCTATGGGTTCAGCGCTGCTTACAACATTTGGATTTTTGTAAGTGTTAATTTAGTGTAGGATTCAGTTTAAAAAAATAGTTGTAACTTTGCTATTTTTATTATTTCTTAGCTGACTCAAGTGTAAGTAGGCAGAATATAAAAAGAAATGCAGTTTGAAGAGGTATAATGAAGCTACAACTCATGGTATGATATATTAAGTTTTACAAACAATACTGGTCTTCTCCCAGCAACAGCTTTTGGTCTCCGAGACACAACTGAGTCTGCCTAAATAAAAAATAGTAATTAATGAGATTACAGAATCTCATTATAGAAACAGTAAAAAGCAGAGTAAGAAAAACTAACATTCTGTATTAAAAAGCCAATAGTTTTAAAAAAAACCATTTAAAAAACCTGTAATATATGCACTGGCTGGATTCAGACAATATAAAACCATAGTTTCGCATTGGCTCAGTTCAGACGTACAAGTTAACAGAAGTTAAGCATGCCCAAGCTCTCAGTTCTTAACTCTAAATCGCGCCGCAAACATGCACCAAGCCATCGCCAGCCAAACTCCAGCTGAAGAAGAGGGGAACCCCTTCCTGCTGCCCAGCGCTAAAGCACATTCCAGCAAGCTGCCCAGGCCCAACTGTGGGCAAAGCATGGAGCGGCTGCGATTGGCCACAATCTCGGGGGCGTGTCCTTTGCTCTCAGCTAGCTTCTTCAGGTGATGACAAGCTTAAGCCCTTCTTCACTCTATTCCTAGGTATGTTGTCCTAATAAATTTTCTGCAAAGCAGTGGATTAAAAGAAACTCCACACTTATAATTGAAAGAAACACAATGGCTTGAGAAAGCAAGCTGTCACTTTGCTGCCTCCACGAAGTGCAGAGGTGGAGGAGGAAGAGAGGGAATGGGTGGCGGGGGAGAACAGGAGGCAGATCATGACACACGAGGGTCATTTTCTCATGTTCTTCTGTTATGAAGAGATGGTCTGCTGGAGAGTGGGAGGGAGAGAGCGCGATCCTACAGAAACTACCTTTAGCTGCTTTTCTTCCCCCCTCCTCAGTTGCCCAAAAAAATCACTTCCTCTCCCCACTCCCATGGGGGATCCGATTGCATTCTTGAAAGAAACAAAGTTTGAGAAAGAATGATTTCACTTTACTGTGAAACAAAACACTTTACAGCGGCTTAAAACTAGGAATAGGAAGAGGGTTGTGTCTCTTTAAGGTTCCCTGCACACGTCAATGTTGACAGGCAGAACTGGAAAGAGAGCGAGGGTGGCATGGGTGTGGTGCTCAGGCCAAGAGGCAGCCAGCAAAAGCCGTGGTGTGAATAGAGCAGCCAGGTTCCTGGGTGTGTCTGCACCGTCTCCTCTACGACTGGAGTTTGGAATAGGCACAAAATTGCGGTTATAGCAGAGTCAGCATTTGGGTTTAACACTTCGGTGGCAAAACCTCAGTTGTTGGCAGTGAAACCTAGAGATAACAAAGTTCCAACTGGAGTTTGGAGAGGCAAACCGGTGTTAGCTTTCTGCCCGTAACTGCAGTTTCACGCGTTTGGGCATACTGCAGTTACAACCTCGGCCAGCTATAACTGTGGTTATCCTGTATGTCTGAACTGAGCCAATATGCCTGAACCTGCCCATAAACCATGGTTTGTTTTCAAACCAAGACATGAAACTATGGTTTACAAACCACAATTAACACCAACTGTGGCTTTGTATTACATCTGAATTCACAAGCCATTGTTAAACCAAATTAGAGTTAAACCAAATTCTCCACCTCAGACTGCTGTACCATGGCAGCAGCAGTGGACTCATGACCTTCTCAAGCTGAACCAATCTTAAATTGTCACTGCCATTTGAAAAGAACCCAACTGATTGCATCACTTTAAAATGTGTTAAGCTGCTGCATTTGTTAAAAGCAACTGATGTCATTCTAGACAAAGACACGGGCTATAAGATCTTACCTCGATAATCAAATGTGACTACATGGTAACCCAGAGAACTCAGAACCTATATGAGCAGAAGACAGCCACATAAGATTATGAAATACTTTTTAGAAAAATGCTAAATGAATAAGCATTCCGCATTTAACACAGCCTCCCCACCCACTGCCCAACATGCAGAGGGTTTTATGAACACACATGGGAGCAATTCAAATATGTAACTCTCCACCTCTTAATCTGAAGTAATGCACTCCAGGATTCTCTTAAATGTATAATTTAACTGAGGGACTGTGCAAAGATTATGTAGATACCATTATTATACATTCCTGCATTTTCACTGTATTCTTAAAGCCACACCAGACCAACATATGCCAGAAGCATGATTGGATAGCAAAACTATTAAAAGAATTGTATAATTGAGAAGTAGCATTTAAGCTGAAACATTGCAGTTCTCACCTTATAAAGTTCAACACGATGATCCCCTCCTCTATTAAAAGAATTTGGGAGAATTACACATTAGTTTACAATTCAAGATACATAGTTTTGGAACATTATTTGCCTGATCTTTCGGTACAGAAATATTTTATTTTGAAAGAAAAACTCATTGGATGCAAACAGAAATCTAGTACCTTAATTTCAGTTCTTTATATCCAACTTTTCTGTTAAATACTCAAAACAGCTCACAAAATGTAAGAGCATAACCAATAAAGTTACATTACAAAAGAAACGTAGCAGCAGGAAAAACCCAGGACTAAAATAAAGCAGCAGGTCACAAACTAAAAGCTTGCTGAAACAAATGACTTTAAGAAGATGCCCCCTCCATTCAAAAGAGATGGGGCCAGGCAGATTTTCACGCTTTCCACAATTTCAGTACCACCTCTGAGAAGACCCTGCCTTCTGTACTCGAATGTTTGCCGCCATGCAAGGGTAGACCAGAGAGAAGGGCCTCAAAACATAAAACAGAAGAAGATCTAGAATAGGCAGGCAAACCATTATAACTTAACTAGAAATTTAGTTTGCTTCACAGTCTACCCAAGGAAGATATGCATATTACTACTTCATGTTTCAGTTGCACACCTTGAATTTCAGAATCTCCCCCCTTCCAATGAACAGTTTTTGTTTTTAACTGCATAGACTGAAGTGTGCAAAATTTGCAAGAAGGGCAGTTGTTGGCATAGCATCTAATAAGTAGAGCCAATTCACGTAACCATTCCAAAAATGACTTTAAAAAAAAAACCTTAGATATTCCCATCTCCATTCCTTCCCTTCTGCATTTAAACCCAACGCAGACACAACTCAAGACATGTTGGTGTTAGAGGCATAAAGCCTAAAAAAAAAAAAAAAAAAGCTAGGTTTTGCAACAGTTACATAATTTGACACTCTGCTACCTTTTAATGGTGTGCCTGGTCTGCCACTTGAGATGGACTGCCTTGACCTGCCTAATGATGCAGCTGGCTCAATCAGTTCTAAAACATAAGAACCAGAAGGTCATCATTTTAGCAGTTGGATCATTTTCCTGTGTTTCTTACCTAGTACCTGCATTTCCATGTAGGTACAGGATCACAGGATGGTTGGAACCTAAAGCATCTTCATACCACAGCTGGTCCTTGCCTTGAGCAGCTTTCCATAAAGTTGTGGGAACGGTGTGCCTAGAAACAAATTAGAAATGTTGTTGCTTCCCTGCACATTTGACCACTCTCCTGGAGATTTTATTAATTCAGAATCCTAGAGAAAGATTAAATGCAGTTATGTATATAGCACTAGTGTACAAACCCTTATATTAACAATGATATTGGTGTTGGAGATGGAGTCCCAGTGCATCAACCTTTCGAACTGACTATCCTAATGACCACTAGGGGCATTGGGAGTAGAGGTAGTTGGTGAGGATCTCCTTATCTGTCCCTGCTTGCCTCTACTCTATGATCCTGCTTTGACTTCTCAGGTACTTCCTGTAGTGAGTCAATCCTCTTGCTTTCCTTCTAGGGAGAAGATGGAAACTTCTCTCTCTCCCTCTCCCTACATATTTCATTAAGTCAGGTTATGTACCTGTGATAGTAGTTCTTGTAGTGGTCCATGGATGTCTGTGTGCATAGACAGGACCTCCGAACCTTCTAGATCTATAAGCTATAAGCTTTTCGTCAGTAGCCCTGCCCCCTTGGTGACACACATATAAGCCTTCACAGATTACCTCCCTTAGTCCCTGACGACCGCGATCATACATAACAGGTAGGTGACTGCTACAGCGGGGAGGAGGGAGGGTCGTGTGAAGGACAATGGACCACTACAAGAACTACGGTTACAGGTAAGCAACCTGACTTTGTTAGTGGTCCTATTGTCCTCCACACTTTGGAGATTAGCGGGCTATTCACCAGGACGGCGGGGGAAGTAGACGTCTACTGAAGAACTGTGTTGAGGATTGCTGCTCCAAACTGTAAATGGGCTCTTAACCTGCTGTCCAAAGCATAGTGGCGCACAAAGGAAAAGGGTTCTTTCTATGTTGCTGCTGGACAGATGGCATCTCATGGAATTCCATGAAGGTAAGCCCTAGAAGTCATCATTGCACTCTAATGGAGGGCGGTAGTGGCTTCTTAGCAAGTGTGTAGTAGTGATGTGTACGAATTGATTTTTTCAATTCAATTTGTGCCCGAATCAAATCACCTGATTTATTTTGTGTCCAAATCTGTCCCCCCAAATCACCCCAGAATCAATTTGATTTGGATCGATTCGGAACAGTTATAAAGGTCCTAGGGGCACCAAATTTGGGTGGTGGGTAGGTCCCCATGCGTGCCACCTACCACCCAAATTTCAAGGCAGTGGAGCACTTGGTTGATTTTTAATGATTTTTTTAAAATTACTGGTTATGTATATTTCCACCACAGGAAATAATGGGGATTCAAAGTTGCCCTAATCCTAACACTAACATGGATCCCTAGATTTCATTTTTTTTAAAAAAAAAGCTAAGCTCTAACCCTTGTAGAAGTGGAGTTATGGAGCAAGATGTGTGGTCACTATTTTCCAAGTGTTTGGATTATTTGGTGTATAATAATTTTTCCTCATAATGAATCCCTATGAAGATTCATTGCACACCTTCATTTCTTCTGTTCATTTTGACTGTCATTGGACAATGCCAACTACACTCCACCCACCACCTGCAAGGCAATGTTTATTTTTATTTTATTTTGGAATACTGAAGTGTTTAGATTCTTTGGTGTCTAATAACTTTTCCGCATAATGAATCCCTATGAGGATTCATTATACGCCTTCATTTTGACTGTCATTGGACAGTGTCAACTGTCAGCTACACCAACACCACCCACACACACTGGGGTACTCAGTTTACTTTTTAGGAATTTGTGAAGTGTTTAGATTCTTTGGTGTCTTCATTACACACCTTCATTTCGACCCCACTGCTTTGTGGGTGGGGGTGGGGAATTAGTGGCATGCCATGTGCCAACTACCCCCCAACCTGCAAGCCACTGGTTACTCAATTTATATTTTAGAAAATTTTGAGGTGTTTAGATTCTTTGGTGTGTAATGAATTCTCAGAGAAAAAGTTATTAGACACCAAAGAGTCTAAACACTTGAAAAAATTCCTAGAACATAAACTGAGTAGTACACCACTGGCTTGCTGGAGGGAGAGGGGGTGTAATTGACAGTTAGCACTATCCAAAGATAGTCAAAATGAACAGAAGGTGTGTAATTAATCCTCATAGGGATTTATTGAGGAAATATAAACCAAAGAATCCCAAAACCTAATAAGCAGTGACCACACATTTTGCTCTATAACTCCAATTTTACAAGGGCTAAGCTATTTTCTTTTTCTTCTTTTAAATCAAAGCTGGGAATCTAAGGGAAATGATAGGAGGAATCCATATCTCAATTCGAATAGAATTTAGCATGATTCGATTTGTACCCAGATCGAGCCAATGGATCAGAGGGGCGATTTGTTCTGTCTCCAAATTGCCTGAATCAGCTAGATTCAGGTACAAATAGATTCGTACCTAAATCAATTTGCACATCACTAGTATGTAGGCTGGTTTGATGGTAGGGATGTGCACGGACCAGTCTGGAGGCCATTATAGAGGCCTCTGAACTGGTTCAAACTTGGGCCGGTCCAGCAGTGGAGGGGTGTCTCCCTTTAAGGGTGATGGTGGGGTTTGCACTTACCCCTCCTGTCGCTTTGGTTTCAGCGAAATGTTTTGGGGGCAACCTCCCTGCCTCCCCTGCCTTCCAGAAATACCGGAAGTAACGAGTGTGCATGCCCACCGCACACATCACACACTGCGTGCACGTGCGACGGGCGCACAGACACTTGTTACTTCCGGTATTTCTGGACAATAATGGTGGCAGGGGCAGCAGGGAGGAATGCTGCCGCCCCAAAAACATTTTGCTAAAACAGAGCACCGGCAGGGAGAAAGCGGCAGGAGGAGTAAGTGCAACCCCCCTGCCCTTAAAGGGAGACCCCCGCCGGCACCGGACCATGCCTCAGTGGTTCTGTGCACATCCCTATTTGATGGCAGATGTGATCCAGGCTGACAATCTCTAGCAAGAGACTTGTTTTCCTTTGTTTCTCCCAACATAGCAGACGAACAAGGAGGTGAACTAATGGAATTGTCGAGTATGATGATGATAAAGGGACAATGCATGTTTAATATCCAAGGTATGCCAAGTGTGTTCTTCATCTGAAGACAGCAAGGCAAAGAAGACCGGAAGGCAGATGACCTAAGAAACCATTTGTATTTATTTTTCTCCCCTTCACATGGTATTGAGTTGGGGTGTGCAATTTGGATTTTCGATGTTTCGCTTCGGATCCAAATTGAAACACCCCCACAATTTGTTATTGGGTCTGAATCTGACCCATCTGAATCACCCCAGATTCGATTTGGATCCGAATTAATCTGAATCTATTCAGATCAAGAAAACGGGTCCCAGGGCCAAAAGAGTGGGGTGGGGTGGTAGTGCCTAATGGGTGGAGGCTATCACCCAAATTGCAGAGGGATTGGGCAAAGGTTTTTGGTGAATTATTCAAGTTTTAGTGTCTTTGGGGCAGATTTGGGGCATAAAGTGGGATCTGGGGCAGAAGAGTGGGGTGGGGTGGTTGTTGGAGATGGCCTAGTTAATATCATAAATGCATCGCTGAGGGAGGGTAGGATACCTCCTTGTTTGAAGAAAGCAATGATTAGACCACTTCTTAAGAAGCCTTCCCTGGATCCCTTAGTGATGGATAGTTATAGGCCAGTCTCCAATCTCCAAGGTGATTGAGAGGGTGGTGGCGGATCAGCTCCAGGCAGTCTTGGAGGAAACTGATTATCTAAACCCTTTTCAAACTGGCTATAGAGCTTGCTATGGGGTTGAGGCAGCCTTGGTCAGCCTGATGGATGACCTCTACCAGGGAATCAACAGAGGGAGTGAGACTCTGCTGGTTTTCTTGGCTCTCTCAGCAGCATTTGATACCATCGACCACGGTATCTGGATCGCCTGGGAGTTGGGGATAGGGGGCACTGCTTTGCAATGGTTCCGCTCCTATCTCTCAGGTAGATTCCAGATGGTGGAGCTTGGTGACAGTTGCTCCTCAAAACAGGAGCTATTATATGGAGTCCCTCAGGGCTCCATTCTGTCACCAATGCTTTTTAATATTTACATGAAACCACTGGGTGAGGTCATCAGGAGATTTGGTGCTGGGTGTTATCAGTTTTCAGCTGATGACACCCAAATCTACATCTCCTTGTCATCTTCATCATCATGGTGGGCCACTGTGTGAAACAGGATGCTGGACTAGATGGGCCTTGGGCCTGATCCAACAGGGCTGTTATGTTAGGAAATGGCATTCATTCCCTAAATGCCTGCCTACAGGCAGTAATGGGCTGGATGAGGGACAGCAAATTGAAACTGAATCCAACCAAGACAGAGGTGCTCATTGTAGGGGCTCAGAGTTTGAAGGACGAGTTAGATCTTCCTGTGCTTGACAGGGTTACACTCCCCCGGAAGGAACAGGTATGCAGCTTGGGGGTACTCCTGGATCCAGGCCTCGCCCTAGTATCTCAGGTGGAGACTATGGCCAGGAGTGCTTTCTACCAGCTTTAGCTGATTTGACAGCTCCATCCATTCCTTGAAGAATATGACCTCAAAACAGTGGTGCATCAGCTGGTGACCTAAAGTGACTACTGCAATGCACTCTACGTGGAGCTGCCTTTGTACGTAGTTCGGAAACTTCAGTTAGTTCAAAACGCGGCAGCCAGACTGATCTCTGGGATAACCCGGCAAGACCATATTATGCCTGTTTTGAAACAGCTGCACAGGCTGCCGCTATGTTTCCGGGCAAAATACAAAGTACTGGTTATTACCTTTAACGCCTTGAATGGCTTAGGTCTAGGTTACCTTAGAGAGCACCTTCTTCTACATGATCCCCACCGCACATTAAGGTCATTTGAGGAGGTCTATCTCTGGTTACCACCGGTATTTCTGGTGGCGACTCAGAGGCAGGTCTTCTCTGTAGTTGTTCCTGGGCTGTGGAATACACTCCCAGCAAAAATCCGTAGTCTGAGTTCATTGTTGGCTTTCAGGAGAGCACTTAAAACCTATCTCTTTGGTCTGGCCTTCCAGGGTTTTGAAAAACTATTTTAAATGTTTTAATATTTTTATATATAATTCTCTAACACCTACTTGTGGCTAATACCATGCGTGGCAGCTCTCGTGAAACTTTGGAGAGCTGCCAGATAGCCATGGGACAGGCCAGAGAGAGAATATGGTGGCAGCAGCCGGCTGGACAAAGAAAATGGAGGTGGGCGGCCACAACCGGAAGGTGGCTGCGACAAGGCATGATCCGGCAGGTGGGCAGCCAGAAAGCAGGGGTGGCCAAGCGGTGCAAAAGAAGGAGATGGGGGCGGGCGGCAAGCGGTGAACAGGAAGAAGGCAGCGGCTGAGGAAAGAGAATAAGACTGGCGGGGCAGACACACAAAAAAGTGGCGGCGGGGTGGGGCAGGGCTAAAAGGCAGTGGCAGTGGCGGCAGCGGCAGTGAACTAGGGGCATAGATGCTCTGTGCCGGAACAGCTAGTAGTTGATGGTTTTATGCTGTTAAATTGTTCTGTAATTATTATTTTAAAGAGGATTGATTTGTGGGTTTTATTTTTATTGTTGTGTACCACCCAGAGCCGTTTGGATGGGGTGGTATAAAAATGTAGTAAATAAGCAAGCCCAAGACTGATGTCATACACTGGACATGTTCAGAGTATGGTCTATAATCTTTATGAGGGGACTGGTTCTTATCTGCATCCAGAGGATCAGCTGGGGATTAGTCTGGGTCCTTATTTACATAGGACATGGCACCCTGTCCCTCTTTTCAGGTCCCAAATAACTGTGCCCATGGTGATATACCGCAGACCTGGGTTCTACCCACATATATTCATAATGTAGTCTGTGGCTGGTTGTCATAAGCGTAATATTTTGCGAAGACTCTCTAGCAAGGTCGAGGCAAGTAAAAAGTCCTCTTGCTCTCCCTCTCCCGTTCTCCAAAAACTGTGATGCTTACTCTTATTGTGTTTTTTCTTCACCCCAGCTTGGTCCACCGGCTTCCCTTGTTTAACAGGCTTAAGTCCCCGAGGAGGAAGCCTTTGGTGTTAGCAGTGCCTGGCCCTTTAAGAGAGGGAGCACAGGGAGAGGGAGCTCGGGGCCCATCTTCAGTACCAGAGCTGGCCGAGACTCATTCTGCATTGGCTGCCTGGATTCCTGAGAGCACAGCATACCAGAGCTGGTACAGTGCTGCTGGGATAGCTGGCTAGTGTGAGTGGCTTTTAGGGTCGACATAGCACGTAAGGCCCTCTCCCACAGCAAAGCAGAGAGGCGGGAAGTGTTTGGTTGTTGATGACAGCTATCCTCACATAAGGAGAGCCAGCGTGGTGTAGTGGTTAGAGTGCTGGACTAGGACCGGGGAGACCCAAGTTCAAATCCCCATTCAGCCATAATACTAGCTGGGTGACTCTGGGCCAGTCACTTCTCTCTCAGCCTAGCCTACTTCACAGGGTTATTGTGAAAGAGAAACTTAATTATGTAGTACACCGCTTTGGGCTCCTTGGAGAAAGAGCGGGATATAAATGTAATAATAATAATAACGTGAGGCAGAAGGTCTCTTGAAGTTGCTATCACAGCGTCGGAAGAAGACTAAGAGAGGTAATCTGTGAGGGGCTATGTGTGTGCCAGCAAGGGGGTGGGGTTACTGCCAAAAAGCTAATAGCTTACAACTCTGTAAGGTTCCAAGGTCCTGCCTACGCAGACATCCAAAGTGTGGAGGGCAATATGTAGCGGATACATTAGGATAGGAAAGACCTAATCCTGTTTATTTCACCAATAAACTAGTTAAGTAAGACTCTACAATGATCTTCATGTGTGTTCTTTAAATAGCTGCAACAACTGAATTGCACACTAATTGGAGTGGTAGCTTGCTCAGCACTTTGCTAAATAATCACAAACCCCAACAACTGGCTGTTCTTAATAAATCAGGGATTTATTTCTGCAAACAAAAAGGACTTTTGGATGGAGGGGAGCAAAAAATCATTTCCTCTTCTCCCTCTGCCTGCTCTCAGCTGTGGAACAAGCCTTCGCCACAGGTATGCCACAGCACTTCTTCCAGCCTCCTTTGACTGTAGAACATGTGGGCCAGTGACTTCTCACTTCACTTTTAATCCAAGATGATCCTTCAGAGTTTAAGATCCTATTCAATTTCATTAAGTAAGCCGCTTATAAACCAGAGTAAACTTAAATCTGTATTTAATGCAAGTAGTTAATCACACAGTAATACAAAGAGAGCAGAGGAAAGCTTGGTGAGAAAACTGTAGCACTTGTTCAAATGAATTTGGAAGTTAAAAAGCTATACTTGAATATAAACTAGAATACCTTGGTTAGTAACATTATACTTTTAGCTCAATGCTAAAATAACCCTAAGTTTACAAAGAGGTAAAATGACAAAAAGCAAAAATAAAAAAAGGTTTTTTTGGCAGGGGGGAACAGCATTTGGGGGTATTTAGATAAATGGACAAACATAAAGAAGTTTATTGCAACTGCGTAAAATACAGGTTAGTGGGAAAACAAGCCTTTTAAAATAAATATGCACTTACACACTAAGGAAAAAACCGCAAAATCACTGCATATTTGAAAACAAAGCTGTACTATTAAAGGTAATAGCTTGGATCTAAAGAGTTGTTTAGACTCAGATAAGGGGTTTCAACTCTAAGCAGCTAAAACTGTACTAACTATATACTATACTACACTAAGTCCTATGCTATATTGAAAACTATTTTGAAGCCCTGCTAGTTTTCAAGGACACATTAGTATGGCGGGGTTGCTGCTGGAAACAAAAATGTCTAATTGGGGGAGAGGGGTCGCAGAAGTAGTTTCAGGATTCTTCAACATTGTTCAAGAATTTAAAGGGGGCCCTCATGTCTCCAGAATAAGCACAATACCAAAACTGCAGTCAAATTCATTTTGGGCAGGTTCAGATACCATATAGAACCAGAGTTAAAGCTATGGTTTATGGAACCAATCTAGTCGGGCACCACAGAACCAGTCTCAGTTTGTTTCACTGTGCCATGGTTTGTTCATCCCACCCTCTTTGCCTCCAATGAAGCTTCCCTAACCCCACTGGATACAATTCCAAGTTTCTTTGCTCTGCTGCTGGCAAGACTTCACCTAGTCAGCTACTCCCCAACTAGCAATTCTAATTTGGAAGGGGCATGAACAGTGGCGCCTTCCCCCCTGGACTAACAAGCGGATTTCTGGTCCCCAGCAGTCCCCGGGGCCCCCATATCCTCTGAATTATGTCCCGGTGGCAGCACTGCCACGGACCCGTGGCTTGCTGGGCAGCTGAGTGTGACTGTCCTCAAGAGGATGTGAGGACAGGCATGGCCAGGGACTGAGGGGGGCCAGCCCACGGGCTACCTAATCTCCTCCAGTCCTGGGCACAGCTAGGTGATCAGCCTGGTGAGCTGCCTCCGACCAGTCATACGGTGTGTGCGTGCACAGCCCCCGCCCCCTGCACTCACCAAAGTGGGGGGATTCCTCCCCATTCTGGAACTGATTCCCACTGCATGTCTCCCCTCACCTAATGCTTGGACTGGTTCCTTTCAGCCCCAACAAATAGGGAGGAATGCCACCAGTTTGGCAGGCAGGCAGGCGGGAGTGGGAGGAACACAACGGCAGTGAGAACTAGCCCCAGAAAATGGGGAGGAATGCTGCCAGTTCGGTGGGCGGCAGGAAGAAGGTTGTGCACTCTCTGCTGGGGGATGGGAGGAGGCGATTTGCTGCCGCATGTCTTCCCTCCCCAGTCTCTGAAGCAGCAGCATTCCTCCCACCCGCTGGTGCTGTTTCCCACTGCTGCTATGTTCCTTCCCCCTACTCCTGCCTGCTGAAGAGTTTTTTCCTGCCTGTGTTGTGTTTCTCCCCACCACCCCTACCTTTGGTGGGGCTAGTTCCTTCCCACTTCCAGGCTCCAGAAAGAGAGGAGAGTGACTTGACTGCCTATGCACAATTTATCTGCAGGTCAGTGGGAAGTATCAAATTCAGAATTTCTTCTAAAAATATCCCCCAAAGTTCCAACCTTTCCCTGAGCATATTCTGGTGTGAAAAGTAGTACATTCTGCTAATCTGTGGCAGGATTGAATCTGTGTTTGTCACTGCTATTTAAAGACTGGCAGAGACAATGATGGTAAATGCCATTGTTTTCATAAAAGCTTGAGGACTGCAAGATTCATGATGCCTGTGGTAAGATATAATGGCATTATACAATCATATAATGGTATGATATAAGTTTCAAGGCCACAATGAAGTTTGGATAACAGCATAACAAGGGGCTAAAGACCAAAGTGAATAAAATGTTCTTGCTTATTTCCAGCTAACATGGCTACATACATCATTGATATTTATCGTTATCTGCTTATTATCTGCTCTAAAAACTATGTCACCGGTGGAAAAGCAGGAAACAAATGTCTTCGGAGACCTTGCTCGCTACACTTTTATTCAGCAGGTGCTTTCATAATGTTTATGTGTGCATTTCCAGATGGGGCTTCAAGAAATGCACCTCTGCATGTGGTAAGATGGGGGGGGGGCCTTCATAAGCAAAAACAGCAGTTTCTGTGCTAGCTCTCCCCTCCCCATTCAGAGTTGCCCATCAAGCAGAGTTAACCATTTCCTACCCACTCCACTGTGTAATCCATTTCACCCAAAGTAAAATTTTAAGGTCAGGATACCAGACCACACCCCAATCAGGAATCACTAATACCGTTTGTCCAAGATGTGACTCAGCAGAGTACTTTATTAACATACCTGTTCTATTTTGCAGTGTTGAATATATTTGCATGGTTGTGAACTATGCAGTTTAAAGTGCTATGGGGTAATTGATCTAAAGTTTTTAACTTATGGAGAAGCCTTACATTTAAAATTCCTTTATTGATATTTCTTTTCCCCTTCTGCGACTTTTTGCTTCAGAGAAAACAGAATTATTTTTGGGGGGTGGAGGGGGCAGGCAGAGATTTAATTGCCTTGGCTAAAAGCGGCTGCATTTTTAAAAGAATGGCAAGTCATTTCAGCAACTTTGTTGCTAGGCAAAGGATGGAGGGATGACCTAAGCAGCTGCTAGACAGATTAAGGGCAGTTTAATGTTTAAAGCTGGTACTGGTGAGAGATGCTCAAGGATGGCTCCAGAGGGAGAGTGAGCCCACCCTTGGACAAGTAGTTTGCCCCCCCTCCACCTGCTGCCTCTTTCTGTTTTAATAAATCGTGTGACACAGCTCACACATCCATAAATACACTTTACCCTCCCCCACCCCTCCAAACACATTTTTTTCCTGATGCTGCCACTAGACATGCTTGCAGCCTACAGCGATGGTGTTTCATAGCTGCTCTGGGCTGGTGTCTTTCTGTGCCCTAAGAGGGCAGAGCCAAACCAACCGATTTAACCAAGAGGCAGGTTCAGATGCAACAAACTAGGGTTAAGCAAGTCTAGGTTCACAAACTAACTTCACACCTTGGCTAGCGTTCCTGAAATAAATCACATTTTGTGAAGTGTGCATTCGGATGAAAAAACTTGCCAGAGAGTGAAGGTCAATTCACCTAGCCAAAAAGGCATCCACCTCATATTAACGATGTACCACAGAAGATTAAAATTATCTTAAAAACTGCTGGAAACCTAAGTTTTTTCCCATTAATTAGAAACAGTTTGATTGCCTTTAAAAAGTTCAGCACTTTCACTTTTGGTTAACAGATATGAAGACAAATATTTTCTTCAGCTTGGTGGTTTAAACCAAAATGATCTCAGTTTAAGCATTTACTTTCGTTTATTTTGGGTATTACAGCTCAGCATAAATTCATTGGGCCAGATGGCTGCCCCAGGAGCCAGTTTTGTAATACAGAATTAGAGCACACATGCCAACACAGCATGTAAAATAGCCAAGGTGGTCCAAGGTGAAAGACTCAAAGTCCTCAGCTTCTCAGGAGCCATGGCCACAGCATTCCTCTTACAAGGCATTCTAATTCAAGAGTTTTGGAAGTCAGTTACAGGATTCAGTAGAACTCCTCTACTTCCAGGCTCATCACTATATTACAAAAGAGCCCCTGGTGCCGCAGTGGTAAAACTGCCCCCCTGTAACCAGAAGGTTACAAGTTCAATCCTGACCAGGGGCTCAAGGTTGACTCAGCCTTCCATCCTTCTGAGGCTGGTAAAATGAGTACCCAGAATGTTGGGGGCAATATGCTAAATCATTGTAAACTGCTTAGAGAGCTCTGGCTATAGAGTGGTATATAAATGTAAGTGCTATTGCTATTGCTAAAAGGGATGCAAACTTTTCCAAGTTCAAACTCACTTCAGATATGTCAAATTCCCCAAAAAAGTATCAAGCCACCTCACCCACAGACCCAAAATCGTTTTTCTAAAGGAAAAGGACAGGTGAGCATAATGAACTATCAGATAAGACTTTAGATAGTTTATTTTAATTTAACATGCAAATCTGTTCACTTTTCAGAGTCTGTTCTAAAACGTCTGGGGCAAGCTCAAGATTCTGGCCACTACCCAGTTATCAATTTCACATGCACAAAACCAATCTTGGGAAATAGCTCCTTACAAAGTCAACCCTGGTTTATTCCACATGTCATGGAATAAGAATTTGGAGGGTTGGCATCTTCAGAGGGCCACTTCCCACATGACATATCTAACGATGTACATGGATTACAACTGAACAGGAACGCATGTAACTCTCCAACTTCATCTTTCTCACGTTATGTTTTCCTCATAGATCAAAGTGACTTGCTAGAATAATCCTATGTCATATTGAAAAATGAGAAATAACCCTCTTTTTTTAGTTCTTCTGTATTTTGAAAGCAAGAAGCAAGGAAAGTTATTCATTTTGTTCTCACTAGCCTTCTTTGCAGTTTGATCCAATTAAATTTTAGTATTTGTTCATCTCATTTAGTTCAGCATAGCCCCAAGAACAATATGTCTTTCCAAAGAAAGCCACTGTGCTCCCAGCAGTGAATGATACACCCATGCAAGTCAAAGTAATATTTGCAGGAATGTAATTGGTGTTAAGGCCACCTAATGGCACAATGGGAAAATGACTTGACTAGTAAGCCAGAGGTTGCCGGTTGAAATCCCCACTGGTAAGTTTCCCAGGCTATGGGAAACACCTGTATTGGGCAGCAGCAATACAGGAAGATGCAGAGAGGCATCATCTCATACTGTGTGGGAGATGGCAATGGTAAACCCCTCCTGTATCCTGCCAAGAAAACCACAGGGCTCTGTAGTTACCAGGAGTTGACACCAACTCAACAGCACAACCAACAACTTGGTGTTTCTTAAGGATTTATCAACATATGATCAAAACATGGTGTCCGTAAATACAATGAAAGGACTGCAATGGATAATGAGAGGAGCAAAGCTGTCCTTACCAGACTCCAATAGTTACATCCTCCTCTGGCTGTAGGTAGTAATTACATGTGTGGTTTAAACCTTGGTCCTGGGGCCTTTTCAAGTCAATGAAGTAAGGTACTCTCACTGAAACAGAAGAGAGAGATAAGCAACAGAAACTGGAGCTTTACATTCTATGTTTTGAGCTTAATTTTCACAAATACTATCCAAATATAAAAGAATGGCTACTGCAAACACCACAGTTCTCAGGTAAACATTTTATTTTTATTTCTCAAACTGCAAACTAATGGACAAATGATAAGCAGAACATGATAACAAGCAGAAACAGAGGGTAGGTATAAATAGAGAGACTCCTGAGAAAACTTAGCAGTCATGGGATAAGGGGACAAGCACATGTGTGGATTGCTAACTGGTTGAAGGACATGAAACAGAGAGTAGGTATAAATGGAGAGTTTTCACAATGGAAGTAAGAAAGAAGTAGGGTCCCCCAGGGATCTGTACTGGGACCGGTGCTTTTTAATTTATTCATATTTGATCTAGAAGTAGGGGTAAGCAGTGAGGTGGCCAAATTTGCAGATGATACCAAACTCTTTTGGGTAGTGAAATCCAAAACGGATTGCGAGGAGCTCCAAAAAGATCTCTCCAAACTGGGTGAGTGGGTGACAAAATGGCAAATGCAGTTCAATATTGGCAAGTGTAAAGTGATGCACATTGGGACGAAAACCCCCAACTTCAAGTATACATTGATGGGATCTGAGCTGTCAGTGACTGACCAGGAGAGGGATCTTGGGGTCATGGTGGACAGCTCGTTGAAAGTGAAAGTGTTGACTCAATGTGTGGCAGCTGTGGAAAAGGCCAATTCCATGCTAGGGATCATTAGGAAGGGGATGTGGTGCGGCCACACCTGGAGTACTGTGTACAATTTTGGTCACCACATCTAAAAAAAGACATTGTAGAACTGGAAGAACTGCAGAAGAGGGCAACCAAGATGATCAGGGGCCTAGAGCACCTTTCTTATGAGGCAAGGCTACAACACTTGGGGCTATTTAGTTTAGAAAAAAGACAACTGTGGGGACACATGATAAAGGTCTATAAAATCATGCATGGTGTAGAGAAAGTAGATAGAGAGAAATACTTCTCCGTCTCACATAACACTAGAACCAGGGGTCATCCCATGAAACTGATTTCCAGGAAATTTAGGATAACCAACAGAGGTACTTTTTCACACAACGCCTGATCAACTTGTGGAATTCTCTGCCACAAGATGTAGTGACAGCCAACAACCTGGATGGCTTTAAGAGGGGTTTGGATAATTTCATGGAGGAGAGGTCTATCAACAGTTACTAGTCGGAGGGCTATAGGCCATCTCCAGCCTCAAAGGCATGATGCCTGAGTACTAGTTGCAGGAGAGTAACAGTAGGAGAGAGCGCATTCCCCCAACTCCTGCCTGTAGGCTTCCAACAGCATCTGGTGGGCCACTGTATGAAACAGGATTCTGGACTAGATGAGCCTTGGGCCTGATTCAGCAGGGCTGTTCTTATGATACAAGGTTGAGGGATATTATTGTGGACAAATAGGAATAAATGAGAAATCAACTTTTAAAAATCTGCAGCATAACAGAATGTTTAATAGACAGAGTATGTGTTGGATAGATACATACACAGGGTGGAGCGCAACCCTCCCATGGCAGCCCAACACTAAAACTGTAGCTCTATTTTTCCTCTCACTCCAAGCTGGAAAAAGTGTGTAGATCTTCCCCTTATTTATGAAGTTATGGTGAACACAGCACAACTATGGGGACAATCTCTACCTTTCCCCCCAGCTCCAAGCTACAGAGGAAAGATAGGGTGGTTCTTGACATTCTTGCAGGTGAGTCACTGAACACTCACGAAGATGAGCGTACATGCCTATTCCCAATTTTAGAGTATCTTATATTAAGAAACCATTTTAAAACAAAAAGATTTTATTTATTCATTCATTCGATTTCTATACCGCCCTTCCAAAAATGGCTCAGGGTGGTTTACACAGAGAAACAACAAACAAATAAGATGGAACCCTGTCCTGAAAGGGCTCACAATCTAAAAAGAAACATAAGGTAGACACTAGAAACAGTCACTGGAAGTACTGTGCTGGGGGTGGACAAGGCCATTTGCTCTCCCCCTGATAGATAAAGAAAATCACCACGTTAAAAGGTGCCTCTTTGCCAAGTTAGCAGGGGCTAACTTGCTAATTTATTGAGCAAGCAAACCCACAGAGAAGCACAGCTTGTCAACTTTTCTCTTCATCTAGTACAGGCCTGCTCAATTTAGCCCCCCCCAGCTGTTTTTGAACTACAACTCCCATAATCCCCAGCCACAGTGGCCAACAGCCAAGGGTTATGGGAATTTTAGGCCAACATCTGCAGGAAGGCCAAAGTTGAGCAGCCCTGATCTAGCATTTCATGAAGCAGAAAGCAATTCAGAGCCCAAAATGTCTATAAAGACTCTACTCACTGAATCTCAAGCTTTTTATAAGTCCACATTTTGAGAAGTTTACTTATACATCTACCCAGCTACAAATAAGAACTATAGTTCCTTAAAATTTCATACCAGCAATCTCAGCGTAAGACAGGTCATGTCCTAAATCTCTAAACCGTTCATACTACTCTAGAAATTTCTTAAAAACATACTTCCCATCACAAACTATCATTCCAACAAATGGGGGCGGGGGGAGAGGACAGAAATTGCAACATAGGTTTGTAAAACATAGCAAGTCAGAACTGGATTCTAAATCACTAATTCATAAGAAAAGCCCTGCTGGATCAGGCCCAAGGCCCATCTAGTCCAGCAACCTGTTTCCCACAACAGCCCACCAGGTGCTTCTGAGAAGCCCACAGGAAAGAGGTGAGGGCATGCCCTCTCTCCTGCTGTTGCTCCGCTGCAACTTGTATTTAGAGGCATCACGCCGCCAAGGCTGCAGATAGCCTATAGACACCAACTTGCAGCCATTGATAGACCCATCCTCCATGAATTTATCTAAGCCCCTTTTAAAGCCATCCAGGTAGTAGTCATCACCACATTCCATGGCAGAGCATGCTACAGATTAATTATGCGATGTGGGGAAAAGTAGAGATGCAAGAGTTTATATGTGCATTCCATTCCAAGCTCGGAACAGAATGCAAATACCCAGAATGTTCTGTCAGAACAACCGATTCATGTACATGCATGAAGGGCAGGTGAGTGCTGGAGCAATGCCTCCGCCACACCCCAAAACTGCCTGGATCAGCAGTCACACCAGTAAGGGCCTGCTTATTTACTTTTAAAGTTGCCACTCGCTGCCTTCACCGGCCCTCGAACCTCCAGACCAGTTTGTGGTTGGGCCAAACTGGGCAGGGCTGCGGAATCGCAGTTTGATCTGAATTTGGACTCGACCTCAAACCTAGGTCCATGCACACTCCTAGAGGGAGGGCAGGATGCCTTCTTGCCCTAAGGAGGCAATTATTAGACCTCTTCTGAAGTAGCCTGCATTGGATCCCTTCGCATTTGCAGCAATAGGCCTGTCTCCAACTTTCTGTGGTTGAGCAAGTTAATTGAGAGGATGGTGACCTCCCAGCTCCAGACAGTCTTGGAGGAAACCTATTATCTAGAACCATTTCAAATTGGCTTCTGGGCAGGCTATGGGATGAAGACTGCCTAGTTCGGTCTGATAGATGAGCTCAAGTTGGAATTGACAGAAGTGTGACTCTGCTGGTCCTTTTGGATCGCTTGGTAGCTTTTGATACCATCAACCATAGTATCCTCCTGGAGCTTCCGAGGAGGCTGGGAGCTTCTGCTTTGCAGGGGTTCTGCTCTTACCTGGCAGGTTCTAGATGGTGTCTCTTGGAGACTGTTGCTCTTCAAAATCTGAAGTTTCATATGGTGTCCCTCAGGGCTCCATATTGTCTCCAATGTTGTTAAACATAGGAACGTAAGAAGCTGCCATATACTGAGTCAGACCATAGGTCTATCTAGCTCAGTATTGTCTTCACAGACTGGAAGCAGCTTCTCCAAGGTTGCAGGCAGGAATCTCTCTCAGCCCTATCTTGGAGAAGCCAGGGAGGGAATGTGGAACCTAGATGCTCTTCCCAGAGGGGCTCCATCCCCCAAGGGGAGTATCTTACAGTGCTCACACTTCTAGTCTCCCTTTCATATGCAACCAGGGCAGACCCTGCTTAGAGGCGGTGAGCTGGCAGGAGCTCTCCCTTGCCGTTCCTTTTGTTCAGGAAAGCTTCAGCTCAGCTGCTTAAGATAAAACAGGTTGGGGGAACTTCCTCCCCCATCACAACCCTCCCAGGCCAGTCTCCTCCATTCCCAGCGGCATTTTAATGTAAGGGGGTATTTGCCTCTTGTCCCCCCTCCCCTCAGCAGCCGCTGTGCGGCCATCATTGGCATTTATAAGTAAAGGGCGGGGGCTTCATCCTCACCACCCCTACCCTCCTCACTGCAGTGTTGGGGGCAGAAAACCCTCGGCTGCCTACGGCAGCAAAAGAGTTAATCCGCCCCTACTTGCCTCATGAGGAAATGTCCCTCAATTTGGCATCTAAAGAATAATAAGGGCAGCTGTGAGCCTTTCATACATCCTCTTCCTGTTGAGTAGGATATTGTGGCCATTGTATTTGTACCATATGCTTATTAAATCATAACTGATTATAGTCAAAACAGATACTTAATTGCCTACTCCATCTACAGGACTGGGTAGGATGGAGATATGTTTAAATTTCTCATCTTAAATCATATTTTCCCCCTTATTCTACTTTTGACTTTGGCAAATAAACTTGCTACATATCAGACAAGCACAATGTTTATAATACAGTCATATTGAACACAGCATAGAAGATGTTACTGGAGAGGACAGAGAGGGAACAATTGTTCTTTCAATAGCTGATACTAGAACATTCTTCGCAGATCTCAACAAAACACACATTCCAGGCAGTATTGAGCCTTTCCTCTATCAGCACTTCAGAGAGTAATGAAATACAACCGTGGTTGGGGGGGTGTTGCTGACAAACCTATCTGGAGTGCTTTAAAACTCATTTGACTCTACAACATTGGATTCCGAAACTGGTAGGAGCAGTGAAGTGAAAGTTATATGCGATTTTGTGAACTGATCAGAATCTAATTTTAGATTAGTTATTTGCTAAAATAACAATTATTCTGGGCCTTTGGCCAGCCATGTTTTTGCATTGCCTTCCAAGCAGGGAGGACACGCATCATGGGCTCATAGCTGGATGTACATCTGTCTGTCTCACCATTTGTATCTCAGTGGTTGCAAGTGGATACCAACATCCACTTGCAACTTGGATGCTGCAAGTGGATGTTGGAGTTAGCAACACCTAAGTTAATTCCAAGTTAGCAACTTGGAGTTAGCAACACCCCTGCTAACCTGGCAAAGAGACACCTTTTAATGTGGTGATTCTCTTTATTTAGCAGGGGGAGAGTAACTGGCCCTATCCACCCCCAGCACAGTATCTCCTGTGACTGTTGCTGGTGTCTATCTTATGTTTCTTTTTAGATTGTGAGCCCTTGCGGACAGGGTTCCATCTTATTTGTTTGTAATTTCTCTCTAAACAACCCTGAGCCATTTTTGGAAGGGCGGTTAAAAATCAAATGTAGTAGTAGTAATAATAATAATAATAATAATAATAATAATAATAATAATAATAATAGAAGACACAAGATTCCTAGTACAGAGATTAGATGCTCTAAAAAAAAAAAGGAGGTGATACTGAGCAATGGCTAACGACTGGGAAAACTCATCTCATAATGAAAGACCCAGCAAAAGGTCCAGTTCCAAGTAATTATAGGCCGATAACCTGCCTGCCAACCATCTTCACATTATTAACTGGAATAATAGCAGATGAAGTAATGCAACACTTATTAACTAAAAAGCAGTTTCCAGTTGAACAGAAAAGAAACTGCCCAAACACCAGAGGCACAAAAGACCAACTGCTGATTGACAAAATGATTTTAGAAAATTGCAAGACAAGAAAAACAAATCTAAGTGTTGCACGGATTGACTACAAGAAGGCCTTCGACTTATTGCCTCATACATGGATACTACAATGTTTAGAAACAACTGGTGTCAGCAAAAACATTCAGATATTTATTTAAAAAAGCAATGAGCATGTGGAGTACACAGTTAACAGTCAATGGCGAGACACTTGGACAGGTTAGCATTAGCAATAGCAATAGCAATAGCACTCACATTTATATACTGCTCTATAGCCAGAGCTCTCTAAGCGGTTTACAATGATTTAGCATACTGCCCCCAACATTCTAGAAGAGGTATTTTCCAATGGACTCACTATCCCCTCTGTTTGTAATCACCATGACTCCACTTTCACAAATACTAAACAAAACAGGCTTGGATATCAAACGTCTATCAAGTAAAATAAACCATCTGCTATACATGGACGAATTGAAGTTGTATGGAAAGTCCCAGTCAGAAACTGAATCACTGCTAAACACTGTCCATGTATTCAGGAGCGATATAGCAATGGAGTTTGGACTAGACAAGTGTGCTGCATTAAAAATGAACAGAGGAAAAATAACAAAAACAGAAGGAATAGAACTGCCCAATGGAAGCAACATCAAGAACCTGGAAGAGAAAGAACATTACAAATACTTGGGCATTCTCCAGGCTAACATTGCACACACTGAAGTTAAAAGAAAAACTGGAAGTGAATACATCAGGAGAGTTAGAAAAATCCTAAAGTCCAAACTCAATGATGGGAACACCATGCAAGCCATAAACACCTGGGCTATACCTATTATCAGATACACTGCAGGAATAATAGACTGGACCCAGGCAGAGCTAGAGATGCTAGATCGTAAGACCAGGAAAATAATGACCATCAATCATGCTCTGCACTCCCACAGTCATGTAGATAGGCTATACCTCCCTTGCAGCACAGGTGGAAGAGGAACGCTGCAAGTCCATCAAACAGTAGAGGAGGAGAAAAGAAGCCTTGAATATATAAAGGACAGTGAAGAAGATGCATTTAAAATAGTCTATAATGAGAAACTATTAAACACCAATGAAACAAAGCAAGCCTACAAGAAAAAACAAGTAAAGAAGCGAGCAGAAAAATGGAAAAATAAGCCCCTGCATGGTCAATATTTGCACAATATAACCCAAAAATCAGACATCACCAAGACCTGGCAATGGCTTAAGAATGGCAACTTGAAGAAAGAAACAGATGGTTTAATATTGGCTGCACAAGAACAGGCACTAAGAACAAATGCAATAAGAGCAAAAGTCGAAAAGTCAACAACAAACAGCAAGTGCTGCCTTTATAAAGAAGCAGATGAAACCATGGACCACCTAATCAGCTGCTGTAAAAAGATCGCACAGACTGACTACAAACAAAGGCATGACAAGGTAGCAGGGATGATACACTGGAACATCTGCAAAAAATACAAGCTACCTGTAGCCAAAAATTGGTGGGGCCATAAAATTGAAAAAGTTGAAGAAAATGAAGATGTAAAAATATTATGGGACTTCCGACTACAAACAGACAAACATCTGCCACACAATACACCAGATATAACTGTAGTCGAAAAGAAAGAAAAACAAGTCAAAATAATCGACATAGCAATACCAGGGGATAGCAGAATAGAAGAAAAAGAAATAGAAAAAATCACAAAATACAAAGATCTACAAATTGAAATTGAAAGGCTGTGGCAGAAAAAGACCAAAATAATCCCAGTAGTAATTGGTGCCCTAGGTGCAATTACAAAAGACCTTGAAGAGCACCTCAACACCACAGGGGCCACAGAAATCACCATCAGCCAATTACAAAAAGCAACTTTACTGGGAACAGCCTATATTCTGCAATGATGTCTATAATAATAACAGCGACAACACTGATAATAAAATTCAGCCATCCCAGGTCCTTGGGAAGGACTAGATGTCTGGATAAAACAAACCAGTCAATAACACCTGTCTGACTGTGCAAACAAAAATAATAGAAGACACAAGATTCCTAGTACAGAGATTAGACTATGAAACTGGGTTCCACGTGATTCCAAACACATCAACTGACCAAATGGAGGCATACATCTGACTAAATTGAACATGAAGATACTATATAGAGACTGACTGGGGGTATGTGGGGGATACACATGACCAGCAATATGTACATCACACACCAGCGCTCAATCATGTTAATGCAAAAGGAAGTCAAGCTTCAAAGTAGAAGGAAGAGGAGCTAAGGTGTCTGTGAAGAATAGATGTAAAAAGTCATTACTAATGACAATGACAAGGCAGTATAGGTTCAATGAAGACCTTTTCATAAAAACAAGTTAGCAAATGCAAATCCTTCAAAAAATCATAAACATAAAAAATGACTACTTAAGTAGTCCTGTAGGGCAAAGCAAAATCGTGTTACAGAACAGTAAGTAGGCAACTGCAGATCAAAAGGCTCAGAGAATCTACCACAGGATAACTTAAAAAGTTATTGAAAGCTAGTTAGCATAACAGTTTGTGAACTAAAAATCCATATACCTCCTTTAGATTTGTGTTGGGTGGTTTATAAATATAATAAAACTAAACTGCAAGAAAATGTGTATTAATAGCAAGAATCCTAGTGTGTTGTACTTTTTTCAAAATATTAGCAGTTTTAGCATTCAGGTATTCAGAAAGTACAACATGCTAGGATTCCTAATATTAATATATATTTTCTTGCAGTTTAGGGGCAAGAGGACAATCTCTACACATCATCTTGATACAACTCAATAAGGGCATTTGACCATTAAAGCCAGCATGTTGCATCAGAAGAGAGGTAACAGAGTGCCAAGATCTGTATCAATAATATGTGGTCTTGCATTCAAAAACCCTTTAAGCATCATCCTTTCACATTTGAAATCCAAAAGAAGGAAACTAAGGATAAAAAGGGATGAGAGGGGAAACTCTACTGAACAAGAGCAAGTTTTAAAGTATATGGGCAGAGTGTGGGAAAAGGGATAGCCAGCCACAGCTTTGTAGTCATGTTAGAACTATTGTAGCTGCCACACTTTTGTTAATTGCTAACCTGGGCCAGAGAGCACATCTTAGGGCTCAACTACATGAGATCACAGGATTTCCAAGTTACTTTCTTTTTTTTTTTTTAAGTATGGGGCTCATTTTACATCTTATATTATACATATTAAAACACACACTTCCTAGCAACCCATTTATCTTATTCTTTACATACAATTCAAAGATATTTATCCAACCACATATTTAGAGCTTCCAGTAATAATCTTTTTATTAGAAAT
The DNA here is from genome assembly GCF_027244095.1 of Hemicordylus capensis. Taxonomy (NCBI): domain Eukaryota; kingdom Metazoa; phylum Chordata; class Lepidosauria; order Squamata; family Cordylidae; genus Hemicordylus; species Hemicordylus capensis. Next base: position 435,759,812 of record NC_069657.1, on the reverse strand, counting down.
TCAACAATAAAGCATTTCCAAAACCTTATTGAGCACCACAGCAGAAACTTTACATGCATATCCTCTTCATAAGACACAGATAATGTAATGCTCTTTGTATTCAAAGTTTGTAATTTATATATTTCTACATTATTGATAGACATAGAAAAAGTTATTCTTACCAAAATTTAGGAAGACGAGTTTTGCCTGAATAGCAGGACAAAGTTTTACTAGAAATGGAATGGCTATGTACACTCCCAGCAACCAGATTATTAGCTTCCGCAATCGAAACCACATTCCATGTCTCCTGTAAAAAGAATATGGGAAGAGATGTATAGATCACGCTACGTTTAAATTACTTCTGAACCAAATTCTACTCTAAACTTGGTTAAGAACACAGCAGGCACTATCAACCTCTGAGGCTACTCGTTTGACTGCTCTTATTTTTATTATTCATACACACACACACGTCTAAATTTTAACTTTATCTATAAAATGATCAATGACAGAAAACATGGCTTCCTGTTTGCACAAGCACAAGGACAAATTCAGCCTTGAGAGCATTTATATATTACCATAACTATACATGGCACTTTCCAGATCAACGAAAAGAAAGAAAGCCCCTAACCCAGGAAACTCACAACACACCCTTGTCTCTGCCCACTATCAAAATGTAACAAGGGATTGATGTGAACAAAGTTATTTGCTTTTTCTAAAAAGAAAAAAGTTATATTTCCCTGACCAGCCTATCTGGGGATTTGTCTCAGTACTGTCAATACAAGATTATAGGATACATTTTGAGAGTTTGCCAAGTCTCTAGAAATGAGTATTACCTATGAGCAGGTCAATTTAAGTATGTTTGGTACTTTTAGTGTACCTTTGTTCTGATTTGCTAAAGGTATCCTAAGAATGGCACAACATCCAGCTTGTGGCCCAAGGGCCTCTTCTTACACTCTTAAGCTTTTTGTTTCCTGTAGTTATCATTTGCACCAGGCTGAACTCATAACTGTGTACTTCTTTTAAGGAGAAGATAGTCTGAACATTTCGTGATCTTGATCAATAACTGTGACTGGGTTCGGATCAAGAAGAATGTGCTTTCCCAAGGCGACCCCCGCCCCTGCCCCCCCAAAAGCCTTTGCTTTCAGTTTAAGAATATGCCAGGGTTCTGTATTGCCAGTTTAAATATGTTTTGATATCCTGTCTTGTTCTAATGCCTGTTAATTAAATCTCAGTTCCCAGAGTTCCTACACAATACGGAACTGCAGTTTGCTCTTAAACTAAAAGCAAAACCTTCCACTCTCCCTCCCTCCTTTATGTGTGAGAGAAGAGAGCATGAGTCTGCAACTCCTCAAGGCTGGTTTCTGTAGCAGGAAACCATGGCTGCCCATTGCATCTGAACCTGGCCACCTGGGGTAACAAGTTCCAAGTTTTATTAACATTGGGGTTCCCCAATGTGGTGACCACAGGTAACAGAGCACTCACAGAAGTGTTCACTGTCATTTGCCCACTCTCCCCAGCAGTATTCCCTCTTTTTTCATCTGTGTGTGGAATTCTTTATGTTCTGGCCAGAAGAATCAAGGCAGTGTGTGCGCATGTGCATTCAGAATGGGGCCTTCCCAATTCAATCTGAGCAGGATCTAAAATCAACTGAGCAGACATAAAAAAACTTGTGCATGCAGATGCCTTAGAGGAACACTACTTCCCAGTTGCTATAATATTCCTTCTCCTGCTCACTCCTTGTTTCTCTAGTGCCTGAGGGAGTTTCCTTTGTGGGCATTGCCTCAGCTGACCCCTGCCAGCCCACTAGTCTCCAAGTCCCAGTCCGAGGCAGATCCAGAAGTTAAGAATATGCAAATACATGCATGCTTTATCTTCCAGATTGCGATTTCTATAGTTGTTGCACAGACTGAGGCTTGTTTGCACACCAAACAGCTATACTGCCTAGAACAAGGAAGCAAGAGAGATGGCAGAAGCAGGGCAAGTGTGCATATCTGCACATTGCTGGGTATCTGTAGGCTTGTCAGGCAGGTAGCCATTAAAGCTGCCATGAGGCTGAATGTCTCCCATCCCTGCTGGGTATTCAGAAGTTGCTCACTTAAAAATATAAATGGAGAGAGTGTGAGTGCAAGTAGTAGGGGCGTAGCAAGGTTGGAGGGGGCCCAGAGACAAGATTTTAAAATGGGCCCCTCGCTGACACACACACACAAACACACTTCATAATATATAGTGCACTCACATCCCCATTAGGAATATGGTGAATATCTAGTTCACACTGAATCTAGTTTTTTTACTCTCTGCTCCTGCCGATCTCCAAGAGACTCAACATAATTCATAGGGGGTGCAACATGGGCAGGTGGGGAGTCATGTGATGTGCCTCTGGGGGGGAGGCCTTGAGGCAGTGGGGCCCCAAGATGACTACCTCCCCTTGCCTAATGGTAGTTACGCTCCTGGCAAGTAGCAACTCAGGTTGGGGTGGCAGCACTCAGTACCTGGTAAGCAAGGAAAGAAAGAAGGGACATTTTTGCTCCCCTACCCCATCCCATCCAGCTCTTGGAGTCCATCCGCTCTGCTGAGAATCTCTCCCCCTCCCCAATCTCAGTTCTTTCCCTAGATTCAAACGTGTTTGCAAGTCTTCAGGTTTGACAGCTGCATTTTTGTTTTTTGGCACTGCATTTCAATGCAGGCATCAGCAAGAGATACTAAGCTTATAATTTCTTTTCTCAACAACTAACATAACCAGGTGTTTTCGTTCACCCAAACCAGATCTTCTGGAAAGAGGTGTATGTAGTTTCTACTGAGCAGTGTTTAGGCTGCTTACATTTACCTGAGTGTAAGCATCACTTAACCTAGTTGGACTTCATCTTCTGCTTTGGAACATTTTAAGTAAATACGGGTGACAGTGCCTTTCAGCATGACAGGTTATATGCTCTTACAGGATGACTGATTTAAGAATTATTATAATTAACCAGAAACAATTTATTGCACATGGAGTCCTAGGGAAGCCCACAGATGGGGCATAAAAGCAGCAGTCCATCTCACCACTTTTCTCCTCAGCAACTGATTCCCAGAGGTATACTGGCTCTGAACATGGAGGTACCACATAGCCATGCTGACTAGTAGCCAGCAATAGACCTCATCTCATTCATGAATGTGTAAAACTCTTTTAAAGCCAGCTGTGTTGGTGAGTTTTTCCTTTTTAGATGAACCTTTAGACAAGGTAGTTTTTACAATCTTTATTAAGAAAGTTTACCTTCTACTTGCCGGAGTCTGAAAGAGTGCTTACAATTACAACTGGTATCCAGATACCTACAATATTGGAATATGGAAGTTCTACATAGCCAAAGTAATCATACAAATTTTGTGACTTGCCCTGCCCCCACAGCAGTCTTTTTATGGGCTCCACCCTACGGAGCCCACTCTGCGACTCAGAATTCCAGAAGTGCCCTCGAACCCCACAAGGTTAACACAATTACTTTCTCATAAATAGCTAAATAAGCCCTCTTGTGACCATTGCTGAAAGCAGTATTAAGTGTAGCAATGCCAAAGCAGCCCTAGTTAGCTTGATTTGAATGGAGAAGGCTGCATGTGGAGCAGCAGGGAAATGCTTGACTAACAAGCAGAAGGTTGCCAGTTAGAATCCCTGCTGGTATGTTTCCCAGACACCTATATCGGGCAGCAGCAATATAGGAAGATGCTGAAAGGCATCATCGGACACTGCATGGGAGGAAGGAATGGTAAACCCCTACCAAAGAAAACCATAGGGCTCTGTGGGCTCCAGGAGTCAAAATTGACTTGATGGCACACTTTATCTTATTAGCCGTTCATAGCTTTTTTTAAAAAAAGCTAAGTAACAAAACAAAATGCTTAGTTTTGTGTTTCTTTGCCCACTATCCTTGGAAGTGGTATTAAACGAAATTGAAAATGCTGACCACCTGCCCCAACAAATTCATTTCCCTGAAAAGTTACACAGAAAGCTTAGAATTAGACCTCTGCACACTTCAAGAGGAGGACAAGGCTCCCTGGCAGTAGTTCTCCAGTTCATTTGCTACTGCGTTTTCCTTTGCGGTATAATAGCCCTCTTCTCAGTTTCACACATTTTATTTGGCATTAGCTCCTCAAATGCTGGTTCAGCACTTTTCATTTCAGTCACAGCACTTTAATGTTCTTCTGTTTCTAACACTGCTGCAAACAGCAGAAGAGTTGATTTAGCAGAAATCCTGAATGACATGGAAAAGAGAACATGCATTTATGGCATACATCTAATGAGGCAATAAGTGCAGGTTTGGCCATTATGGCAGGATCGTGTGATATTTTAGAGAGCAAAGAACAGCAGCTCTGGAATCAATTATTTTTTTCCATTTTTGACAATTGCTTCACTTTGGATAAAACTGTTGCAAATTGGATAATTATTTTGAAATAGAAACTGCTATTCAGTGGACATGGCATTTGTAGGGTATTTCCAAGTGGAAAGAAGTGGTACGTTACTATTAATTGCTAGTACTCCTGCAGCTGAAGCATTGGAGCATCAGAGAGCTCTATAACAGAACAATAAGAATGCACAATTGTTCTCTCTCACTTCTGCTCACTGAGTCTTTTGACCACGACGCATATCAAATTCCAGTCTTAAGATGACTGGATCAGATGATGTAACTTTACTTGAAGCTATGTTTTTATTTCAAGTGTCTTTGCAGCCCTGGTCCTGTGGTGGAAGTGTGCAACTAGTTTATTTATTATTTCTTGTTTACACAGTCAGACAGGTGTTATTGACTGGTTTGTTTTATCCAGACATCGAGTCCTTCCCAAGGACCTGGGATGCCAGAATTTTATCATCAATACTGTTGGTTATTATAGATATCGTCGCAAAATATAGGCTGTTATTATTATTATTATTTTACATTTATATCCCGTTCTTCCTCCAAGGAGCCCAGAGCGGTGTACTACATACTTGAGTTTCTCTTTCACAACAACCCTGTGAAGTAGGTCAGGCGGAGAGAGAAGTGACTGGCCCAGAGTCACCCAGATAGTTTCAAGGCTGAATGGGGATTTGAACTTGGGTCTCCCCGGTCCTAGTCCAGCACTCTAACCTCTACACCACGCTGGCTCTCTTTTTACAGCTTCAACAACAGAAGCCACACTACTTGAAGAAAAACATTCAGCTGTAAAGTATGGACAAAACAATGGACAGATTCCCAAGTAACATAGCTCAGTGTGTTGGCAAGCACAATGTCGCTTGCATGATTGTGTAAGCATGTCAAAATTTCATCAGCAGATTTGGCCACCTTGCTGCTTACTCCTACTTCTAAATCATATATGAATAAATTAAAATGCACCGGTCCGGGTACAGATCCCTGGGGGACCCCACTTCTTACTTACTTCCATTATGAAAACTCTCCATTTATCCCTACCCTCTGTTTCCTGTCCTTCACCTATCCACACGTGTACTTGTCCCCTTATCCCATGACTGCCAAGTTTTCTCAGGAGTCTTTGATGAGGAACTTTGTTGAAAGCTTTTTGGAAGTCCAGGTATATTATGTCAACCTTGATCCACACACTTGTTGACACTCTCAAAGAACTCCAGAAGGTTTGTGAGGCAAGATTTCCCTTTGCAGAAGCTATGCTGGTTCTCTCCCAGAAGGGCCTGTTCTTCTGTGTGCTTTACAATTTTATCTTTGAGGATGCCTTCCATCAATTTGCCTGGAATGCACATTAAGCTAACTGGCCTGTAATTTCCCAGATTGCCCTTGGATCCCTTTTTGAAAATCGGTGTTATATTTGCTACTTTCCAGTCTTCCGGTACAGAGCCTGATTGAAGGGATAAGTTATATATTTTAGCAAGGAGGTCGGCAATTTCACATTTGCGTTCTTTGAGGACTCTTGGATGGGTGCCATCTGGCCCTGGCAATTTGCTAGTTTTCATTTTTTCCAGACAGTTTAGATCATTTTCTATCTGACTCAGTTCTTTAGCCTCCATCCCCGAAAAGCCTGGTTCAGGAACAGGTATAGGTTCAGTATCCTCTGCCATGAATTCGGACACAAAGAATTCATTTAGCTTCTCTGCAACTTCTATATCCTCAATAATCCCTTTCACTCCCTCATTGTCTAATGTCCAATCACCTCCCTGGCAGGTTTCCTGCTTCTGATGTATTTAAATAAATTTTTGTTATCCCCCTTGATGCTTTTAGCTAAATGTTCCTCAAACTCGCTTTTTGCCTCCCTTATTGTCACCTTGCATTTCTTTTGCCAGAGTTTGTGTTCCTTTCTGTTCTCTTCATTTGGACAGGCCTTCCAAGTTCAGAAGGAAACCTTCTTCCCTTTTATTACTTCCTTGACTTTACCTGTTAGCCATGCTGGCATCTTCCTGCACTTAGTGGTACCTTTCCTCCTTTTGGGTATACAGTCTAACTGGGCTTCTAGTAATGTGGTTCTAATTAAACTCCATGCACTCTGGTGCAAAGTGACTCTCCCAATTTTCCCTTTCAGCTTTCTTTTCACCATACTCCTCATTTTGGAGAAGTTTCCTCTTCTGAAATTCAAAGTGTCTGTTAGACTTCCTTGCCAATTCTCTCCCTGCATGTATGCTGAATTATATCACACAATGGTCACTGTTCCCTCAAGGGTCGATGACACTGACATCATGCACCAGTTCCTGGGTGCCACTTAGGATTAAGTCCAAGGTCACCTTCTCTCTGGTTGGTTCCAAGACCAACTGTTCTAGGGCACAGTCATTCAGCATATCTAGCAATTTGACCTCTTTGTCATCATCCAACTGTGAATTTACCCAATCTATATGTGGGTAATTGAATTCACCCATTATTACTGCCCTGCCTCTCCTAGACGCCTCCCTGACTGTCTCCTGCAACTCCCAGTCAGTGTCAGCGTTTTGATCTGGAGGGTGATAGTGAACCGAGTATCCTGGGAGTTGCCACCACCCAAAAATCTGCAAATCCGACAGAACATAAAAAGGTTAGAGACATCTGCGAGTGAGTCACATGATCTCCATACACTGAAAAAGAACCCTTCATGGTAAAAAAACCAATGTCTCCCCCCACCCACACATGGTAGGTCATCCATCAGAATAGGATGTGCCCAAGCAGTGACCAATGGGGCAGGTGAGCATGCAACTAAAGGACTTGTTGAAGGACAGTGTGACTGAAGTCCACCTGATCTTGTAGTGTTTGATGAAAGGGGTGATAGAGGACCAGGTTGCCGCTCAACGTATTTCAAGTAGCAGAGTGCAAGCAAAGAAGGCCGCCAAGGCTCTGTGAATAGAATGAGTAGCAATGCCACCGGACATGGGGAGTGCTAGGGACTCCTAGGCCAATGTAATGCAAGCCCAGATCCACCTGGACAGTGCGACTTTGGAGACCTTGGTGCCTAGGGATGAAGGATGAAAATAAACAGAAGAATGGAACGGCAGAAGTCCTTGATATGCCTAATGTAGATGCAAAAGGCCCTACAGACATCCAGGGTATGCTAGGTCCTCTCCTTGGGGTAAGAAGGGGAGGAGCAAAAGGATGGCAAGATGATTATTATTATTTTGATTTCTACACCACCCTTCCAAAAATAGCTCAGGGCGGTTTACAAAGAGAAACAATAAATAAATAAGATGGCTCCCTGTCCCCAAAGGGCTCACATTCTAAAACAAAACATAAGATAGACACCAGCAATAGTCACTGGAAGTACTGTGCTGGGGGTGGATAGGGCCAGTTACTCTCCCCCTGCTAAATAAAGAGAATCACCACGGTAAAAGGTGCCTCTTTGCCCAGTTAGCAGGGGTTTGATATCCAGAGAATGGTGGAAGGTCGAGCTTATTTGGGGCAAAAAGTAAGGGTGAAGCCTGAGTACCACCAAGTCAGGTTGGAAGAGGCAGACTCTGCGGGCCAAAGTTAGTCAGGATGGTGTTCTGGACTGCAGGGTACTAGCCCTTTTTAGCTAAGGCTGAGTGTTTAACCTCAAGGCGCAAAACCGCCCTGAGCCATTTTGGAAGGGCGGTATACAAATCAAATCAATAAAATAAATAAATAAGGCGCAGAGTTGGAGCCAGCCTGGGTCTGGGTGTAGGATGGGAACCTGCGACACCAGCTGGAGAGGGAGATGTCAGGGAGGCGAAATTGAGAGTGCGATAAGGTCTCAAAACCAAGGCCTCTGGGGCCAGTGAGGGGCAATCAGGATGAGTTCTGCCCATTCTACCTGCATCTTTTGAATAACTTTCCCAATGACAGCTGTCAGTGGGAAGGCATAGAGGAGTCCCAGAGGCTTGTAGGGCATCTGTTGCTTCTGCTAGAGGCGAGTGGAACCTGGCAAAAAACCTCAGGAGTAGGTGATTGTGAGGAGAGGCAAAGAGGTCTATTATGGGCTAGATGAATAAATGAGCACCTTTGGATGAAGAGTCCGCTCTGCTGGGTTGACAGACTGTCAGCTGAGCCAGTCAGGTTGACAGTTGGAAACACCGCTGAGATGTTCCGTGGTGATAGATGCTAGGTGGCGTTCCACCCAGAGAAAGAGGCAGTAGGATTCCAGCATCAGAGAGGGTGAACAAGTGCCTCCCTAGCTATTGATGTGGGATTTTACAGCAACGTGTTCCAGCCAGTTGAGGTTTGTTTGTTTATTTGATTTATATACTACCCTTCCCAAAATGGTTCAGGGTGGTTTACATCAAAATAAAATCAATCAATATCAATTAACAATTAACAATTAAAATCAAAACTAAATCAATTAAACTGTTAAAACCATTTACATTAAAATCATTTTAGGGTTGTCAGCACTGATTGAAGCTATTGCTGGAGAGCTTTCCCTGCAGGGCTTTTCCCTAATATTTTGCATAAAGTCAAGCTATTCAAACCTCTGGGGTTGCTTTCAAGAGTCACCTGGAGATAGGTGCCTATTCCTAAAGCTTGCAGGCCAACTCTGTACGGTAGGCAAACCTATATATGTTGTGTTGGATGAGGCTGCAATTCCACTTACTAGTTGGAATACTGGGCATACTGGTTGTTGGAGTGTGCCCACATCCTGTTAGACTGGCATTAGTGGCAATGATGATCTGAACTGGATTGGAAAGTGGAGTGCCCTTGAGCAAGGCCGGGCAGAGGCACCAGCAGAACAAACAACTGAGATGCTGAGGGAGCGAAACTTCCCTATGAGTGCAAGACATGATGAGATCCTGGAATGGCAGCAGATGCCACTGGAGGGAGCGAGTGCGCCACCTGGCCTATGGGATGCATTATATGCAGGCAATCATGGAGTCCAGTATTTGGGAGAGGAGCATCACATCTGCTGAGGGCTGTTTTAGAATTTAGGACTGGAACTGGGGGTTTGGAACTTTCTGGGCACTGAAAACAAGGCTTGTTTCCAATTTAAATCTAGTCCTGTCTATGGAGCATGTTGGGTCCACAACCCATTCCGATAGAGGACCCCCTATACTGTAAAAAAAATTGACTTCAGCCCCCACACACTAAGTCAAGGTTTTGAGTTGTGCACTCCTGAGACAAACCAACCATTGTCTGTTCTCCTAAAGTACTAAAAGAATTGTCTCAAGCAAGCCCTCATTCTGCCCTATTCTGACCTTGGTGTACTACCACCAGAAACCAGATAGAAGAGAAAGCAAACAGGCACTGGGTTTAGCTTTTGCAAGTATCCCAAGGATAAAATACAGGGTGTTCTGGCATCATTTAACACACAACTGAATTCAGACTTGAATCTAGAAAAGTGCAAGATGATTAGTAAAGTTAAAGCAAACAGAATATTTCCAGATCAAGTATCCTTTGCTGAACCATCAAGAGCTATCAACTCTGTTTTTAATCTTCAGCCAAATAGTGGAGACAAACTGATTGAGAGAACAAAAGTTAAATAACCCTCCATATCATATCCTTAATGAAGTCCTATAATGTTTCATGGCCCCTACCCCCTTTTTCGTAAACTACAGTATATACTCTTCTAATGTTGGGGTCATTTTTATCCAGCTGCATAGGATGAGAGACTAATTAACATGCACCTGTGATTTTTTTTGTACAAATAAAAATGACACCTTTTGTTCAGGTGCGGATAAATGGTCAAAAGTTACAATTCTTGTATTTGCAACAACACTAAGTAGAATTTCCTTGTGCTGCATCTTAACACTGCCTTTCTTCAGAGGAAGAAATCCCTAGGATACAATCCACAATTAGTGTCTCCTTTGAGACAAATGAAACTTATCTGGGCTGGCTCAGCTACCTCTCACATACAAATACTAATCATTAATGTGACACTTACACCACCTTTCCAGGGTGGCACCTGTTGAAAATGTAACCAGGGCAGATGTTTGTTATCTATGGACAGTTAATAATGAGAACCACTGGTTTGTGTTTTTGTTTTGTTACTAGGCATCTAGATTTGAAGAGTGTGACTGAAGTTTCTCTTGTAAAGCTATTTAGGTTTATACATTTGTGATGTTATGTTTTAACCTATTCTCCCTCGGGTAGAAGCAAATGCAACAAAACACAGTTCCTTCTCTAGTTGTGTAACACAGGATGGAAAAATCTTACATCATAACACCACACAGCCAACTTTAATTATAAACAAAGCTCTGCAACCAGCTTATTTTAAGTTTGCCTGAGCGAAATAAGTAGATACCAAGAATCAGACAGTGTTGCTTACTGCAAGTTAGCAAAATCAGAAACAGCTGTAGAAGCATTTTAAATAGTTGCTGGAATATATCATAGATGAAAGAGTCAACAGGAAAGCACTGTATTCATTGTCATATGACTACCAGCCGAACTTTGTTACACAAGTAGTTCACAGATAAGACTTGTGCTTCTGTTAAGTCTTTGGAGTAATTTCTGCTTTTGAGGAGTGTAAAACCAGCCTGGAATGTGTTTCTCTGCATGAGCTGCTTCTGCAGCTCAGGATAAAGACATTTCATTTTAACACAATGGGTTGTATCCAGACTTCCATATGCAGCACAGGCAGAGGCACCTTCCCCAATACTGGGGCTTCTACAGACATGACAGCTTTCTTGGGGGTTCAGGGGGCTGCAGAGCTACTGAGCTACTTACTTAATGTCTCTCTCCTGCCCTAAGTATAGAACAGTGGACCACTCAGCCATCCCAACTAGTACTATCTGGATACAAACCTAAAGAAATATGGGCAAGTGGATATTCAACAATCAGAAAAGTTTTTCCATTGCAATTCAATCTTATAAATGTGGATTTAGACCCCACAATTACCGCAGTATCTGAATTGGAGGTGTCCAGCGACTCCTCTTATGTGGTTAGGCTGGATCAGTTTCCGTTTGTGACTCGTGAGGATGTGGACAAGCTGCTTGGAGCAATGTGGCCTACCACCTGTTCTTTTGACCCTTCCCCAATGTGGCTAATACTATCTGGCAGGGAGGTTGTTGTGGAAGGCCTGGTAGAGATCATAAATGCTTCTCTGAGAGAGAGCAAGATGCCATCTTGCCTTAAGGAGGCAATTATTAGACCACCTCTGAAGAAGCCTGCCCTGGATCCCTCAGAGTTGAGCAACTATAAATCTGTCTCCAACCTTCCGTGGCTGGTCAAGGTAATTGAGAGGGTAGTGGCCTCCCAACTCCAGGCAGTCTTGGATGAAATTGATTATCTAGACCCATTTCAGACTGGCTTTCAGGTGGGCGATGGGGTGGAGACTGCCTTGGCCGGCCTGATGGATGATCTCCAATTGGGAATTGACAGAGAAAGTGTGACTCTGTTGGTCCTTTTGGACCTCTCGGCGGCTTTCAATACTATCGACCATAGTATCCTTCAGGAGCGTCTGAGGGGGTTGTGGGTGGGAGGCACTGCTTTGCAGTGGTTCTACTCTTACATCTCGAGCAGATTCCAGCATGTATCTCTCAGGGACTATTCTTCAAAAACTGAACTTCGGTATGGTGTCCCTCAGGGTTCCATATTGTCTCCGATGTTGTTTAACACCTACATGAAACCGCTGGGAGAGATCATCAGGAGATTTGGTGCAGGGTGATATCAGTATGCTGATGACACCCAAATCTATTTCTCCATGTCAATATCATCGGGAGAAGGCATAACCTACCTAAATGCCTGCCTGGATGCAGTGATGGGCTGGATGAGAGGTAACAAACTGAGACTGAATCCAGATAAGACAGAGGTACTTATTGTGTGAGGTCGGAACTCAGGAGAGGATTTTGATCTGCCTGTTCTGGATGGGGTCACACCTCCCCAGAAGGAACAGGTATGCAGTCTGGAGGTGTTTCTGGACACAAAACTCTCCCTGGTGTCCCAGGTAGAGACAGTGGCCAGAAGTGCCTTTTATCAGCTTTGGCTGTTACGCCAGCTGCGTCCATTTCTTGAGATAAATGAGCTCAGAACAGTAGTACATCTGCTGGTCACCTCCAGACTTGACCACTGCAATGTGCTCTATGTGGGGCTGCCTTTGTATGTAGTCCGGAAACTGCAGTTAGTACAGAATGCAGTGGCCAGATTGGTCTCTGGGTCATCTCGGAGAGACCATATCATTCCTATCTTAAAAGATCTACACTGGTTGCCGATAAGTTTCTGGGCAAAGTACAAGGTTTTGGTTATAACCCATAAAGCCCTAAACAGCTTGGGCCCTGGGTATTTAAGAGAACGTCTTCTTTGCTATGAACCACACCGCCCATTGAGATCATCTGGAGAGGTCCGTCTGCAGTTGCCACCAGTTTGTCTGGTGGCTACTTAGGGACGGGCCTTCTCCATTGCTGCCCCGAGGCTTTGGAACACACTTCCTACTGAAATAAAAGCCTCCCCATCTCTTACAACTTTTTAAAGGCAGTCAAGACACATTTGTTCACCCAGGCTTTTAATTAGATATTTTTAAAATTGTGTTTTAATAGTTTTAACTTATTAAATTTTAATTGTTGAAATGTGTCTATCTTTTTATTGGTTGTTTTTATTGTTTTGTAAACCGCCCAGAGAACTTGTGTTTTGGGCAGTATAAAAAAATGTTAAATAAGTAAACAAGTAAATGCCTATTTTAACATTAGCATTACCCAGTAAAAATATCCCTGCTAACTTGGCAAAGAGGCACCTTTTAAAGTGGTGGTTCTCTTTATTTAACTGGCCCTATCCACCCCCAGCACAGTTTCTCAGCATAACCTACTTCACAGGGTTCTTGTGAGGAGAAACCTAAGTATGTAGTACACCGCTCTGGGCTCCTTGGAGGAAGAGCGGATATAAAATGTAAATTATAATAAAATAATAATAATAATAGGTCCTTGGGAAGGACTCGATGTCTGGATAAAACAAACCAGTCAATAATACCTGTCTGACTGTGTAAACAAGAATTAATAATAATAGTAGTAGTAGTAGTAGTATCTCCAGTGACTGTTGCTGGTGTCTATCTTATGTTTCTTTTTAGATTGTGAGCCCTTTGGGGACAGGGATCCATCTTATTTATTTATTATTTCTCTGTGTAAACCACCCTGAGCCATTTTTGGAAGGGTGGTATAGAACAGGGATTCTCAACATTGAGTCCTCAGATGTTATTGGACTTCAACTCCCATAATCCCCAACCAAAGGCCACTGGGGCTGGGGATTATGGGAGTTGAAGTCCAATAACATCTGGGGACCCAACGTTGAGAATCGCTGGTATAGAAATCGAATACATAAATACATAAAAATGTAGTACGCAGTGTTCCCTCTAACAGGGATTCCCAGATGTTGTCGACTACAACTCCCAGGATACCCAGCTGCAATGGCTTTTGCTTGGGGATTCTAAGAGTTGTAGTCAACAATTTCTGCCTGTAAGAGGGAACACTGGTAGTATGTACAGTTTAGAATGTATAGCTGGCACTTCCCTTATTGCTGTGATCTGCCAGTCATAAAACATACTTCTCAGCAGGAACTGGGGTTATTCTGCAGTTTTGTCTTATGACTCCATAAGTTTAAAAAGCATATTAAACACACTTTATGAATATCATTTGACTTTCCATGAGATGCACATGCATGCTCTCTCTCTCTCTACACACTACACACAGCATTAAAGGTTAAAAAGTTAAATAAATAAATAAAAGCTAGAAGACATATTTTGCTGTTTGTTTCAAATTAGCCTATCTGGCCTTCAGACTTGTTCATCCCTGCAGCTCCTAGCTATTTCCTAATCCAACTTTTCTTCCCTATGCCCTTGCCTCCTTTTCAATCTGCTGTCTGCTCCTTCCTAGCCCCTGCTCCTTCTAGGCTCATCTGCCTGTCCGTCTCTATTATCTCTATGACATTGGGGCATCCTAACAAATCACTACTGGAGGCCTCATTACCACAGCAAGCTATGGTTTGCTGTAAAAAGAATAAGTGTGGGAGGGAACAAGGGATACACAAATCAAAGGTTCATAATAGTCATGCAAATAATTTAACCAACATTTTGCATGCTAACTCCCCACACCCATGATCTGAGCTTCCAAACAAACAACAGGCAAACCATGGGTTGACACGTGCTTGTCTACACTCAGCTTCATCAGTTCACTCCTGTCACTATAATGCAGCAGTCTTTTAAGGCAAAACAGCTTCAACTGTGGTTTGTCAATAGTTTGCAGATTCAGATAAATGGCAAATCACAGTTAACACAAACTGGAGTTTGCAAACCAGCCTCAAACTGTGGTTTAATAATCTCATTTGCCATTCAAAAGCCAAGTTTGTGAACTGGCAAAGTATGGTTTGGCATTATTCCTGAATACAGTCACTATGTTAACAGGAATGATGGCAAATGTAGGCCCTACACTTAAACTAGGCAAACCCTTAAATACAAGAAAAGACAAGATCAGCAGTAGAGCATGTGCTTTTCAAGTAGAAGATCCCAGGTTCAACTGCTTGCCTCTTCAGTTTAAAAGGATTTCATGTAGTACACCTGGAAAAGATTTCTGCCTTGGAAACACCACTGCCAGTCAGAGGCAGGTCTAGGCAGACGAGTGGCTTGATTTAGTGTAAGGTAGCTACATAAGTATATGTTCAGATTAGGTAGTTAGCTTATAACAGTTTCAAAGCCTGTTAAGCACACGTTCTATATCTTCATAAACATGTACTCAGTATTCCTAAACACTTGTATTTATTTCTTTTTGGAGAACACAATTCTGCTATAACACAACCCACACTGTGGCAAACCGACAGCCTTCTTGACTCTGAGCTAAGAGCTGTCCTTACTTCTAAGCCAACTATTCTCTACCCCACCACATTCTGTCAATCCTCCACTAGCTTTGTGGAAGTATAGAAATGTAGGACAGGAAACAAAGCCATTCCAGTAACCAAAGAACCTCTGAGTATTGCAAAGAGGCTAGCTATGCATTCACAGCTTCCTCATTTATCTTTGAATCCCAGCCCCAGCTTAACCAAGTTATCCATGTCTATCTGCAATTCCAGTTGTCTGCTTACTGAATCCGGTTGGGCTATTAACTACGCTTTTGACTCATACCACAATGATTATGGATCGTTATCTTTTAGACTAACACCCACTTCAGTTACGATTTGAATGTATTTCATAGCTGACAAACTATTACCCAGTGATGGATTTTGGTATACCCTGGCCTTGTCAGGCTATATTCAAACAATCACCTAGGAATCACTGGTCAGCAGTGTTCCCCAGACGTTGTTGACTACAACTCCCATAATCCCCAAAGAAAAGCCATTGTAGCTGGGGATTATGGGAGTTGTAGTCAACATCTGGGAATCCCTGTTAGACGGAACAATGCAGGACAGATATGCCGGTCTCGTGAACCACAGAGAACTAAAGCTCTAAAAGACAACATAATAGTCTTGCAAATTAGCCCATAAAGGTTCTCAGTCCACACATACCTAATACTTGTGACCTAGAAGAGAAAGAGTGCCGATTTATCTAATGCTTCTCTGTCTAATTGCCTACAGCCATTCTTGTTTGCAACAGGTAACCAAACAAGTGGCTATAGAGAGCCAGCGTGGTATAGTGGTTAGAGTGCTGGACTAGGACCAGGGAGACCCGAGTTCAAATCCCCATTCAGCCATGAAACTAGCTGGGTGACTCTGGGCCAGTCACTTCTCTCTCAGCCTAACCTACTTCACAGGGTTGTTGTGAAAGAGAAACTCAAGTATGTAGTACACCACTCTGGGCTCCTTGGAGGAAGAGCGGGACATAAATGTAAAAATAATAATAATATTTTTTTAATCTGGTATAATCAAAACAATATACTCCCAGAAAAAGTAGAACAAGGGCAGAAAGCAAGGTTCTCTCTCCCTAAGTTACTACAGATACCACTGGTCCCAGCTGTGTCCGTTTAAATACCAAGAGAAGAGGTGAGGGAAGACAGGTTTTTATTTTTGTCTTAATTCATTTTTTGTTGTTGTAAACCACCCAGAGACAGAAGTTTGGGGCAGTCTACAAATCTGATAAATAAAAAAACAAATATATCCACACTCAAGCTCTCTATTCCTTGAGGAAAGCTAAGATTATTTTCAAAGAGTCTATATGCCAAGAGTCTCTAGCCATGGGGGGGTACGGGGGGCGAGGAGGAAGAGAGCCTGAAGTAACATACAAAGCTACAGCACGCAAGAGCTGCACATATACATTTTCCTCATGTTGCTAGAGAATACCCCCAGCAGAAGTCAAAGTTGTTCACTTTCAGATACAGGGGAAGGGAAGCAATCTCAAAGGAAGGTGACATTTGGACACCAGGGATACAAACACTGCAGTGGAGCCCAACTCCATCCCACTCAAGCATTGTTTTGGATAGAAGGGGAATGGACCACTAAAAGGATCAGTTGATGGGGGAGAAAAATTAGGTTCTGACAAAGATAGACCTCTCCATGATCACTTCCCTGCCTGAACAGCACGTGTGCAGCCCAGTTCTCTCATATCCAAACATATTTTTTTGACGGTGAAGGTGGTCTGTGGGCTTGGCTGCCAGAAGAATCACAGTGAAAGGAGGAAATTGATTATGTGTACGTGTGTATATATATTTGAGAGAACTACTGAGTCAGAGTATTCTAACCCAGTATTGTTTACCCTGCCTGGAAGTCAGTCCTCTCTCTTTACCTGGAGATGCCAGGAATTGAACCTGGGAGGTCACTTCATGCATGTAAATCAAGTGCTCCACCACTGAGAAATAGTCTTTGTTCAGAAGAACAATTGAGCAGAGGCTGTATCTATTTCAAGCTCTTTGCACAAACACTGAATAATTACTCCCAATGGTAGTTGCAACTACCGGGATAGGGAGGGAAAACAAGAATCACAGGGATTAACTTTCGGTGTATTTTTCTTAGGTTCATCTTGTACAACTAAAGGTCTTGACTGTATATTATATATTCAGCTAGAAGCTAGAACTCCTCCAGTACAAGATGATCAGTGTTACTGTTTTTTAAACTCTTGAGAACAGCTAGATTTTCTCAATCCCATGCAAACTCCACAGGTATGTAAAGATAAAGAGAAGCTATGAAATTAGGACACTTTGGAGGCAATTATATTTATATGCTAGAGAAATAAAGTGTTTTATAGCACTTGTCTCTGTGTATTCAGGGTTTTGTTTTTTGGTTTATTTATTGGCAAAGTCAGTCAGTCAGTCAGTCAGTCAGTCAGTCAGTCAGTCAATAAATAAATAAATAAATAAATAAATAAAGTAGTAAAAGAAGCTCTCTTGCCATTCAGTGGCAAAGTCAGGAGTATCATCATTGTGCCAATGATATATAAGGCACTAAACAGGAGAGACAAGCAGGCTAGAGTAGCAAAGAACAGAGGTGAGCAAATGCAGTTGTATATAGTCAGGCTTCATTTTGGGTGGGCATGAGCACTAAAAGGCTATACAGAAGCTTCAAAAATGAGGTGAGTTTTGGGGAATTATTTGAAAGATAAAAATAAATCAAAGAAATTGGGCCAAATTGTTTAAGAGGGCTGGAGGTTTTGAGGTAGCCGAGAGCGGCAGAGCAATGAACTTATACAATTCCCTGGGCTATGCTGGGGTGGGGGTCATCATCTTATCGGTGAATATATTTGTTAATTTTATAAGGATGTTTTGTATTGGTTTTTTGTTATGTCCTGCAGGCTATTGTCCCATATTTGGCCAGGAAAAAGAACTTGTCTACGAACAGTAGGTAAGAGGTGGGAGGAGACAAGTAGCAGAGACACTGAAAAAGCCTCAAAAGAATGTTGAGAGTCTACTGATGCATAGAAATCTAAATCATCTAAATCTTTTGTTTGCCCCATATACATAATGACAATCACTTTATTCTGAACACCTGAGGTAATACAATAAATAGAACCCAATGTGCCCTCATTTAAGCATAATACCAAATTAAGCTCCTCTTTTTGCTCTAAATTATGAAGCTGACCCAGCTGCATTGCCAGATAACTGAATACAGACCACAGAACCTTAAATGTCAATACAACTAATATTTCTGAAGGGCATGAGAGACAGAAAAGGGACAGCATTAAGGTCACACACAAGATCTGAAGCAACTGCATAGTCCAAACAATCAAGCAAGAATTCTGTTTTTCATTTCATAAGAAAGGTTTAGTCTTCATGAAAGCACTTTCAAAATATGACAGCAAAAAACTCTGAATGACAAGGAGGCAAGTGGAAAGATAGGACAAGTCCATTGTTTTTGTAATTTTGTTTTACAAGTCCACTGGTATTTTTAAAAGCTGACTCAGGTTTCTCACATGAGGGGAAACAATTTCTGAACTTAAGAGACTGTAAAATGCCTCAATTCTGCCAACTGATGTGGCATCTACCAAATTTTGTTTTATATGAAAATTGCACAGAAGCTATATAACAAAAATATGCAAAACTATGTCCGTCTGGTTAATATATATTCATTCTGAGGTGCTCCACAATTGTGAATATTTTTGCCTATTCTCCTGTCCAACCGTGGGAACCAGAAAGTTCTCACATGGATGCCAGGACAGTCCTTTTTATTACAAAGAGATGCAGTTATCAAGCAGCTCATTTATCCTGAAGAGGGAAATGGGAGAGCTGGAGTTGCAAAGCAGCAATGGCAATTTTGAAGGACTCCTTTCAGTAAAATTATTCAAATATACAGATAAGGACCAAGATGTTTCAAATAATGTACCAAATAATTATTGGGGTGAGTTTCAACAATGTTAATTCAATATCCCTGCCAAGAACTGTAGATTTTTTCTATGTGTATTTGATCCATATACTTTTGCACAACTGTAGATTTACTTCTCAAGCAATCAAACCGGCTTTGACCAGGCATCTCTATAGATAGCTTACTAACAACAGAAGAGATTATGCAAAATGTGTGTGTGTGAGTGTACACACATACACACTTGTCCGTTATTATATTTGTACATGGCCCCAAATTTCCATCTCTGGGAATTTTAAAACAAATTAGAACCACAGTAAAGTTAACAGCTTGGGTGAAAAAATAAGTCTTTAGAGACTTTTCGAATGTCAGAGATAGGGAGGCTCTTATTTTAGCAGGGTGCACATTTCAGAGTCTCAGGGCGGCAACAGAGAAGGCCCGTCCCTGTGTAGTCACCAGAGGAGCTGGCGGCAACTGCAGACAAACCTCTCTGGATGATATCAGTGGGCGAAGAGGCCCATAGTGAAGACATTCTCTTAAATACCCAGGGCCTAAGCTGTTTAGGGCTTTATAGGTTATAACCAACACCTTGTATTTTGTCGGGAAACTTACTGGTAGCCAATGTAGTTCTTTTAATATAGGAGTAATATGGCCTCTTCAAGCTGACCCAGAGGCCAAGCTGGATGCCACATTCTGAACCAACAGCAGTTTTGGGGTTATGTACGAAGGCAGCCCCACATCAAGTGCACTGAGGTAGTCCAGTCTGAAGGTTACTAGCACATGTACTACAGTTCTGAGGTCATTTATCTCAAGAAACGGATGTTGCTGGCATATTAGTCAAAGCTGATAGAAAGCACTTCTGGCCACTGCCTCAACCAGACACACCAGGGATTGGTTTGTACCCAAAAGCACTCCCAGACTGCATACCTGTTCCTTCTAGGGAAGTGTGACCCCACCCAGAACTGGCAGATCAAAATTGTCTCCTGAGTTCCCCAACATAAAACTATCCCCGCACAATAAGTAAAGTTGTGCCATCGAGTTGGTGTCAACTCCTGGCAACCACAGAGCCAAGTGGTTTTCTTTGGTAGAATACAGGAGAGGTTTACCACTGCCATCTCCCATGCAGTATGAGATGCCTTTCAGCATCTTTCTATATTGCTGCTGCCCAATACAGATGTTTATCATCCCTCACTGCCTTGAGGCAGGCATTTAGGGAGATTATACCTTCTCCTAATAATTTTGTCATGGGGAAATAGATTTGGGTGTCATCAGGATACTGGTAAAACCCTGCACCAAATCTCCTAATGATCTCTCCCTGTGGTTTCATGTAGATATTATAGTGCACTGGAGACTGTATGGAGCCCTGAGTGACGTCATATAAAAGTTCATGTTTCAAAGAACAACAGTCTCCAAGCAACACCATCTGGAATCTACCCAAGAGGTAAGAGCAGAACCACTGCAAAGCAGTGCCTCCCACTCCCAACCCTCTCAGACGCTCCAGAAGAATATTGTGGTTGATAATTTTGAAAGTCACCAAGAGATCCAAAAAGTACCAACAAAGTCACACTCCCTCTGCCAATTCCCTGTTGGAGATCACCCATCAGGCAGCCTCCATCCCACCGTCTGCCCCCAAACCAGTTTGAAATGGGTCTAGATAATCAGTTTCCTCCATCTGGAGCTAGTAGGCCACCATTACCTTGCCAGCCATGCAAGGTTGGAGACAGGCCTATAGTTGCTTAACTCTGAGCGATATAATGCAGGCTTCTTCACAACAAGTCTAATGATTACCTCCTTAACAGGAAGCCATCCTGCCCTCCCCCAGATAAGCATTTATAATATCTACCAGGCTTTCTACAACAACTCCTCTGCCAGACAGTATAAGCCATGTCAGACAAGGATTAAGAGAACAGGTAGTAGGCCACACTGCTCCAAGCAGTATCCACATCAGGAGTCACAAACTGAAACTGATCCAACCTAACCACACAAGAGGAGTTGCTAGACACCTCCACATTAGACTCTGGCATAATTATGAGGTCTATGTTGGCCCAAGACAAGAGATTTTGTCTACAAAACACTTTTAACATTCATTCATTCATTCGATTTCCTTCCAAAAATGGCTCAGGGTGGTTTACACAGAGAAATAACAAAATAAGATGGAACCCTGTCCCCAAAGGGCTCACAATCTAAAAAGAAACATAAGATAGACACCAGCAACAGTCACTGGAGGTACTGTGCTGGGGGTGGATAGGGCCATTTACTCTCCCCCTGCTAAATAAAGAGAATCACCACATTAAAAGGTGCCTCTCTGCTAAGTTATCAGGGGTTATGTCACAATGGATAATTGACGTCCGCTGGACATGAGCTTGCAGATGCAATACAGGAAGAAAATGATTGTTTCTTTGCCACACTATTGCCTGAGCTTAGATCTTCAAATGTGCTCTACATTGTAATCTGTCGGATTCAAGTCTAGTCTTTCTCTACTTGTGCTCCAGTTGTCTACCTTGCCACTGCAGCTCCCATAGTTCTTCTGTATACCAAGGGGCCAATTCTGAAGCAGGTCAGAGAGGATGCTCTGATGAGTTTGCTGTTCTAGTTATCCACCAGGGTATCAACAGAATCACCAGTACAGCCAACACTAAATCCTTCCAAGGGTTCCTGGAATCCTATTGGATAATAACCTTCTCAGGCAGACCATCCTAATAGGCCCCTCACCCCTGCGGAGATGGGACATGGCTGTAAGTCCAACCTCAACGAGATGGTGGTCCATCCATGACAATGGGGAAATCACAGGAGTCTTCACCCACAGAACACCACTCTGATCAGAGTAAAACAGCAGATCAAGTGTGTGTTAGCAACACAGATTGGTCCTGAGACTGCTTGGGATAGGCCCATAGTTGTCATGGCCACTATAAGCCACCCTGAACAAATTGCTATTAAAGTGAACACTGAAGTCTCTCGCCACCATAAGCCTGGAAGACTCCAACACCAAGCCCGAGACCAAGTCTGTCAGCTCAGTTAGGGGCCAGTTCTGTGCATGCCCCTAGACCAGGGCTGCTCAACTTCGGCCCTCCTGCAGATGTTGGCCTACAATCTCCATAATCCCTGGCTATTGGCCACTGTGGCTGGGGATTATGGGAATTGTAGTTCATAAACAGCTGGGGGGCCTAAGTTGAGCAGGCCTGCCCTAGACTCAACAGAAGCTCTCTGAAAAACAGTTTCAGCTTCTTATACAACCATGAGATAACATACTCTGCCCCAGCCCTGAGTGCCATACCAAAAGCCCAGCACCAAAGGCCAGTTGCACAATCAGCGCCCCATCCTTCCTTATAAGCCCCAGAAACCCAGGGTCTCTCTTCTCATGAAAGACTCTGAGAGAGGGCTGGTATAATTAATGTCCACAGGTGTAGATTACTGGGTAATCAGGAAAGGAAGGCCACAATGCTAACAAAGGCAGCAGAGCAAAAGCTGAGTAAAGCCTGGCTGTCAAGGCAGGGCAAGAGGGGTGGTAGGCTGAAGAGGAGCTAGAGAAGTCCAAGCTTCTTACCTTATCCTTAAGTAATGCAGTTTTTAACAGGGCTGATGGGATTGGAGAACACAGGTACACAAGACTCAACAGAACAAAAGCGATGCCACTTTTGTTAAAGTCCACTAGAAAAAGTCTTCTAAGAGTTCAGCTTTTGATTGTACCTCATTGATATTGCTTTGCATGCATAAAGCACAGAGGTTCAATCATTTGCATTTCCAGGTTCTCTGGTAGCAAGCTGGAGAGACCTCTGACTATTTGGAGCAATGCTGTCAGATTAGCCCCAAGGCTTTGGAATGTGCTCCCTAGTGAAATAAGAGCCTCCCCATCTCTGACAATTTTTTAAAAAGTCTTTAAAGACACATCTGTTCACCCAGGCTTTTAACTGATATTGTTTTGATTGTTTTAGTGTTTTTAGAATATTGTTTTTAAAAAAATTAATTGTGTTTTTTAAAATTTCTTTTTTTGTTTTTAACTAATGTTTTACCTTTGTTTTTATCTTGTTGTAAACCGCCCAGAGACGTAAGTTTTGGGCGGTATAAAAATATGTTAAATAAATAAATAAAACAAACAAAATAAATTAGGCCACACTAGACTAGGTGAGCTAATGGCTTGATGCCAAAGCAAAAAGCAAATGTTAATGTGGATGAGAACATAAACAGATGAACCAATACAAGTCTAAAGGCAATGTTGTCTTGCTATTGGATTGAGGAAATTCCAAGACATCTTGCATGGCCTAAGGCTCTAAGCTAAGGAAATCTTCAGAAGTATGTGTGCTGACATGTAGATCTGAACATGGGTGAATATAAACATGCATGTCCATTCAAGTTCAAAATGGAGGATACCAAAGCAGGCCTATCTGTTACTTATTATTTTTATTTATTTAAAATATTTCTTTTTAAAAGTCAGATTAAAAACAACAATTATTATTCGGTTCAAATTAAAACTGAAAATTATAAAAAGCTATAGAACCTACCAGACATAACAAAATAATAATGGAGCATTAAAAAGCCTCCTTAAAAAGGTGTGTTTTAAGATGTTTGTTAAAAACACTGAGGGAGGGAGCATGGTGAAGCTCTTCAGGGAGGACGTTCCAAAGCAGAGGGGCCACAACCGAAACAGTTTACTTAAGTAAACTGGCCATCTAAATGAGTAATTCAATAAGGCAAAACTAGGAAGTCTGTTAGAGAGTTTCTTCTTGGACAATTGCTTCAATTTGCCAGGTAGTGAGCAGATTGGTTTACTAGTGTTCTATATTAACATTTGAGTGAGATCAGGAACAGGCAATGGGACATAGAGGGATCCAACTTGAGACCACTGCCCAGGTTTGAAGTTCACCAGGCGATCTGTTAAATCATTCTTTCCCTCAAATTAATCTTGTTCACAGGCTGTTGTGAAACACACACAAGTTGTAAAGCAGTTAACTGAAGCGTGTTAGAGAGCAACCTCCAACTTCCTCTTTCCTCCCCCACTCTGCTCTGTGAAGGACTACTTGCAGCAAAGGCTTTGCTAATAGGACGTTGAAAAGAGATTTAAACTTGCAAACTACATGACCAAGACGACATGGTAATTACAGTTCACTTGGTTGGCAGGCCACCATCCCCAAAGTTACTCTCTTGCTGCAATGCCACAGATGTTTTTCCAAGGAATAATGCCAAAATAGGATAGGTCCTGAGGGACATCTTGTATTACACAGGAGAGTTCATTCATCTTCCCTACTCTGTCTGGAAGCATCAGGGAGCGTGGTTAGTGATAACTCGCAGAAATGTGAAGGCTTCGACAATCAGCAATCAAAGCTACTGACTTTCCTTCCTAGAGAAGGCTGACTTACTTCTGAGAAGAGGCAAAAGGCAGCAATGCTATGACTGCAAATTTGGAAACCAATCCCTTTAAATTTGATTAATTTTACTTCCAAACAAACATGCATTAGACTAGGCTGAAATGCATTAGACTAGGCTGAAAAGACTAGGCTCATAATGCTTTGATCTTCAGCACCTTTACTATACTAGCAAAGGAACACACACACCCAATTTTCTATGTAGGAATGGATTGATATTGTTGGCCCATGGGAATGAAGTTGTAGGCCCATTTGAAAGCTGACTCAGAAAGATGGAGATACTGGGCTGAATGTGCATGGAGCCGGGACAGAAGAAAGATGTGCTTATTTCTAGACAGTCATTTTCCTTGTGGACATGCAGATTAGGGATGGAAAAAGAAAAAGCTTCCCTGTGTCCTCCCATTTGATTCAGGTAGCTTGCATACTTAAGCAGAACCCATTAAATTAAACCATTTGTTTTAGTATAGATTCAGGTTAGAATGCTTACACTTAAGTAGTCTGTAAGTAGTCGCAAGTCCTCAAGCTTTAGGAAGCAGGTAACAAGAAGATCTAAGTAAATCTGTTCCTATTTCAGAACAAACCAAACAGCTCACTCGATTTAAACTGAAGCCCCTCAAAATCTACCTGAAACAAGTTTAACCTTGGCTATCTTCCTTCCCACCCAGCAGCACTGCTGGATCAGGCCCAAGGCCTATCTAGTCTGGCATCCTGTTTCACACAGTGGCCCAACAGATGCCTCTGAGGTGGCCAGAGGTGAGGGCATGTGCTCTCTCCTGCTGTTACTCCTCTGCAACTGGTATTTAGAGGCATCTTGTCTCTGAGGCTGGAGATGGCTTATAGCCACCAGACTAGTAGCCACTGATAGACCTGTCCTCCATGCATTTGTCCAAGCCCCTTTTAAAACCATCCAAGCTAAAGGCCATCATCACCACATCCCGTGGCAGAGGGTGAGCTGTGACTGTGAGAGAGAGAAAAGTAGTTCCTTTTGTTAGTCCTAGATTTCTCAGACTTCAGTTTCATGGTGGGCCGTTAGGTGAGACAGGATGCTGGACTAGATAGGCCTTGGGTCTGATCCAGCAGGGCTAGTCTTATGGGATGACCCCTGGTTCTGCTTTTGTAAGAGAGGAAGAAAGATCCCCCTCTGACCACTCTCTCTACTCCATGCATAATTTCATACACCTCTATCTATCATGTCTCCCCATAGTCGCCTCTTTCCCAAACTAAAAAGCCACAGATGCTGTAGCCTTGCCTGCCTCCTATAAGGAAGATGCACCAGGCCCCTAATCACGCCTTAAATCCATGCCCGTGCCGTGCCGATCTTACACACCTTTTTCTTGCCCTGTGACCGCAGTCGGCAAGCCTGATGCAGCATTGGGGGAAGGGACACCCAGGACTAAAGAGAATGGCGCCAGGAGAGACCCCCGGCCCCTTAAGCGGACAGTCCCTTCAGACAGGGTCTCACTGCGCAGCAGGGCCCGACCTCGCCCCTTCCTGCTCCGGCCAGCGCGACCCTCGATCAAGGCAAAGCGCTGCGATGTGGCGGGGGAAAGGGGAGAAGAAGAGCAGCGCAACGCAAGGGTAACCCTCCTACGGGGGGTATACAGCCAGCGACGGGCCCCTGGAGAGGGTGGCCTGTGGGGGGCCTCTGTGGGTCGGGGAAGCGAAGGGGCGGCCAGGCAAGCTGCTCTGGCGATGCCGACCGAGCGGGCAGCCCGGGCGTTGCTATGGGAACGGCCAGGCCAAACCGCGTTGCCACCGTCGCCATAAGGGGTGGGGGTGGCGTTGCCATAGCGACGCGGCCTGCCTGGGTGGGATGCCTCACCTGCCGAGCGTTCGCGTCATGCCAGGGTCCCCGCTGGCGCCGCTGCCAGGCAGACGCAGACTCGGTCTTAGGCTGAAGCCCTTGTCCAGCTGCGGGGAGGAGGACGACGAAGCGGCAGCTGGCGCTGAGGAGGCGAAGCGCTCATGCTCCAAGGTGACGGACTCGTTCCGCTTTCTCATACCGGCGGCGGCAACGCGCGGGCGGCACCAGCTGAACTTGCTCGAGGGAAGACGCCTCCGGCCCGTCAGCAACGCTTCCCTTCCCTACATTATACCAGCTACAGCCCGGCACCTAAGCGACAGGCAGCTCCTCCCAGCCGCCGCCAATCAGAGGCGGACGCGTCCCACGTGGCTGCCCTACGCGGCGGCTGAGGGGCGGGTGGGAGACAGGCAAATCATGGCGGCCTCTTTGAAGTTGTTCTGCCCACAACAAAGGTGGGCTCTGCGCTTCGGGGTGTTCTCCTGCGTGCCTGAGGCTAAACATCTTTCCCTCGCGCAAAAATATGAAGGAAATTTTTTCTTTGTAAATAAAGATCAGCGTGCAGCCATCTTGGCTTTGGGAATGATAACGCAGGTGGCCATCTTGAGCCCGGGTAGGTGAAGCTGTATTGCTGTTTTCTTGACATGCTGCTTAGCGACTGAAACCTGGTCTTAGCCCTACTGCCACCCTCCCATCTGCCATTGGTGCTTATAATATATTAAAAAAATGTTTTATTATGTTAAGTCTTGGTGGTCGTCTGACTGTGTAATGCGGTATACCTCCTGCACACACAGTGCGGGAGGCTGATCTTCATCAAATCTGAATGGATTTCAAAAGGTCATCGAATCCAACATTTGTCAGTAGCTGAACTACACTCAATACCCTTCCACTACACCTGGCATCTGTTTTTTCTGTTATTCACGCGCCTCCTTAAAACACATCAATTCATCCTGGCTTTCCCCGATTAATTATCATTTCCTTTATTTTCCTTCCTAAATCCATAATATGTGGCTTTGTTCTGAACCTTAGATTGTAATGGGTGGTTGTAGACAGAGGAAAAGCTTAAGGAGCAACTCCTAACTTAAACTCGGGCAGAGGAGAGGGGAAACTTTTCGGGGAGAAAATATGGGTTAGGTTGGTGAGGTGCGGTTCGATAAAATGAGGGGGGATTCTTCAAATGCTTAGGGGGAGATCTGCATCTCTGAACTGTAAGTCTGTATGCAGGGGCTGTTTTTATTTTATTTTATTATGCCGTCTAGGATTTTAATAAAATAAGTTGTTTACTCTGAAATAAATTTCACTGAGTCAGTGGGGCTTACCTCCAAGTAAGTAAGAAGAGAGTTGCAGCCAAAGCGATCAGAATACACTGTGTACAGAATGAAGGAGAGGATAATAAGGAAATGGAAGACAAGGAAAACGCCTTTGATCTTCACCAAAGAAGGTGAAATGACTTGAATTCATCTCTACTTGCTGCGACCTCATTAAGAATTGCCAAACTGGCTGTCCTTGTCTCTCCACCACACCCATGCGGCATTTTCCCCGACCTCTGGACTAAATTTTAGATTAGGTTTTCCATTTTGTCAGCATCACATTCACAATCCTAGGCATGTTTACTCAGAAATAAATCTCTCTGAGCACAAGGAGTCTTACTCCCAAGTGTGTGTAGGATTGCAGCCTTTTTTTTTTAATGCCAAGCACGTTGCCCATAGAAATAATGTTATAGGAGAAGGAACAATAATTTAGAAATTTAAAAAGGATGCAAGGCATTGTAGACGGGTTAATGGATGAGGGAGGTGTTTATTCTCCGGGATTTCATAAAACGGGGGCTATGAGCCCCTATATAAAGCTAAAAGAGAAAAACCACATCCTAAAAACGCTTTAGGATGCGTTTAGATTAACAGGGAGTTACTTTCGAGTAGATCGATTTAGGACAGGGTGAAAGAACCATTACTACGTTTACCTGGAAGTAACGCTAGCATCCATTGGAAAACAAAACCCGCAAGTGTATTTTGACATGAGCTTTCTTAGGCGAGCCTACCTTATCAGATTCATTTAAACTGATAATACGACACTCTACAACAATAGTTGGGGGAGGGACTGGTTTGCAAGGTTAAATTAACTAAAAGTGTACGAACTGCATGGATGAAATGAATGACATTAAAAAGTTGCCCTAGAATTTCCTACCGCTGAGGAAAGAGGAAAAAAATAAAAAAATAAAATTCAAATAGAACTATTTCACACGTCCAGCTGCTGTGGAATCAGTAGGATGTGGAGAGGCGTCCAGCCCTGGCGTGAATGAATCAGCCCATTCATCTCCCGTTCATAAACCCTACATCCAAACAAGCGCTTCAGCTCCGTTGCTTTGAGTTCGACCCGCCGTACTTTTGTCCCTTCGGCCCTTCCGTACTGGGTACGGATTGGAAACCGGACGCTGGAGGCGGTGCTTTTGTTCTTCCTCCTCTTCCTATTGGCCGAGCGCCGTCGGACGCGCGGGTTTCGCTTGCGCGCGCCAGAATCACCGTCCAGCCGCCTCGACCATTCTGGGGGTACCGCCAAAGCGTCGCGGGGCTCGCTCCCTCCCACCGTGGTCATGTTCTGTGAGAAGGCGGCCGAGCTCATCCGGGAACTCCACCGCGCTAGCGACGGGCAGCTCCCTTCCTTCAACGTGAGCCTTGGCGACGCCCCACCCCCACCCCCGTCTCAGATCGGGCCGGCCTGAGAGGGCCGTTGTGTGCCGGGGAGGAAAAGCAGAAGCTGGGCAGCACAAGCCTGACCTGGCTGCCCTTCGGTCTGAGAGAAGGCCTGCCCGCCTGTGTGTGGGCGGCGGACGGGGACCTTTTTGCTCTGCTAGACCGAAGGGCGGCCGTTCATGTGGCCAGAGTTTCCTTTCCTCGGTTCTCTTGTAGGTGGTTGTTAGAACACAATTTACAGATCTTCACAAAAATGGGGAAACAGGGCTCTGCCCCAAGGGGCTCACAATCTAGAAAGAGACAAGGGAGACAAGAGGAAAGGGTGGGGGAAATGAGGTAAGAGTAGACAGAATATAATATATTATTATATCAACTGCAGATGCTCACGTGGATATCACTGGGGGACACTTTGGCAAAACATCTTCAATGTGAGAGCCATTCCCTGCCCCCACTGGCTTCGATGCAGTGCTCTGCTTTTCCTGGCCCTTAGGGGATCCTTTTAAGAGAAGCTGAGCCCTGTCAAGCCCCAGTGACATCTTGGAAGGTATTCACCCAGTGCTGGAAAAGTGCCGCCTTCCCACCACTCCCTGTGCAGGTGCATATTATATTGTGCATCTAATATTGTGCTGGGGCTTGACATGGCTCAGATTCCCATAAAGGGGCCCTACTAGTGTTTGACAAAGTGTGGCACCATGCAGTGGGAACGGTTGCTTCTGTGAAGTGCCAGCAGGCTGAGTATTTAGATTCAGCTGAAACTTTTCACAGGCCTAATAAACAATTATTTTTAATAATTGTTAAATAATTGCCAAAACTGCCACAAATAGTAGACTTTTTTACCCTGAATAAAAATCAGGCTACACTCTTAACGTGCAGTGAAAAACCCAAGTAGTGTGTGAACTCCCTGATAACTCGCAGGGACTTTGGGGTAAATCTAGCCGATATGTGAACGTACCCCTTTCATTCCAGAGGAGATATGAGTTAAAGGGCTTCAAAAGCCTCATGTGAAATGCTTCCAGGGGAGCAGGTGGGTATGGTTCTTAATCACAGGGGACACAATGGTCAGGGAACAGGTTTAGCCTTCATGCCAGTGGTGCTGCTTTACATTCTCCCATACAAGTTAATGATTCACTTATTCACTCATAGGGCAAAAGGTAAAGCACTATATTGGCAGAACAGTGTTGTATGCTTAATAGAGCCTGCCTTCCACTCTTGTCATTAGCTTAGATTGCATGATATCCATTGACTAGGATCCTTGAGAGAGGAAAGAACGGCTTCCACATAGAATATAGCCAGCAGATTATACCATATTTACCTGAATCAAAGAGGATTCTGAATTTAACATGACCTCCTTAAAGAACTGTTTTTACCCGAATCCAAGACTAGATTTCCCCCCAGGTTCTTTGCTGTTAGAAATGGGGGAAGGGGCCCCTCTTAAATTCAGAGTCTTCTTCCTTTCAGTTTAATGCAGGTATACCCGTCTTGTATTCTAGTAAATACGGTAGAGGTTAAATAAGGCTATACTTGCTATAAGGCTATTTATTCAGAATGAACAGGACTCTGAATTTAAGATGACCTTCTGAATTCTAATATTAAACTTGGGAAAGAACTATTCTTGGATTCAGATAAATATAGTATTGAAATGCTTGACTAACAAGCAGAAGGTTGCCGGTTTGAATCCCCACTGCTACTATATTGGGCAGCAGCGATATAGGAAGATGCTAAAAGGCATCATCTCATACTGCGCAAGAGGAGGCAATGGTAAATCCCTCCTGTATTCTACCAAAGAAAACCACAGGGCTCTGTGGGCTCCAGGAGTCGAAATCGACTGGACGGCACATTTTACCTTCATCTTGCTAGTAAGAAATGAGTACCCAATAATATATATCTAATAATAATAATGTGTCTCTAATAATGAGTGTGCATCCCTATTAACTGGGCAAAGAGGCGCCTATTAAAGTTGCTTAGATTTAGCAGGGAGAGAGCAACTGCTTCTATTCAACTCTCCATAGCATCGCTCCCAGTGACTGTTGTCGGTGTCTCCTTTTTCTTTTCTATTGTGAGTAGGGATGTATGCATGAATGGCTCGTGCAGCCGTGCGCGGGGGTCAGTTCCTTTAAAAAGCAGGTAAGCAGGACCTTACCTGCTGCTCAACCACCCCACCTCTTTTCCAGGTGCGCCGCTTGTTGTTCAAGAGGCCCTGCGCAGTTGCAGTGCTGCTCCTAGCAGCCTGTGCATGACATTGGCACGCACATGGCCACCATGTAGCAGAGGGGAGGCAAAGGAGCAGATAAGGTCCTGCTTATCTGCTTTTTAGAGTATCCTCCCCCCACCCTGCTGAACTGTTTCAAATGCTGGTGCATGAACCAGTTCAGCACTTCCCTAAGGAGGCGCTGAACCGGTTCATGAACATCCCTAATTGTGAGTCCCTTTGTACCCTATCCCAATCTTCTAATTTATTTTGCTGTGTGAAGCACGTTGAGAACTTTTTTGCACATTAGACTGTGCTGGATGTCAGCCATTGTATTTTAACTTTTTTGTAAACTGTCTTGAATTTTGTAAGAAAGGCAGGTTATAATTTTTGAAATAAATAATTAAAATACAACATAATATAGCCTATGCTAGTAAGATTATACAGTAATGGATGTTTTTATAAATTATGTGATTACGATCCTTCAGATTAATGCCCTGGAGGTAGTTCTTTGGCCATCAGATCCAGAAACATGTACTTACTATTACAGATTTGTCTCTAGATGGGTTATATGCAATGAATGGTAATTTAAAAGAACTGTTATGAACTAACAGTTAGTTTATATGACCTGTAAATAGGTGTTATATGGTAGATCCTGTTATAAAGATGTATAAAGCACTGTGAAGTAATTGTGCTTGAACTGACCTGTTTGCAAGATGAGCAGTCTGTATTTGGTTTCGATAATGCTGGTTCATGGTACTTGTTATTGTCTGCGGTTTTTACAGTTTGAGTATTATTCCATTATTTCCTAATCAGAAAGGTAATGTGTGCTGTCAAGTTGATTTCTACTCCTGGCTCCCACAGAGCCCTATACTTTGGCATAAATATATTTGATTTTTATTCCTTATACTTTATTCCAAGGGGAAAAGTTGGATTGTTAGTGTTGCCATCAAAATGATGATTTTTGTTCAAATAACATCAGTCACACACTTAAAACATAAATACTTCTCTGTCCTGAATGAATGTGTGGTGGAATGTTGATCTATACATTTTCCCTTTTTCTCTGCAGTCTAGAGTGGTTTCCAGGCTATACCCCTCTCCAATAATGGGTGAGATTTGGATTAACACTGTGTGTGCTACAAAACAGAAGCAATTTTCACTGATCTTCCCTTCCCTCTGAAGCCCACTATACCTTCTGAAAATATGTCCCTGAGGTTCATGTGAAAGTCATATGCATGATTTTTTTGCACGTGAGGGGCAAAAATCATCCCTCACATGTTGTACACATGCAGCAGCATTAATCTGAATGCCAGCTATTCTGTATTAGTAATACTGAGGACTAGTGAGTTTAAACAGGGCTTTTGTTTCTCTGACATAGTTGATGAGACTTTGAAATGCACTATGTTCACACATGGCTCTGCTTCATGTTACTGTTAACCTTCTTTCCCTTAGACAGGAGGTGGCAGTGGATGCTGCCTGCTTAACTCTACATCCCACTTTACCTTTAGATACTATAAAAGAAAGCTTTAAAAAGGCTGCCTGCCCCCACTTTAACATAATTAAGGAAGACTTGCTCACATAGTCTAAGAACTATTAATCTGGTCAAATCTCCTACTGCAAAGCAGGAAATCTATGACCCAAACAATCCTTGAGAAATACTTATCTTCTTAAAAGCCACCATTAATGGAAATTGAACCACCTGCTGGAGCAATTTATCACACTGGCTAATAGGGATTTTCAAAATGTTTCCACTTGAAAGGGGGGCCGTTTCAAGTGTTAGTGTTTCTTGAGCTCGCAAAAGAAATATTGAAATGTTTTGAGCACCATTTCAGAGGCCTGTTTTCCCCTTGCTGATTGGTTTTCTGGCACTGGCTTCTGATTGGCTTGCAATCTTCTTGGCTGGCTTATCATACAAATCAAGTGTTGTCATTGGCAACTTTGGCCCCATTGACTGGGGAGAGGGGAGCCCAAAAGGAGGGAATTTCAAAAGGTATTTAAAGGGACTGGGAGCCTGTGGAGGAATGAGGCCTAGACCTCTTAGATTTCTGTAAATAAGCCCCTGTATTGTTGTTAATATCCCCAAACTTCTTTTTGTAAATAGCCCTTGTATTATGAATTATAAATTGTATTATATTCCCAAAACTGCATTATTGTAAACTAGCTGGGGAGTTTGCCACCCTATCTGCGCCTCTAGTTTGCCACCGCTGCAGCTCCCCCCACTGCCGCTCTGCTGCAGTCACCGCTTCCCCCACCACAGCCGTTTTCTTCCCTGTCCGCCACTGCTGTTTCCCCTCACCCACTTGCTTGCTGTTGCCATCGTTTTCCTTCCTTCCGCCCACCGCTGCCTCCTCCTTTCCCCAGCCAGCCAGCCGGCACCACCATTTTGTTTTCCTTGCCAGCTGCCTGCCGCCGCCATTTTCTTCCCTCCCGCCTGTCCCCGTTGCTATCCAGCAGCTGCTTGTGAACTCTCGCGAGAGCTGCCACTCATGAGATTAGCCATGGGTATGTCTTAGCAAATGATAGATAGATAGGATTTTGTGGTTGCAAATCCCTGTGCATGGAGAAGGCTGGCAGGGTCAAAAAACAAAAAAACTTGTTTTTCTGTAGTGTGAAGATTTTTGGAGAGAAAAGATTGTTTAGAAAAATGGAGGAAAATTTTGTTTGATCCAACTGGATGGCTTTAAAATCTGTTGAGCCAGAGAAACTGTATATATTGGGAGAGTTTTGAGAGGAAGGACTGAGGGGTCAAGTAAAGAGTGTGCTGGAGTAAGTCAGAGCTTGAGGCTGCAGTCAGAAGCAGTCTCCTGGAAAGAGTCCTAGAAGTCAGAGTTGAGTCAAGTCTGCTGAAGAGAGTCAGAGCTGGAGGTTGCAGAAGAAAGG
Source organism: Hemicordylus capensis (assembly GCF_027244095.1). NCBI lineage: Eukaryota > Metazoa > Chordata > Lepidosauria > Squamata > Cordylidae > Hemicordylus > Hemicordylus capensis. The sequence continues at coordinate 435,725,910 of NC_069657.1, read as the reverse complement.
TCTGCTAGAGTGAGTCTAGGAAATCAGAGAGTGAGCAGCCATCAAGAAGAGAAGCCTAGCTGAAATCACTATGAAAAAAGGAAGAGCCAGGCTGGATTGTGCTGTAATTCAGCAAGCTAGAAGCTGAAAAGAAAGCGCAGAGGACTCTGAGTAGGGACCACTATAGAGTCAGGTAGTGATAATGTTTTCCAGTTTTTATTTTCCCCTGACCTTTTCTCTTAATAACTGCTCTGTTAATTTGTATTTTTTGCTGCAAAAGTAATGTTTTAATTGAACCATTTTTTTGCTAAAAGTAAACTTGCTTGCTATGAAAAAATTAGAAGCTGTTCGATTTGTCTCCACCTCATGCCTATAAGCCTTTCCACACTACCGAGGGTTTTCTTTTTTGGCTTTTTGTGATTTTTGATAAATGTGAAGGGTTGTTGTAGTGGACCCAGCCACACCCAAAGACCAGTTGGTGGCAGCAGTAAAAGGATTAGGAGGAATAGAGGGCTGTTCCTCAACACGTGGTGGCAGAGGTGGGATTCGTCACCCATGATAGTGCAGCGGAGCAGTTCCTCCACAGAGGCATAGAGAGTCTATACTGTGCCTCTTTTGAAGAGGATACATTAGGAGAGGAGGAAGGTAGGTTTGATTTTGTGATTTTCTTTTCTCAGCACTGAATATAATAGGTTGTGCTATTGCTGCTATAACTATCTGGGTTTGCTGGATCTCAGATTGACAAAGGCAGAACCTGGATGCCTGCCTTCCTTGAGTTGTGGTTTGTTTTGTTTGTGAGATAGTGTTGTGGTGAGAAATGGTCAGTGACAGCTGTGTGTAATATTTCTTGGTGATTGCTGTGATGAGACTGTGATGTGAGTGCTCCACTCACTGTTCTGGTCTGCTCTGCAATCTGCATTGCAAGGGGTACTCAGTCAAAATGTGGCTGGAGTTGCTCTGGTTGAGCTTATGGCTATGCTTGTTCCTAAATGTGCTGCTGTGGCAGCTGTTGCAATGTTAGGAAGTAAGGAGTCATACTTGTGTGTGAGAGAGCAACTTGTGCCAATGATGTTAGGGCAGCACGGTGGCTAGCAGTGGATTCTGGGTCAGTGATTCTTTTTTGGCCATTTAGGACTGTGTTTGAAGTGTGTGTTCTGTGTTGGGAGGGACAGATTCTCTTTTACTGGGTGTTTTTGCAGTGTTTTTCAAGGCAGGGTTGCAAAATGCATAACAATGCAAAATTTGGGTGCATTGAACTCTTGAGTGCAGCTTGTTCCGGCCATAGGGAACAATGGGGAAACACCCAACTGTTCCCTAGCTCCTAGGAACATCAAAGTGGGTTGTGTGTGGTAGGGCATGATGGTTGCTTCCTACTACCCAACCCACAAAAAGCGGGTGATCTTAAATAATTCTTTAACCTTTTCCCAAAAAAACCCCTCCTTAGGATTCTATGGCTCTTTCGCGTTTTGTTCTATTGAAACAGCCAGTTTGACCACTGTTTCAGTGAAACAATTTGGCTATCCGCATTTTGTTCCAAGCTTGAAATAAAATGCAAAATCCCTACTGGGTAACTGTTTTCATAGTTCTGAATTTTCTTCAACTATTCAAACTTAGATTACAGTCCTATGTACATTTACTTGGGAATAAGCCCCTTGAACTCAGTGGCATTTATGTCTGAGTAAACATACATGGGATATGGCTGCATGCCATCTGCCACTTAAATCAAGCTTTGCACCTAGCTATGTAAGGGTATTCTTGAGAAATAATCAGAAGAGGTAGCACAATACTGAGCATCTCTTCAGCTCAAATATTACTGAAACAGGAATGGTTCTACCACAATTGACAAAACAACCGGTCCATTAATATCAAAAAATATGAATACACTGATTCATGTCAACACACAAGATTTATATTCATCACTCGATAAATAGTTCTTTTGAAACAGAGGTTCTCTGAGTCGCCATAGTGTATGTGGACGTCTTTACTAGCAACTTGGTTATAGATTTTATGTGCTCTGTTCAGGATTTATAGTCCATGAGCTTATCATTTATATGATTATTTCTATTGTGTAATCTATTGTTGGTATATACCATTGTATTATGTATATATTTCATAATACACCATTTTCTATCTTATTGTGGTCTGTCTTTATCTATTGGTAACTTTATGAGGGATCTTTTTGGCTTTTTTGTAACATCTTTTTTGATGTGGCATGGAAGAACTGCTACTGTTTTTCTTATGACAAAATACAAAAATCTATTTGAAGTCTGTCTTCATTCTATACTTTGCAGCTAAACATGTTTATTTCCTTGAAGCTTTCTGCACAAACTAAATATTTTGTATAGGAAAATAACATTGAATATTTGGAGGAATACATTGAAAACCAGCAAATATACTCATGCACACACCCCTCACTGTCTTCAAAACAGTTGTGCTGATGCACCCAGCGGGAGACAAGAAACAGTGATATGATCTCTTTGTTATACACTTCTTGATCTTCTCCAACTCCTACAGAAGATTCTCTTTCTCTTCCCTGGCCCTACTACAGGGCATTTTCCATGGTCCTGACAATCCCTCACTGAATTTCAAATACACATAGCAGAAATAACAAAATGAGGTCACATAGAATAATTGTCAGTAATGTATTGGTGATTACAATAAATCTTGCTCTAGTTATTGAATTTAACAGACTTTACTAGTAAAGGTCATTGCAAACTTCTTTGTGGTTAGGAGGGGTTGTATTGAGGAGGAATCTCCATTGACATAACTAACAAAGTGCCACACAGTGTTTTTTAAAAAATCTAGTTTGAGGTAGCCATGTTAGTCCATTAAAGACTAACCAGTTTATTATGGCATAAATGTCCATGGACTAAAAGTCTGATGAATCCATGAGAACCGATGCCCTAATAAATTTTCCAGTCCTTGTCATTTTTAAAAGGATGATTTTGAGCAATTTGGAGATGGTGGAGCAAGCTGACTATTTTGGCAACCTTTTCTTACTCTCTAATCCAGGCTTAGTCACAGTTAGTTATAAAAGTTATTTATCCATAATTTGTTGTAGCAAAATACAGTTGGAGATGCATCACAAGCACAGAATGCCGGTGAACAGCACCTACACTTGGATGCACATTCTGTCACAGCTGGCTTACACCCATGGCTCCTAATTCAGCAAGTGATATAATGGTGGAAGCCTGCTTATATGTATAGAATTCTTCTCTAGACTGGGATACATGTAGCAATTTTCTTTTTAAGTGGTGGTTTCAGTTCAGATTTTTAAAGAGAGAGAAAGTGTGTGTGTTTGTTACAGTCTTTCCCCGCCTTGAATCAGGCACAACATAACTCAAAGTGCTTGATGAAACTGGTGCCTTTTTATGTTCCAGGAGGATGGGATCAGATTAGTGCTCGAGGAGATGAAAGCACTGTATGAACAGAACCAGAGTGATGTGTAAGTAAGATTGTCTCAATAGAAAAATTAACAAGCTTTCTACATAAAAGAAAGCTTAAAAAAACACCTCCCTGTATTAGACACTCTTGTTTGAGAACAAGCAAAATTAGTTCAGAAGAAATGAGCAAGCTGCTGTGATCAGGAGGTGAAAGAAAATAAGAACTGGTGAATTGTTCAGAAAAGGCTTTTAAACAAGAAAGACTGCTGAAGTCAGTGGGGGCGGGAGGGGGGGGAGATTCAAACGCCTAGTCATTAACACCTACTTGGAAGTAAGTTAAACTGAAATAAATGGACTGCATAAGCAGAGAGAGAGAGAGAGAGAGAGAGAGAGAGAGAGATACATACATACATACATACACACACACACACATACATACACATACATACAGAGAGAGAGAGAAAGTAAGAGTGCCATCTGGTTCTTACAAATATAAATTTGAAATTTTTCAGGAATAGTAGTATGAATATTATTTGCTTGTGACCATGTGTTATTGCAAAAATAGGAAAACAAGCAAGGTACAATATACACATTAAAACGTAAAACCATCTAAAGTTTAACAAGCAAAACAGCTGCTAATAAAATAATCTGACAAGGGGCCATTAAATAAGATGGTCTTCATAGCACTTAATAATAAAATATACTATTTATATAGTAAAATATAAATAGTATATAATAAAATATTAAAAGTATATAATATTTTTTAAAAAGTATATAATACAGCTTGTTTCATTATCTTTAGCAATGAAGCCAAGTCAGGACGTGGTGAATTGATTCCAACAATCAAGTTTCGTCACTGTTCTTTGCTGAGAAATCGAAGATGTATCCTTGCATACCTGTAAGTTTCTAATGGTCATCTATGAATAAGAAAATGAGTCCAAAAACAATTCCCAATTCTTCCAGGATCTGAGTCTTTCAGTTTTGGGGCTGATCTGTTTCAGAGGGTTTTTTCAAAGTCACTAAACTTACACAGGAGTTGGGAGTTCTTAGATTGTGTGGATAAGCTTGACAAATAATGCCCTATCAATGACAAGCATAATTTATACTAAAGAAAACATATAGGTTGTCTTGCTTAGCTACATCTTTATTGGTTATAACTCGTAATTATTGACATGATAGTACCAGACTGGCTATTCAGGTGACACCCTGAGTCTAAGAAAATTCAGGCATATCTGGGGTCAAAAGACCACAACGTTGCTCAGTGTTATGCAACCACCAGTCATACTTCTGTGACTTAGGAGAGTGGTAATAATAGCCAAAGAACTGCAACCTTGTAGCACTATATCCTCATGTCAAGGCTGTTCTGAGTGCTCTAGCCATCTGTAGCTATGCTGGAAGCTTGTTGCATGGCAACTGAGCCATGCATTCTCCCAATACCATAAAGAAAATCTTCCTCTGTGCAAACTCGATTATGGATTGAGCTATCTGAGTATAATAAAGTTCTGACTTAGAAGATTTCAGTATGAATTAGGGGATTAAATGATTTCTGTTTTTCCTTGGTATGGGGAGGGCATCCTAACGTGATGGGTTATCAAGCTCTGCATGCTCCGAGACAGGACCAATCAAAATTCAGGTCGATCATATGTATCCAGACAGCTGTCACTCATCCCCAGTTCCAGTCCTGTCTCGCTCCGCAGACAGAGCTTGAGTATTGCTGTGAGGAAAAATTTCACAGCCTTTCTCCTTTTTTATTTTAATAGTTTTTACTTTGGGATTTCCTCTGTTGAGGTCTCTCTTATTCGCAGTATGGAGCCTGATTATATGGGGGATATGTTGAAGGGTTCCCTTTCGGAGGGCCCCTTCACAGAAGCCACGATTGTTCCCTCAGTTGGAGGGACAGCTAGCTTGAGCCCTTTGGCTAATGTTAATGGAGAAGGAGCAACTGTGAGCCAGGAGGCTCCTGTTTTGCTCACCCCGCCGCCCAAAAAAGCAGCTACAATAGAGCCTCCATTCTGTGGACTAAAGAGCTTGTTAAGCTGATACCTCCAGAAAATCTTAAACTCCTCCAGGGTTTAAATAAATTGGCCAGAGCTTCTGCCCTTATGGCAGACTCAGGTCTGGACTGCGTATAGCACGCCTCTCGTGCCATGGCAGCCGGGGTGGCACTGCGCAGAGGGTTATGGTTAAAAATAAAATAAAATAAAATAAAATAAAAATTGACGGGTAGAAGCCAAGTCCAAGGTCACCTTGGCTGCTACTCCCTTTCAAGCCAAAAGGGCCATCAAGGATGTCTCTCAGGAGACTGGCGCACCTTCAGCCGCTGGCTTGGATCAGGAAGGTTTTCCATCAACCTCTATTTCAGCAGCCACTGCACCTTTTCCACCATTTTTTAAAAAAGATGTTATGTTTGCAGAGTGGGGTGTGGCGGGGGCCACTAAACCTGCCATATCCCCCCCCCAAAAAAAATTTTTTGTATGCCTTACCTCCTGATATAATGGCTCTTTTGACAGTTCATGTGGTGGATGGACCTGTGGCCCAGCTGGTCACTGGGGCTCTGGTAAACAAGGAGGGAGATGACCTTCTTAAGACACCAGAGGAAAAGAAAGCAGATCATCTGCTACATAAGGCTCATGAGGCATCTGCAACTGTCATAAGGGCAGCTGCCACTAATTCTGTTTTCGCTAGAGCCTCCAGTTTGTGGACTAAGGAGCTTGTTAAGCTGGTACTACAAGAGAATTTAAAATTCCGCCAGGGTTTGAATAAGTTGGCCAGAGCGTCTGCCCTTATGGCGGACTCTGGTTTGGACTGCATACAGCACGCCTCTCGTGCCATGGCAGCAGGCGTGGCAATCCGCAGAGGTTTGTGGTTGAAAAATTGGAGGGCAGATGCCAAGTCCAAGGTTATCTTGGCATCTACTCCCTTTCTGGGGGGGGGAAGTTATTTGGCGAATCCTTGGATTCTATTTTAGTGGACACAAAGGACAAAAAGAAAACCATGCCGGTTGGGCGTGGTGATTCAAGGAGGAATTTCAGGGGAAATAACACCTTTCAGAATTCCTTTCGTTCCTTCAGAACTTTCAGTAGACCTGCCAATACAGGGTTTAGAGACAGCTACCGAGGAAGAGATGATCGTGGATCTTCCTTCAGGGCTAACTGGTGTCACCCCTGGAATAACAGGCAGAGGATCGGGAAGAGCACGTGCTGGAGGTTATGTCAACGCACAAAACCGTAAGCAATGATGCGATATCAGTGGGGGGCAGGCTTCTGGAATTCGCAGAAGCCTGGGTGCACAGCACCACGGATCAATGGGTGTTGAGAACAGTAAAGCACGGCTATGTTATAGACCTTGTGGCAACTCCTCCCGATTTTCTTTTCTTAACACCTGTCTCCAAGGTGAGGTCCAAGAGACTGTTGATGGACCAAAGCATCCAACACTTATTAGACATCCAAGCGATAGAACTGGTTCCGTTGACGGAATTATGTGTAGGTGTCTTTTCTCTTCTCTTTTTGGTGCAAAATAAAATTAAAAAGGATGACTCCTGGCACGCGATTCTGGATTTGAAAAGATTGAATCAGTTTGTGCGAAAACACACATTTTGAATGGAGTCTTCAAGGACAATAAAGGCAGCCGTACACCTGGGCAATTACTTGTCCTCGATAGACCTTTCAGAGGCGTACTTACATGTACCGATTCATCCTGGCTCTCGCCAATACCTGAGGTTTGCTTACAATCAGAGACAATTCCAGTACAGGGCTCTGCCCTTCGGGTTGTTCTCAGCTCCTCGCGTATTCACCAAACTCATGGTGGCGGTGATAGCTTACATGCGCTTGCGGGGGATCCATGTTTACCCGTATCTGGACGGCTTGCTCATGAGATCTCTGTCCTACCATCAAGCCTCCAAGGACATAGCTCAGGACGTCCAGATACTAGAGGATCACGGGTTTGTCATCAACCGTACCAAGAGCCACCTAAACCCATCTTGTGTACTCCAGCATCTGGGAGTCGTTTTCAACACGAGATCGGGCACAGTTTCTCTCCCAACGGACTGACAACAGAAGATTGCCTCACACACCAGGCCATGGCTGTCCAGGAAATGGGGTTCCCTCATGTATCTGGCTCAACTCATGGACTCAATGATCGCCTGCCTAGAATGCACGCCCTGGGCCAGGTGGCATTCAAGACCACTTCAATGGTTCTTGCTTCCTTATCAGGAAGCCATTATGGCAAAGAAGCAGATAAAACTTCGCTTACCACGGAAGGTCAGGAATTCTCTCCTTTGGTGGCTGTCGCCGGCGATAGGAAAGTAAATACTTCTGGAAACTCCCCAGAGGATTGTGGTGATGACGGACGCCAGCCTCTCTGGTTGGGGGGCCCACTGCCTGGCACATCATGCGCAGGGGTTGTGGGTTCAGAAGGATTTGGAGAACAATATCAACTGGCTAGAGTTGAAGGCAATTCGATTAGCTCTTCTGCAGTTCGCGATCTGTTGATAGGGAGACATGTTCTGATAAGGACAGACAACGTGACCACAAAAGCTCACGTAAATCACCAGGCTGGCACAAGATCAAGGCCCCTCATGCAGGAATCCAACTTACTATTCACATGGGCGGAAATTCACCTACACTCTGTGACAGCGGAACATCTGAGCGGCACGGAGAATCTACAAGTGGATTGGCTGAGCCGCCGAACGGTGGATCCAGCAGAGTGGGCCCTGCATCCGGAAGTCTTCAAGGAAATTGTCCACAGGTGTGGTCGTCCACAGCTGGACCTCTTTGCGTCACAGGAAAACGCCAAACTACCAAGTTGTTTCACAAGATATCTAACTCCTCACACAGAAGAAGTGGATGCTCTCACATCTCCCTGGCTGCGGGGATTACTTTATGCCTTTCCCCTGACTCCAATCCTGAGCTTCTTCCTAAGAAAGTTCCTATTAGAAGAAGCAGAAGTCGTTTTGATAGCTCCTTATTGGCCGCGAAGACCCCGGTTTTCTGACCTCCTGAGTCTCTTAGTCCAACCGCTGTGGCCTCTCCCCCTAAGGAGAGATCTACTATCACAAGGACCTCTATGTCATCCGGATCTGGTCTGGCTACGCCTTCACGCATGAAGGTTGAGTGCATTGCCCCAGATTCCAAGGGATTTTCCCACCAGGTGCAAGACACTATCATAGCGTCAAGAAGGCTGCCCACTTTGCGCATTTATCAGGTTACCTGATCAGCCTTTTGTTCCTGGGGGTGGAAGCAGGACTTTGTTCCATCCTTGGCGGGGGTTGCAGAGGTGCTGGGGTTCCTTCAAGCAGGTCTTGAGAAAGGTCTGCGTCCCAGCACACTGAGGAGGCAAACTTCAGCCTTGTCCTCAGTCCTGGATTTAGCGGTGCCTGGTTCATCTTCCTTGCACCCTCATATTAGACGTTTTCTAAGGGGAGTGAGCAACTTGGCTCTGCCTCCCGTACATAGGTTTCCCTCCTGGGATTTGAATTTAGTTTTAAATGCTCTTACTAAGGCTCTGTTCGAGCCTCTTTGTTCAGCTCCCTTGAGAATTTTTTCCTTTAAAGTATTGTTCCTTGTGGCCATCACCTCGGCACGAAGGGTTTCTGAACTAGATGCACTCTCCGTGCGCGATGAGCTATGCATTTTTCAAAAGGAGTGTGTTGTTTTGAAGTTGGATCCCACTTTCTTACCCAAGGTTAATTCCATCTTTCATAGGAGCCAAGATTTAGTATTGCCCTCCTTCTGTCCTAGTCCTGCTCACCCTAAGGAGCGTGCTTGGCATACTCTGGATGTGCGTAGGGCACTTAGATTGTATATTAAAAGATCCAAAATCTTTAGAAAGACGGATTCCCTTTTTGTTTCCTTTCAGCCATCTTCCCTAGGGACCAAGGCGTGCAAGGTTTCCGTGGGTCAATGGATCAGAGCTGCCACATCGTTGGCTTATGAGTCTCTTCACCTACCTGTTCCTCGTGACATTTCTGCCCATTCCACTCGCAGAGCCAGCACTTCTGCGGCCTTTTCAGCTCGTGCCCCCTTGGAAGAAATTTGCAAGGCGGCAACTTGGGCATCAGTGTCTCCCTTCATTAGGCATTACAGGATTCCGTCTTTTCACGCTGCTCAAGCGGCAATAGGAAGGACGGTATTGCAACAGGTTGTCTAATCATTCGCTCCCGCCCTTGGGATTGCTTTGGTACGTCCCGTCACGTTAGGATGCCCTCCCCATACCAAGGAAAAAGAAACATTGGTAGACTTACCGTGAAGGGTTCTTTTTCTGGGTATGGGGAGGGCATCCGGCCCACCCGCGAATGTTTACGACAGATATTCAGGGAGGTGGGGCAACTCCCAGTGTTGCTTAGTTCTTTGCTGTCACTGTTTACTGTAAACTTCATCCCTTGTGGACTATTTTTTCTCTCCTTGCTCTCTGTATTTTCTGTGCTCAACAGTCCTGGAACTAGGGATGAGTGACAGCTGTCTGGATACATATGATCGACCTGAATTTTGATTGTCCTGTCTCGGAGCATGCAGAGCTTGATAACCCGTCACGTTAGGATGCCCTCCCCATACCCAGAAAAAGAACCCTTCACGGTAAGTCTACCAATGTTTCTTTCTGGTTATGAATATGTATATTATGTTGCCATGTTTGTTTTCTCAGGTATGACCGCTTACTTCGTATCCGTGCGCTTAGGTGGGAATACGGTAGCGTCTTACCAAATGCTGTCCGATTTCACATGTCAGCTGAAGAAGTAAGCCATTTCATTGTACTGACGGATGCAAAGAAATAGTGAACACTAGAAATATAAGAAGGTATAGAGAATATGTTGTCTACAAGTGTTAAGGAACTTGTGGCATTTTAACTTAAAACACTTGGGAGCCATAACACAGCGGTAGAATACATGCTTTGCTTGCAGAAAGTCCCAGGTGAAGTCTCTTGACCTCTCTAGCTAGAAGGGCATGCACATACCTCTTGCCTGTGGGCTCCCCAGAGGCATCTGGTGGGCCACTGTGTGAAACAGTATGTTGGACTAGATGGACTTTGGGCCTGATCCAGCAGGGCTGTTTTTATGGATCTCACACAGCAAGTCTAGGAAAGATGCCCTTGCCTAGGACCCTGAAGAGCCACTCCTTTTCAGAGTCTATATTGCTGGGCTAGATGGATTGAGTATAAGGCAGCTGTGTGTGATCATGTTTTTATATTTTACTGTAACAATAACAGATGTTATAGTCACTTACTTGCCCGTCCCTAACTGATCTCGCACTGCCAAAATGGAAGAAGCCAACCTTTTCACTATCAGACTACGGAAAACTATATCTTGGTGTTCTCAACATCAACCCATATAATGTAGAATGGATCTGATAGAATTATTGGTGGATTTACTGCTAGTGGAATCCTAAAACTATCGTGAAATAGAATACTGTACTTCATTTTGACAAGGAGTACCACCAGGCAACACACACCTATTTTTGAGCTTTATTCCATTATTTGTCTCTTTCTGATGTCTTTTTAGTCACATAATTTATGCTTGACAATTTCAAAGATAGTATTCAACTGCAGAATTAAAGAAGCATTTTGCATCTCCAGATGGAGTGGTTCAATCAATATAAAAAGTCTTTGGCTACCTATATGAGATCTTTAGGAGGAGGAGATGGACTCGATCTTACACAGGATATTAAACCCCCCAAAAGCTTGTACATTGAAGTAAGTATGAGAGTATGCAGTGCTTTATCTTCTGTAGATGTGGGCTCAAAATTAATTGTCATTGTCATTAATGGGAAATGTCAAAAGGTCTACATATTCTTAAATAAGGGTTGTTGTTTTTTAAACAATGTTGTATTTCATTATCAGAAATCAGGAAGTTTACCAATGTGTTCCTGAACCAAGCAAGTGTAAATCCTTTCATACTTAAAAGAAGAATTCCTTGCCACAATGGCATATGTACCCACAGATTAACTCTTAGCCTGACATTACTTTTACTTTGCAAGCAGCTGATGGAGTGACAACCCCACATCCCTCCCCCTTTCTTTAGGTTCGCTGCTTAAAAGATTATGGAGAATTTGAGATTGATGATGGCACAACTATTCTTCTGAAGAAGAATAGCCAGGTATTTACAAAGATTCCTATTTACAAAGACGACACAGCCTGTGCTCCAGTTTTGCTACCCTATTTTTTAAAAATTTAAATGGAAATGCTTTCCTTTGCACAAGTTTAAATCTTTTAATGTCAATCTATGCAGAGATCTTTTAGGAAACAAACTTGAGGCATTTTAGTACCTTTTTATTTAGAAGGAATTTAAAGGATGTCGTATTTTCATATATAGTTTCCTAGAGGGAAGAGGCTGTTCTACTGCTGGTCCCATACTCGCAGACAAGGATTACACATGGGATTGTACCCAAAGAAAGTTAGTCATGAGTAGAAGTTATGACTAATGCGTCTCATTTATTTCAATGGTACATAGTCACAATTAACTTTCTCTGGATACAACCTTTGGAAACAGGAATGTATTACTTCCAGCTTCAACCAGATATGAGGTCCAGGGCTTGTATACTTTTAATAGAAGGAACTTTATGACCAAACTAGAGGTTTTCAGCTGAAATGCTTTGTGCAAGAGTGAGAAACTGACATTTTCCAGCACCAGTAACTGATGTTAATTAGTATGCAAAATAGATATGGATTTTGCAGAAAAGATCAATGGGCAGAAAGCAAGCCTTAAACTCATTTTCTTTTCTGTAAAACCCATGTACCATTCTGATGTAACATTCTTCTGCAGAGGGAAAAGGACTATATCTGATCTGAACCAGAGTGAGACAATTATCTATTTACTTTGAGGTCAGACTGCATGCATCTAGGTGTTTTATGATGAGGATCAGTGTTCTCTCAATTTTTTTCATCTGTGTGCAGAATGAATTTTGTTCTGGGCGGTAGTATCAAGGCAGTGTGTGCACATATGCAATCAGAGTGGGGCCTTCCTAATTCAACCTGAGTGGGATCTAAAATTTACTGTGTGGACATCAAAAAATGTGTGTGAGCGTGCGCACACCTTAGAGGGAACACTGATGAGGATGAAGTGAAGATCTAAATGTTTACCTCAATTTTAAAAGACTTTCCCCCCCTTTCCCTCAGCATTTTTTACCACGTTGGAAATGTGAGCAGTTAATCAGGCAAGGAATTCTGGAGCATATCCTATCATAAACGGTTAAGATCTGCAGGTGGACTCTTCTGATTTAGTACCATAAACTAAATGTATTTTAGCAGATTTTTAATTGGAGTTAAGCAGCAAAGGATGTCACAATGACTTCTCGCCTTTGGAAAACGCAAGGAAAAAGCTTCAAGTTACTGTTTTGGAAACTATATGGATAATACCTTCTGAACAAGCAAACAGTTTTAGAAGGCCACTTTCCTGAAACAAGTGGGTTTTCTTTAAGTTTGTAGCTGTTGAGTACCTTTGCTTCTGGATACTTCGTAGGCCTCCAGCGGCATGTTTTTGTTCCTGCTCGGTGCATGAAGGACATTGTTACTGTAAACATTAACAAATGTAAGCCTTTCGGTGGTAATACTTTTATATGCTGTGTGAAATTTTGCCAATGACTTTTGTATAACACCTGTAATTTCTATAGTAGATCAATGTTTTTATGGCTTGGCATGGTTGCTGGTTTCTCTACTAGCTTTTACTCTAGCCATTTCATCAAGTTTCTTGTGACAGCTATAATGGGTCATTTTCCTAAATGAGTTATCAGTAACAACTCTTAAGAAGTAGTCCACATGCATGCAGTCAGTATGTACGGATTATAGTTGGACAGTGCTACATCACAGCCCTTTCCCTTGTCGCAGAGCTCAGTAGTCCTGTCAGGCTGAACATCTATTATTTATGCAGCACTGTTAAAGAGATACCAAGTGCTTCATAAAATATTGCATTGCAATCCTGCCAACAACCCTGTAAGCGAGATATTCTATCTCTGTTGTGAGGAAGGAACACAGAGGCTTGGCTAAAGGTCACTCTAAGTGAGTTTTCGTGGTGGATGGCGTGTGTGTGTGTGACTTCTTATAGGCTCAGGTTTTCTAGAAATTATACTGTACCAGCTCACCCATGAAAGAAAGGGGAGGAGACTCTTCTGCTTTTTCTCCAATAGGTAGTTTTGCTTTGTAGTCTTTTTAAAATTTTGAATGGAATGTTGCTGTAATGTTGATGAAAGGACTAATTTTGTAGTCTCTACCAGTCCCATGATTTTAGGCTTCACTGCTGCCACCAAGTAGACTTTTATATTTTCTCTTGCTGAGCCTACTGAAACAGCAAATCTCTTGTTTTACTGAAAACATTTCCAAACCTCTGTTTAGGTAAACATGGGTTGGGGAAGACAGATAATTAAATTCAAAAAGAGAAATTTTACTCTAGAACTGTTCAATTCAAGTGGTAGTTCTTTTGGAAAACTTTGTATAAAGAGGCAGCAACCACATGAGCACAACGAACAAATAAAATTTGAGAAAAATTCATCCAGTCTAACCTGCACCTAATACTGTGCCTTAACCTAGAGTCCTTACCAGATGTTTTCTTATAAGCACCTCCAAATGGCTCCTGCAGCAAACCTGGCTTTTCCCCTCTCTCAGTTTCAGGTCTTTATATTCCTTTCTAGTACTGGAGGTTCAGTTCCAGACAGTTCCTTCAGCTGCTTTGAGGGTGATTCAAATTTCAAGGAGTTTTCAGCCTTATTCTCCCAGTGATTTCTCAGCAGTTCCTTTCAGCAGCTCTTCTCTCGTGGCTCTCCCAGACTCCAACCTGAACTGACTTCAACTTTTCAGCTCTCCCACTTTTCAACTACGTCTCTGCTACAGGCAAGCTTCCTTTCCCCACCCCATGCCAAATGTCTCTAAACCAGCCAATCAGGACAACTCGAGTTTCCTCCGTTATTTTAAAACACGCTCAATCAGACCCTCTCTTCCCTCCAAAGCTTAACCAATAAAATCCCTTTTCCTCCAAAACCAGACTGTAGTATAGGAGCTGTGAACTTCTGACCCCTGCACAGCCTTTTAACACTGAACTTGGGGAGGAAGCAAATACATATGCAGTATAGACGTCTGTAGCACAAAGAGGCGGTGGCTTAGGCCTCATTGCTTCACACTTGGCAACCCAACCAACATAACATATGCACAAGTCCTATAATGTAGTGGTTATGGTGTTTGCAGCCTTTATTTTATACTATTAATACAAAGGCAAGACCACAATGAGCCAAAAGGTAAGTCACTGGCTCTTTAGACCTAGCTGCTGGAATAGCTTCCTAGAAGAGACTACTCAGATACACTGCCAGTCTTCTCAAGTCTACATATCAAGATGAATTTAGTCCTAGCTTGCCTAGTGAGTATTCTTACCTGTTCAGACATCAAAATGACCACTTGCTTCTGCAGACAATCACCATGCATTTCCTAGGCCTGCCTAATCTGTTTTGCACTGGATTATTGTAGCCCTCTGACAAGGCAGTTTCTACAAAAGCAAACTATTGTATGATTGCATTTATTTAGACCCAGGCACATCAACCATATTTTTTGCCAAAAGAACACACCAATTAACATAAAAGCTAGCTTAATTTTAACAGGTGCTGCTTCTGGAAGAGAATCTCTGGTTATTGTCCCACAAATCTCACTTAGTTGCCAGTGTTCTGGAACACATCAGCCTCATTTGTCTCAGGCACTCCTTTGAATTGCAGAAGGGGAGCCTGTTGCCAAGTCTGAGTTAGAAAATAACAACACCTTTGAACCTTGCAGTTAATATTCCATCCATCTATTAGCAAATTGTGAATGGAACCTGTCTCCCTGAAGCAACAGAAGGCCTAAATATATGCCTGTCCCTCAGCCAAACTTCTGCCCAGTCTGTTCTAATACATAGAGGCTGTATTGAAACCCAGAGCTATTGCTGAATAATCACTGTCTTACCTAGCAGAACACACATACACAAAATTATACAGCCGGAGAATGATATACAAGAATAAAACAAAAAGCTCTGCTATAGAACAGTTTAAAGCTTATCATATACTTTGTCTTCATTAGGCAGATTTAGCCCTATTGGAGTTTAAAAACCAATTACAGAAAAGTTTGCTTCCTGTTTCAACTGTAGAAAAAGGAAACATGCTTCCAAAACTGGTTTGATTTCACACTTTGGGGTATGTTATTGTTTGATTTGTATACCGCCCTTCCAAAAATGGCTCAGGGTGGTTATTAGTGCCCCTAGTATATCTTGGCGTCTTAATAGGTTCATATGAGACATGGAGCTTCCTGCAGTAAACGGGACCCAGACCACTGAGGGCTTTAAAAGCCAAAACCAGCACTTTGAAACTGAACCCACAAGCTGACTGGTAGCTAATGCAAAGTAGCGGGAAGAGCAGAAGGTTCCAAGTTCTCTCCCTGGCTTATCCAAGATAGGGCCAAGAGATTCTTGCCTGCAACTTTGGAGAAGCCGCTGCCAGTCTGTGTAGACAATACTGAGCTAGACAGGCCAATAGTCTGACTCCGTATATGGCAGCTTCCTATGTTCCTAGATGTGACGGGTCATCTGGCTTGCCTGCACCAGCTGCAGTTTCTGGACCATGTTTAAGAATAATCCCATCATGCAGAGGCTATTACAGTGGTCTGATCTGGATGCAACTAAGCGGCTGCAGCCAGATCCATCCTGTTCAGATGGGGCTGCAGTTGGCACAGCAGCCAAAGCTGGACAAAAGCACTCCATATGCCATACAGGTAGGTACTTTAAGAAACATTAAGTGTTCCTACAGCTTCTGCCAGAATTCATTTTCCACAGTAACTCTCTTTGTGTTCCTGCGGCAGACATTTAGCTTTGCTCAAAATGTAACAGGTTGCCTTGGCAAGGTGTCTTACACATACTTAAACCATTTTTGCCGTAGCTGCAAGATGGACTGATGTCCAGTATAGCCATTCATACAGGGATAAAATCCAGCAAGGACAAGCAGTATAAATAGTATTTAATTAAAAAGTCTCATGTCAGGTTTTATCCAAAGTGAAAGACAAGTGTAACATTTACAGATCTACCCATACCATACAGAATGTGATTAGAGGGGAGAATATTATATCCATGTAGAAAACTACATAAAATACAATATAAGCCAGTGTGCAGACAAGTTTGAGGAGGAGGAGGGGAGGCAAGAATATTGAAATCACAATAAATATCTTCTAGTCCTGAGATGGAACCAGAGCAGAAGAGTCTGCTTCTGTGGAATGATCCAAAAGGCACTAAAAGCTTTAACTTTTCCATTGGAAAAATGGGACATTTTCTCTTTATTGCCACTGGACTGTCATTTCACCTTTAAACTCCCTGAGAGTATTATCATCTGTTGGTTTTCATGCCTTCTGTTATGGGTCTCCAATCAACTAGCACTAATTTTTTCCCATGAAGAGAGGTGGCAATAGATTCCCCATATATATCCTGTCATTAAGAAACGAACATAGTTTCTTTGGCTGGACAGGAAATACATATAACAAAATTGGCCACTGAAATCTTCTACTGCCAGTTGTCCTTTCCAGTTAAAAGCAACAAAGCCGAAAAGCAGATTTGTTCATTGAGATGCCAGAGTGATTTCTCTAATTAGTTTGTTCAGGGATGAGACTTTCTCCTCCAGGATGAAGTTCCTGTTCTCTGTGCTCATCTGCCTCTGCTCTGTGACCTGCAAAGTTTTCATCAGCTGTGCATTTTCCACATACAACTCTCTGAGCAACAGATTAGCCTTTGCATTTTTTTCAAACTGGAAAGTAGAAGAAAAAGTGCTTTATTAATCGCCATTCAGTTACAGAATTCCACAAACATACTGGGTAGCCTCCTGTGATACCAGCACAAGCCATTTTCTTCACCTCAGCTCCTCACTGCTACTGCTAGAGCCCACCAAAAAGCCTTCTGAGGAACTTAATGGCTTGTAATGTCCAATGCAGTTTCTCCCCTGCAACCACCCACACTGTATCAGATGCTGCGGCAAAGAATTCCTTGACCCCCCAGGAATAGCTTTTGGGGCAGGGCAAATGGCTTGCGCTTGTGTCACTGTGGATGTTAACTATAGTCTGATAATGCTCTTCTTTCTACAGAAATGCAATAACTTTACAAATGAATGTAAAACCACCAGTGGAATATACCACTCATGGTTAACTATTAACATAATTTAGATAACCTATTCCAAAGTCAAGACCTTGGACAGAACCCATCCCAGAATATGGTACATCCTGAAAAGAAAATACTTGAACCAGTGTAAAGCACTCTGATACACCCAGAGGAACAATCACGTTCTACTTAATTAAAATGATGATTCTTCAAGCAAACATTGAGGCATAATTACTAGGAACCAGTTTGGAACTTCCTTAAAGATTGTTCATTGTTAGAAGGAATTATGTGATTAGTCCAGAAAAGTTAAGTGTTCATCATTATCACTATTGCTCAGAATCAATTTATTTGGGCACTCATATATAATGTGAAAAGCATTGCTTCATAGTTTTTACAGTTTTCCCTTAGCTCTCTTACAGTTAAATTCAGAACTATTGGTAAACTGGAAGCTGTTGGCTCAGAACTGAAGCTCTAAGGCCCCATATATCCACAATCCAGTATTCTCCAGTCTAGAAACAGGAATGAATTCCTCTAGTCCTTCAGTTTTGGCTACTACAACATATGCCAAGGGAGCGGGGGAGGAGGTGCTACTTTTTTCAGGATAATTAAGGAAGATACCGTACTGGAGCCAGGAGTCTATGAAAACTTGAATCTATAGCCCTTTTCAAAGTTCATCTTAAAAGCTAGCATTGGTCTTTAGGTGACTTCAAAACATATCTTGTTAGAATCTGTTGATTAGCAGCCAATCCAGCATTCTACACATGAATCCTACATCAGAATATGCCTTCTGTGGTCTGAATCTGAAATGGGAGACATACTAACCCTCCTTTTACACAGAAGGAAGGTTGATTGAAGGAAAGGGCATTACTTTAGAGTGGTCTGAAAAGAAGAATCTGTGGCAGTCTAGATTTTGTTGTAAGTATAGAAACAGAATTTGTCTGAAAAATGTATTTAAGATACATTGGGATTGTTTTAATGAAAGGCGGTATATAAATTTAACAATAAATAAAATACAGTTAAATCTGACCCAATTCCATTCCTTTTGCAGAAAAGCAGCCAACCCACTCTTACACTAACCTGCTCCTTGAGTTGGATCACCTTTTCCTGAAGCATGATTTGCGCATTCTTCAAGTTCATCTCCAGCTCTTCCACCTTCTCCTCCATTAATCTATGCGAGTTCTCATGCTCTTCCTGCAGAAAAGGGAGTGGTGGAGAAATCAGACCAGCTGCCTTATCAGAGGAGTTATTGGAAACAACTACTTTGGGGCAGTCCATTCAGTTCGTGCTTCTCTAGAAGTTCCAAGATTGCCTCCAAAATCTCTATTTATTTTGTTTTACTAATAGGGTACATTTTAGAAGTAACACCCAACACTGTTTATAATAGTACAAGAAACCTAAGGAGTTACATATAAATCTGAAAGTGGATGCTAATCACATCAAATATCTAGACTTTCTCTTCCAATGCAGTATAAGCCATTCCTGTATAGCACTAGAGTAACTGGCAAGCAAACATAATCCACCACCTATCCCAGATGTATATTACAGCACTCCCAGGTCTTTCTGCACAATCACATTTTTACGTACAGTGGTCCCTCGACTTACGAACTACTCGACATAAGTATTTTTCGAGTTACAAACGGCAGTTTTAGATCCGGTTTTAGATGCGGTTTTTTCGACTTACAAATTTTTAGATGGGGTTTCCTCGACTTATGAATTTTACATGCAGTTTCCTTGACTTGCCTGCCTGTTTACTGCCTGTTTATTCTTGAAAAGAAATATTCCTGTGCAGTTTGCAAGCCTTACTGGGGGTCTGGGTCTTTTTTCTAGGCTCCGGAACGCATTAATCCGTTCCCAATGCATTCCTATGGGAAACCGCTTTTCGACTTACGAACTTTTCGACTTACAAATGTGCATTCGGAACGGATTAATTTCATAAGTAGAGGGACCACTGTATAAAGATGCAGATTTTTCCAAAATTATTATTTTATATACACCCAGTAGCAGACACCCTGATGGAATTATTCAATAGTACTACTCAGGAGTTACTCTAGAGGACTTCTATATTTCATTATGACTACCTCTAGTAAATTGAATCAGGCTATCAACCAGTGGTTACAGTATACTTTTGTCACAAAGGTCTTATTCTCCCAGCACTCAATATTTTTTTTAACCTATGAAGTTCCAGTTCTGCCCCAGATGCTGCAGCCATTACTACTGCCCTATCCAGCTGTTTGCCCCACCATAATGAGGATGGTGATGATTATTATTTACATTTATATCCCACTCTTCCTCTAAGGAGCCCAGAGCAGTGTACTACATGCTTCCGAGTTTCTCTTTCACAACAACCCTATGAAGTAGGTTAGGCTGAGAGAGAAGTGACTGGCCCAGAGTCACCCAGCTAGTTTCATGGCTGAATGGGGATTTGAACTAGAGTCTCCCCGGTCCTAGTCCAGCACTCTAACCACTATACCACGTTGGCTCTCCTTACATAAAATAAGCAAATGTATACCTAGTTATATAATTTATGTAAGTCACATAATTCATTTTCTTTTCAGAATTTGGATTATCCCAATATGGAATCCACAAATGGATTCCATATCAAGATGGGGCAATTGTATCTGAAAGAGCCTGCCTCAGGCAGCAGGTTGTGAATGATCTTTTAGTCCCTTTTCAGTTCATCCTAGGATTATTAAGTGACTGCCAAAACAAAGTTTCCCTACGTAGAGATCCATCTCCCATTAGCGTAATTACAAAGCTCTACACGTGGACGAAGATCCCAATAGGATTCAACTGAGCTCTTTAACTAGTCCCTCAGGCAAGCATAAATATACACTACTTCACCTCAGCCCCCACCTACCTGTCTTGCATAAAGAGAATACAAAGTGCAGTTATTTCTCACCTTATATATGGCCAATTGCCTACTCAGCTGCTCTGCCTGGAACTTAAGTTCTCCTTGCAACCGCTTTATCGTTTCTTGTTTTTCTGCCAATCTGTCCTGTAGCTCATCAAGGCAAACCTTAGCTACAGAATTCTCCATCTGGGCCCGTAATTGTTGCAGCTCCTGCACATGCTGAGACTGTGCCAGGCTTATGCTTGTGTTGGCTTCCAATAACTACATTGTAAGAGAAAAAGCATGACCACACAGCACCTAAATACTGTGAGAAGAGCTAGAAAGGGCAACTTCCATTCAAGAGATGGGACTTCCTGCATCAAACTGATGGAAAGGTGCTCAGGCCAGGGAGCTTTTGTCAGCAGCACCTGACAAGATCCATCAATAGCCTGAGACGAAAGCAATGGTTTGCTTCTGTAGAACACACTTCACAAGCAGTCAAGGTAGTTAACACACAGAGGTTTGAAATACTTAACATAATCCGTTTTAGAAGTTTTACATTCAAATAATACAAATGATGCTAATCAACTAGCAATTCTCTTGGGCAATCTAAGAGAACACACAGAAAGTTGTTTGAACCTCAACTGCTATGATATCACATGCAAAATAGTTTTCTTATGCGTCAACTCCAGTGAAAGCAGCCCTTATTTTATTAATTTCTCTTTCCCCCCCTGCTAGTTGTACAAAACTAGCTCAGAAATGTTTCTTTTCAAAAAGAGCTGCAAACTGGCACACTCCTGCCATCTCCCCAACTGCAAAGCTACCCTTCCTCCAATTCTAGGCATGTGCAGAACGTTTTGAGCTCAAAAGGTTCCAACTCGAAATGCGCCATTTTGAGTGTTTCGAGCTCAAAACAGAAATGTCCTTCAAATGAAGGGCCTGCTTCAAGCTTGGAACAGTATGACCCAGTTCCAAGCACCATTTTGGACTCCTGGAAAGGGGCAGCAGGAGGTAGATTTACAAATCACTGTAAACACTCAGAACGTACAAATCATTACCTGGTTACTGCTCGTACTTACAAGCCCCCATGAGAAGCGGCGCTCTGACTACGGCACTCTTCTGGCCTCTGAGCATGCATAGCAGCTATTTGCATGGTGGTGCTGACCGTGGAAATGGCTGCCATGCGAGTGCAGTAGGTAAGGCACCACTGCTAGCAGATGCGAGCAGTAACCAGGTAAAGATTTTGGAGTTGTTTTTAAGGTACCTCCTGCTGCCCCTCACCAGTTCACAATGGTGCTCCGAACACTCAGAACGTTCTAAACTCATTCCACTGGAACCACCGGCTTGACTGGTTTTGACTGAACGTTCTGGGCATTTGCGTTTCGTTCTGAGCTCAGAACGGAGTGCAAATCCTTTCCGTGTACATCCCTGCCAAAGTCACAAGCTCCCACGAAGGCCTTGAGCTCAGTCCCACGGTCCCAACCAAAGGAACAAGCTCTACTTCACAATTCTGCTTTCTCTTAGAAATACAGAGGCTCTCGTTTGTCTGTGACAGGCAGAGATGGTCGCAAGCAGCAATGCGCACGTCGTCCTTCAGTTGCAGCAACATCACCACCCTACCCGGTCCCGGCAATCCTCCAGCTCTTCTCTCAGCTGTGCTTTCACTCGCCGCAGCATCTGACATTCCTGGGTCAGACGTTCCAGTTCAGCCTGCAGCTCCTGGTATTGGCTGGCCTGTCAAAAGGGGGGAATGGCAGGGAAGAGGAGGACAGTGACAAGGCAATCTTCAGTTTCAAATCTTGCAAACCAAGCCTTCATTGAGACAGTTTTCAGCCGCCGCCATTTCTCTCCATTATGCTCGGCACGAAGCTCTTGCCCAAATGCCATTATACAGGAAGCATGAAATACTCAGCTGCCAAATAAATCGCCCCATTACGATAAGATATTAACAGGCACACACTCTGTGATTGGATCAGTACAACACTTATTTTACCATAGCTGGCAGCAGAGAGAGCAGAGCCCAAGAGTGGGATGGGGCCACAGCTCAGCGATAAGAGCATCTGCTTTGCATGCAGAAAGTTCAAATCCCTGGCAGCATCTCCAGACAGAGCTGAGAGACACACTCCTGCCTGCAACCTTGGAGAGCTGCTGCCAGTCAGCGAAGATAACCCTGAGCTGGACAGACCAGTGGCCTGACTTGGTATAAGGCTGCTTCCTCTGTTCCCAGAGAGTTTGCAAACTAAATAAGATAGGCAATGAAAAGGGGCAAAGGGAGAGTTGATTATTAGCAGACACCTAGTGAAGATGCTACTATATTCAACCTGGCCTTCTAAATAGTTTTTATCAGCCATGAATAATTAGTTTTTCTCCACCGCTTTAATGTCTGTAGTAATTTTAGATGTATTTTATACTATGGAGGAGTATTTTATGCAAACATATAATAACGAGCGTGTGTGTGTGTGTACACACAGAGAAATAACAAACAAATAAGATGGATCCCTGCCCCCAAAGGGCTCACAATCTAAAAAGAAGATAGACCCCAGCAACAGTCACTGGAGGTATTGTGCTGGGGGTGGATAGGGCCAGTTACTCTCCCCCTGCTAAATAGAGAGAATCACCACATTAAAAGGTGCCTCTTTGCCAAGTTAGCAGGGGTCATTATACACCATCTTGTAGTTCCAATGTCAGCAAAGGCAGGACATATGTGCTTAGAAAATAAATCAAATCTCTCTGCACCCAATGACCAGCAGCTCCAAGTAGCAGAGTGAAATTAACACCTGTATCAATTAGTGATGTGCCTGGGCCGGTCCAGAGGCTATTCTATAAGCCTCCGGACCAGTCCGGACACGGGGTGGTTCAGTTCGGAAAGATTGGGGTGGGGGGTTCCATTAAGGGCGGAGGGAGGGTTTACTCGCCCCTCCCGCGCTTTCCACCTTTGGCACTGTATTTACTTTAGAAATTGGGCGGCAGGATACCTCCCTGCTGCCCCTTTCTCCCCGCTTGGCTGATCCGGCTCCTGTTAGAAATCGGGGGGGGGGGCAGGATACCTCCCTGCCGCCCCTTTCTCCCCGCTTGGCTGCTCCGGCTCCTGTTAGAAATCGGGGGGGGGGCAGGATACCTCCCTGCCGCCCCTTTCTCCCCGCTTGGCTGCTCCGCCTGTGTTAGAAATGGGGGGGCAGGATATCGCCCTGCCGCCCCTTTCTCCCCACTTGGCTGCTCCAGTTAGAAATTGGGCGGCAGGATACCTTCCTGCCACCCGTTTCCCTGCTTGGCTGGGAAATCCCCCCGATTTCTAACAGGAGCCAGAGCAGCCAAGCGGGGAGAAAGGGGTGGCACGGAGGTATCCTGCCGCCCAATTTCTAAAGCAAATACGGTGCCAAAGGTGGAAAGCGCGGGAGGGGGTGAGTGAACCCTCCCCCCGCCCTTAATGGAACCCCCCACCCCAGTGCCGGACCACAGCTCCGCAGTTCCGTGCACACCCCTAGTATCAATGGAATTTCCACCCACCTCCCCAAAGGCAGCAAATGAAACGAAAGCTAAACTAAAACCTCTCCGCCCACATTCAGCTCTCAGCACAGTAATCTCATGATTCAGAAGCCTGGCATACCATTGACATAGTTATTAAGAGGCAGTGCAGCCCTTTCTTCATTCACCATCCACTTTTTGAGCATTCGAAAATGCTCTCCAAAATGTTGCCTTCACCTGACTATCTGCCTCCTTTGCAGAAAGAGGAACGTTTGTGGAGCTCAAGCGACATGCCACTCCCAACAATACAACCTCCCAGTTTAGATCAACCTTACCTTTTCCCGCAAGGCCTTTAGCTGCTGCTCCAGCAGGGCCCTCTCCCCCTGCCATGCCAACTGCTGCTGAAGATGCTCCTTTGTCAATTCAGCAGAGGCCTCCTGAAGTTGCTTGGCTACCAGAGTTTCATGCTCTTTTTGGCTCTCCAGCTCAGCAACCTTCTGATTCAGTAACCAGATTGTATTCTGATTGGCCTTATTATTGCCACTGAGTTCAGAGAGTTTGTGGCTCAGCTGATCAGTCCTGGTATTTATCTCGAGGATTCCCTCCTTGTACTGCTTATTCTGAAGAGAGAAGTTTCAGACATTCAAAGTTGTGGTGTCAATCATAGCCGGGGGAGGGGAGCAAGTATCGTGTGTGTGTGTGTGTGTGTGTGTGTGTAGGAGGGGAAGCAGACATTAAAATCTAGTCCTGATCATCCCATACTCCTTATGCTGAAAAACCGGTGAAAAGCCTTGCCCTCACACTCTCCTTTCCACATTTCAGACCAGTGTCCTAATCAGGCATAGGATTTCTCACAGTGGGGCAAGGAGAGATAAGGACTGAGAAGACTATTTTTTAAAAATGTTGAAATTAATGGGGAGCTAGATCAGCAATCTTCACTGTCTTTCAAGTGGGGGCCACTTTGGCGAAAGCGACCCTTTCCCACTATGCTGACCTCTGCACAATACTGCAGTTGTCTCGATTCTGGGAGAACCATTTAAGAAAGACATAGCCCTCCAGGGTTCCCCCGAAGGCGTGGGTGTGTGCGTGAGCTCACACTTCTTTTTTTAAATGTCCGCTCAGTTAATTTTAGATCCTGCTCAGGAAGGCCCCACTCTGAATGCATCTGTGCACATATAACCTTGATACTGCCGCCAAGAACAAAACTCATTCTGCACAGAGATGGAAAAAATTAGAGAGAACACTGAAGCCTCTCTCAAGAGTTCTAGGAGGAAAGCACTGGTAAGGCCTACACTTCCCAGCACTCTGCACACCCTCCAAGATGGTGCAGGGGCTTGAGAGGCCTCCAGTTCCTTTAAAGGAGCCCCCAGCACTGTGCAAAGTGCATCATGGCATGATGAGAGTGGATGTCTCCACATAGTGGAGACAATCTGTGCAGAATATTGGCCAAAGCTTCACGCAGACAGGGAACCACACTTAAGTTTGATAGGGGCCATCACTGGCTGCTGGGCCTTGCAGTGAAGAACAATGAGCTAGATTAACAGAGACAGTGCAGGTGAAAAAGTGTACATAATCAGCACGACCCCTTACTGGACTCCAAGTTAAAATGTAGGTGGCATAGGTGGCATACCTGAGGTCTGAAAAATAAACCCTATGTAGTGTTCAAGAACACAGTTTGCAGTGTTGACACTGCTTGATTTTGGGCACTGGAGATTCCAATGCAACCAAAGCTTATTGGGTAGCCTTGGACAATTCAATATCTCAGCCTAACAGAGTCAGTTGCAAGGATAACAGAATTACAAGGCATTTTGCACACTATAGACATTATCAGTAATCTAATTGATGTGTGAAGTTCAGGTCAAGGATTGGTCGTCAGCAAGTCAGATACAGCTCTCCCATTCTACATACTTATGAGTGTTAGTAATGGGCTGAAATCCCATTACTATTGGTGGAAATCCAGGTCATTGCTGAATAGCTACAGAGTGGAAGGTACAATTTGCAGCAGGGAAGGCTCAACCCTCCCCATCACTTTTCCCCTACACCCCTTTCCCTTCTAGCCATTTTTTCCCTTGGCTAGGGTTCCAAAAACATGATTGCTACATCTCAGGGCAAAGCAGGTGGTGGCAGCAGCAGGGGGAAAGAGTTAAGTGTTGGCCTTTTCCATGGCAAATTACACCTCCCACTCTCTGCTTTGCCGCTGTTCAGAAGCTATCAGTTCACAGACCAGTGTGTGCCACTGAACATCTAGTATGGCCCTATGTAAGGTGCCTGTGAGAAGGCAGATCCAAGTGTATTCTAAATATTCTTTTTTTATATAGTTACCAGTTGATTTAATTCTCCTATTTCATGCATAGCCTTCAATTTTTCCATCTTCAGTTCATCAACTTGCTTTCTAAAGGAAGGGAGAAAATAGTTTAAATTGTACAGGGACAATTCCAAAGCTGTTTTGGTTTAAAAACAGACATTGCATAGGCTCTGAAGGGGGGAGGGCATACACTTCAAGTGTATTTAAGTTGTAGCTCATAGTATACAACACAAGTTATAAGATTATTATACTACTATGTTCATATAGCTAGGTCAGAAGTACTATTCTTCATTTGGATGAGATAAACCCTGGCACCTAAAGAGCAAATGCTAGTCAGAGCTCAGCATTCAGAGCCAGGAAGAAGCTCTGTGAGAGAAGAAGCCAGTAACTTAGCAATATTAATCACATTGCACCATATCACATGAAGGAAAAGCAAGAAGCTACACTGAATTCTGAGGTCACTGGCTTCAATGCAGCTAAAATGAGTAGTGACTAAGGCCCATTGAAACCAAAGGCACACTGGCTATGAATAAATTAAGGAATCTTAAGTAGCAACTAACTTTTTACTACTCCAGAGCCATAGACTGTTGCCAAAAGCAAACACAGTCTATTTTACAGTTGCAGTATAACAGTAACTGTTACACTGCCTACACCAAGGGAGGCGGGGAGAGCTCAAGAAACTAGCCGGAAAAAGCCACTGGCTGGCATCTAGCCTCCATTCCTCCCAAGTTGTCCTACTGAAATTGAATAGTCTTTTTATTTTTATTTATTTATTTATTTAATACATTTCTATACCGCCCAAAACACAAGTTCTCTGGGCGGTTTTTAAACAATTCCCAATTAGTACTACTGAGCAGTTTCGTCTAGATGTCAGCCGCCGGCTCTAAAGTGTCTTGAAAAGTGGTCTTTTTGAACAAAAATATTAAAATGAAAAGCAATGCTGTTCATGTGCCCACCTGCTTCTGCTGCTCCTCAAACCCATGTGCAAGGCTTAAAAATGTACAGATGTTAATTGCCAACAGAGGCAGGTCTGACAATTTCTGAAGATGTATTTGTACAACGTTCCTGTAAAACTGAGTCCTGCGGGTTATGCTAAGAGGCTGTGCATATAAACTCCTTGCAGTAGATGCAACTGTGTTTCAGGATTCTGCCACAGTCAAGTCCAGCCCCTGCATTTCCTTTCATAGAGATTTTTAATACTCAATTAAATGACAGTATTACTAAGCAAGTAGCCGTTTAAAAAAGGCTGTGCTCCATCTCCTAAACTGAGGGTCCGATGAGCTGCACAAAATAAAATTCCCCCTTTACCTGTGCTTTGTGTTTGCCTCTCCAACGTCCTCCATTTCTTGCTGAAATCTTTCAAGTTTATTTTTTAGGAGAATCCTGTCTTCCGAAACTCTGTGGAGTTCAATTCTGTATTGCAGAGGATATACAATTATTGACAGACTAGAAGTGAGTTCAGTTGCTGAAGCATCGGGCATCCATAGCCAGTTAGTTAAGCAAATGCATAAAGCATTTGGTTTGAACAAGCCACAGGTGCCCGTAGTCAGAAAATGGCAAATTGAATCTGCAACAGGAGCTTTAAACTGCGTCCTCTCGCGTGAAAAGGGGAGCATCAGTAAACCCAAAGCTTGCCACAGCTCACTGACAATCCTCAAGACCATGCGTCAGAGGATTGTCTGAATTCAGCCTAAGCTGCGCTAACATATTTTAAAAAGAAGGTTCACATTCCCATACTTCCTCATTTCTTTAGAACAGATTTTAATTATGCAAATGACAATGGGGTGCTTTAATTAGGATAGGGCCTGCTGTAATGCACCACTTGAGACAACTCCAATCAAGAATTTAAATTTTTAAATATTTTTTTAAATAATTATAAATAATTTTTAAATATTTTTTAAATTGTTTTAAGCTTTTTTGTATATATTTTTAACTTGTTTTATGCTATTGTTAACCGCCCAGAGATGAAAGTTTGGGGCGGTGTAAAAATTTAATAAAACAAACAAACAAACCAAAGTTAGCAACTGTTTTTGCTCACACAACTGCTCTGGGCTGATTTTGCAATGTCACTGTTGGCCAAATAATGAATAATAGGCTGAATTATCATCAGACTGCTGCTTCATGGAGCAAACGTGACATTTCCCCAAATCTGTCCCATCATCTTTATGCCTAATCAAGCAAAAAGACATTAAACTGATCTCATAAAGCAGCCTTTGTGGGGGAAGCTTTTGCCACTCCTGCTCTTCTTCTGTGTAACCTCTATAATCACCTGAAGCTCAACCATAGCACAGAGTGCATCTATAACCAAATATTGTATGCACAAAGTCATGGTTATCATTTGTGTTGGCAACTGCTCACGTTTAGAGTTCCAAGGAGACAATGCCACCAGACCTTATTAGATGCATCTCAGACTCATGAGTCTTCTTCATTTCATCTTCCAGTCTGTCCCTTTCCTGGGCCAGCCTCTGTCCTAAAGTGGAAATCTCTTTGGCATAGTCCTGCTCCATTTCCAACCTCTCCTTCTCAAACCTCTTCTCAAGTTC
Organism: Hemicordylus capensis; assembly: GCF_027244095.1. Lineage (NCBI taxonomy): Eukaryota > Metazoa > Chordata > Lepidosauria > Squamata > Cordylidae > Hemicordylus > Hemicordylus capensis. The sequence goes on along the minus strand of NC_069657.1, from coordinate 435,697,331 downwards.
TTGGAGTGGAGTCAGTTTCTGAAGCTGGACCTTCAGGCCATCAATTACTTCTTGGCATTTTGCATTCAGCTCCTCCAGATCACTCTTCTGTTCCTCCAGTTCACTAATCTCAATCTTGAAGCTTTCCTCAATGTCTTTCCTTTCCTTCTCAAAGCTTCTTTTAATTAACTCAATTTCTCTTTTGTAGAGATAGTCCTAGAAGAGTCAGACTACTTACAATGCATCATTTCGATAGCACGGCCAGTGCACAAGACAATATTGCAGATTCAACAGTGCAGTCCAAGCAGAAAGATTTTGTGCATTCCCAAATGCACCACTAGAATTATATGCATTTGGCCCTCTCACTTGAAAAGCTGACATTACAAGAGAGTGCAATTTCAGTATGAAATGGGGACTTCCAACGAATGTTACCTGGCATCAAAAGGTTTACCTATGATTCCAAAATTTCAGCCAACATTGACAGCAGTAGCAGGACTGTCTCGCTTTTCTCTACAAGAACTGCTGTTGGAAGTCACCTCAACCAGCTCCAACGTGTCCTTCCAGCCTTACTGGGTGCCCAAGAACAAAGCCCTAAAGTAGGGCCCCTTATGGTGCTCCACCCCTGCTCCGTCCCAACCCTGGCATCCCCTCCACTCTGTCTCCCCACTGCCTGGCTTGTGAAGACAACACAGATAATGGTCATTCCCACTCTCCCCTCTTCGCAAATGAACAGGCAAGTGCAGCAGCTCTTCCTCCTCACCTTTGGGGGAGCTGCTGCAGTCGCCTCCCCACATTTACCAAGAGGGAGAAAGGAGAGTCTCCGTGGCAGCTTCTCCTTTCTGCTCCTTGGCAAGTGGGACTCCCTCCTTCCCACAGTCCCCTGTGCTAATGCAGGGGAAGTCCCTTTGCCAAGGGGAAGGGACAGTGCAAAGAGGCCACAGCAGCACATGATGTATCACCACTGGCTTCCCACCTCCCTGTCTGCTGATGGGAGCATTCCTGGAGGCTTTCACATTGCTAATGGAGAGGTAGGTGGGAGGTGGCAGCAGCACAACAGACCCATCTCATGGCAGTCTCCTCCCAGCATTCCCCATGTGAGCCTGGATGTTGGCTGCAGAGCCTCATCCTGTGCCCCCTGCAGTGCTAAAGCTATTTGCTGGTAAACCATCTTATATGGCACACAACTGGGCCCCTACCCTAATTATAGGCCATTGGAGATCATTCAATCTACGTTTTTAGAGCAGTATTTAGGGCCCCTTAGTGTATTTCCAACGCAGCGTTGAGGTTAGAAACGGGTCTACAGAGGATGGAAACAAAAGCATGGATTTTAATCCTCAATTATTGGCTCAAGATTGATTTCTCCCTTCTGGGGCTGATCCTATTTTGCCCAATATTTGCAGTATTGGTCAAATCGTCATCACTTGGTTTGTCTAATGAATATTTGTCAATAGAATACAATCAAGCCAAGGAGATCCTCAAACAGAGGATCATGGACACTGAACACCAAAGTGATTTAAGCTCCATTTCAGAGAGCACAAGAGGGCGCCTTGGTGACTTTAGCTGGGGACCTGGGTGGAAGGCGGGCTTACAGCTGCTGCGGGCTTCCGCAGCCTCAGGGAGGTGCTGCTGTGGCCGCGCGGGATTCTCTGGTGGTCCCCCCCCTCCCCCAGCCTCCCCCAGTCCTGTTTGGCCCGTTTGGGGCTTCTCTGAGCACACAGCAGCCATTTGGGAGACCACCAAGCATGTGCACAGACCATTTGCGTGCCCGGGGTCATGACCTGGGCAAGCAAATGGCATGTGCGCATGTGTGGCTGCCTCCAGAATGGCCATTGCGCACTTAGAGAGGCCTGAAATGGGCCCAAAACGGCAGGGGGAGAGGGAATTGCCAGAGGACACACACACCCCGGCAGCTGCAGCAGCACTCCCCAAGGCCACAGAAGTCCACAGTCACAGTAAGTCCACCTTCCCCCCCCTCCAAAAAATAACGTCAATATCACCCCGAACTGAGCCCGGACTAGCCCAGGGGATTCGGCTCAACCTTGAGGCCCTCGAACTGGGCCAGTTTGATGTCGAACTGACTTGATGTCAAACCAGTTCGCACATCCCTAACCCCTGTTGCTGGCACTGTCTCCTTCCCCATTGTGCCATCATTTGCACAGATGATGTATAAGTGGGAGTCAAATCCATGATCACACTTCCCCTGTGGGGAAAAATCCAGCCCAACAGCAGAATCCCATGCATGTTTATCAAGAGGAAACGTCATGGAGTTAAATGTTGTTTATTCTCAAGTGTACATGGCATTGCAGTCTAAATAGCTCTAATGTCAACATTCATCTAGGTTACATAAATTGTTATTGTATAAACAAATGCTACAGGATTTTAATCACTTCCTCCAGGCTAGTTCTACAGGCAGTTTAGATCCTCTTGAGCAAGCAATCTGAAGACAGCGGCGGGGGGGGGGGGGGGGGAGGATTTTGCCAATTCCAATTTTTACCTTTACTTTCATTTCAGGTTTCCTGCCATTTCTAATATCTGTCATTACAATTATCCACAATTATGTCATCACAATGTTTTAACCCCTTCCAATATTTTAACACCTCTCCCTTCACCTGACCTACCTTGCTTTCCAGCTGTATTTTCAGATGGCGATGTTGTTCTTTCAGTTCTTTTACTTCTTCTACCAGGAGTTCCATTTTTATACTTACTGAATAAGGAGCAGATTCTACAACAATTACACCTATAAATCAAGTGATTCTTAGCTTATTCTAGGCTTTTATGCCACCCTTTCGCCAAAAGGCTCCATGGGTGGCTAGCAATAACAGAGTAATAATTAAAAAACAACAACAACTCATGTAAAAATGTTGAACACTACTGAAATGCAGAACAGCAGACTATTGTGTTTCAGTAGAGCCAATAAACAATCTGTTAAAAGAAAACTTCAGTGATGTTCTGAAATGCCTGGAAAATAAAAGGGCATTTGCCTGCCGCTGGAAGGACCAAGCAAGTCTCCCAGCAGAGGGAAACCCAGAAGCAGAGACCCCCTCAACTATAATGGCCCTCTCTTCAGTCACCACTATTTCAGAAGGCGGGTCTCTGAAGATGAGCCAGAACATTAATTTCAGGACTGGCAATTAGCACATCTTCACTTCACTGGAATCTGAAAGAGGAAGAGTTGAGTATCATCAGCATACTGATGACACCTCACTCCAGATGATCTTACTCATCAGTTTCATGTAGATGTTAAAAAGCATGGCAGAGAAGATGGAACCCTGCAGGTCGGCAAAGCATAAGTGCCCAAGGGCCAACCAGACATCCCCAAACACTACTTTCTACAATCCGCTATCCAGGTAGGAACAGAGCCACTCAAAACTTAGTGCCTCCAATTCCCAACTCAGACAGCCTATCCAAGAAAATATTTCTCATTGTAGAGCAGAACTGTCACTTCTCAAACAAGAGAGAGATCCAATTGTACAAACCTAAATTTAAAAGTATTAACAAATAGCGGAGACAGTAAAACACGCACTCAGGGCACTTCCAGACTCTTCTTCCTCACCCAACTAAGGTGGGATTAAATGAGGAGAGGGGGGGAATCTGATGCTGTCTTTGCACTACCGTTGCTACGCCAACCTTGCAGATTCTGCTAACCATTTGCACAATTCTATATGTGGCATGCAAAATGTCGGACATGCCAATCCAGTGAGTCCATCGCTTCACAAGCCTTTGCATAGTAGTGGCCCCTCTTTCTGGCAAGTGAGCCACAAGTCAAATCCAGAGTCATCCTAATCTGCATGGAGTACATGTGCAAGCAAGCATCTCATCCCAATGCCTTATGGGCAGTTTTGTCTCTAGTCCACCAAGCAGGGATGTAGCAAGGCTGAAGTGAGCCCTGGGACAGGTAGTGAAGAGGGCCCCATTCCGCCTCCTCCTCCCCCCCCCAATCTTTGCTGAAGAAAAGGGGTCCCCAACCTGCAGTGCTCCAGGTGCTACTGAACTACAATTGTGGCTGGGAATGATGGGAGCTGTAGTTCAAGCAAGACCTGGAGGACCACTGCTGTAGAAGAACTATACGGACACGGCGAAAAACAAAACATTCTCTCGCTCCTATGCAAATAATTGCACTCTCCCCGCACCTTGATCAGGAACCAGATTCTTGCCAATGAGTCATGCAGGCAAGAGCAAAGAGCAGGCTGTTTCCCAGCAAGCGCAGGGGCTCTCCCTCAGGGGCCCAGGGACTTTTGTCCTCCCTTCTCCTTCAGTTATAGCTGCGCCCCTGCTGGATGCAGGCAGCAGCAGAGCAATGGAAATGAGGGCTTGGGGGCCCTCCTGCTCTTTCTGGTAGAAAGGCCACAGGCTGCATCACTTCTGGGAGCGCGCCATGTTGCAGTTTGGCTACTCACACCATCACAAATCATCTCTTGCAACTGAGAATGAAGCCCAACACGGTCTGAAGTTGTCCCACGCTGTGTGGGCCAAGGTTGAAGCAATGACAACACCCACCCTCCCCCTTTGTATTCTTGACAAATCAATCTTGATCCCACCAAGCCTTTTAAAAAGCTACTAAGGCCATCCTAAGTACATGAACAAAAGCAACATTTCTATTGCTCTAGAAGCAACAATTCTGCTCCACAATAAAAGACCAGGGAGCATACACTCTGTGCCAATTGCTGGTACACTGCCACATAAATTGGCTGCTTCTGAATTAATTATGCACAACCTCAAAAGGTGGGGTAGGTGGGCTAAAAGAGCACAGAGAACAAACTAACAGTTTTAATTATCTGAAAAATATAACCACTAGAGACAGGAGCAGTGGGCTGAAATTACTACATTTACTGCTGAAATGTTCAGGGGGGGAAAATATCTTGACATTTTCTCAAAGAAGAAATAGGAGAACTGTTGGATCACCATACTTGGAGAACAGCAAGAAGAAGAGGTTATTTTAAAAGATATTTGTGATACTGGGTATCTTGCTATCAAGACAATGGATTGGGCTAGGGATGTGCACGAAGTTTCTCCGGCACTGGCGGGGGTAGTCCTTTAAGGGCGGGGGAGGGTGCACTCACCCCTCCCACCGCATATCCCCCGCCGGCGCTCCGTCACTTTCAAGCCCCTCGGGGCGGCAGCGTTCCTCCCTGCCGCCCCGTTTTCGTCATCGGCCGGAAGTGGCCGGAAGAAGTAACCGCGCGTGCACCCGTCGCGCACGCGCCCCCCGCATGGCAGATGGGCGCGTGCACGCCCGCAACGGGCACACACACGGTTACTTCTTCCGGCCACTTCCGGCGGATGACGAAAACAGGGCGGCAGGGAGGAACGCTGCCGCCCTGAGGGGCTTGAAAGTGACGGAGCGCCGGCGGGGGATATGCGGTGGGAGGGGTGAGTGCACCCTCCCCCGCCCTTAAAGGACTACCCCCGCTGGTGCCAAAGCACCGAAATGGCCCCCAGAGCCGAAATGTTTCGGAGGCCTCCATAATGGCCTCCGAAACGTTTCGGGCACAAGCCTAGATTGGGCTAGATTACTCTTTGTGTACATTCTGGATCTAAGACACAATCCTTTTTAGAAACACAGACACATACACCCCATATACAATATGCGTCTTACCATTTTGGCTTGTGGCTGGTAAGTGCTGGAGCTGATCTTCTTTTTGCAAGTGGTCTAAGAAGAAGAAGAAGAAGAAGAAGAAGAAGAAAGTTACATGTCTGTTATCAAAGATCATCAAATATTGGCTTTAGGATACTGTGTACAATTCTAGGGACCATATCTGAAATAGCATATGGTAGAGCTGAGAGGAGGAAAAATGCAGAAAAGGGCAATGAAACTTATCAGGAGTTTGGAGTACCTCCCCTAAAAGAACAGTCTGAAGTATTTGGGGCTTTTCATTTAGGAAAACTGGGAGGGCACAACAGAGGGTTTATACAGTCATGCAGTGTATTGAAAGAGACAGGAAAAGCTTCTCTATTCCATCTCACACTACTAGAACTCCAGGTTACCCAATGAAACTGATTAGCAGTAGATTCAGGGCAAAGATGTTATTTCCTCACACAATGCATAACTTACAGAACTCACTATCACAGGATCCAGTGGCCACTTGCTTAGATAGCATCAAAAGGGTATTAGGCAAATTCATAGATATGTGTTGGTGGAGTTCTATCCATCAACATGCCTGTGCAGCAATTCTGAACAGTACAACTGCATTAGTGCAAGTGTCAGCATGTGGCTGTCCCATGCACAGTCTTGTGCACATTCATACGGAAAGAAAAAGATACAAGAGGACCTTAAAAGGCAACCCCACCCATGATGACAGGGCCTCCACACCTTCTTGTGCAAGTGCCACTCTGCAGCTACCGGTATCAGATACAAGATCATCGTGTGCCAGGGCCCATAGCCTAAACAGCCACCATGGGACACATATGGGAAAATGTGTGTTACACCAACACAATCAGGCACTAACACAGACCCCACCCTACTGACAGTCACTTGTCTACTAAAGAAAGGAAGCAAGCAAAGCAAGATGTTAGATCAAAATTAATCCTAGATAACTGCTGAAGTGCTAAATGAAATAAAGATGCATGGGGGAGGGGGAATGAAGAGGAAACATTTTCATTTTCCATTACTACTACTTATATACCACTTTTCAATACAATAGTGGTCTACATAGAAAAAGAAGAAGATGGTTCCTTGCCCCAAAGGGCTCACAATTTTTTTTTAAAAAGGCAGAAACCAACAGTAGTCACTGGAGGGACACTATGCTGAGCTTGAATAGGGAGTTGCTCTCTCTTGCTCTCCCCCCTGCTAAATCTAAAAGAATCTCTGCTTTGAAAGGTGCCATCACCTCTTTGGCTAGCAAAGGGGTCTTTGCTGGCATCATCTCTTTGCCTAGTTATCAGGGGACCAAAAGGCCTGTGAGGAGCCTAAAAGGTAGCTATTGCGAATTCTGTGTGGTGTGTGTGTGCGCACTTATTGTACAGTCACTTCAGGCACACTGGTCATGTAGAAGTTACAGCTTTTCTGCTACATGGCGTCAGACTGGGTCAAGCACCTTGGACAGTGACCAATGAGATGCCAGTGAGAGAGAAGCAGCGCCTCTCATTTTGTCCTCAGCATCTAGTCATCAGATATCCTGCTCCTGAACACGGGTGGGTCCTGCTCCTAACCTTTGTGGCCAATACTTACTGGTGCATCTAATGAATGTGGATTTGGTTTCAGAACAGTTTACGCAAGACTTGCACCACTCACCTGGAGTTCTGGATTTTGTATGTTCAGGCAGTTCCCTTCCTCCTCCTGGCTTGTTGGCCTTCATTTGATGCCAGACTGGATTGCGTTGGCGCTCCTGAAGTTGGGAGCGCAGTTCTTCCACCTCCATTTGCAGCTCATCATTCCGGTCACGCCATTCCTGCAAGCAACACATCAAAGAACTAGAGCCCAAATGTGTGATGGTATCTCTCAGGTCTAAGCTGTGGGATGCAGAGCTACTGGGCTTTATCTGGTAGGGATGTGCCCGAATGGCCCGAAGCAGCCGCTGGCAGGGCAGGGCGTGGTTTCCTTAAGAAGCAAGTAAGCAGGTCTTTACCTGTTCCGCTGTTGCCCCACTCTACCAAAGGCTGCATGCAGCTGCGGCACTGTTCCCTGCAGTCTGTGCATAGCATCGGAATGCGCATGCACCAAGGCCATGTGCGTGTTGATGCCGTGTGCAGGCTGCAGGGAACAGCACCGCTCTAGCCTTTGGTAGAGTGAATATTCCACTACATGAGTCATTACATGTTGTCGTATATTCATTTCTATTAGGCAATACTTAGCCACGTCGTAAGCAACGTTGGCTTGATGATCTGTCAAAAGAAATGTGATATATACTTCATCTTCTGTGCCTGGTATGTCCTTAATCAAGGGTAAAGTTAATTGACTAATCAATTTAATTAATTAATTAAAATTAACTTGTATCCTGAAAGTTCCTATAAAAATTGCAATGTAGCTCTGTGAAGGATTTCGAGATTTCTGGCACTCCTAGCATCTTGACCTATAGTACAACTCCCAGATGGCGGGGAAGAAAAGACAGTGGCAGCTAAACCCAAACTTCAGCCTGTTTTAAAATGTGTTGAGCAGATGTGCCCTCTTTCCTTCTGCAGAAAGGAAGCTGCCCTGTTTCTTGATCCCCTAGCCAGGAGTCTAGGCCTTGTCTGCCATGGCCCTGGCTCCCAAGCACCAATTGAATGTTGAAACGGTCGACACAATGTGCGGCAGTTACAAAAAAAGGCCAATTCCATGCTTGGAATCACTAGGAAGGGAACTGAAAATAAAACTGCTAATCTTATACAAAATCCCTTATATAAAACTAGTCTTGTATAACCCCTTATACAAAACTATGGTGCAGCCACATTTAGAGTACCGTGTACAGTTCTGCTCACCATACCTCAAAAAGGACATTGTAGAACTGGAAAAGGTGCAGGAGAGGGCAACCAATATGGTCAGTGGCCTAGAGCACCTTCCTTACGAGGCAAGGCTACAACACCTGGGGTTTTTTCGTTTAGAAAAAAAGGCTGAGGGGCTACATGAGCGAAGTCTAAAATCTTGCAGGGTGTGGAGTGGAAACAGAAAATTTTCTCCCTTTCGCGTAATCCTAGAACCAGGGGGTCACTCCATTTATTTGTATCCCACATTTCCTCCAAGGAGCCCAGAGTTGATATACATGGTTATGTTTATCCACACAACAACCCTGTGAGGTAGATTAGACTGAGAGAAACATGACTGGCCCAGAGCTATCCAGTGAGCTTTGTGGCTGAATGGGGAACTGAACTCAGGTCTTCCCATTCCCGTTCCCATCAAACTGATTGCCAAGAAGTCTAGGACAGAAAAAAGGAAGTACTTTTTTTTTTTTTACACAATGCATAATTAACACATGGAATTCTCTGCCACAAGACCTGGTGACAGGCACCAGCCTGGATAGCTTTAAGAAGGGCTTAGATAAATTCATGGAGGACAGGTCTATCAATGGCTACTAGTCTAGTGGCTACAGACCACCTCCAGCCTCAGAGGCAAGATGCCTCTAAATAGCAGTTGCGGGGGAGCCTCACCAGGAGAGAGGGCATGCCCTCACCTCTTTCCTGTGGGCTTCTCAGAAGCATCTGGTGGGCTACTGTGAGAAACAGGATACTGGACTAGATAGGCCTTGGGCATGATCTAGCAGGGCTGTTCTTATGTTGTTATCCCAATCCTGGCCTGGCTTCCGGCATCTGGCTGGCCCCAGCTCCCAAGGTCTACCTAGTGCTGCTCTTGGACTTATAGAAGTCTGCATTCTTGACCGTCTCCTTGATAAACACCTCTTATACCAACAGCACCATCTTGAGGACAAGAGAGCAACCCTAGAAATGCTCTCTTTTTAAAAAATCTGGAAGCAATCCTTATGGAGCCCTAAATGAGACTAGAGTTTTCTAGACAAGAGAGTTTAGCTGACATTTCTTTTCCCTTAATGCTGAATGGGGGGAAAGAATACCTGGCAGTGAAGATCACAGAGAATCCCCAAAGTCTAACAGGGGCCTGGTGGGTGACCAGCACTACCAGAAACAGAGTCCAGTAGTAGCACAACTGACCTAGTCCCTTTGGAGAATAGAGAGGATGCTTTGACTAACAGACACACAGAAAGCCAAAACTACTCATGAACGGCTCAAAGGCAAAAGAACCATAATGCTTGAATGCAACCATTACAGCTGCACAACTTTGGAACGCCAGCTGGTTTTGGACTACAACTCCCATCATCCCCACCCGGAGTGGCCAGTTGTCAGGGATGATGAGAGTTGTAGTTCATCATCTGCAGGAGGGCCAAAATTGTACAGCCTTGATGTACATGAATCACACAGTGCATTAAGAAATCTTCGCTAGGGATGAGAAGAAGAAGAAACACGTGATGGTGTTAGTCACAGTCATGTGCATGTATTTTATAAAGGAGGAGATGCAAACCAGTAACAGCTCCTGAGGTCAAGATCCAAAGAACGCCACACACAAGCACTTCCATGTATGCACTAGTGCTTCCCCCTTCCCCCCGGCCCCGACCAAAGCTCAACGAGCGCTCCTTGAATCCCAGGCTGTGGTTAAAATTCACAGGGCACGAGCTGGAATTCAGAGATCCTCTTCCACACAAAAGCACAAAGCTGCTCCATGTGCTAGTGCAGGGCTGTACAGCATCCGCCCTCCAGCTCCCACCATTCCCAGCCACAGTGGTCAATTGTCAGGAATTATGGGAGTTGTAGCCCAACATTCTACAGGATGTTGCCAAATTTGTGCAGCCCTGTGCTAGTGGAAGTTAGCTCCTTGAGCATGCAGCCCACGTCATCACCTAGCAGATGAAAAATCAAGGGGGCAACCAGGCAATCCCTTCCACATGCAGAAGCCCCTTTCACATCTCTAACTGTACACATAGGTGATGCATCCATGCATGGAAGAATACAAGGAGTTCATTTTTGTTCAGCTTACAGGTAGTTGCTTTTTTTTTTTTTTTTTTTTTAAGATTCTTGCTCTTACTTGAAGTAAGGACCAAACCAGATGATAAGCCTATTATGTGATTGGGGCTCTCACGCTTAGTTTCCCCAGTACAAACAGGCACTGGGAGATGGGAGGTGGAGAGCTATCGAGGAAGGGATTTAATGCTTCTCCCCCTGCAATAGTCTGGATCTTCCTCACAGCCAAGGAGAAGAGCTATCCTTGGCACCAATAGGAGCTTTCTTCCCGGGGCAGTACAGCTGTGGAGGAGAAATCTGGATGGGGACCACAATGGCAGCAAAGGCCTAAAGCCCCACTAGGACAGCCCCAATCCGTATCGCCCTTCCCCACATGCTATTTACATGCACGCAAGCCCCAAACCACCTTTGGCCTCAAATCCCACCTGTTCATGGAGCTTGCTTCCAAGTAAATCTAGTGAGGACTGGAACGTGCAGATGTGTTTTGTGTTACTATACAAACAAAAGCATGCACACAGTGTCAGAAGGATAGGCACGTGCAAGATCGGTAGGCAGCACTCCTGTTTACAAAGGCCTTGACGAGAACTCCACGTAACAACTCCGTTAGCCAAAACTCTTTGGGGCCTCACTCCTTTGGAAACACTAACCTCACAGCACTGGACCACAGTGCTGTAGCTCAGTGGTGGAGCATCTTCCTTGTGTGCTGAAGGTCTCAGGTTCAATCCCTGGCAGCATCTCCAGGTAGGGCCTGGAAGACCTCTGCCTGACTCCTGGGAGGGGCCGGTGCCAGTCATTGTAGACAATACTGAGCTAAATGGACCCAGTTCTGACTCACTATAAGGCAGTCTCTGATGTGCCTGGAGTGACAGCACTGTGCATCCCACCACTTTGCCAGCCAGGCTCCCAAGGTACTTCCGTCCAGATATATGATTTATGATATGATATGATATTTTTAATTTGATTTCTATACCACCCTTCCAAAAATGGCTCGGGCAGTTTAGACAGAGAAATAATAAATAAAATGAAATGGCTCCCTGTCCCCAAAGGGTTCACAATCTAAAAAGAAACATAAGACAGACACCAGCAACTGTCACTGGAGGTGCTATGCTGGGGGTGGATAGGGCCAGTTGCTCTCCCCCTGCTAAAGGTGACTCTTTGCCAAGTTAGCAGGGGTTGATATAGTTTTTCTATTCCAAACAAGGGTAACTTTTATGCCATGGCCTTTTCAAAACTGTAGGTTATAATGCTCCCAATTCATTAAGCACTTATACATTTTTGTAGCGCACCTCTTGTCTCAACTAAGCTGAAATGCTTTCCCAGAAGTCGTAACTCCTGTTCGGACATTACATTGTAGGTGTGTTCAGGCGTCTGTATATACATACATGTTTTGGGGTGAATGAGCTGATTTCTTTAGGTGACAGGGGACACACTTACTACCTTTACAGAGAAGGAACTGTCTAGAATCCTAAAGGAACAGGGCCCGCTCAAACATAAATGAGTAGAAAAAGTGAGTTGCGGTAGACAAATAAATGAAAATGTGAATACAAGCATTCAAAAGGAAACAAAAAAACTTGTGACAACCCAAGATTTCAGACTGCAGCAAGACGCCATGCAGGTTTCAAAAAGGGAGTACAGTACTACGAACACAGGAACCATGCACACACTTGGGGAAGAAAGCAGTGCTCACCTTCACCCTCTACAAATAAGTAGCAGCATAAAATGTTGGGAATTTGAAAAGAAATAGGAAGAGTTAAATGAGTACTGGAACAAAGAGGGAAAATGAAATGCAACTAGAGGGTTTCTTTCCTAAATATAGAGAATGGCTCCCCAAAAGCTTCAATCTCAGTTTGGATCAATTATCACTTCAAGCAAGAAGTGGAGCAGCTATGCACATTAAAAAAAAACCAGTGTTAGTGGCATATTCCAGTTTAAATATTCCAGTCATCATCTCTAGAACAGTCTGGTCTGCTATTTCGGAGTGTTAAAACAAAATCAGGCTCTCAGGTTTGGACTCGTCCTGTAACACACAATTAGAGCACTCTAGCTTTTATTTATTTATTTTTGCATTTATATCTCCCTCTTCCTTCAAGGTGGAGCCCAGAGTAGCACACATCATTATGTTTATCCTCAAAACAACCCTGTGATGTAGGTTAGGTGGCGAGATAAACGACTGGCCCAGAGTCACCGAGCAAGTTTTATGGATGAACAGGGATTTGAACTTGGGTCTCCACATCCTAGTCCAATGCTCTAACTACTACATTGTGCTGGCTCTTTTTTAGTTTTTCGTTAGGCAAGTTACATGCATGCCTAGAGCTTTGTTGTTCATGTCTTCAGGACATTTAGGAATTAATGTCCACACCACTACCACCACCTGTAATCTATTCTTCTAGCAAGTGATTCTACATGGCATTCATAATGTCTCAAGATGACCTCCCCTACCTGAAGGATACTGGCCTGTCCCAAGCCTGCCTTACTGTCACAAATTGAACCACAACATGCGCTTCAGAACATAATCTGGGCTACAGAACATAGAAGTGTGTGTTCTCCTGCCCTTCCTCCAAGGAGCGAATGGTGGCAAAGCATGTTTAGTCCATTTTATGCTCTCAAACCCCTTGGAGAAGTATATTATACTGAGTGGGTTATCTGGGTCATTCTTGCCAAGTAGTATGGTCTCTGCTTCCCTCCATTTTCCATGGCTAACAACCAACTTCAGAAAGGAAAATATGAACTGGGGCTGGGCAAGTGAGGAAAGTGTGAACTTCCCTCCCACATTCCCAATTCAAGTGCCTTCCCTTCATCTCTGCAGCTGCTTTAACTGAAGAAAAGAAATAGAGGGTCTGACCATGGATTTCCTAAATCATGTCTAGTTTGACCCTCAAATGCATGATTGGGTTCTTGCAACGTATCTTATTGTCATTCAATTTGTTCCAAAGTAACTTACGGTCTCAGTCAACTGAGAACTTCTCCGGCACCACACCCATTAAAATTCACATCAAAGATTGTGAACCGCCCAGAGACCTGCATATGGGGCGGTATAGAATATTATTTAAATAAACAAATTAAGATAAGCAATAATTTTCAATAGGTATTGTGAAGAAGATGCTCCTGGTGGTTTGGTCGTATTTTTCAGCTAAGCCTACTCTACGGGGTCGTGGTCAAGATAAAAGAGGCTAGCCCAAGGGTTCTCAACAGTATGAGCCCATATTCCAGTGGTAAAGCATCTGCTTAGCATGCAGGAGATCTCAGGTTCAATCCCTGGCATCACCAGTAGGGCCGAAATATATTCCTGCCTGAAACTCTGGAGAGCTTTTGCCAGCCAGTAAGGGTACGTGCACAGCCAGTAAGACAAACTAGCTCTGACAAGGTCCAAACCGGTTCAGTGGTGCCAGGGGGCGGGTGGGAACAGCAAGTGGGATCTTTAAAAAGGAGGCAAGCACATCCTTCTCTGCTCTATGCTGCCGCATGCAGCTTCCTACTGTTCATGGCACTGGGACGCATATGGCGTCCACACATGCATACTGGCACCACGCACATGGGTTCTTGGAGGGAGAGCCTCCACAGCAGGAAGCTCCATGCAGCAGTGGAGAGCAGGGAAAGACCTGCTCTCCTCCTTTTAAAAGATCCCACTCGCCACTCTCCCACCGTCAAACCCAGTTTGGCTCCGAACCTGCGCAAGAACCTCAGTTAATTCACATCCCTACCAGCCAGGATAGACAAGACTGACCTAGATGGACAAAGATCTGACTTGGTAGATGGCAGCTTCCTATGAGAGAGCAAATTGACCCACAGAGCTGACTCAGGACGTAGGAATACCCCCCCACCCCCACTTTTTAAAAACTATTTTAAAATGCACAGTTCATGAAAGCGGAACAGGCAACTGGAATAGATTCCTTAGCTAGATAGTTGAGAAAGAAGGGACACACAGAGAGACGAAGCCTTGGTTTAGTAAGTCCTGAATGACAACTGTTTTCTCACTACTCATCTTAGTTCTGGCTTTCCTGTGCCCCTGCTCTCTCCCAATCACACCTGGTTGTAGATACTGTGTCATTTACAACATCAAGCAGAAGCCACCTACCCGACACTGCAGTTCATATTCGTTAATAATTTTGGCAAAGCGTTCTTCTTGATCAAAGAAATCTGTGTAGTGTGGATCCACCAGTCCTAGCTGAAGCAAACAGAGAAGCTGTTGTTGTTGTTGAATAAAGAAAATGCCTTAATGGAGATATATTTTAGTACTTCCACTCACTATTGGTGTAAATCAAGATATTCAGAAATAGAGAACCAGTATAGTTTGGTCCTCACACACATTTATTTGAAAGTGCCACTGGTTTCAAAGCAGTGCATTTAGGATTACTTGTTTATTTTGCAAATAGAAACCAAAATAAAGGCAACACAGAAAACCAACAGAAATAGGATAAAATCCTGTGCAGGGTTTTGAACCAAACATCCAGCTGCTATCCAATCAACTAAACCCCAGCCCATCTTTGTACTGGAGCAGGGACAGAACAGAGTAGCACACTTGGGCTTTTTCCACCAGACTAGAAGACAGTGTCAAACTTATTAATACTTTGTTCCAATCGCCAATTTTTCCAGTATGTATGGCTTCTACAAGGCCTAGGGTTTCTACGAGGCTGCGAGGGTGGGGGTCTCCGGAGTGCCTGCTTCTCCCCACTGGCCTCCATTATGGTAAAAATCGTCGGGTCTGGGTGGTCTTCGGCCTGTTCCGGGCCTGCCCTGTGTGCCCACTGGGCATGCATGGTGGCCTCCAAAATGGCCACCACCACGCAGGGCAGACCCAGAATGGGCCGAAGACCACCCAGATTGGGCAATTTTTACCATAACGGAGGCCAGTGGGGGGAAGGGGGAACTCCAGAGACCCCCCCCGCAGCCTCAGAGAAGCCCCCCAGGTGGGGGAGCCAAGCAGGCCTCACCCACACCTGTGATAGTGGCGGCGGGTGCAGCGTTCGGCCCAGCAGCCCTTGAGAACTGCGAGGCGCTCCAGCGCAGTTGGAATAGAGTGTCGCAAGCCCCCCAACATCACAGGCCTGCGACACTCTATTCCAACTACGCAGGTGTGCTGGAACGCCTCACAGTTCTCAAGGGCCGCTGGACAGAACGGTCAGGCCCAGCGGCCACTCCTGCTCCGCACACCATCACGGGGGTGCGGGAGGCCTGCTTGGCTCACCCCCCACCCCCGCACATGGCAGCTAGAATTATTGAATTTGGCACTGCTGTTCGGCACCACAGGGCAGCAGCAGGTGTGGGGTGGTGGCAGGAGGCCCCCCTGGAGGCCATGGATCATGGCCCCAAGGTCCAGAGATAAGAGTGCCTCTGTATTCAAGTGTCTGGGCCATAAGCAAGACCGTGTAATAAATTAGTACAGAAGCTTTAAAAAGTCCACACTTCGCTGCCTGAAAAGGCCTTACATTAGATCAGAGCGGGAAAGGGGGGGAAGAAGAACAGAAAAAGCGTTTCACCCCTAACAAGTTACCTTGTCTTTCAACATGAAATCAAGATCTTTCTGGAGCTTCAGTACTTGCTTCTCTGACTCTGACAGCTTTTGAACCACTTCTGCCACTTCCTTGTGTAAGCGACTATTTTCCTTTTTAAAGAAAAAACAAAAGCACATACAAAGGTTAATGCAACACTGATGCTGGCATGTCAAGAACTGAATTCCAGCTGCCTTTCCTCAGCATGCCTGGATTTGTACACAGGCAAGAGAAAATCTTTAGCATGGGGAGCAAACAAACGCGCAATTTCCCCACCACCACCACCTGCATTGGCACCCTATCAAAGGAAGGGTCTTTATGCCATGGGTCTTTTCTGAGGATGCAGATCAGTTTCTAACATGCACCAGTCAGGAGCCTTACATGCAGAGATTTGTATGCTGCAGTTCCCCGGAAGTACAGAATGAAGTATTGCGTGCAAAGTGTAGCTTCACAAGAATTTCACCTTCATTTTTTTTTTAAAAATAGCAATTTTCTAGTCTTATGGTTGCAGAGGTACAGCTATGGAAGTGTGATGGATAATGGCTGGAGAAGTCTCAGCCACAGATGTTGCTGAATATAGATCCAAACGAGTTGAGATGTTTACTGCATACTTGCATGCCTCATCTCCCCACATTGCCCAAAACAGACATTGGAAGGGGTTTTTAATGCCTCGAGTTATGGGCCCAGGCTTGACAATGAGGCAAACAGCAGCCACAAGGGGTCCTGATCAAGACAGAGTGCAGACGAGGGGTCCTGATCAAGGCAGACAATCAAGGCAAACACACACTTCCTTCATGCTGATCCATCCAGCAACAATTGATGCAATCTATTGATTTTTCAAGCACAAAGGACATGCATCCCTGCCAGCAGTCACTCATCTGCTGTCAGAGAAAGTGGCAAAAGTTCTCCAAATCTTTACCTTAATCACTAAGGTCAGCTTCTCCTTCAGGTTAGACTCTTCCCCTTGAAGTGATTTTATATCTGCTTCTAGTTTAGTCCTCTGATGAGTCACCTGCTGCAAAAGGTGCTCCTTTTCCAACTCCACTTCAGACTTCATAATCATCAGTTTCCCTCTGTAATCTTGCTCAAGATCTCTGCAAAATACAAGTGTTGTGGCTAGTATTTGCAATACAGGAGGACCTCGTTAATCATTGGTCCAGAACTCATGGTTTTGCACATCCATGGTCAGGAAATTAGCACCCTACCTCAGTATAGGAGGGTGGGGGGGAATGGTTAAACCCATGTATTTGTGGATGGCTGGAAAGGACCTTGTAGGTCATTTCTGGTTGCCATTTTGTTTTGGGAGATATTTTATGGCTCATTTACCAAAAACAGCTATTTTCAGCTGATTTTTGGAACAGTGGACTACTCAAGAACATGGTAGGGCACTTTGGGGGAAAACATCAATTTTTGGCCAATTTTGGGCAGTCTGGGAACCTAACCCCCTCCCCTGATTCCCATAGCCCTAAGGTTCCCATGATCCACAGATTCACTATCCACAGGAGACCCTGCGGAATGGAACCCCCGTGAATAAAGGGGTTCTCCTGTATATTTTACAGACAAATGACCACAGATCATCAGAGTGGAGATGCAAGAAAAACAGACACACTTTTCACCAATATTCTCCTTCAAATGAATTATGCAATTTGTTTGATTAATTAATCCATTAATTACACCTTATCCTTCCTCCCACCGTTTTTAAAAGTATGGGCGAGACCTCTCCACCCTGACAACAATCCAGATGGTGCAAACACCTGAAGGATTTTTGAGGATCTTGAGGAACTATTTCCACCTAAAAGGCAGAATTTAAAGTACCTAATAACAATAATAGTACTAAATCAGAATATTGGTCCATGTAGCCCAGTATTGTTTGACCCAATGTGCAATGGCAGACTAATAAGCAGCAACCAACTCCTATAAGCACTTTAAGCTGTCAACATGCTATGAGCACATCGCTCTCCTTTAGGAAAGTTATCCATAGATGGAAACAGAAGACAACAACAAGATGGTTTGCCTGGCAAATTTGCAACAGAGAGCAGGTTGGGTTTTGTTGAAAAGTGGTTTGTATGTTGAGATAAGAGCCTCCCTGTCTCTGGCAACTTTTAAAAAGGCACTGAAGACACATTTATTCACCCAGGCCTTTAATTAGATTTATAGTTTTAACATTTTTAATACTGGGCTTTAAATGTTTTAAATGATTTTAATTGTAATCCGCCCAGAGATGCAAGTTTTGGGCAGTACAGAAATATTTTAAATAAATGAATAATATATACATATCCATATAATTAATTCTCTTAGCCGGTGCGTGTCCTGAACTTGGCGGCAGAACTCTCGCAACACGTTGCGAGAGTTCCGGCCTTAGGCCCAGCGAGAATTGAGGGGAAAGAAAAAATGGAGGCGGCGGCAGGCCAGCCTGCCTTGGCCAGGCCAGGCCGTCCCAGGTATGGAAGAGGCGGCGGCAGCCCGACCTGGCGGGAGGCAGAGGTGGCGGGACGACCTGGCATGGCCAGGCCAGGGTGCAGAAGAGGCGGCAGCCCGGCCGCACCAGTCCTGTCCACCGGGAGCAGGAGGCAGTGGCGGGACATCCAGGCCCAGGAGAGGGGAGAGGAGCGAAAGGTAACAGGCGAAAGGTAATGGGTGGCGGGGTGCAGCCCCAGCACCCACTGGAGGCCGGGGTGGGAGGGAAACAGGCGGCAGGACTTCCCCGTTCGCTGTCCAAGAGGAGGAATGGTGGTGGTGGGGCCCTTTTCGGCCCCCCCACCATCCTGGTAAGGAGGATCTGGCTGTGGCGGCAGGAGGGAAAGGGAGGGGGACAAGAGAGGGGGAGGAGGGAGAGGGGAAAGAGAGAGTGGGGAAGGGGGCAAGAGAATGGGGCAGGAGGGAGGAGGAGTAGGGCAAGAGAGAGTGGGGCAGGAGGGAGGGGGAGGGAGTCAAGAGAGTGGAGCAGGGGGGCAAGAGAGGGGGCAGGGAGAGGGAGGGCAAGAGAGAGTGTGGCAGGACGGGGGGGGAGAACAGCAGGTCCCAAAGAGCACACAGATGCTCTGTGCGGGTCGGCTAGTATATACATATTTCTCTTAGGTGTACCCATCCATTTATCCCATTTATGGCAGCTCTTGCAAGAGTTCGTGAGCAGCTGCCGGATAGTGACGGGGATGAGCAAGAGGGAAGAAAATGGTGGTGGCGGGGGCAGCAGCCGGGCCAGGGGCCCAGTGGGCAAAAAAGGTGGCGGTGAGCGGGGGGAAGAAGGCAACGGAGGCCAGGCAGAAAACGGGGGGGGGGGGAGAGAATGGGCGGCAAACTAGAGATGCAGATGTTCTGTGCCCGGCCCAGTTAGTAAATAAATAGATATTCTGAACAACAAATGCTAAACACAGTTCTGAACAGTCAGTCCTGTGAAAGTCGACTGCTGCTTTTCCATACACAGTAAAGCATTAAAAAGGTCCACCTCGGCAGGGCAGCATGGAGATCTGCTGCTAGTTACTCTTGCCTTTTTATGCACAAATGCTATAATCACACTGGGGAAAGCAACTACCGTAGGCCAAAAGGCTGGTCACATACTTGAGTTTACTCTCATTGTGGTGCTCCAGCGCGCTGTGGTGATCGTCCACTTCTTTGAAAAGCTGCACGTTTCTCTTCTCCACCTTCTCCAGTTCAGCTCTCACTTTGTCTCTCTCCATAGAGATCTGCTCCACCTGTCTTCTGCAGAGAAAGCGAAGAACCTGCTCAGTAGGCATCCTAACGATCTAGAAGTCTCATTAGCAGGTTTCTTTCATTCCTGTTCAGTTCAGTTTCTATCCTGTGTTTTCCCAGAGGCTCCAAGCAAGGAAAAGTAAAAAAATAATAATTCCCCATTAAAATGCATGCAGATATAGTGGCCGACATACTGAACAGAGAACTGTAAATCAAGAGAGAGAAGTGCGTGTGCTGCTGCAAGATACTCTAAAGCATGCCCATGCTGTGGTGGAGGCAGGGCTGTGCCGTGCCCACTAGGAACTGCATAATTGCAGTTGTAATGCTCCTCCCATCATTAGCCCATATTAGCATTGCAACTGCAATTATGAAATGCTTAGTAGGCACAGAGCAGCTCTGCTTTGGCGGCAGAATGCACACCTCTTTCTTCTATCTATGGTTCTCTGCACAGTAGGACAGTTATTACACAGAAATTAAAATCCGTACCCCATGCATGAATTTTGACCAAAATCTACGAGAAGGGAGATTCTTAGCTGCAGAAGTACAGATGGAGGTGTCGGGCATAAATAGAGATTAGCTTAAGAATAGCCCTGCTGGATCAGGCCCAAGGCCCATCTAGTCCAGCATCCTTTTTCACACCATGGCCCACCAGATGGTGCTGGAAGCCTACTGTCAGGAGTTGAACGCATACCCTCTCTCCTGCTGTTACTTCCCTGCAACGGGTACTCGGAGGCATCCTGCCTCTGAGGCTGGAGGTGGCCTATAGCCCTCCGACTAGTAGCTATTGATAGACCTCTGCTCCATGACGTTATCCAAACCCCTCTTAAAGCCATCCAGGTTGTTGGCTGTCACCACATCTTGTGGAGAGAATTCTCATACACCAATGTGTTTAACATCAAGCTGTCTGAAGTGGACTTCCATGTTATATTTTTGAATATATGCGGGCCCATGCAGAGGATGTGCTTATTTTGTACCACTGGACTCGTCCCCCCCAACCCAGTTGTGAAAACAGGGATCAGCATCTTGCCATAAGTTCTGGGATGACATCCATGCATCGTGCCTGGCTCCACATTACAAGATGCATGCACTTCATAAGCAAGTATGATCTGAAATAAATCAACTAAATCTAACAAGGAAATCAGCTCTTCAGTATTTTATTTATTTGATTTCTATACCGCCCTTCCAAAAATGGCTCACAGAGAAATAATAAATAAATACAATGGATCCCTGTCCCCAAAGGGCTCACAATCTAAAAGGAATGTAAGATAGACACCAGCAACAGTCACCGGAGGTACTGTGCTAGGGGAGGATAGGGACAGTTATCCATGAAGTTATCCAAACCCCTCTTAAAGCCATCAAGGTTGTTGGCTGTCACCACATCTTGTGGCAGTAGCCTGTGAAAGCTTCCAAACCCATGACTCTTGGGAGTAACACATTGGTAGCTTTCAGCTCTTTAACTGTGTCAAGCTTTCAGCCTTAATGGAGCAATGTGTCAAAGAAGTCCTCAGAAAGAGACCCTGCCATATGGAAGCTGGGAAGCCCCCCTGGGACTGACAGTTAGGCAGCCATGTTCTCACGGTATCATCTGTTTCTTTGTAGCACTCAATATTCCTTTTGTTGTGGCTTTAACTGAATGCTGGTCAGCTAAGATGATGATTTCCATCTGCACCTGAACACCTGTACTATATCTCAGAATGTAAAAGCCAACCCCCATCAACCTAAGGGGATTCTAAATGGCAAAACAATTAGGCAGGTTTCAGCCACTTCTCCATGGCCACTTAGCAGACTGAAAACAAGAAATATGGCGGGGGGAGGCAAGCTTTGGACCTCCAGTTTGTGCTTGAACTACAACGCCCATCTTCCCCAGCCATGATGAGTTGTGGCAGCAGATTATAGACGCTGTAGTTCAACAACAGTGGGAGTGCCAAAGGTTGTCTATCTCTTAAATATGGTAAAAACCATCACACGTAAGCATACATGGCATGTTGTGAGCCGCCCTGAGCAGTATTGTACTGGATAGGAGAGATAATTAAAAAATAAAAATAGGACGAAGACTAGTAGTAGTATTGGGACACCAAATGAAGAATGCCAAACAACACATGTATTGAGCCAGAGAGGATGTCAGAAGAGTAGCAATCTTGTAAAGGCATCACAAATCTCTGGCAGCAGTTACAGTACTACATACAACTACATGCATGCATGCTACGAACACTGCAGGTTTAGCTAAAGTCTCCTTCATACACAGGCACCGCCACATGGAAGCCACTTCCCACGTGGCCGAAATGTGTGTGCGAATTCTGCAGTCATAGGAGTGGGTCTTTCCCCCACATGATCATCACAGCATGAGGAAGGAAGGATAGTGGTTGGGAGGAAAGACGCATAGAATTTATGGTTGCGACGTTCACACATCTACTACAGACAGACACGGGAGGCTGTATGGCAGCAGCATGGCTCCTGCACAGCAGCAGGTATGTGTAGGCTGGGGCCAAAGATGCTTCCCCCGCACCTGCCACTCATCCCAAAAAACCAAAGCAATAACTAATTACACTAGATGTTGAAGTTCATGTCTACAGGAGGCAAAAGCTGCCTGTTGGAGTCCAGTCTTGGAAGCCATTAGCTCATCGTCAAAGGCCATTGACAGCTCCAAGAGATTGATGTTCTCCTCCATATTGAAATCCAGACTCTATAAAAAATTCAACACAACATCTCAAAATAGAGTGAAACTTAAGTAGGCATCTCTGTCCTTTAAGTCAACAACCTCTTAGACTATCACCATCAATATTTGTTCAGCATGGTTGTACTAGAAAGTATATACAGAGCTGAAATTTTCTACTGCCAAAGGAGTTCCCAGCCCAAGACAGAATGGACAGAATTACAAGGAGTCATAGGAATGGGAAATAAAATAAGTAGTTAACACAGTGGTTCCCAACCTGGGTTCCTCCAGACGTTGCTGAACTACAACTCCCAGCATCCCCAGTCACAATAAATTGTAGCTAGGGATGATGCAAGTTGTAGTTCAACATCTGAAGGAACCCAGGTTGGGAACCACTGAGTTAATGGATAGCAGGAGGATAGCGGGGGGAGGGGTTAAGGAATGATGGTTAAGGAGGGGTTAAGGAAGGAAAGAGCACCATTCAATTTGCAGAAACAAGATTTAGAAACAGATGTCTTGATAGAGCAAGGAAGGCTGATCATTGTGTCAGGAGGACCATGGCAGAAGAAAGGAGGAGGAGAGCTGGTCTTGTAGTAGCAAGCGTGAATTGTCACCTTTGCTAAGCAGGGTCCACACTGGTATGTATTTGAATGGGACACTATATGTGTGAGAATGTTCCCCTCAGGGGATGGGGCCACTCTAGGCAGAGCATCTGCATGCACAAGGTTCCAAGTTCCCTCCCTGGCACCCCCAAGATAGTTTTCCTGCCGGCAACCTAGGAGAAGCCGCTGCCAGTCTGTGTAGACAATACTGAGCTAGATGGACCAATGGAATGACTCTGTATAAGACTGCTTCCTATGTTCCTGTGAAGATGTGGGAGGCAACAGCAGATAAACACTTAATCTCTTTGTAATTTTGACTAGTAAGCAAAGTTCAGAAAAAGATCTGGTCTCCAACATCCTTTTAGGGATGTGCAAACAGGTTCAATGTTGATCAGGTTTGACATAGATCCTGTTCAGTTTGACAGTCCGATATTGAACCGAATCTCTCCTGGTTCAGTTCGGTATCGGACCGAACCCCTGCCAGCCATGGGGGGAGGGGACAATCTATTATTAATTATTATTATTATTATTATTATTTTTACATTCACCCTCTCCAAAGGGCTTCTCTGAGGCCATGGGGGCGGGGGTGTCTCCGAAGTTCCCCCTTCTAGCCTCCATTATGGTAAAAATCGCCCGTTCCGGGCCTGCCCTTTGTGCCCATTGGGCATGTGTGGCAGCCTCCAAAATGGCCGCCGCCACACAGGGCAGGGCCGGAATGGACCAAAGACCCAGGTGATTTTTACCATAACATAGGCCGGCGGCGGGGGGGGGGGGGGAGAGGGGGAACTCCAGAGACACGCATCCCCTGTGGCCTCGGAAAAGCCTCCTAGAGGGGGTGAGTAATTTTTTTAAAAAAAAAATCGTGAACCCCACCCTCCGAACCGAACCACAGGGGTTCAAGGGGGTGCAGAACTGAACTAGCCTGGTCCAGTTTGGGTCCTGTTCGGACTCAAACCAAACCAGCCAGTTTTGTGCACACCCCTACATCCTTCTAGCATACCCCATAACAAATTAAAATCCTCACTGTGGAAACCAAACCACAAGCCATTCCTAGGTGAACAACTAAAAAGCAACTATGGACACCTTAAGAATCTCCTTGCAGTTTTCAACCCCTTCCTGGGCCCAGATAGAGACAACCTGCTCAGGTCTTGCAAAGCCACTGCCATCATCGATGCTGGAGAAAAGATTCAAACCCACAGAACCAGAGAAGAAGGATGAAGTGGCACTTCTATGCCCACTCTCTTTGAACATCTGGAGGAGAGAGAGAGATTAATATTTTGACAAATGGTGAATGCAATTTAGATACGCATAAAAAGCATCACATTTTGACGACCATGGAAAATCCAAACATAACCAGAAACGATGGACAGCCATCTATTGGGGAAGTTCTGGCTCTAGATTTCCTACATCAGGCAAGGTGTTGGACTGGATGGCCTACAAGGCCCCTCCAAAATCTATGAATCTGTTTGGATGGAAGTCAAGGGGACTGGTTGAAATTGTGGCAATCCCTTCAAATGCTTCCTATTCTGCCTCTGGTTAGAAAAACTTGTCTACAGTCCAAAGGCACGTGTCTATTTAGAGGCCGAGATTGACATTAAAATGCAGGCCATGAACTCGTAACCACTGGAAGCCTTTTAACCTACTTCAAAAGGTTCAAAATTCTAAACTAATATTTCTGAAAGCAGTCTCTCTCAAAGTTATGCCTTACCTGATGGCACGGTGACTTTTGCCGCTTTGGTTTGAGAGGCGTGGAAGAAATTGGACAAGGCATGGGACTATGGCTGAACAACCCAAGCTGGAATTCCTTAAAACTTACTCTGCCATCTCCATCGCTATCCAACTTATTAAATAATTCTTCAAGATCCTGCAGAAAAAGCATTTAAAAAAAATACTGTATCAAAAGTATCAGACCAACAATAAGTTGAAACTGTGTGAGACATGGATAAACTACCAGCTCTCCTTGTAAGCAGGGGAGCTCTGCTAATCAACTTTTTTTTTTTTTTTGCTTCCCAATCAAAAAGAAGTGAGGGGTCCTCAAGAGAAGATACTCAAGTTTAATCTTGGTAAGAAATGTCTTTAGGAAAGGAAATGCAACACAAGAACTCTAAACACCAGCTGAGATCCTGACTAATGACGTGGGCACAGAAAAATGAGCTGCACACCTGCTGCGGACGACCAAAACTAGTAATGTTACAACCAGCAGGCAATGGGAAGGACAAATTTTGGAGGTTCCTACCTTCCCCTCAAAGTGTCCTGTGCCTAGCAGAAATATGTCCTTGTGAATTGTGCAGCCCTTGAAGACATATTTTTGTGTGACACAGAGCAGAAGGAGTGATGGGATGGGTCAAATATTGCCCATCACTCTTTCCCCCTGAAACTCTCAGTGCCACTTGAAAGTATGTCCCTGAGAGCTGTGCCCCTCAGGGACATATTTCTAGGGATGTGCATGGAACTGCTTCTGTGCACACCCGGGAGGGTGGGGAGGGTCACTTTAAGGGGCAGAGAAGGTGCTGTCTACCTGCCAGACCCCGCCCCACCAGCAATCTTCCAAAAAGCGGGCAAATGGGGCTGCAGCATGCCTCATTGCAGCCGGGATCAGTGTAGCCTGCCCCTTAAATCAAACCCTCCCCGCCCCCTCCAAACCAGTTCAAATGCCAGTTGCTGGAACCAGTTCAGCACTCCTAGAATCGAGTGCCAAACATAGGAATCTGCCATATACCAAGTCAAGACCACAAATCCATCTAGCTCAGTACTGTCTACACAGACTGGCAGCAGCTTCTCCGAGATTGCAGACAGGAATCTCTCTCAGCCCTATCTTGGAGATGCCAGGGAAGGAACTTGGAACCTTCTACTCTTCCCAGAACAGCTCCATCCCCTAAGGGGAATATCTTGCAGTGCTCACACATCAAGATTTCCATTCATATGCAACCAGGATGGACCCTGCTTAGCTAAGGGGACAAGTCATGCTTGCTACCACAAGACCAGCTCTCCTATGGAAGCAGTTCCATGCTCATCCCTAGAAATATGTCCCTGAGGGATATGCAGCTCTCAGGGACATACTTTCACATGGCACTGAAAGTTTCTGGGGGAAAGAACGGATCCATGCACATCCCTACATATTTCTATTAGGCACAGGGTGCTTTGAGGGGAAGGCAGAAACTCCACAATTCACCCTCCCTGCAGTACTGGGCACAGACTTAGTGGGCAAGGCTGCCACCCTGAGCCCACAACTCTCCATTCCACGCCCACATCGGTAGTAATGATGTGAGCTATTTTCTTCTAGAACAGCTCCAATGGAAACAGCAGCAAATCCATGGCAGCAACTTATGAAATTACATAGAAAGCTGCCTTATACCAAGTCAGACCAATGGTCCATCTAGTTCAGTATTGTCTATAGAGACAGGCAGCGGCTTCTCCAAGGTTGCAGGCCGGAGTCTCTCACAGCCCTATTTGGAGGGATGCCAGAAAGGGAACTTGGAACCTTCTGCATGCAAGCATGCAGGTGCTCTTCCCAGAGCTGCCCCATCGCCTAAGGGGAATATCTTACAGTGCTCACATTTTTATTGTTGCATGTAGTCTCCCATTCAAATACAAACTAAGGCAAACCCTGCCAAGGGGACAATTCATTCTTGCTACCACAAGACCAGCTCTCCAGACTCAATATGTATGTAAAAAATGTAAAAAAGTGGCACCAACAGCACCTTCAGGTTCTTTTCAGCCAAGGAAAAAGCACTGCAGCACCATCACCACTGCCATCTCTTCTAGTATAAAAAGACTGGGAGAAGCAGTGGCAATGAAAAGGGAAGCCCAGTGGCAAGGGAAAGAGACAAGGATATAGGAAAATCAAAAGGAGTTGGCTCTCTCAATGTGTTTGCGATGCTGGTCTATAATGCTAGCCTACTGGAGAGGAGAGCTGGTCTTGTGGTAGCAAGCATGGCTTGTCCCCCTAGCTAAGCAGGGTCTGCTCTGGTTACATTTGAATGGGAGACTAGAAGTATGAGCACTAAGTTGCTCTGGGAAGAGCAGAAGGTCCCAAGTTCCCTCCCTGGTTTCTCCAGGATAGGGCTGAGAGAGATTCCTGCCTGCAACCTTGGAGAAGCCGCTGCCTGTCTGTGAAGACAATACTGAGCTAGATAGACCAATGGTCTGACTCAGTATATGGCCGCTTCCTATGTGCTGTATGGATCTGTCATAAAGATCACTGAGCTAATGTTTTTTTAATACACCATACACATGTTAACTATTAAGAACATAAGAACAACCCTGATGGATCAGGCCCAAGGCCCATCTAGCCCAGCATCCTGTTTTGCACAGTGGCCCATCAGATGCATATTCTAACACATAGCTTTCTTTTTCATATTCATTTTGGCCAAGTAGGTGTTTTTTTTGGGGGGTGGGGTGGGGGGGTGGGTTGAAAGTTTCCAAAAGCTAAATATAATCCACCTCTTTTTCCAGCTCTTTGAGTCCTATGTTCTTACACACAGCAGCCAGCTCTTGCTTGTTAAGGTACCCGCTATTCCCTAGGCCAAGCTCTTCCCAGATGTCCCGAACTTGATTTTCAGTCATGTCAAAATAAGAGGTGGAGGCTTTTCTGGGGCCATCACAGAGGTCATCATCCCAGGTGCATATTTGACCTACAAATATTAAACTTCTTAGTTAAATAGCACTTCATATTCCCTGCAATTGTTGTCAGTCTTATTTTAAAACAAAAAGGCTGCACATTGTGCTAACCTCCACACATTTAACCAGACTTGGACTCAGCCCTATCATCAAATTTTTGTACCCTCTGAAAGGTTAATTTTTCAAATTGCTTCTTTCATTATTTGCCATCGCTATATCCATCCTATGTGGAAGGTATCATACTACATTGATCTGGGAACCCTTTTGTATTAAAAGTGATTTTATCCTCCATACTCCCAAACTCCAATTTTGCATCATTTCCAACAATTGCAGGGTCTTCGCATATGGAAATCTAACACTTCATGGAACAAAATTAGATTTTTCTGGTAAAGCATTCTTTTATCTTTCTTTCCATTTCCCACCCTGCAAATTCCAAACACTATAAGCCACCACGCTTTCTAGGGCTACATTTTTAATGACACAGCCCAGTCTGAGGAAAGAGGATGGTTTTTCTTTTGTTTCATTTTTTTTAAAGAACTACTGAAGTAAGAAGTATTGATACACAGAATTTCACTTGGAAGTTTCCCAGACTGAGAGTTTTATTATGGTGTAAAGTGGTGTAAGTTAGGACGAGAGTATATAAAGTGCATATAAGCATCAACAAACATTAATAAGCATAAATCGGAGTGAACTTGGGCCGTTCACACTATTGCTTTTTATTACATTTGATTATGGTTCCTTACAATTTTTCAAATGTCAGTGAGTTCACACAGCAGGCTTTCCCCTGATCCATCCTATCCAATAGGGTTCAAGAGGTGGCGGGAGTGCTCCGCCTTCTGCTTCCTACTGGTGCATTCACCTTGCACCCAGGTAGGCAAGAAGAACCTGTGTACACATGCATGGTGCCCAGTTTTGTTTTTAATTAATTTTCCTACATCCTGGTGTACTTACACAAGGATATCTGCACAGGAGATCAATCGAACCGATCTACAGTCACTAAGTGCTGCGATTAATCCAAAACAACTTCCATATTCTCACTGGTGGCAGCGGGGTAGTTTTCAGGATAGTAGTTCTCAGGGTGGTTCTCATGTGAACCAGCTGTTGATTTCCCCCCCCTCCCCAATTCAGTGATTTCTCAGTTGTGATTTTTTTTTTTTTTTTGCTGCAGTTCTTGGATGTTAGTGTGATTTTGGCTTAATTTTTTTTAAAAAGTACCAATTTACTTGGCACCAAATACAGAGTCCTTCCATCTTCCACTACCTGTGTGCTGAATTTCAGAGGTTTCTCCCCAGCCTTTACAGTGCTCTGAATTTTTTTTTTCTCTTTTCCTCATAGTTTTGGTTTAGAATGGTGTCCTTGTGCTGGTTCAAAAGGATTTTTATCTGGTTTTCTTCATTTAGAAATAGGACACCTTGTCAAACAAAACAAAAAAGCTCAGAGAACAATAACTGTGGCTGCGGGTTGGGATTAATTGAATTGCAGAAAACAGCTGCAGATGCCATTTTGTATTTCTGCTGCCATTTTATCTTCCGATTTCCTGATAATTTTAACAATATTTCTGAAAGGGATTCAGATCATTCCAATCCAATATAGGCTTCCCTATATCGGATCGGAATTACTACCAATATACCCCAGATATCACTATTGGATATATCTGACTGCACAGGCGTACAATAGAATACAGAGTGTGTAAGTTGCTATGGATTTTAGATTTGCATGCGTGGTGTGCTGTCCACTGTTCTAGTGCATTGGGG
This sequence comes from Hemicordylus capensis, assembly GCF_027244095.1. Classification (NCBI taxonomy): domain Eukaryota; kingdom Metazoa; phylum Chordata; class Lepidosauria; order Squamata; family Cordylidae; genus Hemicordylus; species Hemicordylus capensis. The sequence continues at coordinate 435,668,101 of NC_069657.1, read as the reverse complement.
AAAACTAAACAACAACAAAATATTATATTGCACTGTAGACTGGAAGTTGAATGCAGGGCACAGGAAGCAAGTCTGCCCAGTTAGGAACTGAGGGGGGTGGCAGGCAGAGCCAGCACTCCCCAAAGTCACTCTCGGGCATTTGCTCTAATATTTGCCATACGTTTAGGGGCGTTTGGGTTTTTTCCTACCTTGATGATCTTCAAGCATCTCATGCTGTGGTTCTTTTGTGCCTTCAGCATCTTCATCTGATTTGAGACTCTGCAAAATAAGATTCAGATGAAATATTTTATAGAGGTGACGGAGCAAAGGAGGGCAAAAATAAAAGTGTGAATTGTGTTTCATTTTGAAAACAGACAAGTATTTCAAGTTTCTATTGCTTCCCACCAGCACATGCCTAGGGGGTAAAAAAAAAATCTTTAGTAGCATTTTCAGATAAGTAGATCATTTAGCTTGTATAACTTGTACATAGCTTGCATATTGTTTACTTGTATAGCTCGTATACTTCACTAGTCCAAACTGCTACAAACATTAAAGCAACATTCAGTAAACACAAAGAGACTCCATAGAATCCAGCCAGTCAGTGTTGGATTTTAGGCATAAGCTAAAACTAAAGCTTAGGGCCTTACATAATTATGGGCCTCTGAATTGGAAAAAAATGACTAAATGTCAAGTTTTACATAATGTATTTTCATTGAAAGATATTTCTAATGCCAATAAGCTTATTGCCAGATAACTGTTTTTTCATTGCATCTTTGCCAAATAAAAATAATATAGCCTTTTAAGCTTGACATGACTTAGGGCCTCAGCATTTCATAATCCAGCCCTGCGCCCAGTCTGTTTAGAATAACTGCAGGGACAGGACAAATAATCAGAATTACCTCCACACTCTCTAATGATGCTGAGCGTCTCAACTGACTTTTCACATTGGCTTTTGCTTGCTGCTCTTGTAAATACTTGGGGGTTTCCAGCTTGGTGCCCTGGAGTTCTGGCCTCGTCCGGCGGCCATACCACTTGGCTCCATTGACGTATTTGGGTTCAACTTCATCTGGAACCACTAGTAGTTGGAAACAATAGTAGGTCTGTTACAGTGAGAATATTTTATATACTACTTTTCAACAGAAGTTCCCAAAGCGCTTTACATAGATATAAACAAATAAACAGGCTCCCTGTCCCCAAAGGGCTCACAATCTTAAAAAAGAAACATAAGACAGATGCCAGCAACAGCCACTGGACTGATGTTGTGCTGGGGATGGATAGGGCCAGTTGCTCTCCCCCGCTAAATAAAGAGAACCACCACTTCAAAAAGGTGCCTCTTTGCTTAGTTAGCAGTTCTCACTGTAGGTCTGTTACAGGCACTAATGGGTAATTTTATTGCCTTATTTTTCCTTATCGTGGGCTGCTTCTACTGGTCATGTTAACTTGATATCAATGAGTATAATCAATGTTTTGGTATCTTTGTGCTATTTATCCCAACAACTCTGTGAGCCAAGTTACTCTTATTCTTATTATCTTACTCTGTTACTCCCATCTAATCTGAGCCCTCCTGTGACTTCCCCAATGCCACCTAGCAAATTCATAGCAGAGAAGCAAGCTAGGATTTCAAACATTTCCCAGGATCTAGTGCTATATTCACTAAGCCACACACACACAATTATCTTCCCTCTAAACCAGGCCTGCTCAACTTCAGCCCTCTTACTGATGTTGTCCTACAACTCCCATAATCCCTGGCTATTATCCACTGTGGCTGGGGATTATGCAAGTTTTAGTCCAAAAACAGCTGGGGGGCCAAAGTTGAGCAGGCTGCTCTAAACATATATCCTATCTAATGGTGCCACAGCTGCATGCATGTGTCATGACCAGAGTTCCCTGTAACAGGAGGTCCCATATATTGTTGATCACAGCTCCCATCATCCCCAACTGCAATGGCCCTTGGCTGTCGAGGATGGGTGTTGTAGTCAACAATATATGGGAATCCCTGGTTCCACAATCCTAACATTTTTGTAAAAATGGATTTTTTAAAACATCCACGAGGAAAGAGAAACTGAAAGTCTGATTGAGTTCAAAACCGAAATACCAAACAAACTGTCCTCAGTCCCGGAGGGGAAACGTAGACCAGTCCAAAGTCAAAACCAGAAAACACAAATTTGTGTTAGATCTTTGTCGTTTCACTAGAGTGAACCAAGCCGATCTGAGGAGTGAAGTCCGATGAGGATGACACAACAGCAGTCGGAAAGGAACTGAGCACAGGATGAGCCAGCCGCCAAATTATCTGCTATTCTGAGTGCTAGAGGTGGAGCGGGAGTACCTTAAGGAGCTCGAGAATTCCACTCACGAGGCTACTGCGCAGGCGCACAACCCAAGAGTGTGAATGTACAACGGATCACAACAAAGATCCTGAGCAGTGTTCCCTGTAAGATGGTTTCCCAGATGTTGTTGACTACAACTCCCATATTCCCCAGTCAAAGGCCATTGCAGCTGGGGATTGTGGGAGTTGTAGTCATCAGCATCTGGTAATCCCTGTTACAGGGAACACGGATCCTGAGCCCACAAAGGAACCAGCTCTTCCTCTTCCATTGCCCTCCCCAATATCTACACATTCGTGCTGGCAGGAGGCGAGGCTGGAGAGGAGGAGAGTCCCAGACTCCAGGCCAGAGCGCTGCCCCTTTAAGACTGTTGCTCTGCAGGCAGAGAGGCAGAGCTCAGCAGGGGTAGACTGAGCTTACTCTGCCTCAGGCTGTGTTGTCCGATCAACATGTCTCTGTCCATGGTGCTATCCTAACCAACGGACCCTGCTTTTTCTCATTAGCTGCCAAGCCTCATGGGCTTCATGCTGTAGGATGAGATGCAGTCTCATCCTACACAGCTAAATCCAATTAAGTCATGCACACAACTAAATCCAGACAAAGACAGAAAGCTTCTTGTATTTCCACATTTGAAATGGGATGGTCATGCAAAACAGAGATCTCCAATTGCCATTTTTAACAAATGCTGATTAGATGTTTTACATTGCGCCTCCCTAGTTGCACAAACAAAAAGGAATCAAAATTTGCAGCTTCCTTAGTAAGAAGCCCTCTTCTACCGCTCTTCATTGGTTCTCAGATGTCTAACTAGAAGAGCATACCATGCCAACAGAACTGTGTCCAAGAGGCTCACGTCACCTTAGATTCAAGAGGCAAAATTCACCAATGACCTTTGGCATCAACGCAGTAACCTACGTACAAAAAAAGCGGCAAGTCTGGATTCACTATTTGGGAAATCCTAGCTTACAAGAAAGATTTTTTAAAAGATGATTGTTTCAATTAGTTTGTTGTTGATCAGTATCCTAGTTATGTCCTGCTTGCAGCTAAAAGGCCATGCGGAGCCTTGGTTTACACAAGGCACATGAAAGCAATAGATATTTATCCATTTCCAGACTCAACAATCTAGCATTCAGAACAGTATCCCAAATCCTTGGCACACACTACTCTGCCAACTCTGCAGTGCCCATCTTTCATTCTCCTCTTGTTACTGCTCCATTCCAGTACAGCCCATAACAATCTCTGTCCCTAGGTTGTTCCCAAGCCTGTTTTGGTTTTCAAGATGCCTTGTAACATTTCCTTCTTATTCCTGCTGTGCTTGAAAACACAGAAAAAATAAGTGTGCCAGGTTGTAGAGAATGGTGTATTTTAACATTATGGTATATTTAAACAGGACATGCTACCAGTCCTCATGGAGGCCTCCTATTCACATTTAAATGGTTGGTAGCCTTTCCAGCATGACCCCTGCCCTGTCTCCTTCTGTAATGTCTGTCAAACATATACTTAGTTTATATTAAGAGACAGATGTTACAGGAGGCGGCAATGCAGGGGTTATGTTGGAAAGGCTACCAACCATTTAAAGACTTTTCTGTATGTAGGAAAGTGGCTGCTACACCCTAGTTGAAGGTACAGCAATTACATTCTTAACTGTGATGAGTTTTGGAGGAAAACAGGATAGGTACATACGAATACGACGGATATTTATATACCGCTTTTTGACAAAAGTTCTCAAATTATTTACATAGAATAATAAATAATACATAAATAAGATGGTCCCCTGTCCCCAAAGGGCTCACAATCTAGAACAAGAAACATAAGACAGACACCAGCAACAGCCACTGGAGGGATGCTGTGCTGGGGACATATAGGGCCAGTTACTCTCCCCCTGCTAAATATAAGAGAATCACCACTTTAAAAAGGTGCCTCTTTGCTCAGTTAGCAGGGTGCCACATGACACTAGGACCACCAGTTACAGCTCTGCTTTATAGTTTAGCTTAATGGTTAATCCTCATCTTAGCCACAGCAGGCAGGCCAAAGCAAAGTTCTAGAATCTCACTCTTCACCCACCTGGCTCCAGGTAACTGCTCTCATCATCTGAAAGCCCAAGATTGATGCTCGACGATAATACCGTCACAAAGCCTTCCTTAAACTCTTCAAAGTTAACCTAGCAGAAGAGAGAGACAGACACTGTTTAATCAGTTCCACAGCAGGATGAAAGCTCAGCCCATCTCCCTTCTGTTTACAGCCTTGGGAGAAGATAAAATGGGCCAACAGGGAACAGGACAAAGGGCAGAAGAAACTTGGTCTACTCAAAAACTTACCTATATACTAACACCATCAGAAATATCTAGCATGGCTCCCATACATGTGCATTTCTTGTAAACACATTTTTCACCACACACTCTTGTGGTACTCTAGGATGAATAAGACACCCCCAGCAGTTCCTTGTAATTTTTGTATGACACATCCATACAGAGTCTCCAGGTTCTATCCACACTAGCTTCAGAGAAGAAACATCAGTGTGGGTGATTTAATTTTAAATCTAGTTTTAATTAAATTAGAACTAGATTAAATTAATCTGCTTTTAAATTTTTTTAAATTTTAATTATTATTTTAAGTGTAAACTGCCCTGAGCCACTTCAGGAAGAATAGAATAGAACAGAACAGAACAGAACAGAACAGAATAGAATAGAATAGAATGCGTAGCAACCATGTGAAGGCATGACTCAGAACATTCCTAGTATTATATTTATTTATCTATCAGATTTGTACACCGCCCCAAACTGGAGAATGAGCCAGTCAAGGATAATTTGGTTAAGCTTTCCATTTTGATGCCTTTTGAAGGAACCACCTGAACATTAACCCTTTCCTCTTTTCCAAAAGCAAATTAAAGTTGTACTTATGTGGGATCAAGCCACCTAATGGCGCAGCGGGGAAGTGACTTGACGAGCAAGCCAGAGGTTGCCGGTTCGAGTCCCACCTGTATTGGGCAGCCGTGATAGAGGAAGATGCTGAAAGGCATCATCTCATACTGCATGGGAGGTAGCAATGTATTCTCCTGCATTCTGCCAAAGACAACCACAGGGTTCTGTGGTCGCTAGGAGTCGACATCAACTCGACGGCACACCTTACTTTATGTGGGATCAAACTGGGATGCTGACTATGAAATACATACCAGTATGTCCGTACAATAGTCCAAACTGGGGATTATCTAATGCTTTGTTTATCTCACAAGTGAGAAACCATTTTAGTTTTCATCCCATTAAAAGTGTTCTGAGAAATTAGGTTTCCCATTCTACATGTGGGCAGAGGTGTGTTTTGGAAAGGATGGATCAGAGATGTCTCCTTGCCTGTCTTAAATTAAGAGGGTCTTAGAAACACAATATCAGTTTCCTGACAGCTTCAGCATGAACAATAGCTTTGTACATCTCTTTTGCGAAAAGGATACTATTGCAAGTGCAAGATGGTGATTTTGGAAAATATGGATCCAGGTAATTTCTTCTTGCCAGCCATTAACTCCACAACAGAATATCTGCACCATAATTACTGCCATTTTGGTGCTCACCCTCAAATAAAAATCACTTGCATTATTTTTATTTATTTAAAGTATTTCTATACCGCCCAAAACTTGCAGCTCTGGGCGGTTTACAATTAAAATCATTTAACACATTAAATCAATTAACAATTAAAATCATTTAGAACACTAACCATTTAAAACCAGATCTGCATTAGCTCATGCTGTACAAGTGTCACACTTTGAGAAGACCAGATCTAGATGGCAGTACATCTTTAATAGACACCCACACCTGTCTTGTAATACCACTTCTATAAACAGAATTGTACAAAGCCCCTGTGAACATACATAGGAAAAATAGCACATATTTTGAAAATAAAGTAACACAGATTACAGATTACGACTGTAAACAAAATTTCAGAGTTAGAAACATTCAAGGTATCTCCAGTCACATACCCATTTTCCTCATTCTTTACAGTGAGAAAGTGAAGTCATTTTTGACACTCTAGGAATACTGGGAAAGCTAGACAAACAGAAACTAACTTCTGCTTATAGCAATCCCTGATCACGTGCAAGAAAGGGAACGATTTACTCAGTCAGTTCAAAAGTGCAGCTTTTGTTAAAACGCAGCCGAATTTGCTTCCAGCTCCTTGCAAGTTCCACGTGCCAGGCCTCAGTTTAGAAAAGGAGTAATTTATAACTCTCAGCTGAATCAGAGACGCCCGTGAATTCCCCTACATTGACTGTTAGTTTGTATTAAAGAAAGCCAACCCACATAAACAAAAGCAGGAGCCGTGCTGGGTTTCATTTCCATAAAAACCAGGTTCACGTGACTTTGCCTAGGGGACTGGGGTGGGGGGTGGGCGGAAGGGACACACTGACTATAAAGTTACACAGAATATGGAGTTAATAAAATACAGATAACTTCCTCAGCCAGCCTAACCCCTGCTAATTGGGCAAAGAGGCATCTTCTAAAGTGGTAGTTCTCATCTATTTAAGAAGAGGGAAGCAACTGTCCCTATGAAGCCCCTACACTGCATTCCTCCAGATGTTGTTGCTGGTGTCTACCTTGCATTTCTTTATAGAAAGTGAGCCTTTTAAGGACAAAGAATCATCTTCTTCCCATTATTCATTCCCCTTTGTAAACCACTTTTGATAACATTTCTGTTGAAAAGTGGTATATAAATACTAATCATCATCCAATGTAGCTCAGGGCTAGCCTTACCACTAGGCAACTGTAGATTAGGGATGGGCCCGGACCAGTCCGGAGGCCATTGAAATAGCCTCCTGACCGGTCCGGACCTGAGCGGTCCGGTTCGGGGGGGGGACCTTTAAGAGCAGCGGGAGGGTTTACTTACCCCTCCCGCCGCTTTCCCGCTCTTTCGCCGTAATTCCAAGAGTAATTGGGGCGGCAGGATACCTCCCTGCCGCCCCTTCCCCGACTTTGCTGGGAAAACTCCCAGCAGTCCTTTGCGCGGCGCGCGCGCACGTCTCTGTGACGTGCGCGCGTGCCACGCAAAGGACTGCTGGGAGTTTTCCCAGGAACATCGGGGAAGGGGTGGCAGGGAGGTATTCTGCCGCCCCAATTACTCTTGGAATTACGGCGAAAGAGTGGGAAAGCGGCGGGAGGCGTAAGTAAACCCTCCCGCCGCTCTTAAAAGTACCCCCCACCCCAGTGCCGGACCGTAGTTGGCGGTTCCGTGCACACCCCTACTGTAGGTGACCACCTATGACAGTGCTTCAGAGGTAGCGGGTATGTTGCTGCAGCAGATGAAATGGATTTTTATCCCTCCCATTTCACCTTGGCACACTGTTTAATGCTCAGCAGGATCTGAAGGATTGACAGACAGTAGGCAAGAAGGCTGAGGAGTCTAGTGGAGTCAGAACCACATGCACACCCATCACGACCTAGAGCCCTCAAGGAATCATGAACAGAGGACAAAGTGCAGGGGGAGACTCAAAACACTTAGTTGACTAGTACAAGCTTCTAGAAGACTTGTCTGGATGTTTTTGTTCAAGAGGTACCAATGGGGTTCAGAAAGCTACAGGACCGAACAAGAAGGATGAGGAGGGGCCATCTAAGAATGTCATGAATGGATAGAAACAGGGAGAAGAGAAAATAATATTAATTGTTGACAGCATACAGGTGTTGAGGCCCTGAAACTACTTACTCTAGCAAAGTGATTATTCCCCAAGAGTGTTTCCAGGAGTAATGGCAGCTGTCTCTCCAGATGTAGCTTGTGGCACAGCTCTGTCAGCTCTTCTTTGTCCAAATACCCAGTGCCAGTGGTATCACAGCTGTCATAAACATCCTTGAGTTGGGACACATATTTGTTCTCTTCCTCGCCCATCCCATAGTCTACAGAACTCAACCTGAGAGGAGCAAGCAAAAGGGCAGAGGGTTGGAGGAAGAACAGGACTTTCAATATTCTCAGCACTGACATCAACCACACCCCCATAATCCCATTCTCCATTTGCTTTTGTAGATTTTGAAAATTTCTGAACCCCATAAATAAAACAATGTATTGAATGACTCCCATCAAGTCAAAGATGCGACACTAACTCTTTGATTCGAGTTTTTATCTTCCATGGATAAGAACTCGAATCAAAGAGTCAGTATAGCACAACACAAGCATGATCTACGAAATTCTAGGTTCAGAACTCAGCTCAGTCACTTCATTGGATAAGCACTTAACTCTCCAAGTCAGAACTGCCCACCTTCAATATAGATTTAATGTGATCTAAAAGGCATCTCTTTGACAGTTTCATCTGGAGGTGGCTAGGTATAGTTTTCTGAAAGGAAATGCTTGTGGAATTATTGCCCAAACACCAGTAAAATTCATTAAACTGTGAAAAGTACCATCTCTTATCACAGGCCTTGGCAGATTTTATCTGGATCTAGGAGCCAGCCCAAAAATCTATGAGTCAAAGGGCACTTGACACAATTACCAGACAGTGACAGACGCTGTGGAGGGGGAGGGAAAATGGGCTTTTCTTCATCTCTTTTAGAAGCAATATTCTTAGAACAGAACCAGGGCTGCCTGGGACAAATAAAGATTTTATTAAAGAATTCTGCCTAGTCTAGGTACCACAGTTAAATTTCTAGGTGCCACTGTACTGATTCAAGTCCTGTACTTATCATCTGACACCATCACAGCCTTGTTGACTGCACATCACAATTCATAATTTTCTACCCAAGACCTCTTTCCCCACACAGCTCAGGCACTAGCCCTCATGTATTGCTTCTTGCAGGGATTGTGCTTAACCATTCCCCCATCCACTGCCTCCTACAAATCCCCCCCCACGGCAGGCTGCACCCCCTAAGCCAGCTCAGAAACTGGATATAAGCCTAGCCTAGGGGGAAAATTGGGTAGGGAAGGGCAAGAATGATTGTTTTTATTTTTTGTAACAAGCAGGAAACAGTGGGATTGCTCAGGCTGCAAAGAAGGAAAAAATGACTAATTCTGGACATCCTAGAGGCAGCTAGTGGACCACTTTGGGAAACTGAATGCTGGACTTGATGGACTTCTGACCTGATCTTGCAGGACTCTTTTTAAGTTCTTATCTCAAGTAGAGTACTATTACTAGCTACTAAAACTCAGGCCCATTTCTCTAGCTTTCTCCACTACTGCAGGGGGTGAAAGAGAAGTGGGGGCTCCCCCAGTTACATGGCGCCAAAGACATTACTACATATACAGCCAATGGTGTGGAAGGTACAAAGAAGGAACGCGTTTGCCATATAAAGCTGAGGTGGGGGGGGGGGTTTAGACAAGTCAAGTCATATTTAACCTGGCAACAAAAGAAAACACATGTTGTAACTTCTGGTACATTGAAGAAGAGCAAACATTCTGGACCAGACACAGCCTTAACATTAAGGGTCAGTCCAAATGTACAGTTGTAGCTTTTTGATGAGATACATCAAAGCAACAGACGACGGGGAAAGGGACACACACACACGTGCATGTGAATCAGCTGAAATTAATACAACATTCAACAAGGGCTACATCATTTCAGTAAACAATTGTGAAGGCCTATGGCACACTCCTTTTCAGCCTCCAAAGGGGCCTCTCCCCTGCTGTTCCAAGCTACTCCCACGCTAAGAAGGTCTGCTGATCTTTGGGTTTTGTTGTTGTTTTAGGTGCAAATGCCTTATGCATTCCAATTTTACAGCGCAGCACCAATTATTACATAAGAGTGGAATGTTGATAGCTTGTAGATAAAGCGCAATCTTCCTTTTAAATGTACTCTGCAGCCAAATTGTTCTTTTTTAATTGCTTATTTTTTCTAACTGCAAGACATAGCTAGCCATTTCTGTAACTCAGAAGGGTAGCAAAGAAAAAACTAGTAAGAAAATGGGAAACTCAACAGATCCTCCCACAACCACCAAATGCCTTGAAGCACAGCCCAGGCATATTTGTATCTGGCATAGCCAAGAATTTCTACCCCGCAAGTATTCCTGGCTCTGCAACAGCTGGCGCTCCAGCTAGAAAAGGAATTAATTCTGCCTTTAGGCCAACCCAGTGTGTGTGTGCTGTATAAATCTCTCTATGCCAGAAACGCTAAGACAATCTTTAGGGTCTCGGAGCTAAACTCAGTGAGCTGCCATAGATCCAACTGCGCATCTACTAGGCTGTCTTGCCAATATTGGTTCTTAGCGTCCCACTGTTGATTCCGCCCCGCCACCACCCCTGAGGAATTAGATAAAAAAAGAGCAAAGTTATGAGACCTATGGGAATAAGTAAACCAATGTCTAAATTGCGAGCTTTGCTTCCATTTGAATTACAGGCTCTTCACAACTTTTTATGGAAGCACCGAAGGGAAGATAAAAAGGTACAGGTGAGATACAGGGTACAAAGGGTACAGGTGAGAAGAGAGGAAGCAGAAGGCACAGGAAAGAATGTTGGAGCAAAGCCAGCTAGGAAATGGAGTCGAGATGAGACTTGCCCACCCTCTCAGTTATAGCCCATCTTCATGGACACATTTCCATAAACACGTCCACCAACAGGTGAACACTCAGCAGAGGATCTATCAACATTCTTGCTCTTCTTGCGGTTATCCTATTATACTTGTTCTTCCGTCTTGCTGTGGCTAATGTTTTCTCTAGGCTAAATGTTTTCTGGGGCTAGTGTTTTTCTCTAGGCTGTCCACTCTGCTTCATGTGGCTCACTTTTAAGCCTTCATCCTCAGAGCTACTTGATAAGGCAAGTTGGGGGGCTTACTTGCATGTAGGTGCATCAGCATGCCGCTTGAAATGGCAAGTTAATGCATCTACTCACAAGCAGGTGGCATTTGTTGGTCCCTTGTTCCCTTCCTTGCTCCTTTGTTGGTCCCTTGTTCCCTTCCTTGCTCCTCTGCTGCTGTTTACACAAATGGACCACATATCAACCAAGAGTCATACAGCATCAAATGAAGGTTAAGACACAATGGCAGACAAAAGGAACAAAAAACCAAAAACTAAATGCAATCTAAATGGAGCTCCAGAGAGAACAAATCTTTGTAGTTAAGGCTTAGAGGAGACAGAAGGGAAGGGGTATTCTAGTAACATCTGTCCCATGAAAAGTCCATTAAATACCCAAATTCAGCCTCAAGTACAGCTGCTCTTGGCTTCGGAAATTCAACATTTGCACAATGCTCAAATTCATTCGATAACACGTAGTGTAATCTGGGCCACAAAGAGTCATCTGAAGGGCTCTCCCTAAATTAGCAAGAAAGGAATGTTTGGTGGGGCCCCATGCAAGTCTTAATGCAGCCCTATCTCTGCATTTAGCACAACAGGACTATTTATATGCCAGCTTCTGCAGAGGCAACTTCTGATCCAGTGTCCTACGGCAGTCAAGAATGCAACCACCTGTTCCTGGAAGTTCCTACTCTTGCTACAGGTTAACTGAACTGGAAGCAAAGTGGCAGGGAGTGGGGAGGAGAGAAAGGAGGGATCCATGTCTAAAAACAACTAGCAGAACAAACACAAAAAGCTAACCAAGATTTTTTATTTAACTAATTTTTATTTAACTCATTTGTATACCGCCCAGAATGCATGTCTCTGGGCAGTTTACAACAAAAAAATTAAAACAACAGATAAAAAAGATTAACACATTACAACAATTTAAAATTTAAAACATTAAAACTGTTAAAAACACAATTAAAATATAGCATGAGCATATCGATTTGATGGATATGCAAGCACTAATTTAGCAGAGCTTTCAGAAACTGGATGTGTAGGTTGAAGAAGAAGAAATAATCAGTGGAGGAGTATGTGGCTTGGCAGCCTCAAGACTGACCTCAGTAATGATTTCCAGTATTGCCCAGCAACCTGGAGGGCTTGTGGGTTTTGTTGCTTTGGAAATCAGGCAGCTAGGAAGCTCTGTCCACCTACATGTTGAGGTTATGAATGATCTCCCTGCAATCATTTTTAACAAGAAGCGACAAAGTCAACGTAACCAAAATTCCCAGTAACTGAAAAAAATGCTGCCTCATCCAATAAGACAGCTCGGCAATCATTTTGAAGACAAGGAAGTTGCATAATTAAGGTTCAGAGGTTTTTAAAAACAGATTTCCCCACCACTGCTACTCCATGGTTGTCCGCAGGGCATTTTCTGGGGAGGAGGTGGAAGGTGCAACCCTATACCCTCTTACCTGGGAGCAAGCACCATTGCATTCAATGGGACCAGCTCAACCTTGGGGTGGGGGGGCAGACCTTCCTTGTCCCGTTCCCAGATGCCCACTACTCAAGTGCACATTGCACTTATGGACAGCCTGACCCAAAAGCCATCAGGCCACACAGAAGTGGAACACACTCCATACAGAGAAGCATTGCGACCATTAAGAACCCAGCACTACACTGTCCTTTTCTGGGCTAATGCCAATTCTCTTCCTGTTCTTCCAAGACAAACCACTTTAAGTGGTGCAGCTGGAAAATGCTTGACTAACAAGCAGAAGGTTGCTGGTTCGAATCCCCACCAGTACTATATCGGGCAGCAGTGATATAGGAAGATGCTGAAAGGCATCATCTCGTACTGTGTGGGAGGAGGCAATGGTAAACCCCTCCTGTATTCTACCAAAGAAAACCACAGGGCTCTGTGGGCACCAGGAGTCAAGATCGACTCGACGGCACACTTCAGCTTTACTTCTAAGACGGGCAGTAAGTCAGGAGCAGGAGATGCCTCTTCAGCATTTGGGGGGGCCTTACTTTAGTGAAATCCTGTTACGCATAAACCAGCAAGACTAACAGGTCCAATTACAGCAGGGGTGCACAACTCAAGTGTCCCCATGGGCTAGAACCAACCATGATTTGGTGTGCAAGGGCCAAGGTCAATTTTCAGTGCACTATTACATTAAAATTATTTTAAAATATTAATGAAAGTGAAGTGGCAGAGAGTTGAGAGTTGGAAGGAAAGGCCAGGGGAAAGCCAGATGATCTCAGTGGGCTCCTGTCCAGGGATAGGGGACACGTGGTCCCAAGTGGCCAACTGCATGGAGCTGTTGCTCTGCCAGCAGGACAGTCCAAGAGCTCTTCAAGGCTCCTTAATGTTGCTACACCATGATGTTCCTTCCTGGAGGGGACCAGCAAAAAAGTCTTCATGGGCCGGATTTGGCCCCCAGGCCTTATGTTGTACAGGCCTGAATTACAGTGAGAAGGTACTCAGAAAACAACAATTAAAAAACCACACACACACACACACACACACACACAAACACACACACACACACTTTTAGATGTTTAGATTGTCAGATCTCTTGGGACAGAGAGCCATCATTCCTTTTTCCATGTAAAAAAACTTTTGAGAACTTTTTTCCTTGAAAAGTAGTATATAAATATTATTATTTAGAATACAAAACCCAAGGGCTGTTACCCTATAATACTACTTGAAGAGACAAGTCCTCCATTACAGCTGTATGAAACCACTATCGATTGCATTTTCCCTGTGGAAGTACATTACTTTAAAAACAAAAGCAAAAAGTCATGACACACGTACCTGCTAAGAAAACATTCTTTGTTATATTTCCATTCCCCCTTCCTCCAAGGAGTTCAGGGCAACATAGACAGTTCTTCCCTGTTTTATCCTCACAACAATCCAGTGAGTGGGAATTTGAACAGGGGTCTGGCTCAGTGGGGAAATGACTTGCCTAGGGAGCAAGAGGCTGTTAGTTAGAATCCCTGCTGGTGTGTTTCCCAGAATATGGGAAATTCCTGTTGGGCAGCAGCAATATAGGAAGGTGCTGAAAGGCATCATCTCATACTGCGCACGAGATGGCAATGGTAAACCCCTCCTGTATACTACCACGAAAACCACATGGCTCTGCGGTCACCAGAAGTCGACACCGACTTGACGGCATGATCTTTCTTTCTCCTTGGTTTTAGTCTGACATTCTAACCACTACACTGCACTGATCTCAAGACAAAATGTCAGTCTAATAGCTACATCTTTAGGAACCTACAAAATTGTACAAGTGGAGCTGGGAACATGGAGAGGGAGGCAGGCAAGCAGACTGGCATTTACAACTGTAAGCTCTTTTAATAGATACTAAGGGGATCTTCGCTTCTTAGAATATCTCCCCAGTTGTCCAGATCAGCCTTTCATGTTATTTGCCGCCAGTCTTTCCGGTCTCTAAGCTCTTTGGTTACTCCACAATCCATTAGGCTTCTCCAAGCCAACCCTATCCATCCTCTTAAGCAATGGCTTCTGCTTTCTTGTCTTCTATCTCCTTCGAGATATGCTTCCTACTGTGCCTTTTCCAATGGCTGTTTTTGGTGCCTATGTTCTGTTTCCGTTTAGATTGTGAGCCCCTTTGGAACAGGGAATCATCTTACTTCTTTCTATGTAAACCACTTTGAGAATTTTTTATTGAAATGTCATATATAAATATCTGCAGTAACAGCTTGTCATTACCAGCAGATTGGCCTAACATGCTGGTTCTGACAGCATCTACTCAATGTAAAAGGTAAAGTGTGCCTTCAAGTCGATTTTGACTCCTGGCGCCCACAGAGCCCTGTGGTTTTCTTTGGTAGAATACAGGAGGGGTTTACCATTGCCTCCTCCCACACAGTATGAGATGATGCCTTTCAGCATCTTCCTATATCGCTGCTGCCCGATATAGTACTGGCGGGGATTCAAACCGGCAACCTTCTGCTTGTTAGTCAAGCATTTTCCCGCTGTGCCACTTAAGGTGGAGTCTATATACTGTGGTACAAAACCATCCATGGTTTACTAGAATTCAATAGTCATGTGTTTTGTTATGGTGGCTTCTAAATTTGACCACAGTCATGGCTGGCAGTTGAGATGCGGAGAGATGAAGAAAACAGGGTTTTGTTACTACATCTACCATCTCAGCAGGTTTCTCTTTCCTGTAAAGCGAACATATTATTAATCTCTCTGAAAAAAACAGCATCAACCCAAGCAAGGCAAATCTCACTGCCTCAGTAATAATAAGCCAGACCCAGTTGGTCATATTAAAATAAATTAGTTCCCAGACCATAAAATGCCATCACAGAGGAACACAACCTTCTAACACTGCCAAGTTAAACCTCTAATGTAGTCACCAAAGTCCAACTTGGCTTCTTGAGAAATTGCCTTAAATATATATTTAACATGCAAATGGGAGGATAAAATAACATACATTAGCAGGTTCAGAAGTCAACTGATTTTCTCTATTTTCAGTTGAACTAGTATGTTACATTAAAAAATCCACTGCCACATCTCCATCAAGGAAAAAGTACCACAAAGAGGCCCAGACTCAACAAAAATGGCTTCCACGGTTTCTAATTACTAACTACTCCGTTCAACACAGCGTACAGAATTTCTGTCTGCTCATGCAGGACTTTTATAGCTGCACTCCTCAGCCTATACCTTCATAACACTGAAATATTTTTATAAGCATTACACCGAGACAACAATTGGAGATTACTTCATAGTTTTCACTCGCAAAACCCAATACATTTTCGCAAAAGAGTGGAGTCAAAACTGATTCCAAGTTGGTGCAAAATCTTTCTGAAGGCTGACAGTTTTGATTTCTCTCCCTGCCAGATGTTCCAGCTATAAAAACTTCTCTCTCCCATGATCCAGTAAAAACTCAGAGGGCAGTAATTTAAAATAACTGCATCTGAATTCAACTGAGCATAATACATTGTGTCATCCCATTGTTGCAATTAAGCAACCGTTCAGAAGAAAAGTCTATGCTTTTTCAGATTAAATACACATTTGGGCTAAACAATTATGAGGAAAGTTTCACCACTGCTGGAATGCTCACTCGTCTGGGAGAAACCAAGTAAGTAGCTCCCACAAATCTGGAAGCTAGAGTTGTAACCTAGATGGTGGGAATACGCTATTTATATATTTATCGAACATATTTTTATACCACCCAAAACTGATGTCTGTGGGTGGTTTACACTAGACAATCACCAGTGGAAATAACTGTTTACATGAGGTAGAAAATTAGTACCTCACTAGAACCAATTATATACAAACAACGTTTAATATATAATGGCTCACACTCACAAAGATTAAGGCTGTTCAGAACCTCCCAAGAATTCCATATTATGACAGAGGCCCTTCTCTTCCATTAGTGGCATTGAAGGTGTGGACAAGAAAGGTATTTTCAGCTGCAGAACAGCCTCCAAGAGAGGTATGCTTGGCGTCTCCAGGTAAAACTTGGGAGAAATTCCTGCCTGAAGCGTTAGAGGGCTACTGAAGTCAGCATAGACAATACTGGGCTAGAGATGGACTAATGGTCTGACTCAGTAGAAGTCAGCTTCATATGTTCATTTATGCATGCCTGGCCCGTTACTGTCTGCTTTTAGGCAGGCAGTGAGACTGTATTGTTCCAGCAAGCTTCTAAGTAACATGGTGTGGCCTAATGAGACCTTTTTTCTCTGCTGCTACCTGTTTCATTGATCTGTGCCTTTGCATTTATGCTGTTGAGGCACCTTGGGTGTCGGACAGAGGTGGCCAAACACAGGCCCTCCAGCTGCTGTTGAACTACAACTCCAATCATCCCCAGTCACAATAAATTGTGGCTGGAGATTATGGGAGTTGTAGTCCAATATCAGCTGGAGTGCCTGAGATTGCCTGCCCTTGCTCTAGAGGAAAGGAATTCTTGAACACAGCCCAATATAAATTAAAACAGAGACCTGTATTATGGGATTTGTCATTTTTAAAAATTAACAATATTTATTTAAAACAAGAATTGAAACAATTAAGGACATAAATGACAAATGTTCATTATTGATGCCAATGCAATACAGAATTTATTTTATTTATCATATTTTTAAACCACCTGATATGTACATCTCTAGGTGGTGCACAAAATTTAGAATATTTAAAAGTCACAGATTAAAATACATGACACAATGAAAACAATAGAATAGTTATTAAAACAAGTTTTTTTTAAAGTTATTAAAATTCTAATTAAAAGCCTGCGAAAACAGGAAAGTCTTGAGGGCCTTCCTGAAAACAGAGAAGGAGATGCTTTTATTTCATCAGGGAGCATATTCCAAAGCCTTTTTTATGGAGAAAAGTCAATAAAAACTCCTCTGCAAGAACAGCTAAAGTGCCAAAGGCTGCCTACCCCTGGCGTAGGATATACAGAAAGGCATTGTCCTAGCAATTTTAGATTATCAACTTTTCCTAAATAAATCATTGTCAGCAGGACTGTAGCAAGTAGTATTAAAAACAGGTCAACCGTTTTGACACAGTAAAGTGAAGAGGAACGTTTAAACTAGTTGCATATTAAGGAATAATCTGCTCTCTCAGAAATCTAAGATTCAAAAATTAAGCAATTTGTAAAAGACAGTCATGCAAGTTGGCAGGCATCATAGTCGTGTAAAATTTAACACATGTCAAGGTTTATGCTTTCACTACAAACTTTCAGACAATATTGCTGACCCTTCTCGTTTTAGGCAGGGCTGGAACAAAGGCAGATGTCTGGGTGCCCAGGTGTACAGACATTTGATGCAAGTGTTCAGGAATGTGAGGTATTTCTGCTGCCTTGCTGCAAGCTCCTTCTTTTGCTTTTAATGTTGACATGACTCTCTTCTCTCAATTATGCAGCTAAACTGCAGATTTTAGCAAAACTGTTTCAAGTTAAGCATTTTCCCCAAGGATAATTGCATAGAAGTTCAATATTTAAATTCTAAACTGAAGTATCAAAAAAAGTAACTGCAACAAATGCCCCTAAAATACCCTGGGGGTTTTTTTGGCGATTTGTTGTGGTTTTTTGCTGGGCAATTTAATCTTGAATATATCCAAGGGGAGGCAATTGAGCTACAATGCAAAGCTCGCCCACTCCCAAAAGTGTATTCCCTTCCTCCAACATATAGTTATCCTGCATCATCAGATAACAAAAATTAAATCATACCAACTTTGTCTGCACTTATATTATATTTGTTTAGATCTACACAATGCTAAAATCAACTGAATTTAAATTCAGTTTCATAATTTTGTGGGTAGTCTTATATTTGTAACCACTGGCCTTATTGGCTCAATCTGTATTTGTAAAGTCATGTTAAAAAAAAAACAAGAATCTAGGTCTACAAAGGGTCCTCAGTCAATATCTGAATGGTTTCTAAATGTTACAAATAATGCAGGGTGGTTGTTTTGTAAAATAAATCAGACTCTCTTTAGTTAACTTTCAAAAGCTTCCAGAATTTAACTGGGGTGCTGAATGTTATGTCCAAAGCTCTTTTCTGCCGTTTATCACCTTCTGATGTGAACAGAAGGAGAAGAGGAAAGACAGCTGGCTATATAGCTTACTTGTTACATTAAATGACCTACTTTTATCTTTAAACTGCTTTGGCTGGATTCAGTAGAAATGTTTACGCCCCGAGGGCCCTGATCCCAACAAGTAAGCATATTCAGAATTGTAATATGAAACAGTAGGAAAACTTGCAATCACCACACACACACTTCTCCATCAAGATCAGGGATTTTATACCCACTACAGGTGTTAAGTTAACATTCACAACTAGGAAGAATGTGTTTGAAAGAATGTATACAATTGCTGCTTCTGTGCATCCTCACTATGCTTTTCTTGTATTCATTCAAACCCTGCACAGAAGTGTCATAGACTAGAGTCAAATGGTAATCAGGTGCAAGAGGTACACTGTTTAAAGCTTCTTTCTCTAGATCTGTAAGTACGAGGTGTGTGTACATGTTAATATTTCTATTAGTTACAGTCAAAAGGTTCCTTTCTTCTAGAGCAGGGGCAAACAACCTTTGGCACTCCAGCTATTGTTGTACTACAACTCCTATAATCCCCAGCCACTGCGGGCGATAGAAGTTGTAGTCCAGCAACATCTAGAGTGCCAAAGTTTCCCCGCCCCTGCTCTAGAGGGGAAGAGAATTATTGAACACAACCCAACGTAAATTAAAATAAAGACCTGCATTTTAATTTACAATGGGTTGTGTCCAAAGGTTTCTCCAGATAAACTAAGCATTTGGATACAATCCTTTATCCACCTACAGAGCCAGTGTAGTGCAGTAAGGGACTGAGCTATAAATCACTAAGACCCTGCTTTGAATTTTGCCTCTGCCATGAACAAACTGGGTGACTATGGGAGACTTACTCCCTCTAATTCTCAACCCTCCATCTGCAATCGGGGGACAACATTCACTTACTGTACAGGGTTTTAAAGATTACAAAAGAAGCGTTTTGTACACTCAGACGTCCTATACAAATGCTAAGACATTACATATACCTTGCACCTGATGAAGTGGGCTCTATTCCACAAAAGCTCATACCACAATAAATCCATTTGTCTTTGAGGCGCACAAGAAGTCTATTTCCCATTCTCTATCAAGGTCATACCTCATATCATACCTCTGCTAACATTACCCCTCAGGTGTCAAGTCACATGCCATTTAACACTAACTTTGCAGGTGGTGCAACAGGGAAGCAGCTTGCCTAGGGAGCAAGAGGCTGTTAGTTCGAATCTCCGTCGGTGTGCTTCCCAGACTGTGCCTAGTACATATATATTTGTAGTCACCTATATTGGGCAGCAGGTATATAGGAAGGTGCTGGAGGCGGATGCTCACTTCATTGACAACAGCAAAGGCATGATCTCATACTGTGTGGGAGAAAGGCATTGGTAAACCACTTCTACCAAGAAAACCACACGGCTCTGCAGTCGCCAGGAGTCGACACCGACTCGACGACACAATCTTTCCTTTCCTTTTTTTACAGCCTGACCCTAAGCTAATTTCCTTGCAAACAAGTCGTGCTGAGCTCAATGGGACTTTACTTCCAAGCAAGTATATCTAACATTTTAGCCTTAATAGCCAATTATTAAAGCATCATTTTTTAAAAAAAAAAATTTAAATATCCCACTCTTCCTCCAAGGAGCCCAGAGCGGTGTACTACATACTTAAGTTTCTCCTCACAACAACCCTGTGAAGTAGGTTAGGCTGGGAGAGAAGTGACTGGCCCAGAGTCACTCAGCAAGTATCATGGCTGAGTGGGGATTTGAACTCGGGTCTCCCCGGTCCTAGTCCAGCACTCTAACCACTACACCACGCTGGCCCGTTGTGTTAAGGGCAGCCACATTTCAAAGGTCAACAATAGTAACCGCTAAATCTCTTGTTCATCATTTAAGATGCGACCCTATGAACACTTACTCGGGAGTAAGCCCATTGAACTTGGAATTACTCACTTCCAGGTAAACACACATAAGATCAGGCTGTTAATTTTGTATAATCTTTTCTGCACTGCTTCAGAGAGACTTTTTCCTTGGTCTATTTAATCCTCAATTTAAAAACCTTTTCTTGCAGAAGAGTCTTGCATGTTTTACTAGGCACCACTGAAACCCACTTTGTCCTTTTGACAAAGGAAAGAAAGATTTATACATTAAGTAGCTTTAACAGAGGATTGCAGTTTTCCGACAAGCTACACACCAGGTCCTCCTAATACAGCAGCCTGTAACAAAATAAATTCAAGGAAGATTCAGAACCAGGCCACAAACCTATCAACAGAGAGTAGACAGCCAATCACTCTGTTAAATGTCGGTCACAGATTACAATGTGACAGTGATGCTTTCCCACTGATGGCATTCAAGGCTTTTTATGGATGAAACAGAATACATTTAGATTCTCAAATGTACAACAGTGGGCCCAATGAAGGCTTCAAAATTGCTAAGGGAAGCATGGACTTCCTCCTGAGTCTCCATTCTAAATATGGAGTATCTGTTTCAACAGGGCCTGCCTGTTTTCGGTCACTAATCTTGGCCACTTCCACACTTCTCTCTTGGTGCAGAATTTTGGAATCCTATGGAATAATGTTCTATTTTTCTAGCTTAGTTTTCTCCTTTGAAAAGGTGCCATTAGACTTTTCTTTCTTTCTGCTCCACTAAAAGGCTTAGCATCATGCCTGGAACAAGGTTGAGCTTCGTTGTCTCAGCTTCATTTTGCTTCCATTACACTAAGGGAGATAGAAACTACAGTGGTCCCTCTACTTACAAAATTAATCCGTTCCGAATGCACATTTGTAAGTCGAAAAGTTCGTAAGTCGAAAAGCGGTTTCCCATAGGAATGCATTGGGAACGGATTAATGCGTTCCGGAGCCTAGAAAAAAGACCCAGACCCCCAGTAAGGCTTGCAAACTGCACAGGAACATTTCTTTTCAAGAATAAACAGGCAGTAAACAGGCAGGCAAGTCAAGGAAACCGCATGTAAAATTCATAAGTCGAGGAAACCCCATCTAAAAATTTGTAAGTCGAAAAAACCGCATCTAAAACCGGATCTAAAACTGCCGTTTGTAACGCGAAAAATACTTATGTCGAGTAGTTCGTAAGTCGAGGGACCACTGTACTTCTGTCTCCCAACTTGTGAAGGCTCACTATGATAAATGCTGAAAATCCTTGATCCAAGACAGTACCTACCAAACTTCCGATGGCAAGAAAACAAATGTATATTAAGAAATGAACCAATGAATAGCTTATGCACACTTAACACTTTGGAATGTGCAGGCCACAAGAGTAGGTGAAGGAACAGAACATAATCCTTCACAAAAGTCTCTTGTACCTGAGGTGGGCAACATTTGGCATCAAACTTTTGTTGAACTACAACTCCCATCATCCCCAGAACAACTGAAGTGCCAACGGTTGACTACCCCTGCCCTAGAATAATCTTCCCTTTTCCTCTTTGGTAAATGCAAAGCCCGAGAGAAGAAAGAAATATACTCCAGCAGTTAGGAGATGTTGGTTAAGAGGGGTTCATATCTCAAGTATGATAGATTGTGAGTCACAGTGTATGAAATTTCTCTCTCTGGTTCATTACTAGGGAGGAAAGGGGGAGACAAGCAGTGGCCAAAGTCCAGGGCCTCCACACCTCTTGGGGTCCCCCAAATCCTCTTTTGTCTGTCCTGGGTAGTGTGGTTGGTGTGGCTGAGTGTGTCAGGTGCTTTAGAGACAGAGGGGAGAGTAGGGAAAGAAATATGTGAGATAAAAATAAGGGAATGATGCTTAACTTGCGGGGGGGGGAGCTCCAGCAAGGGTGGGGCCCTCCAAAGGTCTTTCGGTCCGGCCTCCAAAATTACCTAGGTGCACCTCAGAAATGACTTGACTTAGCAAGCCAGAGGTTGCCGGTTTGAATCCCCGCTGGTATGTTTCCCAGACTATGGGAAATACCTATATCGGGCAGCAGCAATATAGGAAGATGCTGAAAGGCATCATTTCATACTGCGTGGGAGATGGCAGTGGTAAACCCCTCCTGTATTCTACCAAAGAAAGCCACAGAGCTCTGTGGTCGCCAGGAATCGACACTGACTTAACAACACACTTTACTTTACCTCTGGACATAAGTCAAGAGGCCAGGCAGTGTTGAGTTAAATGTGATACAAAGTTTAGTGGCACTAGCTATTAAAATGTCCTTTTGTTGAAAAATGTTTGAAAGGGGGGGGGGAGATTCCACATTGTGAAAATCAGACAAGCAACTGCAAACGTTCCCTGCATTGCAAATTCTTCCACTTCGACACTCTAACCACAAGAATGTCAAAATAAAGATTTATGGGACAAATAATGCCTCTGCCTGGTTGCTTTTAGGACCTGGCACTTTAAATGGCACCAGCTGCAGAACGTTTGGGAGAGACGAAAAGAAGCAAGCCTCATAGAAGCCAGGCAGGTTCAAAGAAGACACATTCAAGAGTGGGACGGACAGTTGTGGGCAAGCATTAATACAGTGGGACACCATGCAAGATAAACAGAGAAGAAGTCTGAACTAACTAGTACAGCCTTCCAGGTTGGAGCGCGGGTTTGCAAACCAGCTAGTGTGAAAGGGCTGCAGATAGACCTAGAGAGATGGTCAAAGAACCGAGACTCAGACAAGCAAGAGTCGAATTCCTCCCCGCTGCAAAAGAAGTCAGGCACGTTATTCCGAAGAGACTCTTTGCAACCCAATAGCAGAGATCCCTCCTCCTTCTCAAAAAAACAAAAAAACCCTTAGGCAAGCAACACACAGCAGACTAGTTCTCTGTCCCTGAGGTTGGAAGGAGGTTTGGGAAACACATGAGCCCAAACCACCCGGCCAGGCCTGCTCCGGGGAAGCGCTCGAGCCCGCCACAAGGCACCTACCTCTCTTCTTCCTCCTCCACTTCACTCTGGTTCTAGTCCCAAAGCAGAAGCAGCAGCATCCCCTGGAGGGTGCAGCGGCTCTGCTCTTCTCGCTGCTGCCCCTTTGTGTCCGTCAGCCAATGCCAGCGTGCTCTGCTGCTGCTTCTCCTCTCCGGGGGGGCGGGGGGGAGGAGGAGGAGGAGGAGGCGGCCCCTCCCCCGACAAGCTCTCCTCCTCGGCTAGCCAAGCAGCCCCAGGCACATAGGCATCTCTGCTTGGCAGTCAGCTCAGCAGCCCCGGACCCGCGCCAGCTGCTGCTGCTGCTGCCGCCCGGGACCACACCGCTAGGGGCGAGTTGAGCAACTCTGTCTTCCAGGCCGGCTCCTTTCCAGCTTGTCTTCATCAGCTGCTGCTGGCATCCTCTGCTGGTTTGGAGGAGTCCGCCCAAGGCGCGCCATCGGGACGGCAGCCAGGTGCCTGCCGGCCTGGGAAAGCCAAGCAGAAAACAAAAGGCCCCGGCCTGCAAGAAAGGCCGCCCGGCAAGGGCAGTGGACCGCCTGCAAGGAACAGGGCGAGTGGCTGATCACGCTGCTGCCTTTTTTATTTTTTGTTTTTAGTGTAGATGTGATTTTATTATCAGATGTTTAATATCTGAAAGAACAAA
This sequence comes from Hemicordylus capensis, assembly GCF_027244095.1. NCBI lineage: Eukaryota > Metazoa > Chordata > Lepidosauria > Squamata > Cordylidae > Hemicordylus > Hemicordylus capensis. The sequence goes on along the minus strand of NC_069657.1, from coordinate 435,644,093 downwards.
GTTTTGGAGAGAGTTTCAATTTAAACTACAGTTTTATAACAGCTAAGAAATGTAAAATGGTTTTGGAAGGATTGGCTCTGTTTTGCCAATTTGGGGCAGCTGAATCTTTGTTTACCTTCTTTTACCCTAATAGTAGCCTGATGATTTTACCATAATTGCAAAATGATGTAGTTTTGTTTCCCATTCTATAATAGTAGGAATCACTCTCATTTTCCAGGATTTTGCACAGTAAATTTTTGTTACTGCTATTGTGTGTGATTTGTTTTAAGACTGCCTTTTTCCTTTTTATATTAATTTATTTTTTGTTAGGTGCCTTGGGATTTTATTTGTTAAATTTACAAATCGCCTTCCATAATAAATCTTAAGGCAGTTTACAACATAAATATTAAAAACAACCATAACATCTTTAAAAATTAAAAACATACAACCAATAAAACACATAAAGTGGGGTATAAATATAAATAATAAAATAAAATTCTTAAAATATATTTAATAAATTATATTTCTATGAATAAATTTAATAAATTATTAAATAACATTAAATATTATTTAATAAATGAGTTATTAAATCAAATTAAAAATAATAAACACTAGTTCAATGTGTACTTTAGGCAAGTTTTTGATGTAAGAGAAGGTCCAGACCTAACAATATTTACATTTTCTACTGTATCTCTTACTAGAGCCTTTATCATTATAGTGCATCCCTTATCATTTGGCACATAGCCTCCATATATGAAAGAATCAATGTCTGAAATTTAGAAAATTGTTAACTATAAGCAACATTTATTTTGTGCCATTTTTCTAGAGGGGTATACCAGAGCAGTGCAATCCCAAGCATGTTTCCTCAGAAGTAAGCCCTGCTGAATTTAATGAGATTTGCTCCTTCAGAAGTGTGTTGTTGAGAATGGCTGCCTACTATAAGTCATTGGTTAACTAACATTGGTGGCTTTCTTGCCATGTTTCTTCAGAGAAGCTCACGGCGAATACAAATACAACAAATATTTATATGCCACTTTTCAACAAAAGTTCCCAAAGCAGTTTACATAGATAAAATGGTTCCCTGTCCCCAAAGGGCTCACAACTTTAAATTTTTTAGAAATTTTGGAAAGCTGTTTTTCTGGGGAGATCGGGTCTACTGATTGGAGTTGGTGGGTAGACCAGTCCTCCAAGGCAGGCCAACGCACTTTCTGGAGTGGAGGCCTGGTCTACCCGCCACATGAGGTGGATAAGTTAGTCCTCTGAGGCAGGTTGACGCGCTAAGTCCAGAGCAGAGGCCTACTGGTCTACCCACCAACCCCAAGTGGTAGACCGGCTCTCCCCGGAAAAACAGCCCTCCAAAAGGGCACTTGAAACGTTTCAAGATGAAGAGCGATTTTATTTCAAGCTCAAAACAGGCCTTTTATTTGAAGGGTATTTTGTTTTGAGCTAGAAACACTCAGAACATTTCACACATCCCTACCTCTGACTAGCAGGGGAAGCAGGCAGCTATCTGAAGAATAGAGGCCTAGCAAGAGTGCAGTAGGAGCTAGGGATGTGCACGGAACCGGCTCCCTTCGAGCTGATGGTGGGGCAGGGGTGGCTTTAACGGCAGGAGAGGGTCCACTTCCCCCCACACACACCACACTTACCTCCCCACACACACCACCACCACCCTTCCCCCTCCGGCGCTCTCTGTATAAATAGTCTGGCAGGGCATCAGCATACCTCGTTGTTCACTGACCAGAAGTGCTGTGCGCACGTCGCCTGGCACTTCCAGTGAAATGGAGCTGCAAGAAGGTATGCTGCCACCCCGCCGGACTATTTATACACAGAGCACCAGAGGGGGAAGTGCGGCAGACAGAGGCGTAACTATAGGGGGGCAGGGGGGCACGTGCCCCGGGCACCATCTTTTCTGGTCACGTAGGGGGCGCCGCCATGACAAGAAAATTAAAAAAAAAATTTAATTTTTTTTGTTAATACAAATGTTTCCTGCTCAGTGCAGCAGCGCTGCAGCAGTCAAGGGAGCGCGTCGGCGCCCCCTCCCCCATGAGCGGTCCCTTCCGCGCCACCCGCGGCCCCCCCCATTGCTTTGCTGGTGCCTGGCAGCCAGTCAGTGGCCTGGCGCGGCGGCGGCAGGCGCTTGTGAGGAAAAACTTAAGTATAATGTAGTATGTTGGGGGGCGCGGGGGCGCCATTTCAGTGCTTGCCCCGGGCGCTGTTTTCCCTAGTTACGCCTCTGGCGGCAGAGGGTGGGAAGTGCACCGTGACCCAACCCCATCCTTAAAGCCACCCCGCTGCCACATTCGAACTGGTTCCTGATCGGCGCTCAAAGAATAGAATACTAAAGAGGTTCATGTACATCCCTAGTAGGACCAGGAACAAGACTGATCCTGCCAACATTTTTTTTAATTGGCTAGACCACCCAAAATGTGTGGTCCTCCTAATTATGTCACTCTTTCCCCATGTGTTTATTCCATGTTTATTCCAATAAGTTCAGCAAAATTTACTTTCAACTACTTGCATGCTATGAAAAAGTCGCACAGAACTAACTAAATCTGTTAGAATATGTTGCAAAGTGTGCATAGAACTGTAACTGTGAAACCCAATCTTATGCATGCTTACTCAGAAGACCAACTGTGTTTGAGATTACTCCCAGGTAAGTGTACACAAGATTCCAACTTTGCACATTAGCCCAGAAAGTGTCGACAGTGAGCATCTTGTTTTTCTTTCATAGACTAGAGAGCTGCCATTTCATTTTATACTTAAGGCAAATATACCATATTTTATTTATTTATTTATCATATTTTTACACCGCCCAAAACTTACGTCCCTGGGCAGTTTACAACAAGATTAAAAAGTAAAACACCAATTAAAAACAAGCAAAACAAAACAAAAATTTAAAAGCAAGAAATGTAAAACAATTTAAAATTTTTAAAACAATATTCTAAAAACAACATTCAAAACAAAACAATATCAGTTAAAAGCCTGGTTGAAGAAATGCATCTTTCAAGGACTTTTTAAAGGATGTCAGAGATGGGGAGGCTCTTATTGCACTAGGGAGCGCATTCTAAAGCCTCAGGGCAGCAACGGAGAAGGCCCGTCCCTGAGTAGCCACCAGACGAGCCAGTGGCAAATGCAGATGGACCTCTCCTGATGATCTCAATTGGCAGTGGGGTTCATTACGAAGAAGCCATTCTCTTAAAAACCCAGGGCCCAAGCTGTTTAGGGCTTTATAGGTTATGACCAACACCTTGTATTTTGCCCGGAAACATATTGGCAGCCAGTGTAACTCCTTCAATACGGGAGTAATATGGTCTATCCTAGATGACCCAGAGACAAGCCTGGCTGCCACATTCTGGACCAACTGTAGTTTCTGGACTACGTACAAGGGCAGCCCCACATAGAGCGCATTGCAGTAATCCAGTCTAGAGGTTACCAGCAGATGTACCACTGTTTTGAGGTCATCTAACTCAAGAAACGGACGCAGCTGGCGTATCAGCCGAAGCTGATAGAAGGCACCTCTGGCCACTGTCTCAACCAGGGACACAAAGGAGAGACTTGGATCCAGAAGCACCCCCAGACTGCATACCTGTTCCTTCTGGGGAAGTGTGACTCCATCCAGAACAGGCAGATCAAACTCATCTCTCAAGTTCCGACCCCGCACAATGAGTACCTCCGTCTTATCAGGATTCAGTCTCAGTTTGTTATCCCTCATCCAGCCCATTACCGACTTCAGGCAGGCATTTAGGGAGGTTATGCCCTCTCCCGATGATGCTGACATGGAGAAATAGATTTGGGTGTCATCAGCATACTGATAGCACCCTGCACCAAATCTCTTGATGTCTCCCAGCGGTTTCATGTAGATGTTAAACAACATCAGAGACAATACGTTACCCTGAGGGACACCATACAAAAGTTCAGATTTTGAAGAACAGCAGTCTCCAAGGGACACCATCTGGAATCTGCCCAAGAGGTAGGGGTGGAACCACTGCAAAGCAGTGCCTCCCACCCCCAACCCCCTCAGACGCTCCAGAAGGATACTATGGTCGATAGTATTGAAAGCCGCAGAAAGGTCCAAAAGGACCAACAGAGTCACACTTCCTCTTTCAATTGCCAGTTGGAGATCATCCATCAGGCCGACCAAGACAGTCTCCACCCCATAGCCAGCCCGGAAGCCAGTTTGAAATGGGTCTAGATAATCTGTTTCCTCCAAGACTGTCTGGAGCTGGGAGGCCACCACCCTCTCAATTACCTTGCCCAGCTACGGAAAGTTGGAGACAAGCCTGTAGTTACTCAGCTCCCAGGGATCCAAGGATACCATATGCAAAGGAACACTTTTAACAAGGCAACAGTCTATAAAACAAGCACTGTAGTAGCTTTTTCAGATCCACATTCAACCTGAGATAGCTGATCATGATTTAACCCCTATGCCTAGTCAACAGCACTGGCATGAGATGAAGTGCCGCACAAGAAATCGTTTAAATAGGAAACGCGTGGACCAAACAATTAGCGCGAAACGAACAGCGAACACGCCATTGCTTGAACAACGCCCAGCGCACAACGCTTGTGGGACGCGCTATATAGGAACAAATGTCTCACCACAGAGATAAGAAATAGCCAGAGTGTCCTATCTCCTTTTCTCTATCGGGAATTTCCGGCTTATATAACAAGACATTTTTGGTCACCTCGGGACGGAAGTGACCGGTGCCCGTAAAATCAAAGGATAAATCTTGTTTTCTGCGTCTTTGTGACTATCAGTAGCGTTTCCCCTCAGTAAAAAAAAGCAGAAGCAAAGTAAGCGGACCATGCTCCTTCTGATTTAGGCTTTAATTTATTGTGATGGGGGGATATAATTGTTGAATAATTCAGAGACTCTCATACAATTTTGTTATGTTTTCCGTCTGCGTGCTACTCCAGCCTTTTCCTATCTCTACCTATCGCGTAGCCTAGCGCTTCGTTGAGCGTCACTGCGTACGTCATTGACGGAGCGCCGGAAAGGGCCAGGGCGCCTGCGCGATTCGTTGGCCACCAGACGCGGAGTGCGCGTTACAGGCCTTGCGGGCTGAATCTCCTCAGTCGGAGTCGGGATTCGGGTGGGCTCCATAGCAGAGACGAAGCTTGAGAGTCAGGCGAGCGGGATGTCGGGGGCCACGGGCGGCGCGACGGGCTCGGCCCGGAAGCGGCTGCTGAAGGAGGAGGACATGACCAAGGTGGAGTTCGAGACCAGCGAGGAGGTGGACGTGACCCCCACCTTCGACACCATGGGCCTGCGCGAGGACCTGCTGCGCGGCATCTACGCCTACGGTGGGCGGGGCTGAGCAGGGAGCAGCGGAATTGCGGGGCGCCATTTGTGCGGAAGTGGGAAGGGGCGGAGTTGCTTTCTTGGGGGTGCGGGGTCCCACTGGAAGAAAAGTCTGAGAGTCCTCTGCAGGGATAGCTCGCCTGAAGCTCTACAGCTTTTGCGAGGCGGGGGGCGTGAGGTCTGGGTAGGGTTACCAACAGTCCCTTATATATATTAGAATTATTTCAGCCCAAAGTTGTCTGCCCTTTATGGGTTGCCATTTTTCATTTATTTTTAGCTAATAGGAAAAACCTATGCTATCTAATGAGAAGTAACTTGCCTAGAGGTTGCTGGTTCAAATCCTTACTGGTGAAACACCTATATCGGGCAGCAGCGATATAGGAAGATGCTGAAAGGCATCATCTCATACCATCATTGCAGGAGATGGCAATGGTAAACCTCTCCTACCATTGAAACCATATGGCTCTGGACGCCAGGAGTCGACACGGACTCGCCAGCACAACTTTACGTACTTTAGGAAGAACCTACAGCTCGGAACAAACCGTTTTCACTAATAACGGCATAATTAATGAGCTCCAACCCCTTCTTCCTTCCTACCAGATTACTCTGTGGTTCTGGTGGGGTGCAGGGTTAGGTTTGCCAGCAGTCTCATGTCGGGGACATTAACAAAACATTAACGGCCCTCAATGATTGGCTAGCATAGGTATGGAGATCATGGAAATCATGCAAGTGATGACTATTGGATAGTGCTCATGTATGAAGCCTATGTGTCTCTTTCTAGAAAACATAATTACATCACACCCAGTTTTGGTAACCCTGGCTATATCAATAAGCAGAGGGAAAGCAAATCTTAAGTTGTAACTTATACCGTAGTTTAAGTTGAAAGTGGTAAAAATCTCATATAGCACTCCGGTTCCCAATTACTCCCACGTACTCCCTGCCTCATGTCCCTTATTCTGTCAGTGGAATGTTGGCAATAGGTATGTGCACGAATTGCAATTCAAAGAGTGATTTATAATACATCCCCAGCACCTTTAAAAGAGAGGAGAGTAGGTTCATATCTGCTGCTCGTCCGCAGCTTCCTGTTGGGACAGCATGCCCCCTGAGCTGCCATACCACCCCGCCAGCACTCTCCCCAGCTGCCATGGCGCGACAGTGGCATGCACATGGCTGCCATGCATGCACTTGATTATCACTTGATAGTGTGGACACATTTGAGGGCTGACTCAGTTGTCACACAAGTGTGGACACATTTGAGGGCTGACTCAGTTGTCACACAGAACCACAGTTATAGCCTAGCATCCTCAAGCTTCAAGAGCACCCCCTCACGTGCCTACATAAGCACCCGAGGAATTCTACTTCTGATTTATGTTAGAAACAAATCAAGATCCGTCATGACATTTGAACTGACTGATCTTGCTATATTCTAACCAACTTGCTTGAAATAAACCTGGATATGTAACTTTCTGCAAACCTTGGACCAATGTCTATGTTTATTTCAAGCAGGTTGGCTATAATATTTATTTATTTAGCTTATTTCTATACCGCCCAAAACGCAAGTTCTCTGGGCTGGTTACAGGACAATAAAAACAACCAATAAAAAGGTTAACATATTTCAACAATTAAAATTTAAAAAGTTAAAACTATTAAAACAATAAACCAAGATTGGTCAGTTCAGATGTCACAACCGATCTTAGATTATTTCTGATTTAAATTGAAAGTAGAATGCCTGGGAGGCTTGTACAGGCAGGGGATGGAGGCGATCTTTCTCTTGAGGCTTGGGGGGCATCACATGGAACCAGAATTTAACCATGGTTCTGCATGATGTCTGAACCAGCCCAGAAATGTAATGTTGTCATCTAACTGCAATTTCTCACCCCAAGTCTTCTCGTTAGCTGTTGCTATATTAAAATATATATTGGTTGTCAACAGCTCTAGTTTTCAATGCTCTGATTTATAAATGATTCCAGTATTGCTTTTGTTAACATTTTAGGATACAGTTTGTGACTAGAAGGGAAGTCTAAAGCATTTTAAAATTATTTTTTCCAGGTTTTGAGAAACCTTCCGCTATCCAACAGAGAGCAATCAAACAGATAATAAAAGGAAGAGATGTGATTGCACAGTAAGTATAATTGTATACTGAAAAAACCATTGAGGGAATTTAGAATATTAAGTTTGACCACTTTGACAATAAGAAGATTAATGATGCTGATGGTCTGAAATGGTCAGAAAGACATTGTGAACTCAAAGGCCCAAAGTAGGTTTAACTAATATATTTATATTTGGATCAGTAACCAGAATCTTATTTGTGTAGAAGCAGTGTTACAATGTTAATCCTGTGCTTGTTCAACAGATATTCTGTTACTCGCTCTCTGACATAAATCATGTCCAGTCATAATCTTCTCCCTGCATTTATCCTTCCTTATGGCAGGTAGCAATAGCTGACCTCCTCCTGTAACCTAAAAACAGTAGTTAAAGGGGCTATCACAAAACATGAGTGAGCTGGGCCTCCTCTTACTTTAAACCCTGGGTGTGACCACATTCAGTGGGTTTTTTAAAATCTGGATTTTCAGTACAGTTTTAATTGGGCTTGCATATTGGCAGATTATAGGGTTTTATTTTGTTGTTGTTAAATGGAATTTTATTCACTACAAGTCAATTTTAACTTGGGAAAAACAGCTTGAAAATGTTTTAAGTAAGTATATTGTAAATCAGTCTGTAGGTGTCTTTGTTCTTGATAGACAAAAGCTGCTTGAGTTAATGAATTGTTTTAACAAATTATATCAGTTTAAAGACTGATCTTGGAACACATATCTGCATTGGTTGACTAGCAGGGAAACAGGCTTAATATACTGAGCTTCACTGGCTGAGGACATTTTGGCAAAAAAATGCAATTTTGATAGTCCCAAACAAAGTCATTCTTGTCCTTGCCTAGGTGATATTGTTGTGAACCAAGCTGATTTGTATACTAGGTATGCTCCGGAGCTAGGAAATTAGGCTTGTCTCACCAGTGTCACAAAGTGACCAGTTCTTTATACAGTGACCATGTATAGTCTGGGCTCAAAAGTAGAAAGAAACTAAACACTCTTACATAATTCAGTGGGTGTTATTGAGTATAAAAGATTGTCAGAGCAACAGCATAAATCTGAGCAGACAACAAAACAATCAATTATAGCTACTAGTAATAGCAATGCAGTGTTCCTAACTATCATCTGTGTGTGGATGCCTGTCATCTCAGTGATTACTTCTAACTATCAAGAGATAGAGAAACTTGAAAAGAAAAAGGGCAGGGAGTTGCTTGAAAGGGGAAATGGCAGAGTGCTAGGTTTAGTAAAAGGGGATGGAAGTTGGGGTCAAAGGCCGGTTCTTGAAAGAGGCATTTTTACCAGATCTTCTTGTGGCCACATGGATGCGAGCCTAGTGTCCATTGCTGGAGAGTGTTGCAAACAGCGCTTCCCGTGGATGGCTGGTGCTGGAGTTCACAGACAGAGTTAGCCCTTGATTCTTGGCCCTGCGGCGAGAATCACAAAGCAGTCTCTTGTCTGCAGGTCCTAGGCCTCTGCTAGCTCCGCAGCTAGACAGCAGGCACTTGGGGTGCACATATGAGCAAGTATTGCTTGTTAGGTAACGATTGCTGCCTTCTGTCCAGAGAGCTGACTTTTTTTTTAATAGTTGTTGGATCATTTGATTTCAACATAGTCTATTCAAATTGTCAGCATCCTTCCTGGATCTCAAACGGTGTCAATTGCTGTTATCTTCTGGATTCTGTCTCCTGACAATTATTGATCAGATATCTGAATTCCATCTCCTGTTGTCATTAACTGTTGTTGAGAAGAATCTTGTTCTGTTGACATTCCCAAAGCAAATCTGCATCTCTGAGCTTGCAAATGGGCATCTTCTCTTGTCCACAGACTTCCTGGCGCCTTGTCTCCAAGAAATGTTAAAAAGTCAAAAGGGGTTGTAAAATACAATAAAATTTAAAATGGGGGGGGAGTCAAAAGGAGTTGTTTAAGAAGGAAGAAGCTAAGCTATATGTGTGAGACAGCAATTAAATCACTTCTTGTGTACATCTACCTAGTGTGTAATTCTAAAAACATTCTAAAGTAACAGCTAGAGGATATATGTCTGAGACTAGTTAATCAGTGCATTTGACTGAGGCAAAACAATATAGGTGACACCAACATGGTAAACATTCTGTCAGAGGAAGTATAGGATTAGCTTCCAGCTTTCCCCAAAGCCATTGCTTGAGAGCAAAATCCAAATAATTTGGCTTGTCTCTTAGGAGTTGGTCATTTCACTCAGAGTTCAAGCATCAATTGATTTCTTAATAAAGTAGAATCAGACACAGGCTTTCATTTCACATAATTTTGGATTGGTAACTCTGGGTCCAGGGTGGCCACAACAATATGTATGGCTTATTCTTCAGATACAGCTTTTTAAAATGCAATGTTTTCTTTCTAGATCACAGTCTGGAACAGGCAAAACAGCAACATTTTCCATCTCCGTTTTACAATGTCTTGACATCCAGGTAACTTGAAATATGTACCATTTACAATACCTAATAAAGATGTGCACATTTTGGCTGCAAATAGTATATAGTATAATGTTGACAGTGATCAGGGACAACCTTTTCATTAATCCTCCTTTTTGAACACTGGATTTCATTTCTAATATATCTCTGCCCTGTCGTTGAAGGAGATTAGACTGTTCTGAATCTTGAAACCCTCCAGATTACACATTTAGAGGGAATGATGAATGTCCTGTTCACTAGATCTCATTGTTTCAACAGGTTCGTGAAACCCAGGCATTGATTTTGGCACCTACTAGAGAATTGGCAGTACAAATTCAGAAGGTAAGTGTGTTTTCTAATCCTGTAGACTCAGTTGTTAGAATGCTTCCCAAACATTGAGGGTCAAAAGTTAAATTATATTAACTGACCTTTTGCCATTTAAAAAATTGTAAGGACGTCAAAGTCTGAAGACCTAAGACATGTACTTTCCAGAACTATTAATGTACCATTGTTTCTGATAGTATATCAGTGGTATATTGTCTCTCATAGTTGGAAGAAACTTACTAACCTAGTTCAAGTTCTACAAAACCCTTGAAAATCATGTGTGCACTTGTTCCTACAGGGGCTTCTTGCTCTTGGTGACTACATGAATGTCCAGTGCCATGCTTGTATTGGTGGGACCAATGTTGGTGAAGACATCAGAAAACTGGATTATGGACAGCATGTTGTTGCAGGCACCCCAGGGCGTGTGTTTGGTGAGAATTTCGCTTAATGTAAAGAATTTACAATGATGTTTAGTGTAGAATTCTGTCTGCTTCATGGTGAAGATACTTTTGATTCCTCAGTTCTGTTTTCTAGGTTGGGAACTAGAGCTACGATTTCCCTCCTCTAGTTCTTCTTAGACTAAATTAGTCTGTAGCTTTAAAAAGACCCTGTCAGTTTAGGTCAGGGGTGGCCCACTGTCTCACCACACCCTACTGGGTCTGATCTCACCCTAGTTTTCTGTAGCTCCCTTCCACCTAAGAGGTATGAAGCTATCTTTTGCACTCACTGAGGCTTTCCTCCAAGCTAGCCCTCCTGCTGTTGCCACTTCCAGTTCCCCAACCCTGATGGGAAGATGCTCCAGTGGCCTCTCCCATGGCATACTGATTCCAACCAAGAAAGTGCCTTCACAAATGCAGGCATCCTTTCACTTCATGCATACGGATGAGCTGTGCTGTGTTTTGCAGCACATGAGTCTCTGCTTCTCATCTAGCAAGTGCCCCATGCAAAATGAGAGGATGCCCGAAAGTAGACATGTGCACAGTCCTTGGTTCCTACACTGGTTCGAAGACTAACTGGTTCCTGTTGCCGCCAAACTGGTTGCGGTGGGCAGTGGTACAGCAGGTCCTACCTGTGGGATTGCAGCTTCATGCAGCTTCCGCCGGTGGCGCTTACCCCAGCAGCTTGCGCGTCGGAGACGCCATACTGACCACACAAATGGCATCCACACATATGTGGAGGCTGTGTGCATGCCGCTCCTGCTGCATGGGCTGCTGGGGAGAGCACAACTGCAGCAGGATGCTGCCTGGAACGGTGATCCTGCAGGATCACCATACTGTTCTGTACTGTACTCCCTTTTAAAGGTGCTGCTTGGTGGCAACACACACCTGTTCGTATTCGAACCGGTGCACAAACCAAGGATCGTGCACATGCCCAAAAGGCTTCTGCGATATTACCAGGGTTTCTGAGGTGCTGACAGAGAAGTGGAAGGAGCACTATCTGGAGCAGCACCGGCAGGTAGCACTCTTAGCTCAGAAATACCCAGGTCACCACCCTTTCTGAAGCTTCTGGGGCATTCTCTCAGAGTACTAGGGGGTTTCTTCAGCCTGAAAAGCCATCATCCCTCATTCAGTATGCACAAGGAAGGCCAGCCCCCAAGCATCATGAACAAACTCCCTCGGCTCCTCTTGGCCACCAGAGTACAAGTAGTTCTTCTCATCTCTGCTTGGTCTATGTTTGCTTCAATCTTTCAGATATGATTCGTCGCAGAAGTCTAAGGACTCGGGCTATCAAAATGTTGGTTTTGGATGAAGCTGATGAGATGCTCAATAAAGGTGAATAATACCTTTAGCCTTGAAGGGCCTTGTGCTATGCTACCAGTCGTGTCTGTGTCTGTGTGCAAGCGATATATAGATATAGATAAACCCAAACCAAACCTCTTTAGCTGCTGCAACAGTATATGGCCAGAGCAAGTAACAACTCTGTTCAGTTGAGTAGCTTGTCAGAGCCACTATTTGCTGTGGGCTATAAATAAGTCAGGGTAGACTGGTCTTTAAAAAAATACTTTGTGATTTGCATAAATACAATGTGAACTCTTCCAGAGAAGTATGTGTGTTTTTCTCATACAAATGGGAGACTCCTGCTGGGTACATTCAAACAACTTGGTGAGAGCTGGCAAAAAATCTTCTTCATTAAGAAATTGATAAGTAGTCTAGAGTCAGTTGTACAGTAGTAGAAATGCCTTAGTACTTGTGCATTATCATCAGGATAGCAAAAACATATTAGGCAGCATAGGCGGGCTAAAGCTGCAGTCAGCTATTGTTTTAATCTGTGGTCCAGCCCCTTCTCCCACATATGACAAATATTTATATACTGGTCTTCAACCCAAGTTCTCAAAGGGGTTTACATAGAAAAATAAATTACACTTAAATAAGATGGACCCCTGTCCCCAAAGGGTTCACAATCTAAAAAGAAACATAAGGCAGATACCAGCAAGCAACAGCCACTAGAAGGATGCTGTGCTGGAGTTAGATAGGTCCAGTTGTTCTCCCCCTGCTAAATATAAGAGAATCACCACTTACAAAGTGGTGTTTACATCTTACACCACTTTACATCTCACACCACTTTACATCTCTTTGCTCAGTTAGCAGGGAAGCGTTATGCCAGAAGTGTACAATGTAGAGCACGTGGGTGCCCAACACACCCCTTCAGGGTGTAGATGTGGAGTGATCACCGACCCTAACCTCTTTGTTGGTTCGGTCACAATGCCCAGACCATGGTTTTTCACAGCTCTTGCCCATGCCCCTCCCCCCCCTCATGCACTCCCAATTCCTTTGCTCATTTGTGATTTAATAATAGAAGCACATAAAAAACAAAGTGCTGCACAAAGCAGCAAATTATTATTCGTCATCTCTAAATTGGAAGTGGGGGAAGAGAAGAGGGAAATGTGCAAGCACAGGGCTTGTTTGCCCAGCACCAAGCGGTGGCTTGGCACTGCATCTGAACCAACCCAGTGTCCTGGGGTTGACTTCTTGGCCACACACTTCCAAAGCAGTTAAAGCTGCACCCTTTAAAAACAATATAATTTTCACCACATATACACTACACCTAGAGAGATGGCCAGGTGTTATCAGGGCAAATAAGGCAGGTTGGGTGTATATCATAGATGCCTCAGAGTGGCACTAACATGTATTAAACAAATTGCCACATTAGGCATGGCTATGCTCAACTCAGTGGTGCTTGTAATGAATTCTTGGTCATAAACAATGTTCTTCTGTTGCTCAAATCAGCACACTATGGGAGACTTCTCAAATTCTGCTTGATGTGCATTATATGTTTAACCTACTGTCTTCTGTGCTTGGTTTGGCCAGGTTTTAAAGAACAGATTTACGATGTGTACAGATACCTCCCCCCAGCAACACAGGTGGTTCTGATCAGCGCCACCTTGCCACATGAGATCTTGGAGATGACCAACAAATTCATGACTGACCCCATCCGCATTCTGGTGAAACGGTTAGTGATCTTTGGAGTCTTGGCTCACACTGGTGCTTCCTTTTGCTGTAATGATTTTGAAAGTGACTTTGAATGTGACCACATTGACAGTGCTACAGACTAGAACTATTATTTATTTTAGTTATTTGTATACGGTATATTTTAGGCAGAGCTCTCTCAAAGTTGCTCATGTACAATTAAAAACAGAACACAATTGCCTATCCTGACTGCTGGTGGTGGTTTGTAAAGCTTCATAAACAGTCCCCATCAAAATGACCATCAGCATAACCTGGCAGCAGATGACAAGTGCAGTGGGTGGAATAGGGCTTTTCTGTTGGACTGGCTTTCAGTGGCTCCAAGTAGCAAAAAGGTCTGGATGGCAACAGTTACCATGCCAACCCTGGGTGTGGTCACTGCTACTGGTTCTTAGAGCTGCAGCAGGACCAGTGTAAATAGCCCTCATGAAAAATGAGCAAAGTGCTTGTCTGGGTCCCTGTTTGCTTGCCATTTTCCCAATCTGTTCTGCAGTCTAAACCAGGGGTTCTCAACCTTGGGTCTCAAGCGGTGTTGGACTGCAGTTCCCAGCATCCTTGTCTGCAGTCATCTAAATTTACCACTTTAACTGTGAATTACAAGTGGTGTCAAAACAGAAATAATGGCCCTGTTGGGTTACTTAAGTTAGAAACAAAAAGGGGGGTTAATCATCATACTTAGCATTGACGTAGCCTTTCCCCTGGGTATTCCAAGTGCCTGGCATACATTTTCTCAATAACCCTTACCCTGACAAACTGTAAGGTAGGCCAGTATTATTATTCCCATATTACAGATGAGGGATAGAGAATGAGAAAATATTGTTCGTCTTCAGGCCACTCAGTGAGTTCATAGTTGAACTTTCTGGCTTATAGTTCACACTTGTAGCCATTATACTATGGAAGTTCTTACCTTAGTGTCTGAGGATGTAGTTAGAATGCTTGGAGGTCCACCACTTGTGCTCTGAATCTTTGCCTGGCCTGGATGTATGGATTTTGGAGGTATTTGACACCTCCTTGGAGGGGATGTAGTTCCTACTGCTATCAAGAAGGTAGTGGCGCATCTCCTTGGGGGGGTGGAGAAAAAAGGGCCCCTGGACCAGGACAGTTTAAATAACCATCATTGCTCAGGATGAAATCTACCATACTTGGGCAAGGTATTTGAGCAAGTGGTGATGACTGAACTGCAAGTAGTTCTGATTGGATCTTACTTGGGTCCTGCTTGGTTTTGAGACTGAAGCTGCATTGGGGTCACTTTGATGCACCAGGAGATAGACAAGGAAAGGCAACCCAGCTGAATATCTTGGATCTCTTAGCAGCTCTTCTGCCATTAATGAAAGTGCTCTTCTGTGCCACCTTTCTGGGATATGATTGGGTAGTGAAGACTTTCCTGTTCCAGACAGTTTTTTAAATTCTGCTGCATAAAATGGCTTTATCTTCTGCCATTTTTCCTAGACTTCTGCTGTCCACTTCTATTGATATATTTTACTTGTTTTTATTCTTGTATATATATTGTAAACTGCTTTTATGTTTTTAAGTCAAAAGTAAATAATTAAATTTTGCTAATCCCAGATGGACAGTTGAATGTTAAAACTGAAGGAATTTAATATTAAAACTGAAGGAATTTAATTCCTTAAGTTTAAACACTCAACTGTCTGTTCTGGGATTAGCAAAATTTAATTATTTACTTTTGACTTAAAAACATAAAAGCAGTTTATTTAATAGTAAACTCTTTATTTAATTGTAGGCATTTTGTGTTGGATCCGAATAGACATCTGTAGAAAACATGCATTATGAATGGTTAGTTTACTAAATGTCACGCCTTACAAATAAGTCTGCTGCTAAAATGGTATTTTTCCTCTCCCTGTTCAGTGATGAGTTGACCCTAGAGGGGATCAAGCAGTTTTTTGTGGCTGTAGAGAGAGAAGAATGGAAGTTTGATACATTGTGTGACCTATATGACACGCTCACGATTACCCAAGCAGTCATTTTCTGTAATACAAAGAGGAAGGTATGTCAGCAAGTAACATGTTATCCAACTGAGTTATGAATAATTCTTCTCAAACAACTTAACAGTGGATTCCATCTGGAGAAAGTTGAGTTTTTCTGTGTTACTGCTGTTATAATCCAAAACCAATTCTGGCTTCTCCTTGGCTCAGGTTGACTGGCTGACTGAGAAGATGAGAGAAGCCAACTTCACTGTTTCCTCAATGCATGGTGACATGCCTCAGAAGGAGAGGGAGTCCATCATGAAAGAGTTCAGATCTGGGGCAAGGTAAGCTAGATATTTTTCTGTGGTGGTTTGGTCATCTTGGAAGAATATAAGAAGAGGCCTGCTGGATCAGACCAAAGATACATCTGCTCCAGCATCCTGTTCCTCACAGTGGCCTACCCCTGGGAACTCCAGAAGTGGGACACATGGGCACATAGTACTTTCCTACTATTGCTTCCCAGTAGCTGGTGTGCAGAGGCAGGTAACTTCTGGACCTGGAGACAGCATATGGTGGTCATCATGACTAGTAGCCATTGATTGACTTGGCCTCCTGGGTTTTTATCTGATTCCATTTTAAAGCCATCAGAGCTAGTGGTCATCACCACCTCTTACTGGTAGTATTGACTTCATCAGGTGTTTTCTTCCTATCCCATGAGGTCATACTCTAGGAACATAGGATGCTGCTTATACTGAGTCAGATCATTGGGCCGTCTAGCTCAGTATTGTCTCCACTGACTAGCAGAAGCTCTCCAAGGTTTCAGGCAGGAGTCTCTCCCAGCCCTACCTGGAGATGCCAAGGAGTGATCCTGGGAGCTTTTGCATGGAAGCAGATCCTCTTCCACAGAGTTATGGCCCCATCCAAGTGCAAACCAAGGCAGACCCTCTTAGCAAAGAGGGCAGTTCACGTTTGCTACCACAAAACCAGCCCCTGCCCACCGGCCATTCATCCTGAAATTTCTGGCATCTTCTTGGGAGTGAAGGAAGCCAGCACACTTGGCTTCTCCCTGGTAATCTTGCATGAAAATATCTGAGGGTGTAACCCTTTTGCTGCTTTTATACATTCCTCAGGACATCTCATCCAGTGATTGTGCCACCCTCCTAGCCCTGAAACCCTCACTCTTCATTTCACTGAACAGAATGCCACCCTCTTGGGTCTTATCCCTAGTGATGTGCAGTCCATTGTGCCATGTTGTTAGAGTGGGAAGATGAAGTTCCTTCTGTTGTCATGCTCAGTTCTGGCACTCAGACCCTACGTCTGCCTTAACAGTGACCTATGCAGAAGAAAAGAGAGTCCAGTGCTCTTACTCTTCTAAAACTCTTGTGTCATTAAAAAGGAGAGATGTATACAGGCACTCACAAATTAATGTCATGCTGCTGACTGGTTAAGGAGACTTCTTTGGGAGTGCTGGCTCCCTTACACGGAGCAGCAGGAGAGCAGCTGCCCCGATTCAGTCCCAGCAGCATCCTTCCTGTGGCTGTTGCTGATTGTTGCCAGAACCTAAGGGGTATACTCATGCGTCAAATGGGCCGTAACCCAAAATAAGCCAAATCTGGTGGAGTCTCCCTTGTGCTTAGATGGTGAGCCCCTTTGGGACAAGGAACCATTTTCTCATTCTTTTGTTTGCTATGTGAACTGCTTTGAGACATGTTTTGTTCAAAAGGGGTGTGTGTGTGTGTATCTGAATGAGAGATATTATATTTGAGGAGGTTACTGCAATCCAGCAACTAGTTTCTTTATCTTTTTACAGCCGGGTTCTTATTTCTACAGACGTTTGGGCCAGAGGCTTAGATGTACCTCAGGTGTCCCTAATTATTAACTATGACTTGCCCAACAACAGAGAATTGTATATACACAGGTAAAATTGTTTAACTATATTTATTATTAGGAATGGGAAAGGAGTTTCCTGTGCTATGATATTTTTGTCTCCAGGGTCCAAAATGAGGGGGGTGGGGCACCAGGACACTTTAAGTTATATTTAAAAGAGAGATTCTTCTTCCTCCTCTTCCTCTTCCTCTTGAACAAATAATGAAATATCTTAGAACAGTATGTAAAACCAAATTGCCATTGCTTTTTGTTCTTATTACTTAAGGATACTTTCTAATAAATTAAAATGGAAGGTGCTCCTGTCTTACAACAGCAATTGGGCTGCCTGAATGCTGTTCTGTATATATGGTGCATAATATCTCTTGCCAGTAGTTGGTGCTGTGAACCTTTACTGAAAAGGAAAGTGGAATTCTGCTTTAAGTCTTCCTCTGGTGACTTCTGTTTCCTCACTAGTTTTTGAATCTCATTTTTGTCCTACCAGGATTGGTAGATCAGGCCGCTACGGCCGGAAAGGTGTTGCCATCAACTTTGTAAAGAACGATGACATTCGTATTCTGCGAGACATTGAACAGTACTATTCCACCCAGATTGATGAAATGCCCATGAATGGTGAGTATCTAATCGGCCTCTTTACACAACTTTGTTCAATGAGGAGTGAGTAGAGCAACAACCTCCTATGTGCAGTGGTAGCTAACATACTGAACATGTGACTACAGGATTGCGTGAAGATAGGTAGGGAAGCCAGTCTTTTTCAACAGCCAAAATTCATTAGCTCAGTGATTAATATGTTCAGTTGAATTAGGGCTGCTACATCTTTCTGCTGTATATCCTGTTTAAATTGGGCTTGGGCCATGTGTTCAGTGGAATCCTATTTATGGTGGATTGAAGGTAGGACTCCTGCAAGTAGAAGTTGTGATGGGTAGAATGGGGCAAGATCCTTTTCCACTTCATTATCTTTTGAGAACTTGCTGTCTGCAGCTTCTGCACTTGACCTATGCCGGTTCTAACTGGGTGGAGAGGAATACCTAACTATATATCTTATATGGTTTTCAAAAAAATATTTTTAAGCATACTTCTATGCAAAGTTCAACATTCCTCATGCTGTTAACATCTGTCTAGGACAGTGATTCTCAAACTTGGGTCCTCAGGTGTTATTGGACTTCAACTCCCATAATCCCTAGCCAAAGGCCACTGAGGCTGGGGATTATGGGAGTTGAAGTCCAATAACACCTGAGGACCCAAGTTTGAGAATCCCTGGTCTAGGAGTTTGGCATTGGGCGTCACCAATAGGTGGATGATACCCAGCTTTATTTATCTGTGCAATCTCCAGCTGGAGATGTGATGGAAGTGCTGAACCAATATTTGAAGGCCATGAAGGGTTGGATATGATCTAACAAGTTGAAATTAAATCTTTTCTGGTCAGAAGAACTGCTGCTCTGGTGTTTTGTATCAACCTGCTTTTGATGAAGTAGCACTCCCCTTGAAGGATCAGTTCAGAGCTTGGTGGGAGTTCTTGTCCCAGTATTACACCTGGATGCCCAGGTGTCTGCTGTAGCTCAGGGGGCTTTTTCTGAACGTCGGCTGGTGCACCAGTTGCAGCTGTTCATGGACCAGGCAGACCTGGCTAGAGTGATTCATGCTCTTGTTGCATCTTGATTGGATTGCTGTCACACACTCTGTGTGGGGCTTCTCTTCCTCCAGAAGCTTCAGCTGCTCCAGAATGCATTAGCAAGAATCTGGTCAAGACCCATGGACCATATATCACTGATCTTGCCAGAGCTGCATTGGTTACCAGTTCATTTCCAGGCACAAATCAGGGTGCTGGAGATGCCCTTCACATATTGGGGCCTGGGTACCTGTAGGATTGCCCCACCCCCCCACCCCCTGAATCTGCTTGCCCTATAAGCAGGCATCTACAAAAACACTTTCCAGTTTGCCAGCGGCAGGTGCTCCCAGCCCTCTGGCAAGCAGTTCACACAGCTCTCATCAGAGGTCTCATTTGCCCTGTCACTTCTGAGAAGGTAAGAAATAGAAGGAATCCTTCCTGAGCAGTAGGATAGGGCTCCCACTGTTTCTTACCATCTCTCTATGCCAGTGCAAATAACAGAAGTCTGGTTTCTCTCCCAAGGCCTCTGCTGTGTACCAGAAAAGCATCTAAGGAAGACAGGGAATTGGTGGTGACCACAAAAATGGCTGGCTAGTGAGCTACGCCTACATGTGGGAATCCCTTCCTCTAAGATTTGACAGAGGGGGCCTCTGCCAGCTGAGGTTTGCTTGGCAGCCACACAGGGTAGAACTTCCTCTGCTATAGCCCCTTCCCTTTGGAATGCTCTCTCAAATGTGGCCAGGTTGGATCCCTGCTCCCATTTTAAACAGCTGGGGGAGACGGGTTTTTTTAGGCAGGCTTTTAAATAGCCGTGTTGTATTCTTTGTAGTTTTATTGATCTTAATTTTGACTTTTATAAGCCGCCCTGAGCCTTTTTGTGAAGGTGCAGGATAAATCTTTTACGTAAGTTAACCCAACTAATGCATGATAAAGCAAATATCTGCAAATGTCTTGCTCTTGCTGTGCAGCAGGAAAAGGAACCACGACGGCCTTGTCTGTCCTGCTTAAGGGCAATGGGTAAATGTCTGAATTGACTACACCATATTGAGGTACAGTCCATATGCCTGGAAGATGTTCTCTGTTCACTATTGCCATGACTGCCTTATATTTTTTCTCTCTCTCTAGTTGCTGACCTTATTTGAAGCAGCAAGGAGGGCAGAAGAGCAAGAGAAGAGAAAAGAAAAGCGCTTTCAAGTTATTTGTAGTCTCTGGTGGCCAAAGGCTGCTTCTGACTCTACGTCTTACTGATACTCATCTAAATAACCCTGACATAATTCCAAAACTGGCTAAATATGTCTGCTTCAGTTGAGGCTTGATGAATGAGTGTGATCAGAAAGAGATCTGTATTAGTGAAGGGTAATGCTAGAAGCAGCCACAAGGCCCTTTGATATTTTCTTTGAACAGTATCACTGTGAAGTCTCCTAAACGTAAAAGTTATTTTAATTTTTTTTCTGAGAAAAGATGGCATCTCTGTAAATAAGGTGTTCAACTGTCATCCTACTTGCAACATTTTGCCCTTATTAAAAATGGAAGTTTTTCATATACGTTCCATATGTGTTCACTACTTTCTATAATGGCAGTGAGTTTAAGTTTTGCAATATGCCCCACCCCAACACCTTTTAGCACCTACAATAGCAGATGTTTCTTCTTTTCAACTAAATAGTAGTGGTTCATGCTAGTTTTAGGATATGATTTGCTGATGTCAGGCCTCTCAGCTCCTTAAAAGGAGTCAACCTGAATTTTTGAGCTGTTTAAAGAAGAATGTCGAAATTGGAATGAACCTTTGAACCAGTAACATGATTTTCAGTGTGTCATGCTGATGGGAATAAAGTGTACACATGCGTCCCCTGCCCCATGTTGATCTACTCTCTCCTCTAACAAAGGGGAATGCAACTAGGATGGATACCTTAAGATTGCAATTTCAGAGAAGGGCTGAATACAGATGACAATTTAACTCTGTGCAGGACTCAGGAAATCTCATCTACTCCATGATGAGTGAAAAAATCCTGACAAGTAGCTTGAAGATCTAGATGATGAGTAAAATATTTTGTCTGACTGGTGAACTGAGCCAACACTTCTTGACGACATGCATGTCACCACATGCTAATCTGTATGCAGCCAAATCATATTTTACCATTCCTGGCTTCCATTTCTGCAGAAGTGAGTTCCATTAGATGGGTTGTGCTGTACTACAGTACAGCAGTGTTCTGGCTTTGAGGCAGAGGTCAGACCGAATGGCAGTGCAGGGGGAATTTATAATTAGTTTTTTCTACTCTCCCTGGGCCTAGTACAAATCCTGGATCCAGTACATCACTTGGTGAAGCAGGGATGTTCATGAATCTGTTTGGAGCACCAAACAGGTTTGAATGCCAGCTGATCAAAGGGTGGGGTGGGGAGGTTGCTTTAAGGGACAGGGAAGTGCCCATGATCATGCTTATGGCTCTCTTCAGACAAGCCCCACTGTAAGTGTGAGCAGTGGGGTGGGAGTTCCTCCTTCCAACTGCTGTACATGACTACAGCAGTGCAATTTTAAATCATCTGAATGAGGCTATCGGTGGTGTATATCCAAAAAATGTCTTGGGCCATACTTGGCTCCATGGGCTCAAGAACAGGCCAACCAAGTTTGCACAGATACATTTAGTTCAGAGTGGAACTTTGTGTACTCGGAAAGAGGTACAAGTGGAAACATCTTTGTGTAGCATACCAGTAGTTTGCAATTCAAGACTACCCTTACTTCATTAGTTCCCATATTCTACCAGAGTGTCCCAGATCACTCCCAAAATAACTGCAATGATCTGCTGGAACCAGTAAATCACATCTAGAAGTTCATCCTTGTCCTCCCATGCAGATTTGCTCCACAGCAAGCCCCGCAATACACCACCCTACCGTTGGCCACCAGGTCCTGCTGCGAGTCCCGGTGCAATATCAGCTCCTCCTTGTGCTGGCCCCTGCCCTTTATAAAAATGAAAAAGTACAGGAAAGAAAAATCCAAAGAAACTTACCCAACCCAAAAGTCTGTCTCATTGCTGGGGCCTAAGGTTCTCAGCTTGGGGATGAAATACCAGGAGGCAATCGCAATAAACTCTCATTGCCTCATACCAATCACCTGCACTGTACCAAAGTAAGCTCCCACACACAAGTCATGGGCTGGGATCAAATCGCTGCTTAAGCTCACAGTGCTGCTTGAGGGGGCCATTTTCTGCACTCCAGGACCTACTTTGGCAGTCTGCTTTCAACCCCCCCCCCCCAGCTTAGCCAGTTTTCAAGATAGATTTGCCAGACAACAATATAGGACTACTTTGGGGTGTTTTTCCCTCTAACTTGGTCTTGCGGTAGCAAGAATCATCCCCTTTGTAAGCAGGGTCTGCCCTGGTTGTATTTGAATGGGAGACTACATGTGAGCACTAATATTTCCCTCGGGGAATGGGAATGGGGTCTCCAGGCAGAGCACTTACATGCTTGCATGTAGAAGGTTCCATGTTCCCTCCCTGGCATCTCCAAGACAGGGCTGAGAGAGACTCCTGCCTGCAACTTTGGAGGAGCTACTGCAAGTCTGTAACTCCAATGGAGTCCCTAATGGAGCTGATGGACTTGAAGTCCACTTTCCAGCACCAAGCCCGAGACCAAGTGGACTTCACTTTGGAACCAATTTGTCCAGGTGGTTCAGGAATTCACAGCAGCCATGACAACTATGGGCCTATCCCAAGGGGTCTCAGGACTGACACACGTTACTGGTAACACGCTTGATCTGGTCTTTCACTCTGATCAGGGTGGTGTTCCATGGTTGGGGACTCCTGTGATTTCCCCATTGTCATGGATGGACCACCATCTGGTTAATGGACTCAGTCACACACCCCACCTTCACAGAGGCAAGGGGCCCATTAGAATGGTTGACCCAATGAGGTTAATGGATCCAGTAGGGTTCCAAGAAACCTTGGAGGGATTTAGTGTTGGCTCTGCAGGTGATCTTGTTGACACCCTGGTGGAGAATTGGAATAGTAAACTCACCAAGGCAGTAGACAATGATAGCTCCCAAGCATCCTTTCTAACCCACTTCAAAATTGGCCCCTTGGTATATGGAAGAAAAACAAGTTGCTTACCTGTAACAGGTGATCTGGTAGTGGTTCCATACATTAATAAGGAATGGGTTCTGCACCTGCGCAGACCACACTTCGGATAGAATTCTCTAGCTCCTCGCGACGCCCAACCACCGGCAGCACGTGGCTGCAGTACTCTTAAATGGCGGTTAGGCGTCCCCTTTCCTCAGTTTGAGGATGACTGGCACTCAGAAGATGACTTTCCTATAGGTATGCACCATAGCACATTTCTTGATTGTAGTAATACATGTAGCGGGGACGGACGGGCGGGTCTTATGATTGTATGGAACTACCACCAGATCACCTGTTACAGGTAAGCAACCTGTTTAACTGGTAATGGTTCCAACATCCATAACGACTGGATGAATCACGAGCTGCAGAATATGGAGGCGGGTGCATGAGGCTATGGTAGGACTCTCTTCAACACCGCCCGCCCAAAATTTGCCACTGCTGCTAGGCTTATGTCCAAGGCATAATGTTTGATAAATGTCTGGTGAGAAGCCCATGTGGCTGCCAAACAAATGTCCTGGAATCCAATGCCTGACAGATGCGCCGCAGACATTGCATATGCCCTGGTGGAGTGTGCCCGAATTCTTGAGGGCAGAGGAACCCCCTGCAAGTCATATGCCTCCTTTATGAGTTCTACCAACCAGTACGCCAACCTCTGGCGCGACGGAGGCTGTCCCCTATACCAGCCCTTCTCACAGACAAATAGTAGCCTTGTCTTTCGTAGCTGGCGGGTAGCCTTCAGATAGAAAAGTAGTGCTCGTCTGACATTGAGAGAATGCATCGCCTTGTCTAGCGGCGTTTCTGGATCTTTAAAGAAGATAGGCAAAACTATATTTGAATTAAGGTGGAAATCGGTGATGATCTTTCGGTGAAACTCCGGATCCAATCTCATTACCAACCAATCCGGGTGAATTAGTGTAGGGGTTCATCCACCCTGAGGGCCCCAAGCTCACTCACCCTCTTTGCAGTAGTTACCGCCACTAAGAATAAAGTTTTTAGTGTTAATTTCAATGATGCTGCAGCCATGGGCTCAAAAGGGGCTGCTGTAAGCACCCCAAGAACCAGTGAAAGGCTCCACTTTTGAGCTGGTTCACGAATAGGCAGATATAAATTATTTAACCCTTTCAGGAAGTCTTTACACCTAGGGTGTGTGAAAACCGTCTTGCCATCCCAACCTGTGTGTCACGAAGACAACGCGGCCATGTGAACTTTAATGGAAACATTGGCTAATGCAGCCCTTTTTAATGAAGTGAGATAAAGGAGCATATCCTTCAGCTCTGCTCGCTTAGGTTGGAAATGATGCTCACAAGCAGAGACGCAAAACCTTCGCCACTTTGCCTTGTAGTTTTTCCTTGTAGACAACCTACGAGTATTCAGAAGGATTCTCTTTAAAAGCCTATCCTCCACGCCGTCAGATTGAGAACTGACAGGTTGGGGCGAAGGATCTGGCCTTGATTCTGGGTCAGTTGATCCTTCCACATGGGAAGGCATTTGAACGTCCCGTTCGACAGTCTGAGTAGATGTGTGAACCAGAATTGGCAAGGCCACCATGGTGCAATCAAAATTGCCCGTGTCCGTTCTTGAAAAAGTGTGGCCACAATCCTGGGAAGGAGCGGAGTTGGTGGATATATGTAGAAGAAGCTCCTCACCCATTGAAACTGAAAGGCATTGCCCTTGGATTGCTTTCCCTGTCCTATCCGGGAGTAGCAGGCATCGCACTTTTTGTTGTGTTGAGTTGCAAAGAGATCCACTTCTGGCCAGCCCCAGGCTGCAAACAGATCGTGTAGGATCCCTGTATGTAGTTCCCACTCGTGCTGTTGTAACACGATTTCTCTGCTCAATGTATCTGCCAAGCAGTTTAGGCTGCCTTTGATGTGTATCACCTGTAAGTGTAGACCCCTCGGGATACACCAATTCCTGATCTGTAAACTGAGGTTGCATAGAGCCTTAGATACAGTTCCCCCTTGCTTGTTCACATAGGCTATCGCTGTGGTGGTGTCCATCTGCAGTTGGACCACCATGTCCTGAAGACTGTCCTGGAAA
This sequence comes from Hemicordylus capensis, assembly GCF_027244095.1. Classification (NCBI taxonomy): domain Eukaryota; kingdom Metazoa; phylum Chordata; class Lepidosauria; order Squamata; family Cordylidae; genus Hemicordylus; species Hemicordylus capensis. Next base: position 435,618,947 of record NC_069657.1, on the reverse strand, counting down.
GCGAGTAAAGCCTTGTATGCCGCCAGGAGTTCCAGGAAGTTGATAAGCATAAATGACTCCCTCCGGTTCCACAGGCCCTGAGCTCTTCTGTTCCCCATGTGGGCTCCCCAGCCTTGCATGGACGCATCGTGCATTAGGGTACAAGATGGAAAAGGAGTCTTGAACGGTACCCCCCACAAGAGATGGGTCTCCTTCGTCCACCAATGTAGTGATAGTAGTACTTTCTGTGGTAGTAAAAGCCACTTGGTCTGTGGGTCGCATTGCAGACGAAAGGACCGGAGGAACCAAAGCTGTAAACCACATCCGCAGCCTTACATAAGGAACTGTGGTGTTGCATGAAGCCATCAGGCCTAGCAGCACCTGTATAGACTTTGCCTTTTGCAGTGGCATCATCAGGAATTGGTGTACTAGGGTGCGTAAGCGAAGGAATCGTTCCTCTGGTAGAAAAGCCATCTGCTGGAGCATATCGAGTCGCGCCCCAATGTACTGCAAGTTTCTTGCTGGAGATAGATGTGATTTTTTCCAGTTGATCTGGATCCCTAAGTCGTTTAGCAGGGACTTTACAATGTCTATGTCCGAGAGCAACTGGTCCTTGGTTTGTGCTGTTATCAGCCAATCGTCGAGAAACGGGTAAACCGATAGCCCAAGCACCCTTAGGTAAGCCACAATAACTGCCATGCACTTTGTAAACACTCTTGATGCTGTCACCAGACCAAAGGGCAGAACATTGTACTGGTAGATCTGGGTCCCTAAGGTGAAGCGTAGATATTTTCGATGGTTCTGCTGTATCCCTACATGGAAGTACGTATCCTTGAGGTCGAGCGTCGCAATCCATTGCTCCCCGTGATGCAGGGGAAGGATGCCTTGCAACGTTGTCATGCGGAATGTGTGTACTTAGATGTACTGATTGAGCCAGTGTAGGTCCATTATTGGACGAATTCCCCCGTCCTTCTTTGGTATCTGAAAGTAACGAGAATAGAATCCCATCTGGCTTTGAGCCCACTGCACCAGCGATATTGCTTCTTTTCTTAGCAATTCCTGCACTTCTTCCCATAAAACTGGGGTGTCAGGTGTGAACTTCATCCCTTGAGAAGGTGGGGTCTCCCAGAACTCTATAGCATAGCCTGTCAAAACAATCCTTAAGACCCACTGATCTGATGTTATATGTTGCCATGCTTGAGCATGACTGGCCAGTTTGATGGTAGTTCTGGCAGGCGTCAAGGTGATCTTCTTCCTTGCGCTCGAGTTGGTGTTGTTTAACTTGCGGGGAGAAAAGGCCGAGATGTCGTCGGTCGAAATGTTGTTCGCTAGTGGGCTCAGTAGCAGATCAAAGTTGTTGCTTCGGTTGCTGGGCCGCCTTGTTGCGGCCTTGCTGACTATTTCTGTTCCTAGGCTGGTACTGCCTTCGATTGCTGCGCTGGTACTGGCATTTGTAATCTCACTGGTCAGACTGTCAATAATAACCCTGTCTCTTTTGCTAGGGTTGGTATCCCTGATATGACTGATAGCGAGCATTAAAACTTCTGATTAGTAAAGGAACGTGCTGTCAACTTGGATTTTTTCCACTGTTCCATGGTAGTATCCGTGTCATCTGAGAACAGGCCCTTCCCCACAAAGGGTAAAGCTTCAATACAATCTTTCATATCCTGTTGCAGTTGAGTGGCTCACAACCACGCATAATGTCTTAATACTATTGCGGATGTCAGTGTATGAGACTCAGACTCAGCTAAGTGTTTTGCATTAGCCAGTTGTTGTCTTGTGGTGGAAGTCATATGCATGAAAGTAGCCTCAAACTTCTTCAAAAACGCTTCATGATCTAAAGTTGTACGTTGATCATACAGAAGTTCCCACAGTGAGTGTGTGTATTTGGCCTGGCAGGCAATATAGTTCACGATCTTAATTGAGAGGCAAGCGGTTGAATAGGTTCTTCTTCCTAATACATCCAATTTCCACCCTTCCTTGTCCACAGGAGTCGTATGACGTTTACCCCCTTTTGAGGTAGTAGTACAGTCTATTACTAAAGAGTTTGGAGAAGGGTGTTTTATTAAATATTCGTTTTCCTCCTCCTGTACACGGTATAAGACTTTTAACCGTTTGGAGGTAGGTGTCGATGTCTGGAGTACGTCCCAAGCTGACTTCGCTGCTCGCGAAATATGAGGTAACATTGGGAGGTACACCGGTTGTAAACCTGTCGCCTTGTTTAGCATATTATATACAGGATCATCCAAATCCAGTGTCTTCTGTTTTATGTCGAGACCCAAAACAAGCCATTTCCACTACTTCTTGATGATATCACTGCATCTCCTCATGAGGAGAAATAGAAGGGACTGCTGCGACATCGTCAATTGGATCTGGTAATGTGGATTCTTCCGGGGTCTCCGGTCCGTAGGGTCCGATGGGTAACCATCGGGATTACCCTCCTCCGCCGAAGAGGAAGGTAGTGGTGAGGAAGGAGATAGTGGCAAAGTAGGAGGAATCACATCGCTAATCTGCGAGGAGACATCCACTTTACGTGCTGGAACTGAGCGATTTGTCAGGTCAGCTTGGAGCGCCACAGTCCTCTTTGTCATGGTCTGTGATGCATGTGTTTGAGGGAGTTGTGTAGTCTGTAATGCGACCGATCTCACCTTCACTGCTGTTCTCTCTGGTTGTAAGGGCCAATTAGCCTGCAGGGAAACTGATCTTTGCAAAGTTACAGGAGCAGCAGTTTGCGCCACAGAAGCAGTGGTTTGCACTGCTGATTCCTTTAATTGATTAGGAGAACTTGGATGCTCTCTCTCTCTCCGAAAGCCACAACTGAAAGAAAGAATACTCTTCTGGGGAGACGGTACAAGTGTTGTGCCAACCTCCACAGAGGAGAAGGCCCGTCAAAGGAGTTGCTGAACAAGTTAAGGAAGGCGTCCTTGGTTTGGGAGAGGTGTTCTGAAACCCTTTGAAGGTATTAGTGGAGGGTGCCGTTTCTTCTGAGCATAGCATGCGGTAACGTGTGCCCTCCTCCTCCGAAGCCGGGGGTGACTGTTGAAAGCTAAGGACCACCTCCTCGTTCTCCAGTACAGGTTCTAGTTCTGTATCATCAACTATTGCCACTGTATCGTAAGGATCCGGGATGGGGCCACTCGTCGTCTCATCATGCAGCCCATAGTGCTCTTCAGCTGTGGTTGATGTCAATGTCATTGTGGAACCAGGTGCATTAACCCAAGCCGTCTCAGCTCGGTTCGGGCTTCCACCAGCTTCTGAAGTCAAAATCCCCAATGTCGAAGCTGCCCTCGACCTCGATGTCAAATTGTCATCTGCTGAAGTTGTCATCGACATCGACGACGCCCTCGATGTCGACGGTTTTAGAATTGCATCCCTCAACGTCGATCCTGCTTTCGACGTCAATGCTTTCTCTGAAGAGCGCATGGATGTCAGGGGAGATTGATTTGGTGTTGGAGCCGGCGACAGTGAGGCTGCCCGACGTCTAGGGCTCTGATACACCTGCAATCCCATAGGCGAGGGTGTGTGCTCAGAGCTAGCCTGGGCTTCCTTAGCCTTGTGTCTCTTCGACCTTTTAACATGTTGCTCTGACGCCGATGTCGAGCGCTTCCGCTTCAAGCCCAGAAGGACCCCTTCAGGCTTCTTAAAGGCATAGGCCGACATCGTAGTTGACACTCCAGAAGCCGAAGTGCCCGGCGTCGAGGCGATCTTCTTTGCCTTTTTCCTTGATGGCGAGGCATGCCTTGACGCCGCCGAAGTGGCTGAAATGGCGCCCTTAGATGATGTCAACACCGAGACTTTAGACTGCGTCATCGCAGGTCTCGAGTCCGGAGCTCCCGGTTGTTTAGGCTGCAAAGCCTGCTCCATTAGGTTAGCAGCTCTGTTCTTTAGAGTTTGCTTATTGAAGGTGGAGCAGATGCTGCAACTAGAGAGACTATGGGACTCCCCTAGGCAGAAGAGGCAAAGATCATGCCCATCCATGGAAGGGAGTTTCCCCGTGGCAGTCACGGCACCTTTTGAAGGTGGTTTTCTTTCTTGGTTTTTCCTTGCCGGAACTCATAGGCAAGCCCAATTACCCAAAATTCAGGGGTAGTAAGCTCACTAAATAGTGTACCGTGCCTTTAAGCCAGTTGTTTGCCAGAGTTAGACATCCGTTCTGCATCGTTCGCCAGAGAAGTCCGTTGTCCGTTCCGAGTCATCTGCTTTTTTTTTTTTTTTTTAACAGTTCGTCTTAACCAAGGTTGTCCGAAAAGATTAATCAAAGTCCGAAATAAGTCAAATCCGTGCCAGTCATAAATAACAAATATCTGAGGAACAAAAGTTTCCCGAAGATGTGAGCGCTTAGGCGGTCAACAAGAAACTGAGGAAAGGGGACACCTAACCGCCGTTTAAGAGTACTGCAGCCATGCCCTGCCGGCAGTTGGGCATCGCGAGGAGCTAGAGAATTCTATCCGAAGTGTGGTCTGCGCAGGCGCAGAACCCAGTCCTTATGGATGTTGGAACCACTACCAGATCTATGGGGATTGAAGAGGCAAGGTAGACAACTGGATCGCAAGTGGAGGAAGACTTTACTCAAATCTTACAGATTACAACATAGAGCACATTTGAAGATCTATGCTCTGGCAATACAGGCAGCAGAGAAGTGATTCTTTTCAGCCCATATTGCATCCACAAGTTCATGTCCAGTGGAGTTGTTCAGGGTTGTGAGAGGAATAGTAAGTACCCCTCCTCCCTTGAATCAGAATTTGGAACTATTACCCACTGTGACACATTTAATGATTTTTTTGTGAACAAAATATATATTTGGGCCAACTTGGATTTAGACCCCAAAATTACAGCAGTATCTGAAATGCACATGTCCAGCAACTCCTCTTATGTGGTCAGGCTGGATCAGTTCCAGTTTGACTCATGAGGCTGTGGACAAGCTGCTTAGAGCAGTGCACCTGTTCTCTTGACCCTCATCCAACATGGCATATACTATCCAGCAGGGAAGTAGTTGTAGAAGACCTAGTAGAGATCGTAACTGCTTCTGAGGGAGGGCAGGGTGCCTCCTTGCCTTAAGGAGGCAATTATTAGACCTCTTTTGAAGAAGCCTGCATTGGATCCCTCAGAGTTTAGCAACTCTATCGTCTCCATCCTTCCATGGTTGGGCAAGGTAATTTGAGAGGGTGGTAGCCTTCCAACTCCAGAAAGTCTTGGATGAAATGGATTATGTAGACCTGTTTCAGACTGGCTTTTAGGTGGGCTATGGGGTGGAGACTGCCTTGGTTGGCCTGATGGATGATTTCCAATTGGAAATTGATAGAGGAAGTGTGGCTTTTGGTCCTTTTGGACCTCTCAGCAGCTTTTGATACTATTTACCATAGTATCCTTCTGGAGCATCTGAGGGGATTGGGGATGGGATGTACTGTTTTGCAGTGGTTCCACTCTTATCTCACAGGCAGATTCCAGATGGTATCCCTTGGGGACTGTTCTTCAAACTCTGAATTTCCATATGGCGTCCCTCAGGGCTCTGTATTGTCTCCAAGGTTTAACGTCTACATTTCAAGAGATATGGTACAGGATGCTATCTATGCTGATGACACCCAAATCTTTTTCTCCATGTCAATATCATCAGGAGAAGGCATAACCTCCCTGAATGCCTGCCTGGAGGCAGTGATGAGCTGGATGAGAGATAAATTGACATTGAATCCATGCTTAACCAACCATGTGCAGCTACAGTTAATGCACTGAATCAGATCAACATTTCTAAATAAGAATCATGAGTTTAATTTCATATATACACAATTGATTTTAATCATGTACTGGAAAATAAATTACAGGAAATAACTTTAAAATGCAACTGAGGACAAATTTTCACAACAAACATTCCCACTGATTTCCCATGGGGTGAGATTGCAGTGCTCAAGGCAGGTAAATATCACAAATATATCAAAAACTCCAAATTGTTTTGATGCATTCACACATTTACATGAGCCACAAACATTCCTTTACAGGGACTGTACTTAGCCTATCACAGAACCAGGTTTTGCCATAAACTACAAAACTTTGATACAAAATTGTATTTATATATTTATATTTTATACATGCCCTGTGGTTTCTTAAAAAATTAGACACACTGTACAGACAATCCTAACTCATTGCTTTGTAGCTGTAGGCAACAGTTTTTTGGATGGATTTTCTCCCCCCAGCAATATTAATGGCATATTATATATACATGAAGGCTAAAACTGCAGAGAAAGACAGCTCTTGTTTGATATGCATTTCCTGTAGATCTCCAGATTTTAAAAAAGGCAAGACAATGTACACTTGGATAGCTTCCTTGGTTACAGTTGTTACCTCTAAATGTAAATTTCTGTGGAGAACAATACACATGCATTAGGGTAATACTGGCAGAAAAGGCAGTAAAGCAAGGAATAGCTAAACGTAGTGGCTCAAACATGACTTCACAGCCAACTGCTACTGCAGACATGTCAGTTGGATTCATGTTAAAAATGTTCAGAGTTCAAATGTTCGATGGGAACATTGTGTTGCTTCATACATTCTGTTGTAAGATTTTCTTGTATAGGTTTGATAATTACTTCCCTGAAAAACACTTTACAGTGGATATGTTTCCGCAAGACAGAGGGACACACCACCTCCCCACTGGGTACACAGTATACTAACTTCGTAGTTTAAAAAAATCCCCTTGTCTATATGACATTAGGTTGCCTCTTAGAAGCAAGCAGAGGAGAAAGTCTTTAAAAGCTGTCAAACCTTCCCCCACACACCCCTCCCGCACTACGGCGGCAGCAAATTGGGAAGCCAGTCAGACTAAACTACTTCTCTACAGTCAAATGTAAACTTTGGTTTATTGAGTTCTCATTGTACAGCAAGCAAGTCTAGGATGGGTAGGCAGATGAGATGAGGAGATGAACTGTCAATCTGTCTTTAATCTGGCATGCTGAGACATCTGTTCAGTCAGGCCTGCTTTGATAGAGTTTGTAACCGATTGTCTCATGGTATCCTCAATCAAATTATCCCCAAGAGGTTTTATCACCTGCAGTATGAAAAATGTACAAAAGAAAATAGAAAATAACTCAAAACCCCAAAACAACAAAGAAACCAACTTAAAAAATGAACACTTAAAACCCTCAAATATTAAATGCATTAGAAACTGCAAGAATTACCAAGAGTTGATTAGTTTGGCTGCCGCCAGCATAAGGTTAATAATTTACAGAGTATTAAGTGGTTTCTTCCTATGCAGTGATCAAGTGAATCCAAATCACTTTACAACTCCTAGATCAGGTGTAATTTCATACCCTCTAAATGCAGCATCAACCCGATATGTTTATAGCATTTATGCAAAGTGGCCCAGATGGTCCTGCTTACTGTCCTACGAGTGGTGAATGCTTCAGATACAGAAAGGGGGAAAGGTAAGAATACTGGCTAATTCTTCTTCTTGTTATTGTTGGATGGGAGTCGTTGCCGTTGCGCTGAGGTAAGAGCACGGCGAATCATACGACGTCTAACAACTTCAAAGAATTTCAAACACACCTAAAACATGAAGCGAGGAGTTAGAAAAAGGACTGGCAGAGAGCAGAAAGAAGTTTAGTTCTGGAAGTAAAGTCCACTGATTCTCACCTTCTTGGGACTCCTCTGAAGCAGGAAAATAAAGACAAAGATGGGAAGATTTAGAGTGGATCAGTAGCCAAGCAAGAATGCGAGTTAGATACAGGCAAAAGAGCACTTGCTTTCAAGATTTAGCCCTTACATGTGCAAAGACTTGTCAATCTATGTTAGTTATGTCTCCGAGCCTCTCTAGTATTAAAGGTTTAGAACTGACTAGACAATTTACGATTCAACTAGTACAATCCATCAATTTAGAGAATGTCCCTCATAGTGGGATGCAATGCGTTTCATCTTCCACCAAAAAAAAAAAAAGCTCGTTAGACACAACCAGAATTTTTCATGAATATTATGAAACAAGTTTGAGTACAAGAATTCCCATGACTATTAAGCTACCATTCCCTTTAGATGCTTCAAATCCACAAGCAGTGCCTAAGTTTTCATAGGTCCAATATTTTAGTCAGGATGAAGCACAGAACAATTTCCAATCCCAACCACTAAGATAAACCTGTATATGTTAAGAGGGATGGGCCACAAACACAGGTCACATCATACATTATATATTAGAAAAAAAGCAAATGGACTCAAGTGGAAAGTGAAGAATTCATCACCAAGATTACTCAAGTTGTACAGTTTACTGACTGAAAAGCCTCTTTTGTTAGCAAACTAGATTTTCAGTAGTGGATTGATATGGTGATTTGTATACATGCAACTGCCATGGATCTCTTAGATTTTGGTGGGGTTTATCCATTATAGCGTACTGCCCCATCTTCTCAAGATCTGAATGTCCTGAAAGTTAGATCCTCTTCTTCCCCTCAAAAGAATCCACTACTTAGACAACCTAGGACACCATTCTATTTAGAATTTAGGAATTGCATGGAGTCCCAATATGGAAGGGTTAGGGAGACCAACCACTGCCTTTGGAGATGGCCACAGACCATTTCCAAGGACAATGTACCAGATGAAGATCTCATGGCATCAGCTAAGATAGGCCTGTATTACTCAGAACTCTCTACCTTCAAAAATCATAATACTCAGCTGTCAAATTTATACATGTATTAAACAGTTGGGTAGGAGACAGCTATACAGGAAGACATGGGATGTTGATTGACAGATTTCCTCATGAAAACTTGGAGGGCTACCTGACCATCATTCTTTGCATATCATTTAGAGAAGCTGTATGCAGATAACAGACCTATCCAGTACTTAGGAATTATCTGAAAACGTGCCCATGGGTGTCGTTGACCTTGTCCCAAGCTTTGGGACACGGTCCTCAAATCTTGGAGGAAATTCCTAGTGATCTTCTGAGCAGAATGGTAAATATGCTATACTATCAGAGCTTTTTGCTTAACTTCAGTGATCCTATTTCTTTTATTCTAAGAGTAGCTGATCTACAATACAATCTTGAAGCCAGATTCCAGACAGACAGCAGGCAGAAGTCTATCCTTCAAGTTACACAACAGGATTCCACAATAGAAAAACTGACCCCAAGGAGAGTGGCACAAGTCTACAGTAAGTAAGGTGAATTATGAAATGATAATATTTTAGCCAGAAAGTACAAAACCTTTACAAATACTGATGTGACCACAGAAGCTCTAAGCAACTATGTGCTTGGAACACAAGATTAGAAGTTGGATTCGTTCACACTTTGATCTTCTGCGAGATAAAGCTTCACCTGAATACATCTTAGAGAAATGTCAAGAACTACCCATTAGTGACGTTGCAGAGCCTAATGAATGGTTTCTAATTAGGGCATAAAGTTTTAATAGATATGCTAATCTTTGGGTCTATGCAGTAGGGTAGAAAGCTCTTTGTTCAAGTATGCTTTAGGAAGGCCAGTTGAAATGGATGGCCTACTTTCTTTCCTTCCCTCCCCTTCCAGAATAGCAACTTTCATTAGACTCTGAAAAAACATTCAAGGTTCATGTGTTCCACCCCAGCTCTAATTGCTGTAGTCTCCCACTTTGACGTTATGTACTTATCTTTTTAAAAAACTGGTCTGCAGATGTTAAAGTACATTTTTCTTTTTCATGATATTAACTATTCTATCAGGTTTTCTGAACACCACATAAGAGAACCAAGCTAAAGTCTGTCTTCCTACAGGTATCCAGCTTATTAGTTTTCTGTTCAGTACGAGAGCTGAAGTGAAACGACGATAAGTACTGTGAGGCTCTTCAAAGACCACCTCCATGAAAAGGTAATCCTTCCTTACTTTTACGAACAAAGTTATACTACTTTTCCCTTAGGAGACTGATCTCTACCTTCTGTGGGTTTTCAAAACCTGTACAGATTAGGCATTTAAATGCTAGAAGATATCCTGGAGTGACTTCAAAGGCCAGATTTCTTCCTGTTGGTTTGTATTTCTGTGCTTGTGCTACGTTCATATAGAACAGGTACATATGCCAATTTTTGCCCAACAGCATTTAAGCAGATACGCCAGCAAGTTCCTTCAAGAAAGTAAACTTAAAAGAGATACCAACCTGTTCCCATAGTACTTCAGCAATCTGATCAATGAGTGTTCCAACTTCTCTGAATTCCCCAGAGTATTTAACATATGCCCAAGTACAAAGGGAGACCAATGCTAACCCCATCACAAGGTTACACAGGGTAGCTATAGAGTTCATGCCAAGGAATCCAGTCAATCCTGAGATTATGTACATGGCAAACATGACAGCAAAGAGAGTGGCTGGGGTGCGAGCAGCATAGAAGATGTTTTTGCCATCATTGTGCTTCAGAAAGTTTGCATAGATTTCGTCAAGCTCTTTGTCAAGCTGGTCCTGATAACGGCGACAGAACTCTTCCCCTCCCATCTTTTTCACAGAACGGAACTGTTTTATAGAAAGGTCCTTAAGATCTTGATGCTTTCGCTCCAGGTCCGCAGGGGCAATGTAAGGCTTATCTCCACCACAAACCTGCAAGAACAAACAGAGCTTCCCCATTAACTCACATAAGCTAGAACTGCCACACAATTCTAGTTTAGTTCATATGATAAGGTATTCAACTTCTGCATTAATGTGAAGTGACCTCACATTTTCTAGCACATCAAGTTCATTTTTCAGAAACTGGCAAGTGCTGACTAGGCAAGAGATCCTTTGGGAGCTGGATACTACCAAATGCTGCATAGGTTCCTCTCTGCTAGCTACCATCAAGAGCCAAGTAAAGATGCCATCTGAGTACCCTTGACATACTGCTCCTCAGAACATACCCTCTGCCTGACCAGTCAAGACAGTGGTCCAGAAAGACAACTCCTGAGGACTAATCAAAGTAATCCATGTGGAGCAAGGACTAATCAAAGGCACACATTCATTTCATGAGCTTGTCTGGCCCCCTCGGTTGGCGTTTAAGACACTTAGGTAGTTTTTCCACTGCAACTCTGTAAGCAGCAAGAACTGTTCTGCTGGGCAAGGGGCTGCCCAACTCTCCCTAGATGGGCCTTGTCCAGTGGCAGTGAAGCAGGGCTTTCTTGAAACTCTTAGATGTTCTGCCCCACTGCATCCTAAGTAGGGGTAGGACCCTTTCACAGAAACAGGGGGTGCAGCACTGATGGACAGGTGCCTGGCAAAATGGGACCCTCTTCCCACTGCATTGGACTAAACTGAGCAGTTGAGCCTGCAACATAGTAGGCACTTCAACCCAGTTCCAGCACAGTAAGCCACATGGGGCCATGGTTCCCAAAGCAGCTGCTCCCAGGAACTGGGATGGTCATGACAGTAGCACAAGGAGCTAAAGCAGAGTTTGAGCACTGGAGCAGGGTTCAGACTTCTGGACCTGCAGTCAGTGCAAAAACCCAAGCATGCTCCAGACTACAGAGTGGCTAAATACATGGGATACCTCCAGCAAAAGGTTTCACAAGGAGAAGGGGCAGGAAGCACTGTAGCCACTCAAAGAGCCGGGCTAAGCACCAGAAAGGATATAGGCTTCTTGCAGTGGTGTGGAACCTTTCAAGCTTTTCTTGATTAGGCAAAAAGCAAAATCTGTATAGTCAATTTACATCAATACCATACCTGCTCCATTCCTTTGTTGTAAGTATCTTTTGCTCCAGCTACTGCAGCAAGGTTGTTGGCTTCTGCTGTTGCCTTTAAAAACAAAGAACTAATTATAGCACAAAACTTTAAATCATAGATGTGTTTGTTGTGCAGTGATTTGCATGCATCCATTAATATGCATGGCTTCTATAGCCCTAAAATCCTACATCATTTGACTGCAGCATCCACCAAGTAGTGTCAGCTTTTCAGAACTCACTTTGAAAATGCAAATAGTTTTCTAGGCTACCATGCTACCAGCACTCAAGAACACTGCTTTAAAGGAATCTCTCTGAAACAAGCAGCATCAAGGTAATTTGCTAGGAAAAGTGTATTGGAACCTAGAGTGTGGAACAGCACTTCACAAAGTGATAAATATCTAAACGGATGAACCAGAATCTAACTCAGAGATGATCAGTTCACTATCTAAATGAATGTGGGCTCAGCTTCAATATCTATTCTCTCTAGTTCAAATGCTGAAGGCTAGGAAAGCCTTTTGCCAATGACACTAGAGATGAGAGCAAACGCTGGCTAAAATGGGCCACTGGTCAAAGAGAAGGAGGTGCCTTTGAATTCCAGTGGTACCTTAAGGAACCCCATGTGGACACTGCCAGGTTGTACAACAGCATGTCCTAGCTTAGAATGCAACTACTGAAGTAAATATTGATCCAAACCTTCCAACAATACCTAAACAAAGTTTATAAACAGCTGCAAAGTACAATATTGTTGATTATGATCTGGAAGGCAACTGAATTACCAAATTCTGGTTCACATGCTTCAGATCCATATATAGTGCTAAACCCATGAACTGCCATCCTATGCCCTTAAAGAAAGAAGTGTACCTGAAGCATTGACTTTGGATGAGGTAGTTCCTCTCCTTGGTAGATTTTAATATAAGCCTGAAAATGAAATTAGCATTTACTGTCTCATTTTATTTGACCTAGATAGCAATTGTTATGCAATATCAAAGTTTGAATTCAAATTACATTATGATTTAGTGCAGTGACATCCAGAGTATTTCCACAACTACTACACGTTCTAGCTTTTAGCAGTAACAGATTAGATTCCAACATCTCTACATTCTCTACCCATAGTGGCTTGACTAGGATGAAAAAGCTATGTTTCTCATAGGATTAAGTGACATTTGCTATTTTTGAAAGGTTTTCTTTACCAATGGTTCCACTTCATTTCCACAGATCAAGGGCAAGCTGGATTCCACACTATTCCACCCACCTCCAACTGCAGATAAATAAGACTGCTACAACAGACTTGCTAAAGGGATGTTTTATTGTAGTGTTTCCCAGCTCATGTGTCATGGGACACTGGCTGGTGTGCCCCACCGACTCATTCCGAGTTAGCTTCAGAAGTGGGGAGGTTAAACTTCCTGCTTTTGGGGCCAACTTGTCCCATAATCCAGGAGAAGGCAGCAAGCAAAACAACTACACAAAACCACAAAAAACTGCAGAGTGGCAAAAAATGTATCTGTGGTGGGACCTGCAGGATGGCCTATTTTTGTTTAATGTAGATGTGCCTCAATTTGAGAATTGCTAGGACACACTTATTGCACCATTGTGCGTTCTCTTGCTGTTTGGGACAAGGCTACCACAGCCAGAGCAGACACAATTACTGCTTCCAGAACAGTAGTATGAATATTAAGGAACTCCGTGTATCTGCAACCCATTGGCAGCTGGAAACTGCCCTGTGTTTCTTTTATTTATATTTTATACCACCTAATCTGTACATCTCTAGGCAATGTACAGAATTAAAAAACAAAAAGGTAAATAGAAACAATCTCATAAAACAAAAGAGATTTAGTTTAAAGTTAATTCAGTTAAAAGCCCAAGAAAACAGGTGTGATCTTCCTAAGAGAAGGAGCATTTTACACTGTGCTGCAGAGCAGCCAAGGATTGGCAATTTACTAAGCACTCAGCTGTTTATGCAAACTGATATGCTAGAAAAGTCACATGAGGCAATGATACTGACAAGTTTCAGCTACACCATTGTACTCAAGAACTGTGTAGGGCTATGAAGACAGCTGGAAAGCAGTTTACAAGATCAAAGCTAGATGATCACTAAGAGTCACAATGCTTTCAGATATGTCAGCTACAATGTGCCAAATTGCTTCCTATCAAATCTTCAATGCGCCTCATTCACAAGTCAGAGCTCAGGACCACAAGCTAGGGAGTTTTAATAGAAAGATCCCATTTTAAATAAAATGATCAATGAGCAAAAGTGTTTGCCTACCTTAAAATATTGCACAAGATCTCTACAAGTCACCTTCGAGCCACTGATTTCTTTTTCTACCAGATTTTCAGGGGCAAGCAGCAATGGAACCAGATTCCGTAGCTCTCTCTTAAAGTCTTCATCAATGTCTAGTGGAATTAGTCACAGAAATGGAGTTGCAAGTTTGTTTCAGTTAACATGGAGCTCCTTCTCTTCAGATTCAGTGGCAGCTTAACACTGAAACATTTGAACTTAACCAGATATAAAAGGTATATATAAAAGGCCCATCGCCTTAACCTTATAAAACTGACAGTAAGACTATCCACAAAAAGGATGCCCAATAACCAATGCAGCTTTGTCTTGGTACTCTTGATAAGCAATTAGATTTTTTTTTTGCTGAACCAATTTGCTTTAAAATAATGCAGACACTAGGACCCAGTTTCTGCCCAAATGTTCACATGACAATTCAGCCACCTAACGAAAAGCCAGTATGATGCAGCAGTTGAAATACTGACTAACACTGGAAAGACCTGGGTACAAATCCCTACTCAGCTATGAAGCTCACTGGGTGTATCCTGAGGAAGTCTCTCAGCCTAACTCATCTGACAAGGTTGTCATGAGGCAGAACCATGTTTGCCACCCTGAGCAACTTGATAATCTAGGACAATTTCCCAGAAAATCTTTTAAGGTTCTAGAAGCATTTTTGGTGAAAAAACACCATTTTCAAAGTCAGTGAAGATTCTACAAAAGCGTTCATTAACATAGCATGTCCATGCCTGAAGATGGTGGCTGAATGAAGAAAATTATAGAGTAGTTGCACTGAAATTAAGTTGACAAGTTAGGCAATGTCTAGCTTGTCCTCTTAATTTCAATGGGACCTACTTTGAGTAACTTTCTTCATTCAGCCAGTGTTTTCTAGGCCTGTGCAATTATCCAACGCTGAATAGCCAAAGCCTAATAATGCACACAGCTCTGCTGACACTGCACAGAGGTGGTGTTCCCAACATTTACCTCCCCACCCGGCCTGGCTCTCCAGTCTCCTTACCAGTTCCAAGGGCCTCTTAAGAGCATGGAGCTCTGCTGCATTTCATTAGCACCTTGGGAGGTGTACAGGAAATGGGAAGTATAGTCCTTGCCAAAATGCAGCAGGGCTAGCAAGCCAGGTCCAGTGCAGAAGTGCACATGAGCAATGTTTGCCTGCATGCAGCATCAGCTAGGCAGCACATATTGAACTTCTATGCAAAAATGGAGCTACTCTTTGTCAACTTTTAAAAGTAACAACATTCAGTCAGCCATGTGCCACATCAATACCAAACAAATACTAGCGCCCCATCATGCTCACTTTATTATAGCAATTGAACATTTGATTAAAATGCTCAGATAATTAGTACAAAGAATAATCTTGCCCTTCCCCATCAGGGTTGATTTGTATTTGGTTTCAGAATCTTATATATCTGCTATCTTTCAATAACTCTACTACACTCACATTTGAATGCAGTTCTGCACAGACTCAATGAGATATAGCCAGTAATGAAGAGAAAACCTACCATTTAGCCTCCCATCAAAGTTTGGGTTAGTCGCAACTTTGAGACCAGGGTGCGGCAACAGGAAACAGCCAAGATTACTGAAACACGAATGAATATGCTTCCTTACATTCTGGAGCTCTTCATGTTGATGTAATTTAACCTAGGAACAACATACGAAAAGCAAAGAGATTCTAGAAATCCTTGTGACACCCTGAAACTTTTAAAACATATTATAAAAACTACCCTAATCCAGAATGATTACTTGTATGTTCTACTTCGTTCATAAAGCATTCCATGAGAGATTTAGGAACATGGCCTCAGACATGACAGCAAACAAAAGGATTCACTAGAGTAGCTTACCTGCAACCTCTTTTCTAGAAATTGTTTTCCTCCTTCTAAGCCATATGGATGTTCATAAGGATAGCTCCAGTCTCTAATTAAGAACATTAGAGTCTATACAAGAAACACAGAATAATTAGCCATAACCCTAGTCACCAGCATGTGCACGCACACACACACACGAAACCAACAGTGAAGTGGCTATTACTATAAGTACTTTAAGGAAACTGATTCCAATCCCAGAACACAGGTAGTTTGAAAATAGAATAGAAGTCTAGTGTCAATCCCGTTTAGCCTTTCTAGAAGTGCAGAACCTGAGGTTCTACACTATTTTGTACCCAGATAGCAAAATGCGGACTCAACAGCTTTGGGCTACAATCCACAAGCCAGTCTTTTACTAAGCTACAACTGAACAAGCACTTAAGACCAATTCAGCCATAAATAGCTTGCATTTTTAAGCACATGCACATTACAGAAAGACTTCTGGAAGCCAGGACTTCTTGATGCATGTACATATGAAGTTAGAGAACATTTAGTTGCCCAACATGCTCCTTTTAATGTTTGCTTCTACTGATTGATTGATTGATTGCCGCCAAGTCAGTGTCGACTCTTAGCAACCACAGATAAATTTCTCCAGGACAATCTGTCTTCAACTTGGCCTTGAAGGTCTCTCAGTGGTGCATTCATTGCTGTTGTAATAGAGTCCATACACCTTGCTGCTGGTCATCCTCTTCTTCTCTTTCCTTCAATGTTTCCCAGCATTATGGACTTCTCAAGGGAGCTGGGTTTTCACATAATGTGTCAAAAGTATGCCACATTCTACTACAATGTGTTAAATTGCCCTTTAATATTAAATATGCATGCAAAGTTGTAGTCATATTACCTGAAATGGCTTTTGGTAGATTTCTTCCATAGCTAGTCTTCCATACTCTGTAAATAACTATTAAATAAGATCATCATGTAGAAAGTACAGACGGTTAACAATGCAGCATATTCTTAAACACTGAAAGGATTTCACCACTGAATTTAAGTCTGTTCATCAAATTACATGCTCAAATTGACCAAACTTGTAATATAGGGAATGCTTAAGTTATGCTAACAAGGCCAACGTCTTAGGCCAACACTTCTAGAATTTTGATTCACCAACAACAGTGCTGTATGTGAAACAAGACCAACTAGTCTTGGAGGAGAGGAGAGCTGGTCTTGTGGTAGCAAGCATGACTTGTCCCCATAGCTTAGCAGGGTCTGCCCTGGTTGCATATGAATGGGAGACTTGATCTGTGAGCACTGCAAGATATTCCCATCAGGGGATGAAGCCGCTCTGGGAAGAGCAGAAGGTTCCAAGTTCCCTCCCTGGCTTCTCCAAGATAGGGCTGAGATTCCTGCCTGCAACCTTGGAGAAGCCGCTGCCAGTCTGTGTAGACAGTACTGAACTAGATAGACCAATGGTCTGACTCAGTTTATGGCAGTTTCCTATGTTCCTAGTCCCTCAGTCCTGCAGACAATAAGTCAACCACTTGAAATTCATGCTCCCATATAAGCTTGCTGCTTTATATGCAGAGGAAAACCCCATTAGCCATTTTGTGTTGCAAGGCTGTATATGAAAAAGTTATTCCATCAACATTCTGGAAGTCTGGTGTTGAGAAGGAACCATTCCTCTTTAAACAACTGAAAAATGATTGCTTGTACAGAAGATATTCTTGCAATAGTGATATATTTGAACATTGATACCTGGTAATTGAGAATTCATGTTCCAGCAATGCTCAGCTCCCCACAACATTTGTTTGGTATCAGCTTGTAAACCATGTCATTAAGCCCCAGAGTCCAAACAGTTTGATCAGAACCAGTGCATGCATTTAAGTATTTTAATCATCCAATAATGGTCCCTTGTGTTCTTTACAAAGAAATTTCACCAAGCAAACATACTTCCTTCTTCAGTCCTAGTATTCCCTCTGCTCTGCCATTTTGTCCTTACTAATAAGAGCCCAAATCTAGCAGAGAAACATTTTTAAAAGCAAGCAAATGTGGGCAAGATCTCTATAAATTGTCTAGTTTAATTTCTCCCCTCCTCCAAGAATCTGAATTTTTGGGGAAGAATACACAGGCTTTAGGACAGAAAGAGTTACAAGGTTAATTCACTTTCTGAATTTAACACATCTCCAAAACTAGGTCTACAAGACAAAACCCACAACTGAGTTAAGGCTCAGTTTCATTTCATTCATTCATTCAATTTCTATACTGCCTTCTCAAAATGGCTCAGGGCTGTTTACATTAAAACACCACAATTAAAGTTAAAAACAGATTATGAAACCCCATAAAATTTTGAAGAAACTCCATATTTTGAGTTTCTTAGGGCAACTATGGAGCAACCACCTAATGTAGACAAGTGTCTTAGGGTTAATGCAAAATTAAAAAAAACAAATTTAAGTACGTTTCTGTATGCAGAACAGAAGTACTGTATACAAATGATATTCAATTGGATAATGAAAGTGAACTTTTATTTTAGACATCAGTTCTGTAGAAGTGGTGCCCAATAATGCTCTTGGGTTAGAAACTGTAATTGAAGAACAGAGCAACATAAATAAAGTGTACCTATGTAAAATGGTTTAAGTTGGATCTTTTATTGGTCAATTAATTTTGTATTTCAATTCATTTTATAAGCTGCTTTGGTGGCTTTTGGGGGGGCCAAGAGACCAGATATCTAAAAAAAAGACTGAATGGAGTATTTGTGTGTGTGTAGAAGTTTATTTAGCACATTTTGATGCTGCCCCAGTGTTCTCTAATTTCCCCCCTAATTAAGTTCTCTAATTTAAAAACTCAACTAGTTGTGTAGAAGGAGCTGGAGGCACGAGGCAAGACAGGAAGCCAGAATGAGTGAAGTTACTCATGACTGGCTACAGGATATCCCTACCATTAGCCTATAGTCCAAGAGGGCTATAAATCACTAAGAAGGAACATACAGGGGGTTTAAAGTTTATGTTGGTCACTTGACAGGAAGCAAAATTCTGTTATCACACTACCCATGAACATACTAAATTTAATAGTTAGGCAGTTAGAACTTAATTTTATATACACACAAATGTTTCTTATGATTTGTGCTGCTACAATAAAGGGATCAATTTTGTAGTGTTTAAGTTTCCCCTCCTTTTTAGTTGGAGGATTGAATCAAGAAAGTGTTTAGGTCAGTTTGATTGCAATTAAAATGTTGTTGAATGAGAGAAGCAAGAAGTGACAGTGCCAACATGAGAAGTCCTATTTAACGGCTCCTTTCTAGAGAGATTCAGCAGTCAAGACGATTAAGAGTTCCAAATGGCAATTCATACTTCCAGAAACTAGAGTTGAGAGGAAAAGACGAGTACTAGGGGTCCAAGAGACCCCATAGGAGTTACAAACGAGGTCATTACACAATTTAGATACAACCCTCATCATACTACTATGAACAATCCTTTCACATTGAGCTGAAAAATTCCATTGCAGTTTTAAAAACCTGACTTAATGGGGTCCATTTGATCCTAATGTCAGATTATTAACTTTTTTTGCAGGCACAGACATGCTAAACGCAAGCAGTGTTTGCTCTAAAAGGTTTTATCAGTGAGCAGTTCGGGGCGACAGTATCAAGACAGTGTGTGCATATATGTATTATTATTATGTGCCAGTATAGATACTACACATACCTCATAATTATGGAAGGAAAGGAGTGTATCCCACTGTACCATGTGAAGCAGATCTTTTTGCCACCAGGCAGGCATTCTGTGTGTATTTCACATATTTATCTGTTTGTTTGTTTGAAGCATCCCTTAATGACACAGGGAACATAGTCTCCGCATCTTCTCTCCCCACACCCCAAACATCTTTCCCCGCAAAGTCACCTCCTTTAAGAGCTCCAATCAGGAAAAGGAGCAAGACAGATGCGCTTCCTTGCACGATCCACCAATTTTTGCTAAAGCAACCTACTTAGGAAGAAGGGCCCTCAACAATAATTAGGAACAGGCACAACCTCTGTTCACCAACACATCAAAACTCTCTGCTGCAAGTCAGGCAACTTGTCTGTGCATTAATCTTTTTACCTGCTGCTACTATTCAGAGGTCACACTTCATCTATGTGGAACATTGTCCACGCTTATGACTTTGACAGTGGGCTAGTTCAATGGACTATGACAGACATTTAAAAAGGAGTGATTGGTCATGTCACTCTTCCCTGCAGTGCCCTGCTGGCAAACTAGTTTCTACTCCTCACTCTCATCTGAAACAGGGGTTGGGACGGGAGAGAAGCAGCTCTTTTAGTCATTATTAAGCCAAGTAAGTTGTGCCCAGGTACAGAGGGAAGGGCACTAGCTAGCCACAAGCCACATTGATGCCACCCAACATTTCAAATCTTGGGAAGAATACTCCTGCCGATTCCACATTTTGCATGGGCAGTCTAGCCCTGCCACTTAAATTACTTTTCAACTCTTTAGTTCTGCCAGAGAGGATTTTTAGGCAGCACGTAGCAGCCCTTGAACCCAGGAGGACTCTTAGGTGACACACTGAATGTGGGACTTGTTGGCAGGATGACGACAAGTAAGAAGAGCCCCCTCACTCACCGTTTCCCCGCCATGCCGCACCCCCACTCACTTTCCTCCCCCTCATCACCTCCACCACCTCCTCCTCCCACCCCACCTCTAGCTCCAAGTCCAACTGCAGATCTTGTCAGAAGACTTGGGGGGGACGGAACTTTGGACTCTCGTGAGACTTCCAATGAGATCTGCAGAGTCCAGACAGAGCTGAAGGTAGGAGGAGGAGGAGAAGGAGAGGGCGATGGCAGGATCTTCTTGGGCAGCTGAGCTGATAGGTGATGGCAGGGAAAAGGAGCAGGAGCAGCAGCATGGTGAGACTGCGCAGCCGTTACAAATAGCTGAGCGGCAGGCTGGAATTTTATGTGCCGGCCCACAGCTGTGCAGCTTAGAGGGAACACAGAATCCAAGACCAATTTTTCTGAAGTGAACCAGTTGGAAGACTGGCAGCTCAACCCAGTGTTAATGACCAAGATCCAAAGCACCAGGCAGCATTCTGTGCTCACCAGGGAACTTTGCATCTTTCTTCCATTAAGCAGCAGCCCTCTGCATCTCCCAAAGCTGTACCCCTTTTGGTGAGAGGGGCTGCCGATACAAGGAATCACCACCTACCCACCATGTTTGAATCTTGACTAGCATTGCCTGCTAGCTAGTCAGAGTTCTGTCAGATTTTTTAGTAGAGAATGGTTGTATCTTCTGGATATATTTACCTGCAAATGCTGAAGATCATCTTCTTGGATGTTCTGTGATAAGTTGTATACCTGCAACAAATGTTTAAAGTAATATTTCTGCAATAGATTTTCTACGTAGGGATTCTAAAGTGAACCTACATCCCAAGTGTACCTGGTTGGCTGCTGTATGAGACAGGATGATGAACTAGATGGGACCTGGCCTGATGCAGCAGGGCTGTTCTTAAAATACAGATTGCTACGTATCTTCACAGTTCATGATGGTAACAGGGTTCTGATGGTTGAATTCATAATTGGAACCACAGCGTTTTGATTCCTTATCAGGAACATGTATTAGCCTGGATTTTTTTTAATTGTTAAATTTATATCCCGCCTTTCATTAAGAAAATCCCAAGGTGGCTCAAGGTAGAATTTAAGCCAGTCTTCATTAACTGTTTACTCACTTCTGTTTGGCAATAAACTTGGCTGGGGATCCTAATCTATGGTTACTAGTCCCGACTTCTGTGGGCTCAGCGGTCCCCTCCAGTCAGCTCACCTGAAAAAGCAGGACACCTTCCTACTCCTCCCCGACCAGGTAAAACCAAATACTGTTGGAATGGAAGGATGGACCATAGTGGCTTTCATGACCAGCCCTGGACTCTGAACAGGGGCCAGAAGCAGTGTTCTAACAGGGATTCCCATCTGTTGTTGACTACAATTCCCATAATCCCCAAGCAAAAGTTGTTGCAGCTGGGGATTCTGGGAGTTGGGAGTCAACAACATCTGTGAATCCCTGTTAGAGGGGAACACTGGACAGAAGCAACAGAGGTGAGTCCTCAGCCAGCTGTAGCATCTGTTGCTTTGGCATCATCCCCAGTGGAACAAGCCATCACTACAGCAGCAAATGTGGAAGCAGACTTCTATCAGTAGCAATAATTGCTACAGCAACTGCCTCGGGAAACCTCTTGCTGGGTGTATCGTGACTGGAGGGCTAAACCCTTTTCATGCCCAGGAGGGGCAAGAGGTCTCTTCCAACACTTGGTTGGGCTCTGGAGGCACTCCAAGTGCCTCTGAAGCACAGAATGATGGCACAAGATCCAACCCCCACATGAAGTAGCAAAGTTGACAGCAAGCCCCAAAAAGCCCCAAGCACACCAAAGTCGATCAACCTTTGGCAAAACATCCCACATTTGTTTGTGCATCATGCATCCCATTGAAAAATGCAATGTTAACAGACATCCCAAAGTATATCCAAGTTCTGTCACAATTCATCATGTGATGCTATATGCAATTGGATTGGGGCAAGATTATTCATGAATGAATTTAAGGATCTCATTGTTTATTTTATTTTTATACTGCACGATATGTAAATCTCTAGGTGGTGTACTAATCAAAAACCACCAATTAAAATACATCACACAATAAAAATATAACACAAGTTATTTAAATTAATTCTAATTAAAGGCTTGCGAGAAAAGGAAAGTTGATTTAAGCCTAGCTACATGGAAAGCTTTAAAGCCCCTAACACACTTCAGATGGGGAATGAACAAACACGAGGAAACAGGGATGAAGGTTCAAAATTGTAGTTATTACAAGTGCAACAGGCAGTTAAATAGTTTGCCTACGATACAAACATTTTTGCCTATTCAATTTACAATTTAAACATGTGCTTTGTAGTCACAGTCAGTGTTTAAAAGGCTACCATCTCTTAAAGGTAGCTAACCTTACCTGGACTGAACTCGTCATGGTGCTCAGAGCAAATACAGTCGCACAGTCTTTGATAGTTGATTGGCTATCAAAGGCACCTTGGGTATCCATTAGTAATACAGCAACCTGAGGATTGTTAAAGAAACTAGCTTAGTAAATACCAGCAATGTTTTCACCTCCAGACTGAAAATATAATTCTAGCCAATTCTGATGTCAGCGTTTCTTTTGAATCAAGTTTTTCTGAAGGACATGTGCCCAGATCTTCCTTTTTAGGCAGCTCCTGAAGAACCTGAGAACTGACCAAGTAATCCAACCACCCTTCATTACATTGCAAGCTCTGTCCCAATCCAGTTAAACAAGCGTTGTCTACTGTTGCCTGCAATGCAGACAGCACAGCTCACAAAGTTGTACGTTTATGCAGTCAACATACACCACTGAATGTTTCTGAAGATAAGCTACATGTGCTACCGAGTAAGTAGCAGCACTACTGTTATAAGGCATGTGAATAAGAGATATGGGTGCAGATATTGGAGTTCAGCCAGCCAGTTATTTCAGACATCCAACCCATTTGATACCCTGGTATTACAGGATGAAGGAAACCTGTAAGCTTTTCCCATAAAATTCAACAAGCAAGCCTGGAAATTATATCATGATCTATTTTTCTAAGAAAGAATGCTCACACAGCTCTGGTAGCAACTATACTGTATGAATATAGACAGGTTATGTACCTCCATCTTAACCATTTTGCTAACACATGACACACTTTGAAAGCCATAACCCTCCCTCTCATTGCTTCATTTTAGAATTTCTTTGAATTTGACAGTTTTAGCTTAAACCTCTAGGTTTCAGGCTAGATTACATCCATGCTAACAAGTAATTTGTTAAATTTTTATACCACCTAATCCAGATGGCTCTAGGTGGTTCATATGAGCACCATAAAAAATAATCCATTAGCACAATTAAAAGTTAACACTATTTAAAATTATTTAAAATCATAAAAGGCCAGTCTAAACAAGTCTGTCTTTAGGTCACTTTTAAAGGCTGCTAATGATCTTAATCCTCGAGAATCTATAGGGAGCACATCTGGTGGCGGCCAGAGACAGACCTCTCTCAGTGACTTTAACCTGTGGTGGAGATCATGCTAAAGGCAACGCTCTCCTAGGTAACTCAGTCCTAAGTCATTTAGAGCTTTAAAGGCAGTTAGCAGCACTGCCTTTTGCCAAGAAACATGGGGCAATACACATTGAGAAAGACAGGTTTAGAACTTCAGTTTCTATGCCCATAGACCTTATTTACATTGCTGGATATTCTGGCAGAGCCCTGGAGACCTTACTGCTCCTTGACAACAATATTATACTACTTTCAAAGTGTTGTGTGAAGTTTAGAGGAACATTTCATTTTTGCTCTTCTCTATGAAAAGTTTGCATCCACTTAACTCAGTGATAAGTATACAATACTTTCATTATCTTTTTGCAAGGGGCTCACACTCAAATTCTCACAATCCCAAATTTAACCAATACTAGGACAAATGGTTGCAGATTTTCCAGCTACCAAATGACTTCTTACCAGGGGCAGATCTTATCTATGGGCAAAGTGGGCAGCGCTCACCTTAAGTTTTTCAGTCAGCCATGTTGTCTCTGCCTCCATTTTGTGTGCCTACTGCCTCCCTCTGTTGTTCCCTGCTGCTCTTGCCTGCAGCTTGCTGCTGCTTTAAGAGTTGTGAGGTGGGCGACGGTAGCACCAACCTCAAAGAACAAATGAAAAGCCCCAGATCTTTTAAAATATTAATAAGGCAGGAGCCAATAAGCATGCTCACTTTTGTTTTGCATAGTGGGCAGTCCTAGGACTGCCCTATAAACCAATCAGAGAGGGACTAGGCTGACTGGCTCCTCAGGCAGCCAGAGTGCCCAGAGGATGGGGAAGTATTTTTTAGCTACTCAGAAGAATCCATCACTATTTTGCTTAGAGAGCAGGCTGGCTGGCTATTGGAAGTTTTGATCTTTTGCTGGCTTCTTTGTTTGATTCGAGGAGAGGAATGCAACCTTTGCTTTCACTTCCGTCCTCTCTGATCTGATCTGTATGCAAAGCATTATGGCCCAATCCCAAAATGGCATGCCATAAAACACTGGAATGAGCCAAAAACTATAAGACTGGACTAATTAGATTAGAAACTGGCATAAGAAGCCAGAAAGCTTTTTTAGGGCATATGCATGGATTTCCCAAGTCCAAACTGCTTTTCAAATAATTGCAGAAGTGATTTTCCATGTGGCTATAGTGTATGTAAAGAAGGAATGCATTCTTTTGGAAGGAAAATAATTTTTAAAAGCCATTTGCTATATACAGAGCGAACCAGGTTTTTCTCTGGATTGTGGTTAGTGTCTTTAATATGTCCACTGGGGGTTATGGTTCATTGGGCAAGGATCAACACATTTGAACAGGGCTGACCTACTCCTACTACCACTTATATACCACTTTTCAACAAAGTTTCCAAAGCGGTTTACATAGAAAAATAAAGAATATATAAATGAGATGGTTCTCCATCCCCAAAGGGCTGACAATCTAAAAAGGAAACATGAGGTAAACACCAGCAACAGACACTGGAAGGATGCTGTACTGGGGTTGGATAGGGCCAATTGCTCTCCCCCTGCTAAGTATAAGAGAACCACCACTTTGAAAGGTACCTCTTTGCTCAGTTAGCAAGGAAGTGATCTCTATAAAAAACATTTGGGATGGACACTCAGGCTAAGTGGTGGGCACCCAAGATGGGCTGAATGTGGCACCCAGCTGTTCCAGCAGGCATGGAGTAAGGAGAGGGCATCCCAATTCACCTTTGCTTCCCATGGTATCCTCTAAGTCAGGGATCCTCAACGTTGGGCCCTCAGATGTTCTTGGACTTCAACTCCCATAATCCCCAGCCAAAGGCCACTGGGCCTGGGGATTATGGGAGTTGAAGTCCAAGAACATCTGGGGGCCCAACGTTGAGGATCCCTGCTCTAAGTTACAGGAGACGGTTTATAGTTGCAGCAAGCATTACTGAAATCTGTGATTTTTCTATTATTTATGTATGCATTTTTGAATTAGGCAGGGAGAGTTACCCCTGTAACTTCAGAATGCATTTGTTCTCCACTTTTGTAGATGTAGCTCTGCTTTACCTGTGGCTTATATAGGTTTACTTACTTTTACATGTATAACCTGTGTTTCATTTAAGAAGCCCAGAGTGGTGCACATGGTTACATTTATCCTCCCAACAGCCCCATGAGGAAGGTTATGCTAAGAGATAAACAACTGTCCTAGAGTCAACCAGCGAGTTTCATGGCTGAATGGGGATTTGAGCTTTGATTTCCCCTATCTAGTCCAGCATACTAAGGCTCAGAGTTCTTTGTTGTTAGTAGTACAGGCAAAGCTCATTATACACGGAACTGCTATTTGCAGTTTCACATATCCACAGGTGTCAAATAGACAATTGACCTCCCTAACTGTGGATGAGAAAGGGTTAAAACCCACATATCTGCAGTTCCTAGGAGGCCAGAAATGACCAGAGGAGGTCATTTCCAACCACCATTTTGTGGCTCATTTCATTATTATTATTTTTTTTAAAGGGGGGGAATCCATGACTCTTTGGGACCATTTGGGAGGCATATGGGGAGCATTGCTGGATGCCAGTAGATTCATGGAGCATGGTAGGGCTCTTTATTTGGCCTGTTTTTGCATTTGGGGGCTGATTTGGGGGTGTTTTTTAAAAAGTCTGGGAACCTAACCTCTGCGTTCCCATAGTCTCAATGCCTCATTATCCACAGATAATGACATCTACCTGTATTCATTTTTGAAATAATCAGGCAGAGAGAGCTGCCCTGGTGACTTCAGAATGTATTTACTCTCCACAGAAGTAGCCTTTTGTAGCTAGTCTAGTTTGTGGCTTGTACATTTCTTTTCTTGTGTGTACGCTCTTGTGTTTTGATCCTGCCATGTTAGATACAAATCTACACACTAGTGTAGCCGTTAAACACTATAAAGCAACTGATGTTTTCCATATTTCCCTATCTCTGCTAATGAGTGTGTGTGTTGGTTTTGATCCCACTCGTTAGCTACAAATCTATACTTTGCAAATTATTGCCAAGGCACCTGCCTAGTCCTGACTTCACCTCCATAGCTGCCCACAATTGGCTCCACCTCTCACTACCTGTGGCTCCACCCATCACCTGCCCTGTCTAGCACCTTCCCTGCACTAATAACCACCAGATGCCACTGCTTTTTACCAATACTTCTCTCCTGACATTATCTACCCTGCACTAGAGTATAAACCTAGAGTAGAATCATAGATCCTATATTTTGAGGTCATGGTAATGCAATACATATATAATGCATCAGATGCATAACTACTAGGTTGTTGAAATATTTCATTACTGGCATAACCACATTTTAGACTTCCTATAGAAGTGTCATCTACTTTCTTGCCATTTTGAAATATTTTAGCTCTACAAGGTATGCTAACACTATTCATAACACACCACAGTTGTAAGCGAAAGACTGAAGACTAGTCATTTAAGAAGAGTTATTAAATACTGAATTAATCACAATAATCCAACATACTCCAAAGATCAGACAGTAAGCTTGTATCCACCATTTAGAACTTTACCTTTGTCCCATCAGGCTTGGGAATTACAAACACTTCACTCCATATCTGAATGCCAGTAGTTTCTCTTTCGCATCCTCCTCTCCATGTAAAACCAGTGAGAGGCTCATAACTGTCCCCTATCCAAGCAGATGATTCCTGTAATAAAAGTTGCAGACTTATCCAGAAAGTTATGGGCATCAAGGAAATTATGCTATTAAAACTGAAAAAACCTAATTTCAACACCAAAATGAAAGTCTGAATTTTGTTAGCTTCCAATACTAGTAAGTTTGAAAGTGGCAGCCCTTAGGACACACATTTTATATTTCTGTCCAGCCTATCTACAAAAACTGCCCAGAGAGACTTAAGAACATCAACCCTTATTTTAGCCAAGATTATATAAGCTTTATAAAGCTAAGCAAGTCAAGTACAATTAAGTTCTCCAAACTAGTTTGCTGAACCCAGTAAAGCTTTCCTAAACAATTGAAACCCTGAAAAGTTGGGCATGTGATCTGTCACTGGAGATAGTTCTCAGTGCTGCTTGCACAGCTACAGAATGTCTCACTGCATGTACTTTGTGAACATATCTGGTGCAAAAAGGATACCTGCACCATAAGCACACCAACCATTACAATAGGAATGTTCTTCCCTGCTCCTCCTAAAATCCATGCAGACAGCATAGCAGGGAGGTGTGTACATGCCTCTCATTCCCTCATCCAGCCCTTTCCATTTTCTATACCATCATGGAAAAGAAAGATCTCAGGATCTTCCATGCACACATATAGCACTTGAAATGTAAACAGATCATACCCATGGCAATTGTCATCCTCAGATGGGGTACATGCTATGTTCAAGTTATGCAAAGCCCAGCCATTTAGGGCTTTATAGAGTGACAGCCCCCAAGAATTAATCCTAGAGCATGCAAGATAATATGGGCAGTTCAAATAAGTATTTAGAGTGGCACAAAAGGAATTACCATATTAAATAATAGCTAGTCCGATTTCAGCCTTGGCTACTTATACAAAGTCCATGCAGTTTTAAGCGTTTGGAATTTCCCGTATCAAAAGCATGCTTCAAGTTGCCAGGTCAAGCATTATTTGATTGGATTAAGGAGCACCTTAGCTTCCTTGTGCTGGTGTTCATATTATTGTCCCAGAAACGTCTTGTGGATTGATACTCTATGGCTTTGTTAACATTAGCCCTGTATGTCAAATTTCTACACTGCCCTCAGCACAAACCCAGGGCAGCTGAAAAACCACTTAGGATATCAGATGTTAACTATATAAAAGTAGACATGCATGTACAAAAAACCTGCTGATAAAAATCTTGTGTCAAGTTGTAGAAACCTTTGAAGTTGGACAGACAAGCCTCCTCTCACAAGGAGTTCCACAATGATTCTCTGTATATGAGGAGCCATACCAGGAAAGTGCAACCTGCTGCAAGCAGAGGTGCAGGTTTCTCACTGATCCTCCTAATATCTCTTCATTAGGCTCAAACAGCATCTCACTCAGTCACTGCAATGCTAGAGATTGACAAATCTAATGGGTATGGCACTTAGAATGTTGTGGGACAACAGCAATCTACTATGAAGTGGGGAACACACAAACATTCACTATTACCAAATCAGACCCTCATTACCATCCACCCTACCTGGCAGTGGTCTTTCAAAAATGCTGTCTGTATGTTCTCAATTCAAGATACTTTAATTGGATCTACGACACTGCAGACGCAAGTGATGTCCCGCTACCACTGAGTTATCCTTGCTCCAGCTGCTTCTCCTTGTACTCAGGATAAGAGAAAGCACCAGCAAGCTGAACAGGCCTTGTTTCAAAGTGTGCATTTGGCAGACTTCACTACTCTGACTTGCAAGGCCTTCCATGAAAGCCTTACCACTACTGTAGCACTGTCCCTTCAGCTGCTAATCACAGACTGTGAGCTGTCTAGTCTAGTGCTCTAAAAACATTAAAATGCTAGCTAATTTTAAAAAGTTGCATCCTTTACAAGCAACCGCATAGCTACCCATAACAAAAATGTTTCTCAGATCTTAATTGTGACCTATAATGAACATTACTATTCCCAGAATCTGCATTAGGATCTTTCTGTAATCGCAGTTTGGATAAGACAATTATTTCTCAGAACATGTTGAACACAGTATTACTCTACTTCAGAGATTAAGCTGATGCAGCAGAAGTTAACTAAAGCAACTTAGAACTTAAGATCAGCCCTGCTGGATCAGGTCCAAGGCTCATTTAGTCCAGCATCCTGTTTCACACAGTGGCCCACTAGGTGCCGCTGGGAAGCCCACAGGCAAGAGCTGAACTTACATAAGTTAACACAGTAATAAGGTCTCTTATAAGAAGTGGCAAACAGTTAGCTTTCATGTTATTTTAAAATTCTACCATTAGGAATGCATACATTAAGAAGCACCAAGATCAATGGGATTTAAGTAAATCTATTCAGAACTGGTAGTAAATAGCCTGATTACCACAATGTTAGTTCAAGAATATGTTAAGCAAATAGGATTTCATTAGTATGCACCCTTTATTGGCCAATAGTGTAGGCTATTTTAACCTTTAATTCCCAGACACTCAAAAGAACCTGCTCATTTTTTCCAGAATGACTTAAATCCTTGTGCATAATCTCAAGTTTCTGCCAGTTTTGAATCAATAAAGGACTACCATTGGGTGCCTTACTTTGGAAAGCCACTTATACTAAACCAATTATGCCTTTTAGTCCCAAAGTCTTGTCATGAAGTTCAAGATTAATCCCTACCTCAGCCTATGATGTCCCTGGAATGAGGAAATCCAGGGTTTAAAAACCCCCACACACATTTTAGTTATTTATAACACTTTTTAGTTTTGCTCAAGCCAGTGTGCTTTTTTCATAACAGTTCTTTAAGCTACTCACCTTGTTGTACATATACCTAAGCATGAAGTCCAAGAGGAAGGATTTGCCTTTACGGAATGCGCCAGCTACAGAAACCACCACTATGTTGAGATCTCTTATGTGTTCTTGAAGCAAGATTCTTTCCAAAGCAGATTCATCCAGTTCAAAGTTATGATCATCTTCATGAGCAAGAACGATTTGTATTGGGGATGGCTTCCCTGGAACCACCTCTTCATCCAAATCCAAAAAGGCATTCTCTTCTGCGTCCACATAGCTTTCACCTAGGAAATATTTTTTAAAGTAAGTATTGGATATATGTTCACGCTATCATGATGATGTGAGAAACACATAACTATAGACAATTAGTTGGTCACTCTAGAATAGTTGCAAATGAAAGCTATACTGTCCAACTAGTTCCTTCCCTACTCCTGCTGAAATACTCTGTGTAGCAACTGGGCTTGCAGACATTTCTGTATTACGCCAAAAAGCCAGTCAAGCTACTTGACACAACAGCCAGTGGCTTGGCCACCAATACCCAGGCCTATGAAATACATTGCTTTCAGATGCCAGAGGCAGGCAGGCAAGCAGGCAAGCAGGCAAGCAGGCAAGCAGGCAAGCAGGCAAGCAGGCAAGCAGGCAAGCAGGGAGTTGCCCAGTAAACCTGACTACAAACAAGGAGAACTCCATCACTATATTTATATCCCACTTCTCCTCCAGGGAGCTCAGTGTAGGTGGGGGAAGAGGAAGGAAGAGGGAAAGACAGCAGGAGAGAACAAACAAATTTTTGTGCCCATCTATGACAGAGTCCAAAGCCAGCCACAACAGCATATGCAACATCTTAAAGTGGACCCTATTAGACAAGAATAGTTGTTCAAGTGCTTATAACTTTCTATAATAGTGTTCTTTATTGCAAAGCCCAGGAGTCAGTGGTGTCTCCCATTAACCCCAAGTGGGGCTCCCTGACCATTTATTAGGTTTGTGCAAAGCTTCAGCCAAAGCCAAAAATCTACACAACTCCCTAGCACTGTACAGAAGTGACTGTACCCAATGCACAGCGTTGCACCTTCCCTAGTGCTGCTGGGACTCCTTTAAGGAAAATGGAGCCCGCGAGCTCCAGTGCCACCTTGAAAGGTGTACATAGGGAATTGTAGCCCTATGGAGAAAGCTCTGGGAAAGACTATACTTCCCCAATAGTCTCTGCACACCTCCTGTGATGGCACTGGGGCTTGAGGGGTCAGTTTCCCATGCATACACCCCAGCACTGGGAAACGTGCAACATCCACAGGAGATCAGCATAGCGGGAAATGGCTCTGGCACTGAATGTTTTTTGCCCAAGTGGCCCCTACATGAAAAATAGTGAAGATCACTGGTCGATAAAAATATGGAATGTTTATAATTTTAATTTACCTTTCCCATTACTGTTACCATCCACTTCATTCATATTCTATATCAGGCCTGCTCAACCTAGCCCCACCCCCAGCTGTTTTTGGACTACAGCTCCCATAATACCCAGCCACAGTGGCTAACAGCCAGGGATTATGGGAGTTGTAGCCAACATCTGCAGGATGGCCAAAGTTGAGCAGCCCTGTTCTATATATTTCCCCCTTTTCATTTTATAATTTGACTGGTAGATGTATTTCCATTAGTGTTCTTAAATTAGTTATATGCCAAGGAATCTATAGCACTCATTTTTAGGGCAAATTTAAACTGAATGACTAGAAAAATAAATAGGCATGCCCTGGGAGGGGGGGGATTTCTCCCACAGAAAGAACTAACTTGGGAACCCTAATCAGAGTTGAATCCCCCTAAAGACTGCATGAGTGACACCAATGCCAAACTCCTAAGAGACATCTTGCATCTAGATATCAGAAAATATGAGCAACAGAATGGAACCCTGTAGGAAGCCAAGGCAACCTCGGGACTCTCCCAGCACCATCTTCTGAAACCAACCATGAAGGAAGCCACTAATAGAACCTCTGAATCTTATTCCCACAAGGTTTTCTAGAAGATCATGTCATCCTCTGGACCATCTATTAAGAATGGGGATCAGAGGTCCCCATAAGGTCCTTGTTCTACCTTGAGGGAGGTTCCAGAAGGTAGTCCATTGGCTTACTGTGGGGTTCTGCAGGATTTGAACTCATCTCCCATGCTATTTAGCATCTACATGAAGCCACGGGGAGTGGTAGTCTGGAAGTTTCATCAGAAGTGCCACCAGTATGCCAATGACATGCAGCTCTAACTTTGTCATCTGATCCCAAAGAGGCAAGAGGTTCAGAGGTCATTGTGGACTGGATATGGACTAACAAGTCAAGGCTTAATCCTGACAATACAGAAGTGCTACTATTTGCCAGTGATCTTGGATATCAACTTGCTCTGGATAGGGTTGCACTCTCTGAAAGAACAGATTCACAGTTTGGGGTTCTCAACATGTAGTTCAGCAACATCTGGAGTACCATATGTTGGAAACCCCTGTCCTAGACCCAGTGTTGCTCCTGAATGTTTAGGTTCCAGCTGTAGCCAGAGTGCCTTGCCACAACTTCAGCTAGTACACCTGTTATACCCATTCCTGGAGAAGACCAATCTGGATACAGTTCCCCATGCCTTATGCATGTTGCATTTGGACTAATGAAACACTATATGAGGCTGCCTTTGAAGAGTATCGAGAACCTTCAGCTAGTACAAGATGTGGCTGCGAGGGTTCTGACTGAGACTGCAGTGCAGAAACATATTAATCTCATCTTAAAGAGCTATTTTGCCTGCCTGATTCTGGATCCAACTCAATGTACTGGTAATCACCAGTAACTTGTGATCAGGGTACCCTGAAAGATCAATTTTCTTCCCCTCAAGTGACAACCTACCACACAAGATCAGCAGAAGGGGCTCTGCACGCAGAAATCAAGGAAGGCATTGTGCATGTGGGACAGGGCCTTCTGTATTGCCCAAGATTGTGGAACACTTTCTGTACCCGTTTGAACCATTCCAACTTGGTCTGCCTTTCAAGTAGTGTTCTCCCTCGCCTTTGGTCTCTCAACTGCTATGCTGGTCCAAGGCCATGGTTATTTGCAATATGCTGTTTAACATATACTGTATTTTGTAGGTTAGCTGTCTTGAGATTTTATATAAGGTAGGATATAAATATATCCTAGAGCATCTTCCTTATAAGGCAAGGCTATAACACCTGGGGCTTTTTAGTTAAGAAAAAAAAGACAACTGCAGAGAGACATGACAGAGGTCTATAAAATCATGCATGGAGTGGAGAAAGTGGATAGAAAGAAATCTCTCTCATACACATAACACTAGAACCAGGGGTCATCCTATGAAATTGGTTGCCAAGAAATTTAGGTCCAACAGACTAAAGTACTCACGCAATGCATAATCAACTTGTGGAATTCTCTGACACAAGATGTGGTGTTGGCTACTAGTTTGGATTGCTTTAAGAGAGCTTTGGATAACTTCATGAAGGAGAGGTCTATCAATGGCTACTAGTCAGAGGGCTATAGACCACTTCCAGCCTCAAAGGCAGAATGCCTCTGAATACCAGTTGCAGGGGAGTAACAGCAGGAGAGAGGGCATGTCTTCAACTCCTGCCTATAAGCTTCCAGTGGCATCTGGTGGGCCACTGTGAGAAACAGGATGCTGGACTAGATGGGCCTTGGGCCTGATCCATCAGGGCTGTTTTTATGTTCTAATATAGAATCAGTGAGAGGGCCAACAGAAGTGTGATGTAATCCTTATCCAGTTCCCAGCATAAGTCATCCATTAGAAAAAGAAACATTGGTCCTACCGTGAAGGGTTCTCCCTGTAGGGTATCCCCTGTCTGAGAAAGGTCCATGTTAGTAAAGGGAAAAGCTCACCAAAGAAGAGTTGGAAAGGATGGTCCGGGCAGGAGCCTGCCCAGATGCGTCTATTCAAGAGCTAAGACAGGAAGGAACTGGGGAAATACACCTGGGCATGCTGGGAGAAGGGAGACGGATCATCACCTATCTGAAACACCTGAGACTTCCTATCTATCTGGAGCAAGGAGCAGAAGACAACCCATTGTGAGCCGTGACCTCCTACTTTGAGGGAGAAAATAAGTTTACTGATCCACAAAACAAGATGAAAGTCAAACTGAAAGATTTGCAGAGTCATTTTAAAACTGGTTTTAATATGTTAATGGTTTTAGTTATATTTGTTGTAAACACTGCAGGACACAAATTTTGAGTGGTATTCAAATATGCTAAATAAAAGCGTGATGATTATTTCCTTTTTGCTGTAAATGCTAGGACAAGTCCATGGTTTCCATGACGGTCATAAAATCCTGAGTTACACCCAAGGCAGAAGCCCCAGCTTGAATGTGGAAGTCACCCAGAACCAAAAGCCTCAGATTCCATGCCATGCACAAGCCCACCCTGGCCAGCTCACAGGAAGACTGTTGGGCAGCAGGGACAGTGGTATACCAATCTCAAGGTGAGCAGTATACCAGTCTTGTCCTGAACACCCAACTATGTACAGGTACGGGGAAATGACTTGATTAGCAAGCCAGAGGTTGCTGGTTCAAATCCCCACTGGTATGTTTTCCAGACTATGGGAAACATCTATATCAGGCAGCAGCGATATAGGAAGATGCTGAAAGGCATCATCTCATACTGTGTGGGAGATGGCAATGGTAAACTCCTCCTGTATTCTCCCAAAACCCTGGTAACTGCTGGAGGTAGATAGGGAAGTTGACTCAGTATGAACTACTGTGGCCCCACCTTCCCGGCCCTGCAGACATAGCTATTACAGTGCCCTGAAACCTGAGAGGACAACCCCACCAAGCTTGTTCAGCAAAGACTCTCTTCCCAGATTAATTCTGGGATAAGGTGTTCACTGACCTAGCATTCAACAGCAGCACTTTTGGAATGCAAGGCTTGCCAGGAGTTACCAAGGTCCTCTTGGCTGGGAGGAGATTAGGCATTACTTGTTCATATCAGTTATGTTGGTTTCCAACCAGCCACCTGCTGAAGGATCCCAAATACAAGTAGTCATGTACTTTGTAGGAACCATATTACTATGTTGAAGATAGAGAATGTTGTTCCCTAGGCATTGTTGCCTAAGAAACATCCTTCCACTTCCAGACTCTGGTTCTGAGACACTATAGCATATGTTGAATAGTTCAACACAGCTTTAGTTGGCAGCGTGGCTACACTAATTCCTAGTTGCTCTGACTGAGTGCCAACTAATTTCTAGTTGCACTGAATGCCATCTCACATTCAAGTTCTAAATGAAGCAGAGAGTGTAGTCAAGTTTGGGCAAAGTCTAACATTTTTAAGTCCTGAACCATAAGCAGAAAGCAGTACAGAAAAGCTTTTGTTCCAAAACAGCTGAAGGACAATGAAATAATTTTAGTTGTGGCAGCAATCCAGCCATTTGTGTACATGACAAGTGTTACTAAAACCTTCACCTCATGAGGAGGTTATTCAGATTACATGATACAAGCATATTTACTTGTAAGGCTGCTCTCAAAAGAAAAGCACTTATCTATTAGTGCAGCAGGCCAAACATTAACCATGTGTTTAAGCTCTACCTCAAAAAGTTGTATTATACAAGAGGCACTCTTTTCAAACAGCTGATCTTTTAAGATGGCAGGGTCAATCACAACATGCATTTGTTTACTGTACTTTCTGAAGTTAACTAGGGACCTCATCCTACCCAGAAGTTGACACTAAAGTGACAGCACCTAGTAACCTGCATAACAGCAGAGTGTGGCCTGAAACTGAACTGTTTGCTAGGTACTCTCTTCTCTGAAGTTTTATTCACATGGCAGATGTATACTGCTATATACTGGAAGACTGTTACCGGCAACCTTTCTGGTTTAGTGGTAATGGGCTTCCCAGACTCAGTGGCAATTGCCATTATTGGCTCTCTATTATA
This sequence comes from Hemicordylus capensis, assembly GCF_027244095.1. NCBI lineage: Eukaryota > Metazoa > Chordata > Lepidosauria > Squamata > Cordylidae > Hemicordylus > Hemicordylus capensis. The sequence goes on along the minus strand of NC_069657.1, from coordinate 435,582,932 downwards.
TCTGCATACAATAGCCAGATGTTAATGTTCACCCTGCTGCACAACTGACTCCCTAACTGAGCTGACAGAGTAGTTGCAGAGTTGGTGTTGGAGTCTCCCAGGCTTCTGGTGCTGGGAGACATCAATATCCACTTTGGGGCCAGCGTGTGGCTCAGGAGTTCATAGCAGCCATGACAACTATGGGCCTATCCCAATTAGTTTCTGAACCAACTCATGTTGCCAGCCACACACCTGATTTGGTCTTTTGTTCAGATTGGGGGGGGTGTTTTGTGGGTGGGGCATAGTTTCCCTATTGTCATAGATGGACCACTAACCGGTTAAGGTTGGTTTCACAGCCACAACCCACCCCTGCAGGGGTGATGCACCTATTAGAATGGTCCACCCAAAAAGGCTGCTAGACCCAGCTGCTTCGACAGCTGCGTCCATTCCTTGAAGAGGGCAATCTCAAAACAGTGGTGCGCTAGCTGGTAACCTCCAGGCTTGACTACTGCAGTGTGCTCTATGTGGGGCTGCCTTTGTACACAGTTTGGAAACTTCAGTTCAAAAGGCAGCAGCTGGACTGGTCTCTGGGGCAACTAGGAAATACTATATTATGCTTGTTTTGAAACAGCTGTATTGCCTGTGAATATGTTTCTGGGCAAAATACAAAGTACTTACTGGTCATTACCTTTAAAGCCCTGAATGGCTTAGGTCCAGGTTACCTTAGAGAGCGTCTTCTTCTGCATGATCCCCACTGCATGTTAAGATCATTTGAAGAGGCCCATCTCCAGTTACCACCAGTACGTCTGGCGGCAACTCAGAGGTAGGCCTTCTCTGTAGCCACTCCTGGGCTGTGCACTCCCTGCAGAAATCCATAATTTGAATTCTTTATTGGCTTTGAGGAGAGCTCTTAAAACCTGTTTGACCTGGCCTTCCGGGGTTTTTGAATTGTTGTAAATGGGTTTAATGTTGTAACCTGATTTTTCATTGATTTTAAGTTGTTCTGATTGTTATATGGTGTTTTATAATCTGTTTTTACTGTTAATTGATTTTTATGGCTTTGTTTTAAATGTAAACTGCTCTGAGCCATTTTGGAAAGGTGGTATAAAAATTGAATAAAATAAATAATGTAGTCATCTCTCAAACCATCCAGTTCTGGCTGTGTGTTGCAGAAAACTACGAACATACTGGCCACCCATCTTTGTAGTCTTTTAAACTGTCAATGTAAATAAAAGTTCACATTTATTTAAATTTGTTTATTTAACATATATCCCTGGGCAGTTTACAACACAAAAAAGGAAAAGTTACTACATTGCAACAATTTTAAAATTTTAATACAATTTTAAAACTATTAAAGAAGTATTTAGATAAAAGCCTGGGTGAACAGATGTGTCTTTAAAAGTTTTTTAGAAGTTGTCAAACAGGTGAGGCTCTTCCAAAGGGAGTCCACCAAAGCTTGGGGGCAGCAGCAAATTTTATTTAGTCAACAAAATCTTCAGGTAAGCAATCTTTTTAATAGGCATACCATATTTACCTCAGGGTTTCCCCAGTTTTCCCCTGTTAAGTTTGGGGGGGGGGGAAGTGCGTTGTCTTAGATTCAGATTCCTTTCTTTTGAGTAAATACAGCCATATTTAGCCCCTATCTTTTAAGGCACTGCCATATTCAGAGTCACTTTCTATTCAGGTAAATATGTTATAAACACATCTCACCTACCATGGGCCTTCGACTAAGAGATGTGAGTTTGAGATGGTATACAAATATACTAAATCATAAAACGAAATGTATACCAATACCTTGATCACAGAACAAAATAAAGATATGTACGTATAGATAAGTCACTGAAAGGCAATCCATAGTGTGTGTTCTCCCTATTCCTTACAAACCAGAGTCCTAAAGGTACCAAAGATGGATGGTTAGGACTCACACTAAGCAGTTTTACCTTCCTATATTACCTGTACTAGAAGTCTGATTTTATAAGTAACTGCCTACATCTTAGCTCTCATCTATGAACAGGTGACCTAGAAACATTCTAGATCAGCTGGAAATTCTAGCGATTAACTGTATACTTGAACATTTAACATTGAGATAGAGATAATTACAGAAAACAATATAGACAGTAAAGCAAACATTAAATCAGACACTGGATCACCAGGCACCAGGTCAGACCAAATGCTTTCTTTAATGAGTTATACCGGAAGCCAGGATAAATCAGTTCTCCCCATCTTTTTTCAAGCCACCTCTCATTAAGAGGAACTCCTAGTACCTGCCACAAAACCTATGGTGTCATTTCAGACTCACACATCACTGCCTTCCTATTGCAGAACAGCATATTCTGCCAAGCTCAGTTTTAAGGCCAGAAATAATTAGGCGTTTTGACTATTTTGGCTATAAGTCAGTCTAGTGATCTAAATGCTCCTATTAATGTTAGCTGGGGTAACACTGATGTAAAGCCAATGTACCTCTATTTCAGACAGCCCCCCCCCATCTCTCACCATTCAACCTTAAAATTATTCTATCCAGGAAAGAGTGTGAACAGATTTATGAACAGAAGAGCAGCAAGCACATTGTGGAATCAAGCCTAGCTACAACTAGTTGGAAAATGGTATTTTGGTAGTCCAAACACAATGACTTGAGGATTCCAGGAGTAATCAATCCAATTCCAAGTGATCTTGTTCAAGTCAAGTACAAGGAGGAAGATACCAGGGTAATCAACTCATGTTACAAAATCTCTTTAAGAGGGACACTTGACTGTGAGTTAGAGTGCAACATCAGAAGTGCCTAGCATTATTTCATGTTGGAGGAAAGTAGAGATGAAGGCCAGAAAAAATTGAAAACTGGGGTGAAAAGAGGTTTTCTGAGGAGAAATTTGTTCTCTTCCAAACCATGTCCTTAGAGCAGGGTTTCTCAACGAGTGGGTCCCCAGATGTTATTGGACTTCAACTCCCATAATCCCCAGCCCCAGTGGCCTTTGCCTGGGAATTATGGGAGTTGAAGTCCAATTACATCTGGGGACCCACACGTTGAGAAACCCTGCCTTAGAGAAAGGTTTAAGCAGGCCTGCTCAACTTTGGACCTCCTACAGATGTTGGCATACAACTCCCATAATCCCTGGCTATTGGTTACTATGGCTGGGAATTATGTGAGTTGTAGTCCAAAGAACAGCTGGAGGGCCTAAGTTGAACAGGCGTGGGTTAAAGGAATTATGAAAGAAGGTGAGATACAATTTAAGGCTCATCAGGAAGAATCACAGGTTATTTGCCTAGCCTAACAAATGTTGAAATACAAAGAAGGAAGAAAGAATCAGGTCTGCCAAGTCTGAACTTGAGACCTTGATAGGCTTCTATTCCAAAATGTTTTTTTAACAGAGCTACACTAGTATACAGAGCAGAACCAAATTCAGTACCAGTCAAGAACAGTCTAGTCAATCCCAGAATTCTTACAAAAAGCCTCAAGTCTTGTTATCCCCCCAAAAATAGACAATACTCTGACAACTTCTATATCCCATTTATTCCTTCAAAGCTTCTCAGAAGGGAGTCTGGTTAATAATGTGTATGGAGTATGCTTGGGAAAATAGATCAAAAAAACAGATCAAGACCATTCCTAAAGCATTCCTAAAGACAAAGGATTGCCCTACTCACAATAAAGGGAAAAAGACACTGCTTCCTGTGCGTGGCAGTTAGGGGCGGCTCGAGGAGCTAGCTAATTGGTCTGTGAGGTCACTGCGCAGGCGCAGAACCCAATGTTATGAATATAACGGATCACTATCTAGATCTTACTTATACCTCACCAAGAAGACCCACCTTCATACAAAAGGCTAAAGCATCTGGGCTCTTTAATTTGGAAAAGTGGCAACTAAGGGGAAATATGATCTCCCAGGGATCAGTACTGGGACCAGTGCTCTTTAACCTGTTCATAAACGATCTGGAAGTTTGGGTAAGCAGCAAAGTGGCCAGATTTGCAGATGACATTAAACTATTTAGGGTATAGAAATCCACAACAGATTGTGAGGAGCTCCAAAAAAATACCTCCAAACTGGAAGAGTGGGTGACAAAATGGCAAATGCGGTTCAATGTAAGCAAGTGTAAAGTGATGTACATTGGGGCAAAAATGCCCAATTTCACAAATATGCTGATGGGATCTGAGCTGTTGGTGACTGACCAGGAGAGAGATCTTGGGGTTGTGGTGGACAGCTCACTGAGAGTGTTGACTCAGTGCACAGCAGATGTGAAAGAGGCTAATTCCATGCTAGGAATTGATTGAAAATAAGAATGCTAATATTATAATGCCGATACAAATCTATGGTGTGGCCACATCTGGAGTACTACGTATAGCTTTGGTCACTGTATCTTAAGGAGGATATTGTAGAACTGAAAAAGGTGCAGAAGAGGGCAACCAAAGTGATCTGGGACCTTGAACACCTTCCTTATGAGGTTAGGCTACAGCATTTGGGGCTCTTTACCTTGGAAAAGAGACAACTAAGGGGAGACATGATCAAAGTGCATGCATGGAGTGGAGAGGGTGGACAGAGAAATGTTTCTCCCTCTCTCACAACACTAGAACTAGGGGTCACCCTGTGAAACTGAAGGTTGGGATATTTAGGACTGACAAGAGGAAGTACTTTCACACAGTACATGATTTATCTATGGAATTCTTTGCGATGGGATGTGGTGATGGCCACCAGCTTGGATGGCTATAAAAAGGGACTTAGACCTGTCTTCCATGGATTTGTCTATCAATGGCTACTAGTCTGGTGGCCATGGGCCACCTCCAGCCTCAGAGGCAAGATGCCTCGAAATATCAGTTGCAGCAGAGAAACAGCAGGAGAGGGGACATGTCCTCACTTCTTGCCTGTGGGTTCCCCAGAGGCATCTGGTGGGCCACTGTGTAAAACAAGATGCTAGACTAGATAGGACTTGGACCTGATCCAGCAGGGCTCTTATGTTCTTAGTCAACTGTTCCCTTTAGCTTGAGAGCTCTAGTTGACCAACAGAGTTCAACTAGGATACCAGCATACCAAATCAGAACCAGCCACTCAACACTGAATATTTAAATTCTATCTAAAATTGCTCAGCTTCAAGTGAGTATTCAACATACATATGGAGCATCATTCCATACCTGCCAACATGTCCCTATTTTCCCATTCAACTGAATGGCAAAATAGGGACATGTTGGCAGGTATGCAACTCTTTAACTTTGAAGCTTACCAATAATGCCCCAACTTGAAACTCAGTGCAATTTTAGCAAGGTTGGGTGCACATCAAGCATGATCTGAAATCCTGGAGTCCCATGTTGCGATATTGAAAAGATTTTTAGACTAGAGCAGTCTTGACATGTCTTAGCTCTCTACTAAAGGGTATGTTTGAGCAGAGTTGGAAGCCAAGCCAGTTTCAGTGGCAGCACAGTTCCCTCAATACCCAAAGTACTGGATACTGGCTGATCAACTAGTTCCAGATAGCTCATTAATGAAGATATGGATTTAAGTTCTCTTGCAGGAATTAGTTGCTGCTTCTCCAAAGACATTCTTTTTATTCCAGATTTGAAGATAAATAAGATGGCTTTAGGGAGACTTTCTGCCTGGAGTAAGGGACTGAAGTAAATTGATTACTCATGTCCTCTTTTCCCTATCACCCCCAAGGCTTCTCCTTTGCAGTTCTAATGCAGGCTTGCAAAGTCAAACTGTTTACTTTGATCACTTTTCCACAGCAAAAAACATTGGTTCAGATTATAGAAGCTGGTTGCCCTAGAACACTTGGGCAACACAAGTGAAGATTACTGTCCAATTTACTTATACATTCAACAATGTAAGGTAGGGATAAAAGCATTTTGCAGGAGAGTCTTAACAGCACTGTTGTCCCATAAGAGGACTAGAAAGCAAGCCAGACAATATCTTTATTTGGACTATTATACATTTTATATCCCACTCTTCCTCCAAGGAGTCCAGAGCGGTGTACTACATACTTAGGTTTCTCCTCACAACAACCCTGTGAAGTAGGTTAGGCTGAGAGAGAAGTGACTTGCCCAGAGTCACCCAGCAAGTATCAGAATGAACTCAGGTCTCCCCGGTCCTAGTCTAGCACTCTAGCCACTACACCATGCTGGCTAACTAGTCCCAAAAGAAAGGTTTTGAGAAATAAAGGAATCAGTTAATCCATACCATGTCAAACAAATACATGCTTTTCATTTTAAGCTTTAAGTCAATTCTGTTTTGAGGACATGCCAGCAGCTTGACTTTTGCACAGCAAGCCAAGTTTGATTTGGTCATGACAATTTAGTTCTCACTATGCTGGAATCAGCTGGACAATAAGCTTGTCCGACAGAAGATAATTGCATCAGATCTCAAAAGACAGGAAGAGCTTGATCTGCAGCTCACTTTCCTTTCATAGAGACCAAGTATTTCATTTACTCAAATCCATTATATAGAAATATGTATAGCTTGATCTCTGTGGGATTTACCAAATACATATTAACTGAAAGGTGGACAGATCTGTAGTAGGCAGCAGTGCCCTATGTAGGGAACTGAACCAGGTAGATTTGTAACTTTTATTTATAGTTTAGGAGAAAGGGAAGGTAGCAGTTTTAATCAGAAACCTATACATATACACTCATTGCAAAGAAACCAGTTTAGTAAATCAAGGGCCTGTTTTTATGAGCAGTATTTCTCACAAGTAGCTCCCATTTCTCAAGTAGCTTAATGATCACAGCCTAGTAATTCCACAATCACATGCTGACTGCACTAGAAATGTGGGTTTTCTGGGAAACAAGAGTTGGAAAATTTCCTGGATTTCCACTACAAGTGTTCTTATTTTAGAAAAAAATGCAAGATTTCCAAATGCTCTAAGTATCTATTAAATTTTTAGACTGGCCCAGAACTTCCATCTCTGTGTTGTTTACAACATAACACAAATTAGGACAAAAATGAGAACAATTTAGATGTCATTCTGACAGACCCACATTGGCCCCAACGCACGTGGTATGTGGACCTCGTCAACCTTTCCATTCAGCCTCCCTGGCATTGTCCTCATCACTCAGACCTCCTGTCACAGGAACCCATCTTATACCCATGGTGAGATGGTTTTGACTTTCCTCTTGGTCTGGTTTTGACTTTGCACTAGGAGGTTGAACGTTCAAGGTTGACAGACGGGATATTCCCGAAAGGTTCAGGACACCATTTTACCCTCTCACCGACCTTCTACCCAACAGTTCTATCAGGCCACCTAGGCGGCCTTTTCCCGGTGGGCTCACAGGCAGTATTGGCAGGAGTTTCTGAAGTCTTGGCCTTCCTTCAAAACGGCTTGGAATTGCGCCTCAAACCCTGCACTCTGAGAACACAAGCTTCCGCTCTAGCTTCTGTCCTGGAAATCTCATCTCAAGACTCCCATTCACTCCACCCTCACATTTCCCATTTCCTCTGTGGCGCATGCAATCTGGCTCCGCCTCCAGTCCACCATTTCCCCTCATGGAATCTGAACAAGGTTCTCAATGTTCTTATGTCACCCCCCACCCCTTTGAACCCTTGGCTTCCATCTCCCTCAGGCTACTTTCTTATAAGGTTCTTTTCTTGGTAGCCATCACTTCAGCCCGCAGGGTTTCAGAAGTAGGCCTGTTGGTCCGTAAAGAGCTGTGTATGTACCAGCCCAATTCTGTGGTCCAACGGTTAGATCCTACATTCATGCCTAAGGTCAACTCAGTGTTTCACCACTCCCAAGAGGTTATTCTCCCTTCCTCCTGCCCCAACCTGACGCACCATAAAGAGAAACTCTGGGATAAACTAGATGTTCGCCGTGCACTGAAGGTCTACATCAACTGTACCAAGGAGTCCAAGTGATCAGAGGCTCTCTTTGTTTTCTTTCAACCTCGCAATCTGGGACACAAACATCCAAGTCCACCTTGGCTGCCTGGATTAAAGCGTGTATTAAAGTAGCCTACAAGTCACAGGGACTGGCTCCCCCCCTTGGAGATTACAGCACATTCCACTCTTAGCACAGCGGCATCAGTGGCTTTTTCCACTCAAGCCCCCTTGTCAGATATTTGCAGAGCGGGCTATGTGGTCTTCAGCCACACCCTTTATCCAACATTACAAAACCTTTCACTGCCTCCCCAGCAGACTTTGGCCGCAAAGTACTCCAGCAAGTGGTCTGAGACATCCCCCCACCCCAATTAATGTATACCACTTGGGCATGTCCCATTACTGATGAGCTCCAGCACAGCAGAAAAAGGAACACTGGTATTACCTGTGAAGTGTTCTTTTTCCCTGTCGCTGGAGCTCATCAGGCCCTCCCGGATGTCTGGTCTGGGAGTTCTGCTTATGACGCTTATTGTACATAGTTACAGGAGAAGGGAAGTTCTTCCGCTCTGGGGTGGAGGCAATGCCCAGGGTTTCAGCATTAGACCCCCTTCCATCATTATTGCTCTTTGATGTTCCATTTTTTCTGCTTTCATGACTTCTGCTTTTATCTTCTGAATAATTATCCACTGACATTCCATCATCCTTAGTTCACCACTCTTCTTGGCAGTCCTGGAACTGGGGATGACTCCCTCTGGCAGGAGGAACCAACACTTAATTGTTTCTGGCCTGTCTCAAGCACACTCAGTATCTAAAGCCATTACTAATGAGCTCTAGCTACAGGGAAAAAGAACCCTTCACAGGTAAGACCAGTGTTCCTTTTTTCAAATGCAATAAAATTGTGATTCTTTTCTCTGATTTTTCATTATCTTTAGTTTATCTGAAATGTTGTCTAAAATTGTCAATGACCATACCTTGTTTTACCATCTCTCCACATTTAAATTATCCAATAATTTCCTTTGCTGTGCCCTAACTTCTTTAGCAGCCAGAATTTTAAAAAATAACTAATTCTTTGTCTTTAAGTTTAGTATTATTTCCTGTTAAAATATGTAATAAAGCCAAATCTGGAGAATAATCTACTCTGATTCCTTATATTGCTAATTTCAACAAAATATATCTTCCAAAAAGGTTTAATTTTCTCACAAGTCCACCACATACGATAATATGTACCTTTCTGTTTACAACCCCTCCAACACTGTATAGAATTTTGTTGAGAAAACCGGGCTAATACCAAAGGTGTTAAATACCAGCGATTTGGTATTTTCCAGTGAAGTTCTTGAATAGAGGCCGAGAGAAAAACCCATCCTCCATGATGATTGCCAGTGCATCTCCTCTATATTTTTACCTAAATCCATTTCCCATGCATTCCTCAAACCTATTGGGGGATCTCCGACCTCTATTTGTATTAAAATTTTATATATATTGGAGCTTATCCCTTTAGGCTGATTCAAATAACTGAGTATTAGTTTCTCAAAATTTGTAAGTGAGCACGTAGCTGAACTATCAACGCTACTATCCATCAATATGGCTCTAATTTGAAACCAACCCAACCAAGATATTTGAGATCCCGTTTGTTGTTCAATCTCCACCTTCTTGTATAACCTCTTATTTCTATAGAAGTCTTATTCTATAAAAGTTATTTTCCTTCAACATCTTCAAATAAGCCATATTTACTCCAGTATCCAGATATGTTAATAAAGGTGTTAGTGGAGAAATATCTCCTATCAATATCGTAAATTTCTCTTTCCATATCTGAAGCATATTTCTAGTGAATACATTTTTAATTTTCTTAAACTCTTTAAATTTACTTGGGTGGAAAATTATTTGTCTTAAGATTCTGCAAAGCAGTGTCTCCCACCCCCAAACTACTTAGGGTCTCCAGAAGGACACTATGGTTGATAGTATCAAAAACTACTGAAAGTTCCAGAAGGACCAACAGAGCCACTGCCTCTGTCAATTCCCAGTTGGAGATCCTCCATAAGCTGAACAAGGCAGTCTCCACCCCATAGCCCACCCAAGACCCAGTTTGAAGTTTATCTAGATAATCAGTTTCCTCTAAGACCACCTGGAGCTGGGAGGCCACCACACTCTCAATTACCTTCCCCAGCCATGGAAGCTTGGAGACAGAACTACAGTTGCTTAACTCTGAGGGATCCAATACAGGCTTCTTCAGAAAAGGTCTAATGATTGCTTCCTTAAGACAGGGAAGCATCTGGCCCTCCTTCAGAAACATTTGCAATATCTACCAGGCCTTCTACAACAACCCCACTGCTAGATTGTATAAGCCACGTTGGACAAGGGTCAAGAAAACAGGTGATAGGCCGCACTCTTACAAGCAGCTCCTTAGGAGTCACAAACTGAAACTGATCCAGCCTAAGCACATAAGAGGAGTTGCTGAACACTTCAAGGTCAGGCACTGCAGTAACTGTGGGGTCTGAGCTGGCCCAGATACAAGATATTTTATCCACAAAACACTCATTAAATGTCACAGTGGGAAATTGATGGTTCCAGATTCTGATTCAAGGGAGAGGCATGTATTAGCCCCCTCACAGCCCTGAACTCTGCTGGATGTGAGCTTGCGGATGCAATAGGGGCAGAAAAGAATTGCTTCTTTGCCACATGCATTACCTGAGCATAGGTCTTCAAATGTGCTCTATGGTGTAATCTATTGGATTCTAGTAGACTCTTCACACACTCCAATCTACCTTGTTTCAGCTCCTGTAGTTCCATATACCAAGGGGCCAGTTTTGAAGTGGGTCAGAGAGCTTAGGAACGATGGTGTCTACTGGCCTGGTGAGTCTGCTGTTCCAATTCTCCACCAGGGCATCAACAGGATCACCAGAAGAGCCAACACCAAATCCTTCCAAGGCTTCTGGGAATCCTATTGGATCCAATAACCTTCTCAGGCAGACAATCCTAATATGCCCCTCACCCTGCAGAGGTGGAAAATGACTGTGAATCCAACCTTAACCAGATGGTAGTCCATCCATGACAGTGGGGAAGTCACGAGTCCCAACCCACAGACCACTACCCTGATCAGAGTGAAGATCAAATCAAGCATGTGACCAACATGTGTCGATCCCAAGACTGCTTGGGATAGGTCCATAGTTGTCATAGCTGCTATGAACTCCTGAGTTGCCTCAGATAAATTGGTTCTTTAGTGCAGCGATTCTCAGTGTGGGGTCCCCAGATATTATTGGACTTCCATAATCCCCAGTCCCAGGGGCCTTTGGTTGGGGATTACGGGAGTTGAAGTCCAATAACATCTGGGGTACCCAACGTTGAGAATCCCTGCTTTAGTGAACACTGAAATCCAACCACCACAAGCCTGGGAAACTCCAATGCCAAGTCCATCAGCTCACTGATGGATTCTGTTGGGTAGCAGGGTAATCATACCAACGGAAGTCCAGTCTATCCCTGGTCCCCAAACTTCAGTACATTCATTTGATATGGTCAGGTACTCTGACAGGGATCATGGTAAGGGAGATTTTATTCTTGTAGACCACAGCCACTCTGCCTGCCCACCCACAACCCCTCACCTGCACAATCTATTTATATGGCACCCTACTCCCATAGAACTCAGGGCGGCTTACAAACATAAACACAATTCCATAAAAATATATCTTACGTTACCTCATAACCACAACCCCATACAATACTCATTCCACATGACATAATAACCATGCATTACAGGATCACTCTACAACCAGCTATCTCAGCGACTGAACACCCGGCAGAGCATTTCAGTATTACATGCCTTACGAAAGGCCAACAGATCATGGAGAGCTCTGATATTATCCGGGAGACCATTCCATAGAGTCGGAGCCACCAATGAGAAGGCCCTGGCTCTCACTGATTGCAGTTTAATATCCCTAGGGCCTGGGATCACTTGTGGCTGATCTCAGGACCCAGCGAGGGACATATTGAACAAGGCGGTCTTGGAGGTATGGAGGGCCCATACCATGTAGGGCTTTAAATGTTAAAGTTAATATTTAACTTAGCATGTTATTTGACCTATTTATATAGTTAAAGAACACCTAAACTGTATTAATTTCCCTAGGGTGGCAGGGAGAGGGCGAGCAGGTAAAGAGCTCTTTACCTTTTTTTAAAAAAAGAAACTCACCCCTCACCCTACCCTGGCTGCCCGTCAAGACGGCTCAAATGCCAGCTCAACTTCAGAAAGGGAACACCAAACCTGTTTGTGCACATCCTTAGTTGAAAAATGCTTTAAAGCAGCTGGAATAAGACATCTGATTTGTTCTTTCAAGACAGCACCCTCCCACTGACTCCAGAAGCTAGACATGTCTTCTCCATTTCTATTTTTTAGAGCCTAAATCTTTATTTCAACATTTCCAGGTGTTTCTCCCATACACAGCAGTGGAACAAAAGGCCACTATGAAGTCTGCAGTTCATCCAATATCCACTTCATGCTGTAAGTTCAATGCATCAAATAGGATGTTAGTCAGCTTCATGTTACATTTTAAATAATTTGAAATATTCAGCTAGTCTTTAAGTTCAAGGCAATTTAACAGAATCATAAAATTGTAACCATCTCATCTATTCAAGGCTGGGAAGTGTGAAGTTTTGAAATCAAATGAGACTGACATAAGAGGATGACCTAAAAGCCTACTCCTCCCAGACAACTTCAATATGCCATTGATGTACATTCTCACAGAACAAGCTGTTAGCATTGGCAAGCTCCATAATGAAGTTGGCACCATCAAGCAGTAGGGGTTTCACAACTTAAGTATGTGCTCAGGCATAACCAAGTATGCTAATATTTAGCTTTAATATACCTTATATATATTGTGCTACATTAAAGTGTGGAATCAGTGTTTCTTACAGCTTGAATAGTGCCACAAAGTCCAAGAAGATAAAATATCAATGACTAATATTAAAATACTTCTTAAAAATAAGCTGGCTGAAGACAAAATCCAAGTTGTATACAAGAGTCTCTTAACTGAGGACAAGACCTTTGAACACAGGTTAAAGGTTGCTTACTTCATCCTATATTTCATAAAGGAAATCTACTGCACCCACCTAGGTGATCTGTGTTATTCCCCACTAGGCATATTGATTCAGTACCACCAAGCTCAACAGAACTTACAAGTATTTGTATTTAAGAAAGTAGTCTTTATCCTGGCTTATACAGAGAGGGCAGGACATTTTATAAGCCCCTAGACTTATCTAAGCAAATGTAAGAGTAACTTTTGTATAAAAGGAACATGGGCTAAGTGACAATGCTAAGGCTTATGCTCTAAAAGGTTTTATCTGAAAGCCTTGTTTTTTTAATTTAACAAATATTTTATTTATTTAATAAATATTTTATTTAAATATTTTGTTTATTTTCAGTCAAGCAGCATACACATCATTCTGAAGTTCATCCCACAGAAATTTCATTTAAATTCACCCACCCTGACCAGAGGCCCAACTAAGTGTTTTGGTGTTACATTAGACTGGCCAACCCTGGCTTAGATATTTACAGCCAAGATCAAAAGTTCATATGTTAAGAAGAAAGTCATTGCTAATGTTTCCCTTCAATGAGTCTGCTTTACCAGAGTTAAAAACAAGGAGCAACTGACAGTAACTGACTAGCCTTCCCCAGTTAGTAAGTGCATGACATTCATGCACAGTGAATGGTTCTAGCACAAGCCTGCTCAACTTTGGCCCCCCAGCTGTTTTTGGACTACAACTCCCACAATCCCAATCCACAGTGGCCAATAGCCAGGGACTATGGGGGTTTTAGGCCAACATCTGCAGGGGGGCCGAAGTTGAGCAGCCCTGTTCTAGCATGAAAACCCCTGTTCAGGTAGAGCTTTGAGCAGAGAATGGCAAATTGGAGTGCCTTTGGGGGACAAGTGTGAAGGTAGCTTTGTATGCACATAGGAAGAGCTATTTTCTCATGGATATGCATGCACATTCATATGAAAATAGTGCATCACCACAAAGCTTTAATCACATGGACTAGTTGCTGCAATCCCTCTACTTGTTTGAGTGGAAAGCTCACTGAAAGCATATGTGCAGTGGTAGGCAGATGAGTCTATACACATGCCATTTCTAGTTTGACCTTGTTAACTGCTCTAACACACTTCTGAAGACAATGACTTAGCCCAATATCATATGAAGAGAATCTGAAATGGTTTCCCAAACCAACCTCACATCAGCTTACAATAAACTGTTAACACTGAATTAGACTAACAAACCACATACTCAACAGCAGTTAGCATCATAAGACCAGTACAACCCCACCAAGCCAAGAACCCAAAAGGTTAGAGTTAAGAAGAGTTAAGTTTCCAGGAGACTGGGAGACACAGCTAGACAAAATTTCCTGGGTAGGGTATTCCATAACTGGGGCACTAGCTCAAGATCTTACCATTGCTAACAGTACTTCAAGAAAGCATCTTATGTCACATGGGGGTACATAAGGAAGAAGATTTTAAGAGGCAAGTATCAACATTTTCAATAAAGTCTAGAAACATCAGTAATCCATGCAACTCCTTCAAGTCAAGTATTCTATGACCTCTATAAACTGCCCCAATCACTTCCACTGGGGTAGTTATGTTCATCTGTTCTAGCAGAAATAAAATCTTGTGGGACCTTTTAATCTTTAAGTTGACACAAGATTATTTTTGCACCACTCTCTTACCACTGAGTTTTGGGCCAGTTAACTTCTGGACACACTTCCATGGCAGGCACACAGAGTGCATTGCAACAATTTGTTTATGAAGGTTACCAAAGCATGAACCAGTACCTAGATCAGTCTTGCAAAGAAAAAGGTCACAAGCACATCAAGCTAGCCTAGAAAGCAATACCCCTAGCCAGTTGACACCAGAGCATCAAGCAATAAAGCTGGGTACAGGAACAGCATCATGTTTTATTTTATTAGGAACACAATTTTATTCTGCTGCATGCCTGCATTGCCAAGTCCTGCACTGGCAGTTGTGTTTCTAGACATAGGTGGACCTTGTTATCCTTGGGGGTTCCATTCCTGCTGATTTCTGTGAACAACAAAACAAGTTACTGGAGGCTAAAAGTGGCAGAAATAAGAGAAGTATCCGGACCAGTGTTCCCTCTAAGGCGTGTGCACGCTCAGTTAATTTTAGATCCCGCTCACGCTGAATTAAGAAGGCCCCACTCTGAATAGATGTGCGCACACAGTGCCTTGATACTGCTGCCCAGAACAAAACTCATTCTGCACAGAGATGAAAACAGAATATGAGAACACACTGATCAAGTGGTATATAAATATAATAAATAAATGCCTACCTGAAGGCAGTAATGGGCTGGATGAGGGATAACAAACTAAAGTTGAATCCAAATAAGATGGAGGTACTGGCTGCAGGGTGTGCTTGTCAAGACTCAAGAGATGGTTAGATTCACCTATTCTGGATGGATCTACACTCTGCCCAAAAGAACCAGTACATAGCTTGAGAGTGCTCCTGGAACCAAAAATCGGGTTTCTTAGGTCAAGGCAGGGGCCAGGAGTGCTTATCAGCTTTGGCCAATATGTCAGTTATGTCCATTTCTAGAGTAAATGACCTTAAACAATGGTGCATATGCTGCTAAACAGGACTGACTACTGTAATGCACGCTACATGGTGCTGCCTGCACGGTGTAGTGGCTAGAGTGCTGGACTAGGACCAGGGAGACCAGAGTTCAAATTCCCATTCTGCCATGAGACTAGCTGGGTGACTCTGGGCCAGTCACTTCTCTCTCAGCCTAACCTACTTCACAGGGTTGCTGTGAGGAGAAACATATGTAGTACACCACTCTGGGCTCCTTGGAGGAAGAGCGGGATATAAAATGTAAATGAATAAAAATAAATAAATAAAATGTAGTCTGACAACTAAATGGTGCAAAATGCAGCAGCCAGTTTGGTCTCTGGGACAATCCAAAGAGAACATGTAACACCAATTTTAAAAGAATTGCAGTGGCTACTGATATATTTGAACAAAATACAAGTGGTGGTTATTATATATAAAACTCTTAACAGGTTGGGTCCAAAGTACTTAAGAAAGCATCTCCTTTGTCATTAACCCTGTCACCTATTAGGATCATCTGCAGGAAGTCTAGTAATGGTTGCCACTGATTTGTTTGCACAGCCTCCTTTGTGGCTGCTGCAAGCTCTGGAATACACTCCCTGTCAAAGTAAGAGCTTCTCCATCTCCAATTGCTTTTAAAGAGACCCTCAAGACATATCTGTTCTCAAGCTTTTACATTTTCAACTCTTCAATTGTTTTTATACTTTTATTTTAAATTATGTATCTGAAGCTAATTGTATGTATTATGTATATTATTGAATATACAGATCAGTTAGCATATAAACATAAATTAAAAAACACACATTTTTGGCTATTGTGATATGAACCAACAGCTTCAGCCTGCACTGCCTCTTATCTGAGTAAATGCACAGAGATGTTGCCTAGCCATTGCACTAGTATGTTGAGATAACAGAATGCTAGGCATCAAATTGTCAGACATACAGCATGATTCTATGCAAGCTCAGGAATCCCACAAATGTTGGCTTGACTTTAGTCATCCCCAGCTGCTCTCCTTCCAAGTCCTTACACATGTAAAGGAACTAGAGAGGTAAAGCATCAGCTTTCCACTTGGCACCAGGCAGACACTCAGAAGCAGCAAGAATCTCTATTGTAAGAGTTTTCAAATGCCACCCAAGGTGAGTGAACTACATATGCACTCATGTCCTGCACATGTCAAGACAACTTGAGGAGAGGTGTTTCACTTCATATTCAAAAAGGCTGCTTATGAATCTCTGAAAAATCACAGCTATGGAACCCTGTTCACTCAGAAGCAAGTCCAATGAGGCTTGTTAATGCAAGCAGGCAAAAAACTGCAAGTTGCAATTCTAAACATTTGCTTCCATGTAAAGCCTTAGAATCATCTCTCAGGTTCCTGGTTCCCTCTACTGCACAGGACAGAGTCCCCCAAACAAGCAGCAGCAATACTTTGGTTAGGCCAAACACTTTCATGAAATAAGTTCTCAGGAGAAGAATGTTTTAGAGAAGAGGGGCTAGCTTGTTAATCCAGTTTCAATTAGCTTCAGGTCTTAAACATTTATTAAGCCAACCAGAAGAGTTCCTACCAAAGCTTTTTACCAGATTTTCCCCCCCTATTAGCTAACTTTTGGATTATCTCCAAATGGGGATTTTTCTTTAAAAGTTCAAGTTACACACCACAGTGTCAAAGCACTATCATTTGCCAGGTTTATTTATGGCAAGAAGTCGAACGAGCATTATACAAGCATATTCCCCATGCATCAAGCAAGTACACAAGTCTATCACATGTACACAAAAGCAAGACTGCTTGGTCACTTGCCAATTTGGATCACATTAGAGGGGAAAATAAGGTCAGTTTGATTTCATTTGATCTCACTCCCCTTTCCATTCACTATGTACTGAGAGGCTGCAAATGCTGGTTTGCACTAATTGCAAGAACTAGCTATACAACATAGAACCTGAGAGTTTCGCTACTGCTTTCCCCTTCATAGGAACATAGTATTACTGTTAGTGAATTTAAAAGTAGGTCACAGTATTAAGTGAACTGTGAGCATTGCATTAGAAGTGAAGATTTCTCCATGTAACACTGCTGCTACTACTATCAATCCCAGCACCCCAGCACCAACCAGAGGCAGTTCTCCTCACCCACTGAAGATTATACAATTGGTTCCTTACATCAGTTAGACCCTGCTATATGACCTTCCCCACTCCTCACACTAGCTCCTCCTCCTTGAATATATACAGTCTGACACAATACCTTAACACTCAGTCTCACATACTGCATAATCCAACATACTACGCTCCAGCACTGCAATACATCCCCTCAGTCTTATCACCTCTCTTCTAATACCTACTGAACACGGCACCTCAGAAGATCTAGCCTACAGTACCACCCCATAAAGAGATCCAGAACTCCTGCTGACATTCACTCCAAAGGCACTAAGTAACAAGGCTACACGCTAACATGCACCACCAGCCATCCCCTACCACATGGAAACACTAGCTCCTCACCCCCACTTGGTACACCAGTCAGGCCTGGTCTACACATGCAGCAGCATGAGGCAGCAGAATATCCTTATTTTTGAACAATTCTTTTAACCGACTCCCCACTGGGCCAGTTTTCTACTTGCGAGGTCTTTAAAGGAGCATTGAAAAATGCACTCAGACCCCACCTGCAGCCTGAGGCATCACAGCTCACTCCGCCACTTCAGGATTCTTCCTCCCCATTCTGCTGCATGTTTAGGCCAGGTCTCTGTGCTTGCGAGGCTATACCTGCGAGGCACTGACAAGGCAGCCGGCTGTTTCACACGCGCATAAGGAACGAACCAGACCCGCCACAACGATCCCCAACCCACCCCTTTGCGAAAGGTTCCCCGTTTACTGAATCCTGCCCAGCAAGCTCTCGCAGGTCCCCTCCTTAATATTGTGCCGACGAGGCTGAGCGAGGTGGACCTCTGGTCTGACTCGGTGTATGGCAGCTCCCGGTGCTCCCATACCCCAGACGGACCCCTCCTTTCTCCCTCCCCTCGCCTCAGGCATCACAGCCTGCCCCCAACCCCGACCCTCAACACCCACACTAGTCTAGACGGTTGGCGCCCTTCCCCGAGTCCCCACGCCGGCAGTTCCGCCAGGCTGTGCCACCCACCGACCCACCCGCCCCCTCCCTGCCTCTCCCAGGTCTCTGCGGCTGGCCACCTGCGCCGCCGCCCGCACACCGACGCCCTGGCCAGGGAAGCAGGCTGCCCCCGCCGGCCTCCCCCAGGGGCCAGGCCTCTCAGCCACCCCTGCGAGTGGCGCGGCCTTTGCGAAGCGGGTGGGGAGGACGGGGGGCGCTGCCCTCCCCATCGCGCTGCCTCAGACGTCGACGCGGCGCTCTCCCTCCCGCGGCGTCCCCCGAGGGGAGCGATTCCCGCCCGCAGCCGTTACTGGAAGAAGGGAAAGCACGGAGCCGGCGACAGGGGGAAACGGGACGAAGCGTCGCCCTCCGGGCCTCGCATCGCTCCCTTTTTGGCCCAGGGCGGGCGCTTCGTTACCTGCCAACTCCGGCTGGAGCCGGGGCAGCTCCGCTCGCTGCCCGTACCGAGCCGCGTCCCCTTCCGCCATCTTGTCCAGGTTTAAAATTAACTCCCCATGACGTCAAACGCCGCCGCGAGCTCTTTATCGACAGGCAGCGCGCGAGCGCGGCACGGATTGGCGCCCCGGGTCCTAGCGCCGCCTAATTCCACTCCCCCCACACACTCACAGTCCAAGTCGCTAACCATTACTGCGCATGCGCAACCGGCTTTCACCCTTCGCTCTCGCTTTAATCTTTCGGTTGTGTCTCGCCCGATTCTTCTTTATATCCCTCGCCCTGCAGGGGAAGGCAATCATTTCCCCAAAGTGATTCCTGAAGAACTTGGGAGTGATCTTGCCTCTGTTGCCTTTTTTTGCTCAGCCGGCAGCAGAGAAACTGGATCTGCATCTCTAGAGATTGCAATAGAGTGCGATGGAAAACCTTGTGAGTCTCCGCACCCACCATCCTTTGCCCTGGGAATGGAACCTGCCTTGGAGCAAAAGGGCCTTTGGGCCCCCTTGGGAGCTGCGTTTGAGCACAGAGAAAATGGATTTGCAGGTCCCAGGAAGCCAGCCAGCAGGGAAGAGTGCAGGAAAAAGCCCTTGTGCCACCAACCCAGGCTGGGAGCAGTAGGGGTTTCTGGGAAAGAACCGTGCAGAAATTCTGGGAGGAGAAACGCTCAGCTTGGATGTGCAGCGCCAGAGATTCAGGCAGTTCCCCTACCAGGAGGTTCAGGGTCCTCTAGACCAGGGATTCTCAACGTTGGGTCTCCAGATGTTATTGGACTTCAACTCCCATAATCCCCAACCAAAGGCCACTGGGGCTGGGGATTATGGGAGTTGAAGTCCAATAACATCTAGGGACCAAACATTGAGAATCCTTGCTCTAGACTAGAGCAGTGTTTCTCAACATTTTTGGAGTCACGTTCCGTACACAGTTTCCCAAACCAGCAGTTAGTAAAGGGGTCGCCCCCCACCCCCACGCACTCCCCTCAAAACAATTTTGAGCCGCTGCCTCCAGGAGCTCTCCGGAGCTCATTTCCAGGCAACCCTTACTGCTGGATAACATTTATTTATTCATTAAAAGATTTAATATACCGCCCGATTTATTTTGAGGGAGCAAAATGAACATTATCTAGAGGCGAGGAGGGCAGCCTGCCTAGAAATTACCTCCGGAGAGCTTGCCCAGGCTCCGTGGTTTCCGGCCCCTCCCCCTTTGTGATGTCATGTCCGAAGGGGCGGGGCCAGGATCCACCAAGCCCAGGCAAGCTCTCCGGAGCTCATTTCTAGGCATGCAGCCCTTGCTGCTGGATAACATTCCTTCCTCTAAATGAATGTTATCTGGCAGCGAGGGCTGCCTACCTAGAAATGAGCTCCTGAGAACTCCCGGCGTTGGCAACCCCCACCAGCCCAAAATTGTTTTGGGAGGGTTAAATTCATCATGGACCGATACACAATGCCTCGCAGACCGGCACCACTCCGTGGACCAGTGGTTGAGAAACACTGCTCTAGAGGTTTCAGGGGTGTAGCTATAATTGAGTGGATGAGTTCAAAGAACCATGGGCCCCCCACCTCCTGAAGGCCCCCAGTTGCACCCCTCCTTATTTTCTTCATTATCTCCTTCACTCCAAGGGGCCGGGGAGAGGGGTGAACATGGGCCCCCTCTCTCTTAGCTGCGCCTCTTGAGAGGTTTGCAGCCGACTGCATGACGTTTGCCATCAATGGCCGAAGCCAGAGAGAGACACGAAATCTTATATCTTGGATCTGGTGATCCTGGCGCAGTTTCTGACCATCCTGTCCCCAGAGATGGAGTGCTGGGTCAGAGGATGTGGACTGGAGACCAGTTCCCAAGCCAGTGGCCTTGGCAGAAGGTTTCCTCCTGAGCCAGGCCAAGAACATAAGAACAAAAGAAAAGCCCTGCTGGATCAGGGCCAATGCCCCTCTAGTCCAGCATCCTGTTTCACACAGTGGCCCACCAGATGCCACTGGAAGCCTACAGCAGGAGTTGAAGGCATGCCCTCTCTCCTGCTGTTACTCCCCTGCAACTGGTATTCAGAGGCATCCTGTCTTTGAGGCTGGAGGTGGCCTATAGCCCTCCAACTAGTAACCGATGATAGACCTCTCCTCCATAAAGTTATCCAAACCCCTCTTAAAGCCATCCAGGTTGTTGGCTGTCACCACATCTTGTGTCAGAGAATTCCACAAGTTGATTATGCGTTGTGTGAAAAAATACTTCCGTTTGTTAGTCCTAGATTTCCTGGCAATCAATTTCATGGGATGCCCCCTGGTTCTAGTGTTATATTAGAGGGAGAAGAATTTCTCTCTATCCACTTTCTCCATTCCATGCATGATTTTATAGACCTCTATCATGTCTCCCCGCAGTTGTCTTTTTTCTAAACTAAATAGCCCCAGCTGTTGTAGCCTTGCCTCATAAGAAAAGTGCTCTAGGCCCCTGATAATCTTGGTTTCCCTTTTCTGCACCTTTTCCAGACAAGAAGCAGGAAGAGCAGTTACAGGGGGAGCATAGAGGTTGCCGCTACTTTCCCTGAGTCAGAGTAGGACCTTCCAGGTCTCATTCAGGAGCTACACTTTGAAAGAGTTGCAAATGAGGATCAAATTCAGGATACACTGGGCAATGGAATGACATCTCCAATACTTTGTCAGTCATTTCCGCTTTGCCGTGGAGCAGGAATGGCTGCTGGGAGCCAGCTGAAGGTCCTGTGTTCTTCAAGGAAGTGGCTGTGCATTTCACTGAAGAGGAGTGGACATTGCTGGATACAGGCCAAGAAGTCCTATGCAGAGAGGTCATGCTGGAGAATTATAGGAATGTGAGTTCACTGGCAGGTAATAGATGGAACAGTGAGAATTATGGCAGACCATGTACGGTACCATCAGAAACAAGCTTCGAGACCAAAGAGACCTTCAGACATCAAAAGAGATCAACAAAAGATGGA
The DNA here is from genome assembly GCF_027244095.1 of Hemicordylus capensis. NCBI lineage: Eukaryota > Metazoa > Chordata > Lepidosauria > Squamata > Cordylidae > Hemicordylus > Hemicordylus capensis. The sequence continues at coordinate 435,561,086 of NC_069657.1, read as the reverse complement.
GGAAGACCAAACAGAAAAGTGGAGGAGTAAATCCATTACTTGTCAAGATGGAAACATCAATTGGGTTCCAAGCTGGCAAAGATAAATAGCAGGAAACAAAAAGATTGTCTACTCAGTGTGTGGGGGGAAAGCTTTTGTCACAAATCAGACCTTAATGCCTATTGGAGAATACACACAGGGGAAAGGCAATATAATTGCTTGGCCTGTGGAAAAAACTTTAGTAATAGTTCAAGCCTTACTTCCCATCAAAAGATATACACAGGAGAGAAAGCACAGAATGTGGAAAGAACTTAAATCTGTATGCAAACCTTACATCACATTAAAGCATTCACACAGGGGAGAGACAATATAAGTGTTTGGAGTGTGGAAAAAGCTTTTATATAAGTCATATCTTCATAAACACCAAAGAATCCACATGGGGGAAACCTTATATGTGTTTGGTATGTTGGAAGAGCTTCTACCATAGCTTCATCCTTACTTCACATCTAAGAATCCACACAGAAGATAAACCCTAAAACTGCTTTTATGATAGAAAGAGCTTTTATGATAACTCTCACCTTCTTAGACACCAAAGAATCCACACAGGGAAGAAACCGTACAAATGTTTGGAGTGTGGGGGGAAATTCAGCCACAAAAGAAACCTTACTTCCCATCAGAGAATCCACATAGGAGAGAAACCCTATAATGTCTTAGAGTGTGGAAAGAGTTTTTATGACAAATCAAACCTCTTTACACACCAAATAATTCATACAGGAGTGAAACCATATAAATTCTTGGAATGTGGAAAGAACTTCAGGCCACAGGCAAAAAGTGTGAAGTACAATACGATTATTGTACGTAGTCGGTTTCTACTCCTGGTGCCCACAGAGCCCTGTGGTTTTCTTACTTCACAACAAAGAATCCACACAGGCAGGAAATAATATCAATGTTCAGAATGCGAAAGGAGCTTTTATAGAAAGCAAGACCCAAATAGACATCAAATAATTTACAGAGGGATAGAAGGATCCATAATTTAGTGGAGTGTAGAAATGGCTTCAGATGGTGTACCAGTCTTATGTCCCAGCAGTTAATTCTCACAGGAAAACAAATTTATAATTTCTGAGTTTGAACAAGATAATTTATGTTAAAGATAGACTTCCCTTCCCTCACCAAACACATTCTTGGGAATGTGGAAAGAGCTTCTGATACAGCAAGCTATATAAATGCTCAAAAATTCTTCCTTATTATTAAGAATATTTGTATTCTACTTTTCAAAAAAAATCAAAAAAAAATTTGACAAAAATTTTTTTGACAAGAAATTGTCAAAAAAGTTGACAAAGTGGATTTACATAGCAAAATGAATGAAAAGATGGTTCCCAGTCCCAAAGTGGCTCACAGTCTAAAAAGAAGCATGTGGGAGACACTACTGGAGGGACACTATGCTGAGATGAATGGGTACAGTTGCTCCTCCTGCTAAATGTAAGAAAGTCACCACTTAAAAGAGTCCCCACTGCCCCCTTACCCAGTTAGTAGAGGTTATGTACTTTCAGACAGGTGAAAGCATGTCTTTGTATGAAGGCTTTTGATTCTGCTTGTATGACTGGGTATTAACTTTTGATATTTTACTGTTTCACTGCTGTGGTATTGTATTGTATTGTATTGTATTGTATTGTATTGTATTGTATTGTATTGTTAATGTTTTATAGTTTATTTGCTTGTTATTAGCAATGTGAGCCACTTTGGGTCCTTTGAGAGAAAAGCAAGAGAAAAGCTTTTAAAATGAACAAATACAATAGGAGGGTTCAGACAACCTGCCAAAAGTCTGATTCCTGGTGAGTGTGCACTTCTAGTGGACATATCATCCAAACCTGCCAACCTTCAGTTCCCCGGTCGCCCACCTGACATTCTCCCAACTTTCTCTGCCTAACTTTAAATGTAGGTTACAAATCGGCAGAGATTAACAGGTGAATGTCGGGCAGAAGGTTCAGGAACTGGAGGTCACAGTGTATGCATGCCCAAGATGTACCTTGTTTGACGAATTCTTGTTTATTTTACCTTTAAATCAGGATTGCCAAATTTCTTCCTTGGAACATGTGAGTTTCCTCCCTAGACTTTTTCTCAATGCCAGAGATCAGTCCTAGGAAATGTGATGGTGAGGGAAGCTTCTAAGCATAGTGCATGTATTTCCCTCACTGCTAAGTAACCAACATCTGTTCTCGTATATTTGAAAATAGGTGATACTTCCAGGTCAGGGATGCAAGCTCACCTTTTTCATTAAGTCTTTGACACAATCCCCTCATCCCCATATCCTACTGTAACTAAGACTGCAGTCCTAAACATGCCTACCAGAAATACCAGTAAGTCCCATTTAACAGTGGGGCTTACTCCTGAATAAACATGCATAAGAGTACACTGCACACTTAAGTTCATGAAACTGGATATAAATCCTTGTGGCTCTCAGCCATGGGGCAAGCTGCCTGGGGCCTGAAGACCTTTTTCGACTGCCTTGAAGATCTGTCTTCCTTCAATTAAGACATCAGCAGAGATCGTATAAGCCTGGTCCTGGTTTTTAAATTAGCCAAGAAGCTGTGGTGGGTTAGTCTGGGGAGATGTGCCTGGGAGAGCGAAAAAGTGGGTCTGGAGTGGGGGCGGCAATATCACGGGTAGCGGGCAGAGGGAGGTATGGCGGTGGGAGTTGGGCGGGCCGTTACTGGGGAAATCGGTCCAGGCAATTGAGGCCTGTTCCTTTTTCCGGCCCTTCTCCCAATCCTCTGACCCTAGGGAGCTCTGAGATCACTCCTTCGAGGATTAGGGTGCTGCTGCTGAATGCCAGGTCAGTTAACGCAAAAACATCTCTCATCCACGATCTGATTATGGATGAGCATGCTGACCTGGTATGCGTGACAGAGACCTGGTTGGATGCGCTGGGCGGGGTTGGTCTCTCTCAGCTTTGTCCTCCAGGTTTCCAGATCGTGCAGCAGCCCCGCCTCGAGGGCCAGGGAGGAGGCGTTGCAGTCATCTTTCGAGAGACCCTCCCCGTTTCCAGGTGCCCGGTCAGGCAATCTCAGAATTTCGAGTGTTTGTCCTTGAGGGTGGGCCTCCGAGATAGGCTGGGGATTCTGTTGGTGTACCGACCACCCCACTGCACTTCAGTCTCCCTACCTGAGCTGGTGGGGGTGGTCTCGGAGGTGGCCTTGGGTTCCCCCAGGCTTATTGTTTGGGGGGATTTCAATGTCCACGCTGAGGCCCCCCTAGTGGGTGCGGCTCAGGATTTCATGGCCTCCATGGCAACCATGGGCCTGTCTCAATTGGTATCGGGCCCTACCCATGTGGCGGAACACACTCTGGATCTGGTTTTTGCCAACCGGGAAATAAATGATCTGAAGGTGGGGGAATTCGAGATCACTCCCTTGTCATGGACAGATCATCACCTGGTGGGGTTTAGTTTGACTGCTCCGTCTGCCCTCTGCAGCGGTGGTGGGCTAATTAAGATGGTCCGCCCCCAGAGGCTTATGGATCCACTTGGATTTCAGACGGCCCTCGGGGAGTTTCCAGTGTCCAGAGCTGGTGACCCTGTCAAGGCCTTGGTTGATCTCTGGAATGGAGAGATGGCCCAGGCTGTTGACACGGTTGCCCCCAAGCACCCTCTCCGGCTTGGTGGAGCCCGTTCTGCTCCTTGGTTTTCCTCGGAGCTTAGGGCGATGAAGCAACTCGGACGACAGCTGGAGCGACGCTGGAGGAAGAGTCGTCACGAATCCGATCGAACACGGGCTAGAACCCATTTTAGGGACTACGCCGTGGCGGTGGGGGCGGCGAAGAAACTTTTTTTCTCCGCCTCCATTGCGTCTGCTCAGTGCAGGCAAACAGAGTTGTTTCGTGTGGTGAAAACCTTGCTCCACACATCCCCCCAGACAATGGGGGAGGAGCCATCTACAGCTCTTTGTGATCAGTTTGCCTGTCGCTTTGCAGATAAAGTCGCTTGCATCCGTGCTGACCTGGACACCAGAGTTTTGGCAGTTCCGGCAGACGTGCCTCTGGTACCATCTGGTCCCGTTGTTTTGGATTCTTCTCAGTTGGTGCGGCCTGAGGATGTGGACAAGATCCTGGGCAGTGTGCGGGCGACTTCGTGCGCTCTTGACCCTTGCCCTTCATGGCTAATAAAAGCTGCCAGGGAGGGGACAGGCAGATGGCTGGATGTGATCGTTAATGCTTCGTTAAGGGAGGGCAGGATGCCATCGTGCCTTAAGGAGGCGGTGGTAAGACCTCTATTAAAAAAGCCCTCCCTTGATCCCTCCAACCTGGACAATTATAGACCTGTGTCTAACCTTCCCTTCTTGGGCAAGGTGATGGAGCGTGTGGTGGCGTCCCAGCTGCAGAGGGTCTTGGATGATACGGATTATCTGGACCCTTTTCAATCTGGCTTCCGCCCCGGGTATGGGACTGAGACTGCCTTGGTCACTCTAGTGGATGACCTACGCTGGGAACTAGACAGGGCGAGTGCATCCCTGTTGGTTCTGCTGGACCTCTCGGCGGCGTTCGATACCATCGACCATGGTATCCTTCTGGGCCGCCTCTCGAGTATGGGAATCAGAGGCACTGCGTTGCTGTGGTTCCGGTCCTTTCTTGAGGGGAGGGTCCAGAAGGTGGTGCTGGGGGACTACTGCTCAGCCCCGTGGCCGTTGGCCTGTGGGGTCCCGCAGGGTTTGGTCTTGTCCCCCATGCTGTTTAACATCTACATGAAGCCGCTGGGAGAGGTCATCCGGGGATTTGGACTGAGTTGTCAGCAATATGCGGATGACACTCAGCTCTATCTCTCCTTGTCATCTGATCCTAGGGAGGCGGTGGATGTCCTGAATCGGGGGCTGGAGGCCATGATGGGTTGGATGTGGGCTAACAAACTGAAATTGAATCCAGATAAGATGGAGGTACTGTTGGTCAGTAGGAGAGCCAATCGGGATGAGGAGATTTTACCGGTTCTGGATGGGGTTGCACTCCCCTTGAAGGAGCAAGTACGCAGCTTGGGGGTACTACTGGACCCGGCTCTGCTTTTGGAGGCTCAGGTGGAGGCGGTGGCCAGGGGTGCCTTTGCACAGCTTCGGCTGGTGCGCCAGTTGCGTCCCTTTCTCGAGAAGGCAGATCTGGCCATGGTTACCCACGCCTTAGTCACGTCGCGGCTGGATTACTGTAATGCACTCTACGTGGGGCTGCCCTTGAAGAATATCCGGAAACTACAGCTAGTGCAAAATGCGGCAGCTAGAGTTTTATCCGGAGCTGCCCATTGGGAACATATCACCCCCATTTTGAAAGAGCTGCACTGGCTGCCAGTTTGTTTCCGGGTCCAATTCAAGGTGCTGGTTTTGACCTTTAAAGCCCTAAACGGTTTGGGCCCGGGGTATTTGAGGGACTGCCTGCTCCCAAGGGTTGCTGCCCGCTTGACTAGGACATCTGAGGGGGCCCTGCTCCGGGTGCCGACAATGAGGGAGGCCCGGCTGTCGTGCACTCGGGACAGGGCCTTCTCTGTTGCTGCCCCTAGACTCTGGAATGCTCTCCCGGTGGCCATTCGTTCCTCGGACTCCATCACAGTTTTTAGAAAGCTTTTAAAGACTTGGCTTTTTACCCAGGCTTTTACATAATCGTCTTTTACTGCTGTTCTTGTGTGTTTTTATCTGTTATCTTGTTTTTATGCTTGTTTTTAGCTTGATGTTTTTACTGCTTTTTGCTGTATGTTTTTAATTTTTGTAAACCGCCTTGGGGTTTTCTTTTAATGAAAGGCGGTATAAAAATGTAAAAATAAATAAAAAATAAATATTTATATTGCTGAAAGTGTGGTGGTCCTCACTATCAGGTTTTTTCTCCTTGTGAAAATGGTTCCTTTAGCTATAAATTGGGGAAAGAGGTGAGCTGAGCTGAGTGTTTTTGAAATAAAACCCCTTTGACAATGCATTTTTGTTATACTAATTCAAAAAGACAGTCACTAGAAAGATAAAGAAAAAGATTAAATTTTAAGGTCACTCTTCTGGCTATGAAATGGCTTCTTTCCAACTGTGCATGTATTTGCTTGGTTGGGATCTACTAAAGAAAGATCAGGAGGTTATTTTTATAAAGATTGCCTAAGCTAGACTGGTCTACAGAAGGAAGTCCTCAATATAATCCACAGCCTCATACCCTATAAAGAACTGTGATGTATCTTAAGGATGGCCTCATCCCATGTGAACCAGCCCAAGCGTTGAGATCATCACTGCTTCGGGTCCTGTCTCTTCCAGGGACGTGCTTGGTGGTGACCTGGGATAGGGCCTTTTCTGCAGTGGCTCCTAAGTTGTAGAGCACTCCCGCTGTAGATTTGTAGACCCTCTTATTGACTGCCTTTGCCATCAAGTGGAAACACTTCTGTTTCGGCATGCATTCCATGGCTAAACTGATTCCTGATTTCTGCCTGATTGAGGTGATGTTTTTTGTTCTTTGTTTGCTGTTATGTTTTCAAAAATAACCATCTAGACCGCTCTGAGCTCCTCAGAGGAAGAATGAGATATAAATATTGAAAAATAAAAAATGTGGTTTGTGTTTTTCTTATTTTTAAGGGCTAACATGATGAGGAAACTTACTCAAAAGAATCCCCATCAAAATTAAAAGGACAGATTACACATTGCCTCACTAGTCCTTTAAATTCCAGTGTTGAATAATTTTCCTCATCATGTCAGCCAATTATTCTGCTTTTAATTTATTCTTGTTAATTGTGTTTTAGTGCATTTTTATCCTTTGTATAGAACTTTAAGCTTTTTAAGGGGGGGTGTATAAATTTTATATATAAATAAACTTTATATATTTTATAAATTTCTATATAAATTTTAATAATAATAACTCTAACATATACACTGGGAACCAAAGAGTTACTTTACCCATGCTAAAATCTTGTGCAGTCTCAGTAGGATTTTTAAATGTTCTTTCACCAGTAAACCACAATATCCTTTCACAAACGGCTTTTGAGCCTCAAGAGTTATTTGCCATAAAGGCATGAGGGCTGCTGTTCAAAGGACACAAGTCCAAAGTCCCCTTAGCTAGTGGAACTAATTCCACCGTTCTTTAGATCCTGGCCAGTACAGAACACTGAAAAGGCATTTCAAAACCAAACCAAACCAAACCCACAATTGCTATAATCTTTTGTGCAGAATCTTGTATAACTCACAATGTTTAGTTTTCTCTCAGCTTTCATTTAAAAGAGGTCATCTTTTGTTATGTTTATTGAGAGCCACTGTGGTATAATGCTTATGTGTTAGACCAGAGGTTTTCAAACTTGGGTTCCCGGCAGTTGTTAGACTACAACTCCCATAGCCCCCAGCAACAATGACCAGAGTCACTGTGGCTGGGAATGATGGGAATTCTAGTCCAACAACTGCCGGGAACCCAAGTTTGAGAACCCCTGTGTTAGACTAATTCAGGAAGATCCAGGTTCAAATACCCACGTTTGCTGGATGACTTCGACCAATCAATCTGATCTACCTCAGAGGGATGTTGTGAGAATAACATGGAGTTGGGCAGCAGATCTACAGACAGCATTCTGTGTTCCCGTGAGAAAGCATGGGATGTAAATATTTTACTTAGTAGGTTTTTTAAACCCCACTTTTAAAAATGATACCATGTTGAAAAATTACATTCCACCCTACTCATATGTTTTCAGGGCAATTTATAGCAATTTCTCTAAAAAACCATCTCTGTCTCCAAGGGACTTACAATCAAGATTAGCCCCAATCCAGAGCTCTTTGTACACTGCAGTGAGACTCCTGTCTATTCCTGCATGGAAGCATCTTCCTTGCCAGGTGTTAGGCACTTTGCCTGGATTCAGCCCTCCTTTCCCTGACTCATGAAATTTGTTGCCAGATTTGGCTTTCTTAAAGACAAATTTTGGGTTACGGCCCATTTGACTCACAAGTATACCCCTGAGGTTCTGGCCACCCAATATAGTGCAAAGCTATCAGAAATCACAGTCATCCAATACAGCCCAAGCTTAGAACTGATGTACCACTGACTTCAATAGCAGATTTAAACATCTGCTTAAATGTCTCCCATTGAAATCAGTGGGACTTGATTTACCACTGATTTCAATGTGTCCTATGTAAGATTGTGTCCTATGCGTATCAGTGGCCATGGGGCAGTGAAGCTTTCCCAGGGGAAAGAGGCTTACTCATGTTGCTGGAAAGCAAGCACAGAAAGGAGATTTGGAAATACTTCCCCACTGACAGCTGGCCATAGTGGCTCCCATACTGTGCAGGGAACCAGACATCTAAGAACATAAGGACATAACATAAGAACAGCCTTGCTGTATCAGGCCCAGGGGTGAAGCCACCATTGGGCAAACAGGTTCAAAGAACCCGGGCCGCCACTAATCAGGGGCTGCGAGCGGGTGGGGGGTGTTCCTGGGAGGGATGAACAAAGTATGCCAGGAGGTATACTCCCAGTAAGGGTCACCCAAAGCACAAAGGTAATCCCAGGCCCAGCTGATAGATAGATAGATAGATAAATCTTTATTGTCATTGTCCTGTGCAGAACAACGAGATTGAAAAGAATCTACAACCACTACTACAGGACCTAACAAGAATAATCTAAACATATACCCAGCTAAACATATACCCAGCTAAACATATACCCAGCTAAAGCAAGCAGGCACCTATATTGGGCAGCAGTGATATAGGAAGGTGCTGGTGGCAGATGATCATTTCAATGACAACGACAAAGGCATCATTTAATACTGTGCGGGAGAAGGCAATGGTAAACCACTCCAGTATTTTACCAAGAAAACCACAAGGATAGACAAAATAGAATGTCAACATTTACCTTACATTTTATAGCAAATATTTATCACACATTCATTGAATGATGCATCCAATTCTAATCATAACCGATTAGTTAAAAAAAAGAGAAAGTGGAAGCCAAGACCCAGACAATTGTAGAATGTAACATGCCACACGTCAAAGATCACAGCAGTGCTTTCTTATTTATGTAACACATCAAAGGATTATGTATTAAGATACAAATTGTGCTAGAGAGTGGTGGTGGAAAGAGGAGGGAATCAATAAACAACAATGCAATTCTTTATTGTGTAATAATTAACAGGTGGGCGGGGGGAGGACAACAGGTTCATTGAAAGTTTGCAGATTACCACTGGTGTGAATATTACACAACCGCTTAGGGAGTTTAAAGCCTGCAGTCCTGCCAACTCTGTCCACAAGAACACAACAGGACATGAGGAGGTTTGCTGCTCTCCCTGTGAAATCACAGTGACCAAAACTTTCCCCAAAAAATTACATCGCAAAGTTAATTTATAATTAGACACAGAGTCATACATAGAAAACTTGGTATGCTTCTGTAGTAATAGCATGGAATTCATGCAACACTTAACAGTGTGTTTGTTACAGCTGTGGTGGATATACTCAAAGCCAGACCTGGAGTGTGCATGTTCTCTGACCCAGGGTCCCTGAGGTCAGTTACTGGAAGTGCGAAACACAACTGGAAGAAGGTCCTGCCCTGCTGATTAGATAGAAGCAGGACATCAGCCAAGTTCCTGCCATTTATGCCAAGCTTGGCCATTCCAGAGGCCTTGCACTGCCTGCCAGTTGCAGAAGCCAAGGTCACACATCGCTATCCTTATCTGTGCTCTGAGATCCAAGCATACATGGCTTCAGGTAGCTCATTAGACAAGAATCTCAGAGGATATGGCTGGACACTCTTACTAACAAAGCCTTTGAGCCTGTACAGAGTGTCTTTATCCCAGTGCTGAGTAACTACAGTTTTAATTCTTAAGGACTCCCTTAATTGCTCTCACACAGAACTAACACCGTAGACATTAAAGATGGGACATTAAACCCCACATCTGAGAAGCATCTCTGCCAAGAGTAAAGTCTTCTCAGTGGCAGCTCCACTGCTCTGGAACTCTTTTCTGAGAGAGAAGCAGGCAACCTCTTTCTTTTCCAGAAACGCATTGTTGGAAACACATTGTTATTATGTTCCAAGTTCTGCTTTCTTGACTGCTGTTAGGTATTGCTGCTGTTTGAATTGTCTTATTTTTTATTGATTTATTGTTTTAGTTTATTGGTGTTTTGTTTTGTTTTGTGGCTGGTTTTGTAAAAGTTTTTAAAACTATAAACTGCCAGGACATTTTTCAGTATAAAACTCTAAAATAAAATAAATTTAAGGCTGCAGTCTCAAAAACACTTACCAGAGAGTAAGCTTGATTGAAACAGTGGCTAATATCCAGATTAAATTACTCAACAGAAGTCCTGTTTAAATTAACAGGACAAGTTCATCATTAACTTGTCCTATTAATTTCTATAGGACTTCTGTTCAATAATTCAGTCAGGATGTCAGCCAGTTGAATTTACTCCCAAATAAATATGCATAGACTTGCATAGTGAATAAACAGAAGACAAATATTTTTCCCTTTTTAAAAACTCTTAAAAGCCTATGACGATGGTGTAAGTCTATGTTGTTAAATCTCATGATGGCACTCTGCTCCTGAATGTCCTAAATGTTATCTTTCACCAGTCACCACTGCTCAGGGATGATGAGCTACATATACCCAATCAATAAACCAGACCACTTGCAAACATGTAGTGATCTCTAGGACAAGAACTTGCCTGGTCTTGCCTCTTGAAATCGCATTATTCACATTCTAAAACCATTCCTATGTTTTAAATGTATACCTTCCAACATTTCACACAGGAAAATAGAGGAATTCGTGCTTATTTTGAACTCGCCCCTTTTCACACTACCTGAGATCTCCACCCCCATATATTATTATGTACTGCTGAAGGCTCTTCTCTACCAGCGGATTATTTACTCTGCAATAGATTGTCTTGAACTGGTCTTTGAAATAAGGCATCTGTCTATCTGTATGGGCAGTGATAGAGGGATGGGGGGAAAACACAGGACACTGGCATTTTGTGACTATGCATATGTTTAGGGGGGAGAGCTGGTCTTGGCAAGAATGACTTGTCTCCTTAGCTAAGCAGGTTCCACCCTGGTTGCATATGAATGGGAGAGTTGATGTGTGAGGACTGTAAGATCCCCTCAGGGGATGGAGCTGCTCTGGGAAGAGCAGAAGGTTCCAAGTTCTTCCCCTGGCATCTCCAAGATAGGGTCGCTGAGAGAGATTCCTGCCTGCAACCTTGGAGAAGCCACTGCCAGTCTGTGAAGACAATACTGAACTACATAGACCAGTGGTCTGACTCAGTATATGGCAGCTTCCCATGTATTTAAATGCATGCTCACTACAGTCAAGATGTCTCTGCCCCACTCAGATATTGACTTGCAGAGGGACTGAAATCTGAAGAGCTCTGGTGCATGTGTGTGCCCATTAATAATTAAAACAAACATATACCCAATACTATATCTCTCTTACATTGTATTCAAGCACAATGGCTGACATGATGAGGGAAATTACTCAAATTAGTTCCACTGACATTCAAAGGTCTAACTTTTCTGTGTAACTTAAATGGGACTCCTTTGAGTAATTTCCTTCATAATGGCAACCAGTTAATTAACTGTGGACTGTCTCCTTAAGTCAGCCCAGATGCTAACTCTCACCAGTCTCTCTTCAGGAGAAACACACCGCAGGCCTGAATTAAGAGCCTGCTAGGGCACTGTATATATAACCCTGTTTAACAACTCTGTTTAGTTACCCGTACCTGTATGGTGCCTGAATACAGTAAAAGTTCGACAGACAACACCTCCCCAAAATGCAAGCTAAGAACAAATCAGGGTGATCACAGAGTGATCACAAGAACAGCCCTGCCCAAGGCCCATCTAGTCCAGCATCCTGTTTCACACAGTGGCCCACCAGATGCCTCCGGGAAGCCCACAGGCAAGAAGTGGCAGTATAAAAATGTGCTAAATAAATAAATAAATAAATCTTCTGTCTCCTGCTGTTGCTCCCCTGCAACTGGTATTTAGAGGTGCTTAAAAGAGGGAAGGCAAATGCTTCTGAGAAAATGCTACAGAGAAAATGGAGATGCCCTTGGTAAACAGTTTATAACAAATACATTCATCTGGTATGGAAATCTGAAGAAATCCGGGTTCCTTTGGAGGTTGCTCTGTGCTTTTTCAGCCATTGTACTGATTCATTTTAGCCAGCAAGGTGAGGATTCTGCCAGCACAGACAAAGACTTACTGTCAGCACAATTTATCTCAGCTTATATGTTGGAATATAATTATGCCTTGGGCTGCAGAGGGTCATTGTGCCCCAGTTACTCTGTAATATGGAATGACTGCTCCGGTCCTGTCGTAGCTGCACAGAGAGAGATGCTGCTCCCATTCTTAAAGTGGTAGAGAAAGTGTGTGGAGATAGACAGTACAGAGTGCAGAGCACTGGAAAAAGCATGGTGGGGATTCTCGGGGTGGGTGGGTGGGGGTGGGAGAGAAGAAGTCCAACATGCATTCTTACTGTTTCAGACTCTTTAATAAATGAATGGACTTGTTTTCTCCAAAAAAACACACCATCTCACATCCAGTAATCATGCAAAAGAGGTGTTACCCATATCATTCCCCTCACCTCCACACCTTCTCCCATCAATCCCCCTAACACCTGACTGGCAAATTCTTATTAGCGTAGCCAGTCTGTTGGTTTAGAATTCTTAGGGCCAAATGCATGCATTCAAGCAAGTTGGGACTTCTTGGACTAATCTGTTATAAACTCAGTGGCTTTAAACGGATTCTTCAGCACCAGAACAATATATTCGCTACAGAATGGAAGAGAACAATAGTGTACTGCCTAATTTACCCCAGATGGTGTGGGAAACATCCAAGTTAGCCAGACAGTGAGAAATTCAGACAAATAGGAGTCCAGCATAGGGTGAAGATGACAAATATACTGGCTGACATCTGAACTAACGGACTAACGTAATCCTCTACAAAAAGAGCTGTATTCTTTATTTTATTTATTTATTTAACATATCTGTATACTGCCCACTACCAAAGTCTCTAAGTAGTTTACGTCAAGAAAACAAACCAAGCCATTTTAAGTTAAAACATATAAAAAGATCAAATTAAAATACCTATAAAAACTACCAAATAGCTAAAAAGCTTGGCTGAAGAGATGTGTCTTTAGTTGTTTCCTAAAAGCCAACAGGGATGGAACAGCAACAGGGATGGATCTCAGCAGGAAGTGTGTTCCACAGCTCTGGGACAACTACAGAGAACTTGAAGGCTCTCCTTTGAGTAGTCACCAAGAGGCTTTACACACAGGGCTTCTACCCCGAATCTACTTCAGAAGAGAGTATGTGTGTTCATACACCAGCCAAACCTACCCCAAAGTCCCTTCGAGATCATTGGACCCACTCCACACACAAATCGGGCTTTGTGATGTGAATTCTAGCTTATCTCAACGTATTTCCGGATTTTTTACATGCTGGTTTTAAGCGACTTTTTCTGAAAATGCCAGAGCAAATAGGGAAAGGCACCGTAGAATCATTAGTATGATAAGAGGGATGCTCTCTTTAGAAATGCAGATATCGGTCTTCAGGAAGCTCTCTCCTCCCCCTCCTCCCATTGGCTAGAAGGAAAACACGGAGCATGCCATGTGAACTTGTTTCAAAACAAAATCAGAGAGCAGAGGGGAGGGGCTGCTTCCCTCAATGCCGCGAGTGTAGTTTGAAGTGGCTTCGCTCAACATTTACCCTGAAGCATGAAGCCATGTGAGAATAATTCGCTGATGAGCTGGCGGCACCCTCAGGCGAACCTCCCCTGAAGATCTTAATAGGTGGTGGGGTTCATAACGAAGAAGGCATTCTCTGAGTGTACTCAGTTCAGGCTGGTAGGTGTGGTCAAAGAGAATTAGACTCTGCCATAGGTAGAGAGCAAAGATGTTTGAGGATGGAAGGAGGGCTGCACTGCCCAATAGATGAGAAATAGAAATTGATTAAGTGAGCAATCATGAATTTAATTATAAGTGCAGCCAGGGGGTTTATTTTAATTGCTGTTTATAATGTGTATAAATGTTTAATTACAGAACATTGTAAAACCCGGGCCTTATTGGAAATTGAAAATTGCAACTGTTTGGAGGAACAGAAGATAATGGATTGCCTCTGCAGAGTTGAAAGTAGAAGTTGAAGCATATCCTTTCTGTAAAAAAAGAGACTTTAATTTATTTCCCCCCCTTTGTTCCTAAGTTACTTAGATCAGCTGAAACTGGGCTCTCAAAGAAAGCGGGGGGATGTATAAGAGTATGTTGTGTTAAATGTTATTGATTTTTGCCAGTGTATATTATGCAAATATATACATATATATCTTCATTAATTTGCTGTCTTTTCTTGCAAATTCAACATTTGCAAATTCTCTTGCAAATTCTTACAAATTGTATTGCAAATTCAAGGTTCAGGGTGCTAGGACTCGTGAAAGGGCCTTCTCGGTTGCCGCCCCACTTCTCTGGAATTCCCTTCCCCTGCAGATGTGTTTAGCTCCTTCCTTGTCAATTTTTAAATCTTTATTGAAGACCTTTCTTTTTCACCAGGCTTCTCAGAATTGCTCTCTTGCATTGTTGGGCAGAAGTTCCCAGAGCAACAAATGGGCTGTGCCATAGGTTGCACACCTTGTTGTGCTAGTGCAAACATGTTAGTGCTTGTGCATCTCCAGTCTGGAATGCAGGCTAGTGAGCAGAACATATTTGCCCAAGTGCTTCATTAGCCTGAATGTCAGCCATTATTGTTATCAGTGGTCACAACCTGCCTTGCACACGTATACATATATGCAAGTTGAATTTGTGATCAGCTTTCAGTCTCACCCCACCCCGGGCTATTCACCTTTAGAACAGACTATCTATATCTATATCTATATCTATATCTATATCTATATCTATATCTATATCTATATCTATATCTATATCTGCACATTTTCAATAAACATTGCAAAACTGCTGCAGGGATTGTATGTGTGTTGGTGATGTCATGGGTCCTAGGCAATAGGTGACCACCAGACCTAACTTTTATCTGACACACTGGAAGCTTGAAGAACCTTGTCTGCAGAGCACTCCCTTACCACCAGCTACTTGCTGGTGTGTGAGCACAAGCTGCTTCCAGATCAGCTACACACAGATATGGGTGTCTAGAGTGCCCGCCTCTTGAGGGAATCCCCCAATGCAAGGCGCATGTCACATGCTACATTGTGGGATTCATGATGGCAGCTGGGACAAGAAGTCCAGGCCTCAGATCAATCCTCCCTGCCCCACCCTGCACGGAGCAGGGCTGATTGTGTGGGAGCGTGGAATGTGCTCCCACCAACGAAACAACAGTTGTCTGGGAGGAAGGCAAGGTTTGAGAAGCCTCCCCCCCCCCCGCCTGCCCACTTGGTAGGTTGTGCAAATGGCCACTTTGATTGTGTACATGATTTCAAATAGTTCTGGGGAGCCTAGCTATCAATTCACTGCCCTGCTGCTAAGGACAATGGCCATGCCCCAGGAGAAGATAGTGAATGTTTCCAAA
Organism: Hemicordylus capensis; assembly: GCF_027244095.1. NCBI lineage: Eukaryota > Metazoa > Chordata > Lepidosauria > Squamata > Cordylidae > Hemicordylus > Hemicordylus capensis. Next base: position 435,545,643 of record NC_069657.1, on the reverse strand, counting down.
GGGTAACAACCATTTCTTACACTTGGCATAGTCAGGGTGATTACTGACGGTTGTGAAATCTATGCCTATCTGCAAGCTTGGAAACAATATGGGACTCAAGTAGCTAATGTTTCACAGGACTAGATTTGCAAGCCATGCTAAGGTGGGGCACATGAGTCTGGTTTCTACTTACAGACATGTTCAGGCTGGTTGTACCGTAGGAATAGTTTATTTCAAGAAGGCTTTTCTGTTTCAATTCCCACAGCAGGAAAAAAAAAACAGTGACAAGGATATACTGTTGTCAAGACATTACTTGGAAGGCTGCTATTATACAGTCCCCCTTGCTCCATGCAGCTGTTAATAAATAGCTCCTGCTCCAGCCTTTCATGGAACAATGCCACTTAACCATGAGGGGCTTACAGGATATGTGAGTATATCCCTTGGGAAAGCTGCACCAGAATGAGAGCTGCTGGGTATGATGCACCTGCAGTCCAGCATTCTGTATAATGGGAGATGAGGAGGGGCGCTTAAACTGTGTTCTGCATGCATGTTGATTTGTTAGAGCCACCTAATGGTGCAGTGGGGAAGTAACTTGCCTAGGGAGCAAGAGGTTACTGGTTCGAATCCCCACTGGTATGTTTCCCAGACACCTATATCGGGCAGCAGCAATATAGGAAGATCCTGAAAGGCATCATCTCATACTGCATGGGAGGAGGCAATGGTAAACCCCTCCTGTATTCTGCCAAAGAAAACCACAGGGCTCTGTGAGCGACCGGAGTCAGCACCGACTCGACGGCAGAACTTTACTTTTATGGTTGCTCCGGCTCACCCCTCTTAACAAGAAGAAGGCCTGTTGACTGTTAAGTGAATGTCAGAGAGGTCATTCACACAATCAAAAACTGTGTTCTACTGAGTTTTGGGAGCAGTTTATGCTTCTAATTTTTGGTTGTAAGGAAGCAAAAACTGTGCTCTACTCAGGAGGAAAACCTGGGTAGCTTTTCCTCCTACCTTGCTTCCACACATTCACTTCCACCCAGATTTTCCTTCTACCTTGCTTCCACACAACCAAAAATTGGGAGCACACACAGCTCCCAAACCCGGGTAGAACAAATTTTTTGATTGTCTGAATGACCTCAGAGATTCCAATAAGTTTACCAGTAGCTCTACATGTATATTTACATACAAATATTACAAAGACACTTTACTTTTCCAGTGTTCTTTCTCTTACTCAAAGAAAACCAAATCCAGTGGGTATTTGTTCAATCCCAGGAGCTTCTTACTATTTGTGGAGATTCAGAGCATTCAACAGTACACATAACAGGCAGTGTGGTATAATAGAAACTAGGTCATACTTGGACCAAGAAGACTTGAATTCTATTCCCCTCTCTGCCATGATGCTCATGGGGAGGCCTTGGAGAAGTTATTGAGGCCATTCACACAATCAAAACCTGTGTTCTACCCTGGTTTGGGAGCTGTGTGTGCTCCCAATTTTCAGTTGTTTTGAAGCAAAGAAAGAGGAAAACCTGGGTAGCTTTTCCTCCTACCTTGCTTCCACACATTCACTTCCACCCAGGTTTTCCTTCTACCTTGCTTCCACACAACCGAAAATTGGGAGCACACACAGCTCCCAAACCAGGGTAGAACACAGTTTTTGACTGTGTGGATGACCTCATTGTTTCTGAGCCTAGTCTACCTCAAAGATCTCTTTGGTGCATAATAAGGGATCTCTCTCACTCACACACACACACACACACACACACACACACACTGTGTGCTGCCAGAGCTCCTTGAAGAAAATGAAGCATGCAGATGTGATAGGTGCATAAATCAAGTGGCTTTTCTGGTTCTCAGCATTACATGCTGTGCTCCAGGGCAGCCTGAACTGTGATGCAATTGCTATGCTATGTCCCTGCTGGCTGCTGCCAACTCAACAGTATCAGCCCGCCCTGTTCCCCAGTGCAACACCCTGGTTGGTCCACGATGCCAAAACAACAACACAGGCCACCCTCAAGCGGAATCCCCCATATTTATTTGTTAATATCATGGATGGATTTGTCAAGGCTGGCTAGTGGCTGGTAGCCAAAGCAGGTGAGCCAGCAGCTTAATAGCACAGGTCAGGCAGTGAAGCAACTATTCAGGCTAACAAATTGCTTAGACTGCGGAGCTAAGCCTGAAGCAGCAAGTTGCATAAGTCTACTTGGATCACCTGATCCAGTTGGGCTGGCAAGGTGCAGTACTACTTCTGGCCATTATCAGGGTGGCGCTGCAGAGAAGCAAGGATCAAGCCAGCAGTTCCTTCTGCCAATGGTATCAAGAGAAAGGCACCTGGAGCCTACTGTCAAATCCTACTCATTTGAACCCACTGATAGGGATGGGCCCGGACCGGTCCGGAGGCCATTGAAAAGGCCTCTGGACCGGTCCGGACATGGGTGGTTCGGTCCGGGGGTGGGAGGTAGCTTTAAGAGCAGTGGGAGGGTTTACTTACCCCTCCCGCCGCTTTCCCGCTCTGGCACCGTAATGTATTGAGTAATTGGGGCGGCAGGGAGGTACCTTCCTGCCGCCCCTTCCCTGATCTTGCTCTGCAAAAACTCCCAGTAATCCTTTGTGTGTGCGCATGACGTGAAGCACGTGCACAACATGCGCGCGCGCAAAGGATTACTGGGAGTTTTTGCACAGCAAGATCGGGGAAGGGGCGGCAGGGAGGTATCCTGCCGCCCCAATTACTCAATACATTACGGCGCCAGAGCAGGAAAGTGGAGGGAGGGGTAAGTAAACCCTCCCGCCGCTCTTAAAGCTACCCCCCATCCCAGTGCCGGACCACAGTGTGGCGGTTCCATGCACACCCCTACCCACTGACACCTTGCATGATTGCTGACTCACACACAGTTGTAATTATAATAATCTATATATTCAATTCTCTAAGGCATCCCTGTGCTAATCCCATGTGTGGCAGCAGGGGCGTAACGAGGCTGGAGTGGGCCCAGAGACAAAATTTTAAAATTGGCCCCTTGCTGATACACACACACACACACACACACACACACACACACACACACCTCACAATATATAGTCATGTGACTTGCCTCATGTGACTTGCCTCTGGGGGGCCCCACGAGGCATGGGGGCCCCCAGGCAGCCGCCTTCCCTTGCCTAATAGTAGTTACGCCCCTGTGTGGCAGCTCTCGTAAGAGTTCGTGAGCAGCTGCCAGATAGCCTCAGGTATGATGATGCCGGCCACGGGCAGGTGGGGAGAAAAGTGCTGGGCGCCAGCCAGGCCAGCAGATGGGGAGGGAAAGCAGACTGGGAGAGGGAGAATGGACTGGGGCTGAAGGGAGGGAGGAGAGACAGGGAGGACTAGGGGTGCAGATGCTTTGCGCCAGGTCAGCTAGTAGTTGTCATTTCTTAAGTGCCTAAAAAGGGGGGGGGTATAAACAGAAGACCCTATTACAAGACCCTGTCCACAAGCTTACAAACTAAATATAAAGGTAAAATGTGCCATCGAGTCAGCGTCGACTCCTGGCGACCACAGAGCTCTGTGGTTGTCTTTCTTCCTATATCACTTCTGCCTGATATAGGTGTTTCCCATAGTCTGGGCAACATAGCAGCGGGGATTCGAACTGGCAGCCTCTGGCTTGCTAGTTAAGTCATTTCCTCGCTGCACACATAAAACAAGGAAAGGTGAGATGAGGAGAGACAATGAAGAAAAAGAGGCATTAAGTTCAAATCACAGTAAAGTAGGGAAGACCTGTAAGAATAAATAGGTCTTGAGGTGCTTCATAATGTTTTTGTTATGTTTACTCATAGGAAACTGATGCTTTAGTGAAGAACAACTTCCCCTACAAAAAAAATACCTAGTTGCTATTAATTGGTTAGTTCATCTGTTAACTGGACAAAAACAGGACACTTAAATCAACCAAGCCGCATTCTCGAGTACAATCTATTGATTTATTTTAATTAATATCCGAGGATTGCAGAGCAGTGTACATGGTTACGTTTATGCCACAACAACACTGTGAGGAGAGCTGGTAGCAAGCCTGAATTGTCATATTTGCTAAGCAGGGTCTACTCTGGTTTGCATGTGAATGGGAGCAGCACTGTAAGAGATTCCGCTTAGGGAATAGGGCCACTCTGAGAAGAGCACCTGCATGCTTACATGTAGAAGGTTCCAAGTTCCCCCCTGGCATCTCCATACAGGGCTGAGAGACTCCTGCCTGCAACCTTGGAGAAGCTGCTGCCAGTCTGTGTAGACAATACTGAGCTAGATGGACCAATGGACTGACTCAGTATATGGCAGTTTCCAACGTTCCTATGTTAAGTTGAGAGATAAGTGATTGGCCCAGAGTGATCAGTGAGTTTCATGGCTGAATAGGGATTTGAACTTGGGAATTCCTGATCCTAGTCCAACACTCTAACCACTACACCATGCTGGCTCTAAATATCTGAATTCTCATATCCTCAGAGGAGCTTATATGCTTTGCAATACATCAGTTACTTCATGAGTGTAGTGTATTCCATTCCATGCCGGCTAATGTCATAATGATATCGGGGGGTTGTTTTGTTTTTCTGGAAAGGGATTCAGTGACGATCGGTTTAATTATCTGCTGGATGACCTTCAGGTGAAAATCAGCCCTTTGTGCCATTAGGGTCAGGGAATGAATGAAGCAAATGTCTGGAATGCATATATTTTCTCCACATCTGCTTAAATGTGTGCAGGGCAAATCCCTTGGATTCAATAAAGGACACCCCATTCCACTGCTGCCTATGTTTAGCAGCCCTTGTCATCACAGACTAGCATGGCATTTGTTAACTGCAAGACTTATCAGGAACATAATAGCGCAATGTATTAGGTTCTTCTCTGAGGCCAAGAAATGTCTTCTGATTGTTAATTTTAAAAAACCAATCTCACAGCACATTGGTCAAAGGGCTTTCTTGATATTAAATGACTGGTTGTCTTCCATAGGACACTTTGAGGATGCAAAGTGCTTACAGTGTTCATTTTTATGGATGTTCATTTTGTCGCTCAGAGGTAGAGCATCTGCTTTGCATGCAGAAGTTCCCAAGTTTAATTCCTGGCATTTTCTAGCTAGGGCTGGGAAAGACTCCTGCCTGAACTTTTGCAGAAGCTGCTGTCAGTCAGTGTAGACAATACTTAGCTAAATGAACCAATGGTCTGACTCATTATAAGGCAGCTTCCTATGACTTCCACTGTTCTTCCCATTTTCTAGATAAGAACATAAGAAATGCCTTGCTGAATCAGACAAAGTGCCATTTAGCCCAGCATTCTGTCTCCAGTCGTGGTCAGTCTGTTCTCTCCTGTTGTGTGTCCTCACTGAAGATGGGGAACTCATCGGGGTGAGTGGAACCGGGGGCAGCACAACTTTGAGCACCATCTCTTTTCTGAGAACATACATACATACATAGTACATAGGAAGCTGCCATATACTGAGTCAGACCATTGGTCTATCTAGCTCAATATTGTCTTCACAGACTGGCAGTGGCTTCTCCAAGGCTGCAGGCAGGAATCTCTCTCAGCCCTATCTTGGAGAAGCCAGGGAGAAAACTTGAAGCCTTCTGCTCTTCCCAGAGCAGTTCCATCCCCTGAGGGGAATATCTTACAGAGCTCACACTTCTAGTCTCCCTTTCAAATGCAACCAGGGAGGGCCCTACTTAGCTAAGGGGACAAGTCATGCTTGCTACCGCAACACCAGCAGCTTCTGCCATGCAGGTTCCTTCCAGCTTCCCAACAGCTTCCCAACCAGTACATCTCATCCTCTCTGTGGTTCATTTGTAAATACATGAATGTATGCAATAGGTTACACAATTTTCCCCTGGCGTCCCCACAACTGGGTAAAAGAGAATGTTGAAACTTTAAATCCCTTTTTTTTTAATCCTGAGAGAAAATAATACAGAGCACTGAAGCAGTATGAAAATAAGCCCAAAGTGCAACCATGGAGTTGCAGAATAGCCTCATATTAGTTGTTGACATACTGGTGTTCTGCTCTCCCAATGAAACCAGAGGCTTTGCAGATCCTATCTGATTGCAAGTTTACTTGAGTTCACAGAAGGAGTTGCCAGCCTGAATTTCTTCTGATGCACAAAAAGGCAGTGGCACTCTTACCCCTGGGCTTTGGGGCCAAAGTCCAGGGCCTCCACCAGTCTTCCCTCTAAGGTGTGCACATGTACATGCAGTCACGAGTTTTTTTATGTCTGCTCAGTTAATTTTAGATACTGCCCAGGCGGAATCAAGAAGGCCCCATTCTGAATGCTCGTGTGCACACACTGCCTTGATACTGCCACTAAGAACAAAACTCATTCTGCGCACAGATGGTCTGGTAGTCACCTATTGCCCAGCACCTGTGACATCACTAACACACATACAATCCCTGCAGCAGTTTTGTAATGTTTATTGAAAATGTTCATACACACACACACACACACACACACACACACACACACACGGAGAGCTGGTCTTGTGGTAGCAAGCATGACTTGTCCCCATAGCTAAGCAGGGTCTGCCCTGGTTGCATCTGAATGGAAGACTTGATGTGTGAGCACTGTAAGTTATTCCCCTCAGGGGATGAAGCCACTCTGGGAAGAGCAGAAGGTTTCAAGTTCCCTCCCTGGCTTCTCCAAGATAGGGCTGAGAGAGATTCCTGCCTGCAACCTTGGAGAAGCCTCTGCCAGTCTGTGAAGACAATAGTGAGCTAGATAGACCAATGGTCTGACTCAGTATATGGCAGTTTCCTATGTTCCTATATATACCGTCTGTTTTAAAGAAAAACATCTGAAAGACAAGGGGTGGGGTAAGATTGAAAGATGACCACAAACTCAACTTGCACATATGTGTATGTGTACAAGGCAGGTTGTGACCACTGATAACAATAATGGCTGCAGCTCAATAGTGGAGTACATGTGCACATATACACATGTGGAGTACATGCTTTGTATGCAGAAGCCTCAGGGTCCATTCCTGACATTTCCAGGTAGGGCTGGGAAAGACCCTGCTCTGAAACTCAACCACTGCCAGTCAGTCTGAACAATATGGAGTTAACTGGACCAATGGTCTGAGTTGGTTTAAGGCAACTTCATATGCTCTCTCTGGATTGCAGCTCAGGATAGAGCACCAGCCGGCATCTCCAGGTAGGACTGGAAAGATTCCTGTCTGAAAACTTGGAGTGCCACTGTCAATTGGTGTAGGCTATATTGATCTAGATCAGGGATTCTCAACCTTGGGTCCCCAGATGTGATTGGACTTCAACTCCCATAATCCCCAGCCCCAGTGGCCTTTGGTTGGGAATTATGGGAGTTGAAGTCCAATCACATCTGGGGACCCAATGTTGAGAATCCCTGATATAGATGGATCAGTGGTTTGACTCAGTCATACAATACAGCTTCCTATGATGCTGCCAATATGAACTCTGTATTTAAGACATCTTGCCATCCAGAAAGCAGCAGCCCTCTCTGGCACATTTAGAAATGCCAGCATACTGGGGGATTATCTAGCCCAGATTATATAACAGAACAGGGAGAAGCTACATTTAGGACCTTGACCTCAGTGATATGACACCCTTCCTTTGCAAGAACTTCCTGGGTAATCTGTTAGACCTTGAGAGAGTTGCCCTCCGTCACCTGACACTGTAATGTAGACTGGGCACTTAGAATCAATGGGAATGACAGACATAGTACATAGAGTACAGTCTTCCAAGGAGATGCCGTTGCTGTATGAAACAAGAGCCAAGAGCCAAACAATGCTTAAGAGGAACCACAGAGTTCTCCTGTATGTTTATCAGTTCCAAATGCTGTGGAAAGGCTCTAGAAAGTTCAAGGGAAAAGGAGATTAATTTCTTAAGGGTTGTAAAGCATGTCACCGGGGGAAAGTGCGATTGAAATGATTGCCACTGCTACTATTAGATAACAATTATTATTGGTATTATGAGTCATGTTGTCCTCGTGCTATTCAAAGTGGTCCTCCTTTTTTTTGCTTTTGATCGGGTCAGCTCATTGATGGGTAGGTCTGGCTGTTTGCCAACAATTACCCTACTTATCCAGTTTTTAATTTCTTCTTCTTCAGGCAGATGATGGGCAAGAAAGGTTCATCTCAGGCTATAGTCTTGAGCAACTGTGTGGCTCTGCCCCTGTACCAGACCCTCTCCCCATTTTGAAAGGGTTGCAGCTTCCTGACATAATCAGGCCCTGCCTCAGTTTTTGGATGCAGCCAAAAAATGTCCCTGAGGGTTAAGCAGCGCTCAGAAACATATTTTTGTTGGGGTTTGTGATTATTTAGCACAGCACCAAGGAAGCTACCACTCCAGTTACAGAGTGCATAGTTTAGTTGTTGCAGCTATTTAGAGTTGTTATTTAGTTGTTTAGCTATTTAGAGTCAAATGCATGGAGATCACTGTAGATTCTTCGTTACTTAACTAGTTTATTGGTGAAATACATATGAGATAGGAAAAACCTATCCTATCTATCAGCTGCCTAATGAATAGGTAGGGAGAGAGAGATGTTTCCACTTTCTCTCTAAGGAAGAGGATTGACTCACTACAGGAAGTACATGAGAAGTCAACACAGGGGTCATAGAACAGATGAAAGAAGGGACAGGTAAGGAGACCTTCACTAGTTACCTCTGTTCCCAATGCCCCTAGTGGTCATTAGGATAGTTGGTGCAAAAGGTCAATACACTGGAACTCCATCTTCAACAATTTTAGAGTGGCACAGAGGGCTTCTGGGGAAGGGGAGGGTGTCAAAAACCCTTTTCCTGGTTCACAGTGCACTTAGTTGAGAAATGCTGTTATTCCGCTCTTCTTCCCTTGCTCAGCAACAACACCTTTTAAATTGTAATATCGTCTTCTAATCAGTTGTTTTATTTTTATTTTTTTTAATCTATCACATTCCTAATAATAATACAAACAGTTGGCCAGAGAAGAGAGTCATAGGCAAGTTTGTATGGATGAAGGTGGCCCTTAAGATAACAGTTTACAGCCCTAAATGTTAATACCCACACTTCAAATTGGTAACTTGGAAACAAATTGGTTACTAATACACTTGATGAAGGACAGGTGTAATGGGCTTGGAACATCTTGCTCCTACCAGCACTCTGGCAGCTGCATTTAGTGCCCACTGAGTTTTTCGGACCCTCTTTACAGTTGAGCATATGGAATGTATAGGGTTACCAGCTCTGACCCAAGCTATTCCTGGATATGCTTTCCCTCTAATTCTTTTCCCCAACATCAGCTTGAATTCTTCCTTTCTGTCTGTGCCTTCTGCTTCTGGCCCTTTGCTACACACCTTCTTATGCCAGAACCACATTCCACAGCTGCAGCCTACCATGGAGCTTGGCCAAGGCCTGACAGCACAGCAATGGATCTAGGAGCATCCTAATGGGCCACAGGTTGAGTTCATGGTCAAGAACAGACCAAAGTCAGGTACCAAATCAGGCAGGTGAGATGGGGCCTTGGTCAAATAGAGAGCCGGCTTGGAAGCCAGGGTTATATAAGGCCTAGTGCATTCTCATTGGCTTGTGGGGTCAGCTGACAGGCCAGCAGTGCGGCCTAGATGGTGCCCTTGACTCACGAAGCTGATTTGCTAAGGAACCAGAGTGCTTGTGACACAGGTAGAAAGTGACTACTAGAAGTCCTGCTTTGAGACATCCCCCTACCACCTGGTGCTTTGCGTTGACTGAAGCAGTTGTGGGTTGTCAGAAGTGCTAGTCAACTGTTAAATCTGACTGCAACCTTCTCTGTCAGATCTGGATTTGACAGTTATGCTTCTGCAACCTCAAAGCCCCCTTGACAAAACTAGAATACATGATGCAAAACAAGTAAAAATATATTCATCTGCATAATGCAGATTCAGTTTTTCTTGGTATTGAATTTAAGTTGCCCTGATGCAGAATTATGTTATGTTGCACTTAATTTTTAGGGCAAGGCACACATTTGTCTTGTGTAAAGCAAGCACGGAAGCTTTTAACATCTTGGCCGCTGTTTCCAGTGCCAGCTATTGTAGTACACACATTTAAATGCAATGTCACCAGCTCGACAGATTAAAACCAGCTCTCATATATCCAGATCCTTGTAAGTATTGACTTTTCAATTGATTTGTGTCTGTGCTAAGAACAGAGCAGCAGTGTCAATCTATACAAGTGCTAGGATGTCTTCAGTGGAGTAATATCCCTGCGTCAAGGCCAGTTTACACATTCAGCAGAAGCAAGAAGGGGAAGCTTTTCTTCAACTGCAGGCTGCAGATAGGGTATAAATCGCCCTGAGCCACTTTTGGAAGGGCGGTATAGAATAAATAATAATTGAAATCCCACAATCAATCAGTCAATTTTATTACAGCCATAGGCCATACAAAAGACATAAAAAAGCATTAAAACAAAATATTATACATAGTAAACATAATAAAACAGAAAGCTCCTATGAATTAGACCTTAAACAAGATCTTAATCTGATAGCAACATAAAATAATTTTGCCACCACTTTAGTGACCTCATTATTTTGGTCCTCAAGACAGAAGTTCAAATAGAAGGGGGTCGGCTCTTCCTGGAAATTGCTCTAACAAAGGGAATATAAGTTCTTTCCTGGTATCACAATAAAGAGAGCAATATAACAACACATGCAAAACTGTTTCAGGGAGGCCTGCACCACAAGGGCATAAGCCAGAGTCTGGCAATCCCGTAGTTGAAATCCCAACCCCTTTCTGAGAAATCCATCCAGAGGGAATGCTGGATAAGAGGGAAAGGATGAGTGGGATTTTTCATTATTTTTTTTAATTTCTGGATTAACTTCTTGATTCTTAAGTGTTTGTTATGTGCTCTGCTTCTGCTATCACCTTCTTTACCATTAGAAATTTTGTTCTCCGATCCTATCTGTGGGGAGGGGCTGAAGGTGGCAGAATGCTCTCCCCCTTTCCCCTTCTCCACAAGTTGCACGATTTTGGCCTATGTAAGGAAAAAGAGCAGGAAAGTTGCCCTGAGAAAGCCAAAGGAACTGAGAAGAATCTAAAAGATGGAGAAGCCAGATGGAAAGCTGAAGAATCTTTCTGACGTAACCTGTTGCTGTGTTTCCGGAAGTGCTCTGCTGTTTCCAACATCTATTGCTCAACCTGTGTATTTGTGTTCCACATATTACAAAGACACCGTAAAACTCTCTAAACTCTCCTCTACGGAAAGCAGAATCCAATAACCTCTGCATCTCCTGAGACTTCTCACTGTTTGGAGGATGAGAGCAACATGACTCTCTCTCTCTCTCTCTCTCCCTCTCCCTCTCTCTCTATATATATACACACACATACATACATATATGGCTACATGCACCTAATGGCACAATGGGAAATGACTTGATTAGCAAGCCAGAGGTTGCCGTTTGAATCTCTGCTGGTATGTTTCCCAGACTATAGGAATCACCTATATCGGGCAGCAGCGATAGAGGAAGATGCTGAACAGCATCAGCTCACACTGCGCGGGACGAGGCAATGGCAAACCCCTCCTGAATTCTACCAAAGACAACCACAGGGCTCTGTGGGCGCCAGGAGTCGAAATCAACTTGACAGCACACTTTACCTTTACTTGCTCTGCAGCCCTGGTTGAGGTAAAAGACCTGGCAGGGCTGCTGCACAACTTGCAAGACAGACTTGACAATGTAGTGATAGGGCCGCTGCACAAAGACTTTAAAGGATCCAGTACCACTGGATCCTCTGGTGCTGATCCAGTTTGCCTACCTATCCATCCAACATGTCGCTGTGTTTCAATTCTAAAAAAAGTGGGAGATCCATTTACATAACTTGTGATGTTACAACTGTGATCCTTCCAGATTGCAAACAACTGCCCAGCCTGAAAAGCATGAATTTACTTAGCCTACAGACACTCCTGTAGACTCACATCTTCTTTCCCAGTGCAAGCTCACAGGCTGGTCACAGCACCAGCAGGGACCTCATGCAATTTTGCACTGCCATCTGCTGCCCGCATGTGGTTACAATTGTGTCTTTTGAAACTGCTTCAAACAGATTTTAATACTCATCACAGATTGCCTGAAAATGACCAGCAGATGGTGCTGTGAGATTGCACAAGTCCCAGCTGGCCATGTGATCAGCCTGTGAGCTCCTACTGGGAGAGAAGTTAGCTTGTACTGGGAAAGAAGATGTGAGCTGTGAAATGTGAGATGACATGAGTGGGAGCATCTTGAGGCTGAGTAAATTCTCACTTCCAGCTTGTGGGTAAGCTCTTCAGGTTGTGCAGGTTTTTTGTAATCTGGAAGGATCCCTGGTCTGGCTAGTATGTCTTAAGCCACTGGGCTGCTTCAGACAGTTCAATAAATGTTGGTTGAGTTGTGAGTGTGACTGAAGCACCTGCTGAGCCCATGAGCTCCCCCCCTCCTTTTTCCTGTCTTCATACATCTGGGAATGCTGGTTTGTTAAACCATAGCACAGCATGTTGGCCCAATCTGTTAACTATGGTTTATTACCCAGGATATGAACCTAGGAATAGGTCCTGGTTTGTTAACCATGGTTAAGCCATGACTTCTGGGTTCAGACACATGACACAGCAGGAAGTTTGTGTCAGAAAAGGAAAAAGAAGAGGTAAGGAGCGTGCTGGCTTGTTGCCCTTTAAGGCTGCATTCAGGTTTGTTAGGTTATTGGGTTGTCTGAACTGGCCCAACTGTGTGTTTCAGCAGTGTCTGGTTTAATCACTAGTGATAACAGTGGATCGGTTATCATCATCAAAATGATATCTGGTAAATGTTAAATCCCTGATTAGCATAGCACATGTGCTCCCAATTCCCAGTCGTATCAACCTGGAATTTTTTTTTGTGATGTCAGGTTTAGGGATGTGCACGGAATCGGCGGGGGATGGGTGGCTCAAAGGCGGGGGGTATACCTTTAAGGGTGGGGGAGGGTGCACATATGCCGGGTACTTCCTGTTACTTCCAGCCAAAGAGGACACGGGGTGGGGGCAGGGAGGTATGTTGCCACCCCAAGGGACACTATTAAAATGGAGTGCTGGCAGGGGAAACGCGGTGGGAGGGGTAAGGGCACTCTCCCTCGCCCTTAAAGGTTTACCGCCGTCGCCTTCGAACCGGCCAAACAGCCAGTCGTTTGAACTGGTTCGGAGACCCTTCAAAGGGCCTCCGAACAGGTGCATGCACATCCCTAGCCAGGTTGGCACTAAACTAACCTCACATTTAACCAAGATAATAAATCTTAGATCTGAACTATGGCTGTTGATCCTGGTTAAATCCAGGTCGGTGCGATGCTGACCTGACATTGCTGAAATGTCTGGGTTCACACCACCAGAAATCATGCACTGCTAATCTAGGATTTAACATTTACTGGAGATTGTTTTGATGATGTGAACTGGCCCAATGTGTAGGAAAGGATAAGCTTATGAGGTAGAAAGATTATTCAGTACATGGAATGCTCTGTATATTGGCCATGGAGCCCAGTGCTGAAATGTAAATGAAGTCTAAATTCAAAACAGGTGGGCATGCCCAGATGATTGCCTAAGGAGGAGGCCCCATCACAGGATGCAAGCGTCTAACCTCTCAAGCTTCAGCTTAGCAGGACTGTGAGATGATACAGCAAAAGGGCACATTTAAAGCACACATGTCATGAGATTTGGTGCTGACAGCTGGGAAAGATTCAGATGACTAGAGTTTCACTGCATTCATTTTTGCAGTCTTGGCTGGTGCCTTTTGTGGTTTTCAGCAACAGCAAATGGCAACTAGTTTTCACACTCTGAAAGAGAACTGAGCTTAGATTATGCATGTGGCATAAGGCTTGAGAGCTATATGTTGGATTTGTTTCCTTTTATGCACAATAAAAAGAAGGTCTACAAAGGTGATTTGCTTTGAGTGTCATCATGCGTATCTCATCGCCACTAAACCAGCTAATTCACAGAATTTATGTTGTTGTTGTTGTTATCAAACAAAGGAATAATAAATAAATAAATAAATAAGATGGCTCCCTGTCCCCAAAGGGCTCACAATCTAAAAAGAAACATAAGACAGACAGCAGCAACAGTCACTGGAGGTACTGTGCTGGGGGTGGATAAGACCAGTTACTCTCCCCCTGCTAAATAAAGAGAATCACCACATTAAAAGGTGCCTCTTTGCCAAGTTAGCAGGGGTGACAGAGAAATAGGTTGCCAGAACTTAAGGGGTATACTTGTGGGTTAAATGGGCCATAACCCAAAGTTTGGCTTTAAAAAAGCCAAACCTGCCAATTCTAGTATGGATACTTTGCTTGGTCGATCTCTGGGATTCAGAGAGTTGATGTACCTGCTGTTACAAAGTAAAGTTGTGCAGAAAAAAAAATTTGTTAAGATAAAGGCAGTCCCTGACATTCCAAAACAATCCTCCTCCCAAACTCAACTTTCATTGCATGAAAGGAGCATCCACAATCATAGGTACATAGGAAGCTGCCATATAGGGAGTCAGACAGTAGGTCCATCTAGCTCAGTATTGTCTACACAGCATAGCGAGTCCTCTGGGGGCCAAGGGACCAAATCTTGGCAAGGGCCACCCATCATGCAAACAAAGCGCACGCACCCCAGGACCCCAAGCCCCGCCCCCGCATCTGACATCAGATGCAAGGGGTGGGGCAACCAGCATCTCCCCGCCGCTGCTCCTACCTCCTGTTGGACACCCCTGATGCCGACGCTGCCCCTGCCAAGCTGCTGCTTCTTATCTTGGCCCCCGTGGCAGCGGTGGTTGTGGCTGTCAGGCCTCTCCGGCCTGCCTGCGCACCTCTCCAGTCAAACTGTGAGCCTGTGCAGCTTGACTATGGATGTTGCATGCCCGTGATGTCATGGGCTTGCGATGTTCTATAATCAAACTGTGCAGGTGCGCAGGCCAGCTGGAGAGGCTTGACAGCCACAGCATCTGCCACCACCACTGGAGGCCCCGCCCCAGGAGGCCAAGATAAGGAGTGGCAGCAGGGCAGGGGCGGAAGAGGGGGGATCTGCTTGTGGGCCCCTTGAGGGCCCCATGACCCTCTGGGCCCAGGGACATGTGTCCCTGCTTGTCCAAGGGACACTACACCCATGCTACACAGAATGGCAGCGGCTTCTCCAAGGTTACAGGCAGGAATCTCTCTCAGTTCTATCTTGGAGATGTTGTAATGCACCACTCAGAAGTTTGTAGAATATAGGCCTGGAATATAGGCCTGTGTCTGATTTCATTTTATATTAAGAAATGAAATCACACCTGAACTCTGGGTGAACTGCCTGCTCTGCAAAGGGAGAGGCACATTCCAGCATTGCATTGTGAACTGGATACTTAAGAAAACACAAAGGGCCGGGCCTGAGCTAATCAATATGCTAAAATGTAACTCACTATCAGATAATGTCTGTGCAAGAAATCTATGCTAATCATTGTCAATGATGGCCCTGCTATGCCCACAGGGGATCGTTCAGTTGCTGTCTATAGAAATTCCACCCTAGGAGAACACCTGTAGATTTAGTCTTTCTACTAACACTTGCTCCCCCTCCCGCGCCCTTCCAAGTGCACAGTTTGCAGAAGATGGGATTCAGATTTCTCTGAACTGGCCAATATCCTGAATAATTAAAAGACATTGTCCAGAAAGTAACAGCTTTGTCACCCCTTCTGGGGAACCCAGGAAAAGATGAGATTTGAATAGATCCCTGAACAGATCAAAGGAAAATACACTAAAAGTATGAGGCGACTGGACAGAGAGTGAGCAGTCTTGTGCCTACAGGCATACACGCTACATGTCTGTGACTTCTACTGTGTAGTGAGAAGTCAAGACTCCCCAGCCATGGTGCTCCGGCTCTCAGCCATGATCTGAAGCAACTGCAACAACTCCTGTCTCCAGCCAAGCGCCTCACTCCTTCAGCTGATGAGATTCACTGTTCTCAAGTCTCTGGTCCTGGGTAAATATGCTGCTCCTACAAGCCTGGAATTCCTTTATCCCTTCCCCTTCTCCTGCTCCCTTCCCCTTGTCCCCCTACTAATTCCTGAATCTCCTCCCAAACCGTGCCAGCCCTCAGCCTACCTCCCCCCCTCTTTTTCTGCCTGTATATGAATTGTATTAGGCTTTAGGAAGATTTAATGCACATACATATGTTAGTTAGGCACATTACACAACACCTTGAATCGGAAACATGTTTTTAATGTGGATTATTTTATCCTAATGAGCAACTCTTTATAATAAAGCCCATTGAACTTTCTGAGTGTATCTCTCTCTATCTCTGTTTGTGTGCCCAGATCCTACATAGTCATCATCTCCAAGAACCAACTCTGTTTGTGTATGATGTGACTTTGCCTCTTTCCCTCTGAGCATGTACAGAGTGTGAAACCAGGTATAGTTCACAACAATGTCAGGGAAGGAACCTGGAACCTAGATGCTCTTCCTAGAGCGGCTCCATCCCCTAAGGGGAATATCTTAAAGTGCTCACAATTCTAGTCTCCCTTTCATATGCAACCAGGGCAACCTTGGAGAAGCCGCTGCCAGTCTGCGAAGACAATACTGAGCTAGATAGACCAATGGTCTGACTCAGTATATGGCAGTTTTCTATGTTCTATGTGAAGCATGCCTCTGGCAGCCAGGGCTGTCCTTAGAGAACCCTGGCGGGGTGTGGGGCCCCCTTCCAGTTAATTCTAATAGGGGTTAAAAGAGCGGGGCCCAGGGTGGTCGTCCTGCTTGCCATGCCCTAAGGACGGCCCTGCTGGCAGCTCTAATTGACCTCTCCTCTTTGCTGCTGTGCTGACGTCAGCTCTCTCCCCACCCACCCCGTCCACCCTCCTGCTGTCTCTTACCTCCAGCACCAATCTTGTCCACTTTGTCTCTGGACAGCTTTGGTGGTGGAGGGAAGCGACAGCAGGAGAGAGAAGGAGAGAGAGCTAGTGTTGGTGCAGAGGAGAGGCCAGCCAGTGCTGCCAGAGGCACACTCCCCACTGGCTTGTGCCATGCAAACAGCCAGCAGTGGCTGCCCGGCCCAGCAGCTGAGGCTAGCAGTGAGGGAGACAAAGAGTGATGCCTTGGCAGGTGAGGCAGTGGAGGAGGAGGGGGTGGGGCCAGCAAGTGGTGGGGTGCCAAGGGGGAGGTGACATCCGGGGTGGGGTGGGGGGGGGCAGCTCTCACTGCTCTATGGTGCGCTCATCACGTTGTGGTGCACATACCCCTTGAGGCCATTTCTTCTCCTGGCCTTATCAGAGAGCTGGTCCTGAACAGACATATCCAAGATCTGCTTCATTCACATAGGCTTTTACTTTTTTAAAAATATGTTGTGAACTGCCTTGGTATTATTTTTAATGTAAGGCGGTATATAAATTTAACAATAGATAAATTTAACAATAAATATTTGTTTATCAGGCAATATTGTTATCAGTGTATATATGTATGTGTGTGTGTGTGTGTGTGTGTGTGTATACACACACACACATACACACACATATATAAATCAGGTGGTATATATATATGATTGGTTGATAAATAAATTGAATAAAACGTATACACAGAATTCTTGACACAGAATTTAAGCTTTCTTGATATAGATTTGTTTAAAATGAAAATATACACATCTCTATTTACATTTTCAGTGTGGGGGTTTGGAGGAATTTTCTTTGGTCAATGTAGAAGGGAACAAATGTTAAGTGCCTTGACTCGCCATCCAAATAAGTTTGTTTCCCTGATAATCCTGCTTAGAGCAGGGGAGGCCAACCGGAGGTTCTCCACCTATTGTTGAAGTGCAGGTTTTTTGGACTGCAATGGTAGCTAGAGACTATGGGAGTTATAGTCTAACAACAGCTGGGGAGACTCAGGTTGCCCCCCCCCCCGCCCTGCCGCTGCCAATAGCCAGGCCATATCTCTTTAGCAGAAGCTTGGGGAAAGGATCCCACAGTGTGGGGAGGATTTTGTCAGGTCTTTACATATCTGATAGCTTTATTAGTGATCTAGAAAAGAGAGTAAGCATCATGCTAGTGGAATTCACACTGACATTGAGGACACTGGAAGCCAGAGGGAAAAGAGGACAGCTGGGTTCATAAGCATCAGGCAGTGCTATTCCATGGTAGGTGTCCTGACCCCTAGAATGAATGGGGACTGGAAAGAGCCAACCACACATTCCAGAGTCAGTGGAGAAAGCAAACCTCAGAAAATCACTTTCTCTGTGAACCTGTTCAAACATTCAAACATTACATGTTCCTCAGGGGGAGAGACAGAGGCGTAACTAGGGAAAACGGCGCCCGGGACAAGCACTGAAATGTCGCCCCCCCACCGTGCCCCCCGCCCCCCCAACATACTACATTATACTTAGGTTTTTCCTCACAAGCGTCCGCCGCCGCTGCCAAGCCAGGCCACTGACTGGCCGCCAGGTGCCAGCAAAGCAATGCGGGGGGGCGCAGGTGGCGTGGAAGGGACCGCTCGTGGGGAAGGGGGCACCGACGTGCTCCCTTGACTGCTGCAGCACTGCTGCACTGAGCAGGAAACATTTGTATTATTTAAAAAAAAATTTTTTTTAAATTAAAAAAAATTTGGTCATGACGGCGCCCCCCATGTGACCAGAAAAGATGGCACCCGGGGCACGTGCCCCCCCTGCCCCCCCTATAGTTACGCCTCTGGGGAGAGAGAGTCAGCTAACCTCTGTAGGCTAATTGGGTTGATTGACTGACTGACTGATTGATTGATTGATCAAAAGGTTTAAATCCTGCCTTTCTGCAATTGCCTCAGGACAGCTAATAATATCAACAAGATGAATAGTTTGACTTAAACAGCAAAATAAAAGCAAAAAAAAAAGGCGTACCAAATACGCCATAAACAAAATGGCTGACATCCAGACTAATGAAGCACTTATACAACAAATGTGCTTGCATGCAGAAGTTCCCAAGTTCCCTCCCTGGCATCTCCAGATAAGGCTGAGAGAGACTCCTGTGTGTAACCTTGGAGAAGACACTGCCAATCTGATACTGAGTTAGATGGACCCATGGTCTGACTCTGTATAAGGCAAGCAGGTCCCTATGTTCCTATATTCCAGTATGCGCTATGGGAGAATGGCAATTTTCATTCATCTCCCCTTACTTCAAAAGCCCTCTGTGACTCCCAAAAATATATCATTGAGAGTTGCACAGCCTTCAGGGACATATTTTTGGGAACCACCATACCAGTGTTTCATTAGTTTGGGTGTTAGTCAATAAAAACAGCAGAACCAGGGAGCCAATTAAACAATTATCCATTTAAAAGGGGAGAGCAGATATAGAAAAAAGGCAATGAAACTAAAGGATCCTGAGAGAACATAAGATCAGTCCTGCTGGATCAGGCCCAAGGCCTATCTAGTCCAGCATCCTGTTAAACACAGTGGGTCACCAGATGCCCCTGAGAAGCCCACACACAAGAGGTGAGGACATGCCCTCTCTCTTGCTGTTGCTCCCCGCAACTCATATTTAGAGATATTTTGCCTCTTAAGATGGCCTATACAGCTTCTAGATTAGTAGCCATTGATAGGCCTGTCCTCCATTAATTTGTCCAAGCCCCCTTTAAAGCTATCCAAGCTACTGGCCATCATCACATCCCGTGTAGATAATTCCATAGATTAATTATGTGCTGTGTGAAAAGGTACTTCCTTTTGTCAGTCCTAAATTTCCTGGCCTTCAGTTTCATGGGATGTCCCCTGATTCTAGTGTTATGAGAGAGGGAGAAACATTTTTCTGTCCACTTTCTCTACTCCATGCATAATTTTATACACTTGGATCATGTCTCCCCATAGTCGCCTCTTTTCCAAACTAAAAAGCCCCAGATGCTGTAGCCTTGCTTCATAAGGAAGGTGCCTCAAGCCCCTGATCATCTTGGTTCCCCTTGTCTGCACCTTTTCTAGTTCTACAATGTCCTTCTTAAGATATGGTGATTAGAACTGTACACAGTACTCCAGATGTGTGGATTTCCTAAAATATAGCAAATAAGGTGTCTGAAGAGAGAGAGAGAACAAAGCCCAGTTTCCTGTTATGTATGAACTCAGGGAACAATGGTTTGTTAAGCAAGTAGTTAGAGCAAACCATCATATCAATTTCTGGCTGCTTTTCCAGGTCTGGGGAACCACACAGTGACAGGGCCAAACTACAGATTTAAAACAGCATGTAGTTTGGCCCCGAGTCAATCTCTTAGCATTCTGGTATTCCCCTCAATTGAATTTTTTATTCTCTGCTCTAATGTCTATTTTCACCTACTGCTTTTAGTTTTTCCTGTTGATTTAGGGCTGGCATCCAGAGTGATGCTGGCATGAGTTAGGGCAAGCCATTTCCTCCTTTCTACCCTCCTCTTTCTGCAGCCCCCAGAGCTGTCCAAAAAGCTATTATTGAGAGTTGAGGGAGTTTCAGCTACAGCATGGGAGACTGCAGGAGTGAAACCCCAGAAAACAAGCGGAAACACCTTCTGTTCACAGAGGCTCCACTCATGGAGGGTGTCTCTGCCCAGTTTCTGGGATCTTCCTCTTTCCCCTGTAGCCACCCCACCCCACACCCCATACTGTTGCGGAGGGTCCCTCAACCCTGAGAATGGCTTTTTGGAACACTCTAGGGGTTGCAGAGAAGAGTGGAAAGGAGAAAATGGCTTGCACGAACTCTGCCTTGCATTAGCACCACTTTGGATGCAACCCAGTGTTTTATTGATGTCATTTTATCCCTGTTGCTAGCCTCCTTGAGATGTCTGCAAAACAATGGGATATAGCTCAGAGGACCAGGCCATCTATGTGTATGCGAATATTTTCAAAGCATGCAATACTGGAAGCCAAGTACCAGTGATTGTTATCACTTCTTATCATGCTGCTGTCTCTCAGGAATTTTTCAAGTGCAATTTGGAATTCCTGAGATATCTAAAATTCCTGAGGGGAAGCTATAAAGTGTTGCCTAGGAGGACTAGAATGAGGGAAACCAGAGAGAGTTAAGCAGAAACAATATCGAGGTGTAACACTTAGCTCAAGAGTCGATTCTTACCTAGCCCCTGCAAATAAATGGTCAAGGCAAAAGTAAACTCAAGGTAAAGTGAATGGGGGTAACACTCATGTGTCTAATCTATTAACATATAATACAAAGGGTGGGTGGACTTACTTGAACAGGAAGAGGACTGCGCAGGTGAGGAGTGCTAAAACCATCCTTAGCAGTGGTGGTGGCAATGGCTCAGAGTTCTTTGGCTGGAGGTGCCACCTCATTCCTTTTACCTATAATGCAATGACCCAGACAACAGGAGGACCATTGCCTTGTAGGCTGAAGCAGGGGCAACTCTAGAACAACTAGTGTGGGGGAGCAAAGGAGAGGCAAAGCATTTTAAAGGGGAGCGAGGATCTTGCCGTACATTCACGACTTATAGAGGCAAGATAATTAAGATTGTTAGTTTGTTTTTCCTATTAAGGAAGTTTGGCTGATCTTTTCAAACGTATTCAGAAAATGGCCAGATTCCTCCTAGAAAATAGCATTTTTTGGAGTAGGCCAAACCTTTCAGTCTGCTTTCCAGGGTAGTTTCTCTTTCTGTCCAAGACCATGTGGCAGGAAAGACTGAGGTGGGCAGAGAGATCAGTACCAGGTTAGCTGAAATCTGCAATGGAGATGACCCAGCACCACCCCCACCCCTACACATGTGGTTTTTGCCCAGTTTCTGGCCAGGAAGGAATCTAAGAGGTTGGCCTGGCTCTTGGGTGGCTGGAGAAGAATCCTATCTACCTGGTTGCATGGGCTTCTGCTGCTTATTTTTGGGAGGAGTGAGTAAATGAGGCTTCTTTGAACAATGGGAGCCTTTTAAAATAATCAATGCAAGTTATAGGACCAGGATATATTATGAGGCCATTCACACAATCAAAACTATGTTCTACCCAGGTTTGGGAGCTGTGTGTGCTCCCAATTTTTGGTTGTGTAGACGCAAGGTAAGAGGAAAATCTGGGTAGAAGTGATTGTGTGAAAGCAAGGTAGGAGGAAAACCTAGGTAGCTCGGAACATAATGTTTGTGGTAAGGTTCTAGTCTGGTGGGTGGGGGAATGGAAAATGTTTTTTGGGGGGGATTTCCTAGTACCCCTTGAAGTCATCCCCGGGTTTAAAAAAGATGGCCACCAGCCCAGCCATTGCCTGCCACCTCATCTCATTTGGTTCTATAATACAGTGCTTTAAGGATGCAGGGCAAAATTCTGGCAGGTGTACTATACCTATTCAGGGTTTAGAATGGCTTGAATTAACTATCTTGGCCGGGTACTTGGAGAAGTACAGTTCTCTTCTTTTCTAAAACCCCTGCACAGAGAGGCTGGTGATGGGAGTTGTAGTCCAAAAATGTCTGGGAACCCAAGAATGAGAACCCCTACTGGAATCAACAGGAAGCTGCCTTGCAGTCCTGTTGGATGGAAAGGTGGGGTGTAAGTATTTACATTAAAGAATT
The DNA here is from genome assembly GCF_027244095.1 of Hemicordylus capensis. NCBI lineage: Eukaryota > Metazoa > Chordata > Lepidosauria > Squamata > Cordylidae > Hemicordylus > Hemicordylus capensis. Next base: position 435,523,299 of record NC_069657.1, on the reverse strand, counting down.
AAAATGAAAGCACCCAAGAACAATTAGGGACTGTAAAAAGGAAAAGGAAAACAACCTAAAAGCAATTTTTGTATATATTTGTGCAATCTATGCAAATATAGATTGGTAGCTTGATTACTCAGTTATCAAATAGCCTGCATGGCAAATGTTATGATGCCAGAATTTGCACTTTGATCTCAAACACTCCTTGCACTGTCAATAAGTGGGGCAGCTAGCCCTCCAGGACTGGACTGGCATCTCCAGGAATCAACACCAGTCTCCAGATGACTATTGAAAGCAATCCTGGTTATTTTCCTGACTTAGGAAAAATGTTTATTAAAAACTGTTTATTTCCCAATTCCCAGGAATAGCTTCAGAGAGTTGGCAACCTTATCTATAAAATACGTAGGTCATTTGAAGCTGGGACGGGGAGGTGCTGATCGAAGCCTTCTAAGCCCTCTTATCAGCCAATAAACTTATCTTTTTTATTTAAACCCAGATTAATTAGTGTAGCGTGATTCTCAACACAAGAACTCTGGACTGTACTTAGGACAACCTTACAATCTGAGGGTGTGATGTGATGGGGCACTGGTAAACTTGCAGAAACATTAAGGACATTGATAAACTGGAATGGGTTCAGAAGAGGGCAACAAAAGCCCTCTTTGGACATGATATTGTATGAGTGCACAGATAGTTCATGCATACATGTTTTTGTGTGAATGACTGCACTAGTAAGCCCTATTCAGACATTATGTTGAACACTCATACAACAAGTGTACAGTGTACACAGGCTGTAGTGGATTACAGCCTTTGTCTCAGAGCAAGCTCACGTGAGGGACAGAAATGCTGAATCATCCCTGTTGAGCTGCCTGGCTAGCTCTTCTCCTAAAACTATTCTGTATTTTTGGTAGGTTCAAAATGCTGCTGCCACCACCCCTTTTGTCTACAGAAACTCTCTGGGCTTAGGGTGGGATAACCCAGAAAAAAAACTCTTGATTTGCCTATTGGACAAGTACAAAAATCTCCCACGTGCAAGCCTACATGTGGTGAGAAAACTGATAGTTGCTGAACGTTTGATGACATGTTTGCACCAGAGAAATCCCCCTTCACCCCACCTTTTCCTGAGTTAAAAACTAACTTGGAGAGGCTTGTAAAAAGAAAATAACTTAAAAAACCAGTTTTATTCAGTTACTATAGACTGCTTCTGTCTGATGCTTTCTCAGTGTTTAGGTTGTCTTAATGCACGCTTAAATGTTTACAATGGCTTTTGCAACACCCTAGGTGTATTTGGTGTAGGCTAGTGTTTCTTATTTCAATTTCATTGCAGATAAACTATAATAGAACAGTATCCATAATATGCAGAGCACACACAAAAAGGAAATAGAACATCCCTAACGCAAAGTCTGACTAAACAAACTTTTCCCTAGACTAAACTTTCCTTCTCCTTGAACTCACCAAACTCCTGGTGGGACTTCAAGCCTCCTGTAATCCTGTCTTCCTAGGATTTACAATTATCCTCCTGCAGCCAACCTCCATGGCGACATGTTCTCCTGTGCACCTCCAGCGAAGCTTCTTCTAACAAATAACTCCCTTCTTCCTGGCAATAGCTCTCTGGGTCCTACCCACCTGGCCTACTCCTGTGCCTCTAGCAGTTCCTTGATCTGCAGTAATCAGCAGATCACATTTTCACAGCATGGAGAGAAGCATCACCTGTCAAAGGCAGAGAAGCAGAAGCTGATTTAAAAAAAAAACATTGGCAACTCCAATTATGGGCAACCGGTGTCCTAATCCATCATGACTGAGCTCACAAGCAGTTGTCTGAAAGTGCTGCAATAGTCTATGCCAATTTTATAAAAATAACAGGCTGGCCCATTTAGATCATTGCCCTGAATTTGGTAAGGGCATTGAAGACAAAAACACCACTTTCCTCGCATCTTCCCTGTGATGCTAAACTAGGCTTCAAGGAATAGATAAGTTGCATCACACTGCCATTCCGTTATTAAGTGAAGTTGCTTCCAGCAACCTAACTAGGCAAAGGGGTCTGCATTGCACAATTCATTTCATAACATGGGCATGCTGAGGGAAGCTGTGTGTGCAGTTGCAGCAATGGCTTAATGGATCCAATATAAGATTTAATTTTTTTGTTGTTCACCCTTTTGAAGTGTAGGAGAATGAAAGAACAATGGCAGGTTGCTGGGCTGTGAGCGATGGAACTATGATGCTACTTTTGGTAAGAATTGCATGTCTGGCTTTGGTGCCACTTTATCATTGTGAAAGACCAGGTAGGAGGAGTCCACTCACAAGGCACGCAGCTCACTAACCCTGTGGGCAGAAGTTATAGCATCCAAGAAAGAAACCATCCAGGTAAAGTCTAGGATCTTACCTGGATGGGGGCTTAGTAGGCAAGCCAGCTCCACTGAGAGGTCCTAAATTGGGGACATTACAGGGTTGTCAGAGACGAGATGGAACAAGCCCTTTAGAAATGGTTTAACAGTTGTATTCTTGAACCAGAACTGCCCAGCCGCAATTGCTCCTAAGTGGACATTTAACGAAGATAACTTGAAGCCTGACTGTTTCAGGAGCAACCGGTACAAACAAACTTGTTGAACATCTAGCGAGCAAATGTCAAACTTGTGCTGTTCTGAAAACGGACAGAATCGATTCAATTTGTGATCATGTGCCTTTGTTGTTTGTTTGTTTATTTATCATATTTTCATACCACCTGATAAGTATATCTCTAGGCGGTGTACAAAATTTAAAATATTTAAAAGTCACAAATTAAAATACATGACAATAAAACAATAGAATACAATTATTAAAACAACTTTTTAAAATAAAAGAATCCTGTTGCAGGTTTCAGTGAGGCCTTAAGGACTACCTGCAACTCCAAGGGGAAGGAGGCAAGATTCTCCAAGCTGTCAGGCAGAGGGATTTCATGTCTGGGTGCAGAATCCTGCCAGCAGCCTGCAATTGTACATGTGGAATATGTACATATTCTGTGGCCATGTACATCAGCCGTGAGAACCATGGTATCTGAGGCCACCATGGTGCTACTGGTATGCAATTTACCCCTTCCCTCCTGATCTTCAGAAGGATCCTTGCAGTAACAGAATCAGTGGGAACCGGTAAGTGAAGTGATCTGTCCATGGGATGGAGAACACATCTCCCAGTGAATGTTCACCTTTACCTAACCTTGAACAGAAATGGTGGCATTGTTGGTTCTCGGCTGTAGCAAAGACATCCAATGTTGGGGTTCCCCATCGTCGGAAGATTTGTTATACTGCCATTTCATCCAGTTTCCAGTTGTGGCAGATGACCTGCTGAGCACATCCACCTGAAGATTTGCTGAACCCTGTATGTGGACTGCTTGCAGTGTGACCCTGTGTCAGATATACCACTGCCAAAGGTCCATGGAAAAGGCTAGGAGTTATTTGGATGGTCTCCCACCTTGCCTATTTATATACTGTATGGTTTGGCTGTTCTGTTATCCATCTGGATGGTAATGGAGAGGAGAGCTGGTCTTGTGGTAGCAAGCATGACTTGTCCCCATAGCTAAGCAGGGTCTGCCCTGGTTACATATGAATGGGAGACTTGATGTGTGAGCACTGCAAGACATTTCCCTCCGGAGATGAAGCCGCTCTGGGAAGAGCAGAAGGTTTCAAGTTCCCTCCCTGGCTTCTCCAAGATAGGGCTGAGAGAGATTCCTGCCTGCAACCTTGGAGAAGCCACTGCCAGTCTGTGAAGACAATACTGAGCTAGATAGACCAATGGTCTGACTCAGTATATGGCAGTTTCCTATGTTCCTATGTAATGGACAAGTTCCTTATAAGAGGAAGGAAGCCCTTCAGGGTGTTGAATACAGCAAGAGCTCCAAATAATTTATGTGTTTGGTCCTTTCTGGAACACTCTCATGGTCTTTCAGATTCAGAGCGTCCATATGTGCACCCCAACCTTGTTCTGATGCATCTGTGGTAATTACCAGGTGGGAAATAGGAGGATGAAAAGGATTCCCATAAGACAAATGGTGAGGATGACCCCACCAATGGACAGAAGTATAGATTGTCCTTAGAAGATGAAGGCGTCTCTGTGAGGGTGAAAGTTGTTGAGAAACCATCTCTGAAGTGGTGACATCTTGAGGCAGGCGTTGGGCAAGATGTACGTGGTGGAAGCCATGTAGCCGAAGAGACACTGAATAGTCCTTGATCTGTCCTTGAGCTCCACCTCCTGCGATGAGCCTTGCATGCGTGGTCAGTGTCAGCATCTATGATTCTGGGAAAAAGATCCATCTGTTCGAAGATGAGGCCTATGAATTGAATGTGTCTTGAAGTTGAGATTTTTTGACTGAAGCACAACAAAAACCTGAGGGGATAAGAAGAGGCGCAGCCACATATAGGAGTTGGGGGCAGGGTTCCTGCCAAAACAGGAGTGAAGAAGTTTGGGAAGTTCCCAACGTGGTCTTGGGAACCATGTATGCTGCTTTGAGCTTCTTGGATGGAAGGTGGAATAAAAATGTTAAGTAAATAATCTTACAGGGATGGGCACAAAGCCTAACATAAAACAGGCAAATATCTTAATGATCTGTCCGGGTAGGCAAATAAACACAGCTGGAAAGAAAATACTAAAAACTCTTTCCAGGTTATTTGCATAATCAGGCAAAAGGGATGGGGCCATAGCTCAGAGGTAGAGTATCTACTTTGCATGCAGGAGGTCCCAGGTTCAATCCCTGGCAGCATCTCCAGGGAGTTATTCGCACTTGGCTTCAGGCTTCGGGGTAAACGCTGAGAGAAGCCCCTTCGAAGTACACTCGCGGCATGGAGCCAGTGGGGCAGTGGAGAGAGCTCCTCCAGAGATAGATCTGCATTTCTGAAGAGAGTATGCCTCTCATAATGCTAATGATTCTATGTCAGTGCCTCTCCTATTGCTCTGGCAAAGTAGCTTAAAACCAGCATTTTAAAAACCCGGACATACATCAAGATCAGCTAGAATTCATATCACAAAGCCCGGATTGTGTGTGGAGTGAGTCCAAAAATCTTGAAGGGACTTCGAGGTAAGTTTGCTTGGTGTGTGAACGCGCACACTCTCTTCTGAAGGAGATTTGGGGCAGAAGCCCTGTGTGTAAAACCTCCAGGAAGGACTGAGAAAGACTCCTGCCTGAAACCCTGGAGAGCTGCTGCCAGTCAGTGTTGACAAATCTGAGCTTGATGGACCAATGGTCTGACTCTGACTCAGTAAGGCCTACTCAGATAGTCTATATCCACTTTTAATCTGAGCAATATGTGGTTATTCTCTTCCCATCTAATCTGCAAATGCCTATCTGCTTTTGATCTGTGTTCCTGCCGTTCACAGCTTCTGGCTGTGAAACTCCTCTTACCTTCTCTTCAGGAAAAATATCCCAGTTTGTTTAGCAATGTCTGCTTCCTTCTACAATTTAGCTGGGATCACTGTGTAAGTCCGACTGGATCTTGCAGTCCTTCCCCATCGTTTTAGGAGGACATCAGTTCCCTCAAGGAAGCGGTAAAGAGACACACATTCCCTTTCTTGCTATAGATTAAAGCTACTTAATACACAGGAAGAAACAAAACTAGGTTTTTAGGTTATTGTCCTCATTGTCAAGAGAGTAAAGCCACTGTGCAATTCCTTGGATCATTATTAAAATAAGGGAGACACAAGAAAGCATTTTTGGCCAGTAGGATTTGTGCATGGGGGTTAGGAACTTGTCAGTGTGATTCTGATGTACTCATGTGGACAAATGTGTTGGTACCCCTCCACGAAAAAAGAAGAACCCACAATTGTCTCTAAAATAACTTGAAACTGACAAACGTAATTGGCACCCATCATTGTTTATTCCGCATTTAACAAAAATCAGACTTTGCTTTAGAGTTTTGATGCAACAGAATATTTCAAATAATAACAAAAATGAAAATGGCATGGACAAAAATGATGGGACCCTTAACCTAATATTTTGTTGCACAACTGTTAGAGGCAATCACTGCAAACAAGCCATTCCTGTAGCTCTCAGTGAGACTTCTGCACCTGTCAACAGGTAGTTTGGCCCACTCTTCCTGAGCAAACTGCTCCAGCTGTGTCAGGTTTGAAGGGTGCCTTCTCCAGACTGCATGTCTCAGTTATTTCCATAGATATTCAATAGGATTAAAATCAGGGCTCATAGAAGGCCACTTCAGAATAGTCCAATGTTTTGTCCTTAACCATTCTTGGGTGCTTTGAGCTGTGTGTTTTGGGTCATTATCCTGTTGGGGGATCTATGACCTGAGACTGAGACAGAGCTTTCTGACACACTGGGCAGTACGTTTCGCTCCAGAATGTCTTGATAGTCTTGAGATTTCATTGTTCCCTGCACAGATTCAAGGCACCGTGCCAGATGCAGCAAAGCAGCCCCAAAACATAACTGAGCTCCCTCCATGTTTCACAGTAGGTATGGTGTTGAAAGCTTCATTTTTTCGACTGTGGACATAGAGCTGATGTGACTTGCCAAAAAGCTCCATTTTTGTCTCATCTGTCCAAAGGACATTCTCCCAGAAACATTGTGGCTTGTCAAGATACATTTTAGCAAATTCCAGTCTGGCTTTTTTATGACAAAACTGGAGCTTTTTGGCAGGGCTACCAACAAATTTGTCCACATGTATCATCACCCGTATCATCACCCTTCCTCCAAGAAGCTCAGGGAATCATACAGGGTTCATTCCCTTCCCCTCCACAACAATCGTGTGACATTCTAGCCACTATACCGCACTGGTTTTTGCATGTAACATATGACACTCTTTTGCATCTTTATTGCATGGCACTGTTATCTTCATGTGTGTGACACTTTATTTCTATAACAGCCAAGCAGAGAAAATGAGGGAAGAATAGAAAATCTAGTATATATATTTTTTCAGTGGCGGAGAAGATAGGATCCCCATGCTATTGTAGTAATTTTTCTTTCAGAGTACATCAACATAAAATTAAGAGATTGATCGAAGCCAAGACACAGCCGTGACTCAGCCCCTGAGTATGTGATGATAAAAGTCTTGGAGCATGTACAAGATGATTTCTTCTCTCACTACAGTTGTACTACAGCAGGAGTTCTAAACCTTGGGTCTTCAGATGTTGTTGGACTACAACTCCCATCATCCCCTGCCAAAATGGACGAAGGCTGGGCATGAAGAGAACGTCTTCTTCACTGCCCATTGAGATCTTCTGGAGAGGTTCGACTGCAGCTGCCACCAGCTCGTCTGGCGGCTACTCGGGGACAGGCCTTCTCCATTGCTGCCCCAAGGCTTTGGAACATGCCCCCTGCTGAAATAAGAGCCTCCTCATCTCTCACAACTTTTAAAAGGGCAGTCAAGACACATTTGTTCACCCAGGCTTTTAATTAGATATGGTTTTAATTGTGTTTTAATAGTTTTAACATTTTAAATTTTATTTGTTGAAAAGTTTTAATCTTTTTGTTTTGTTGTAAACTGCCCAGAGAACTTGCATTTTAGGTGGTATAAAAATGTGTTAAATAAAATAAAATAAAATAAATAGTCCAACATCTAGGGGCCCAAGGTTGGGAACCCTTGTATTACACCAGTGGGAGTATGGAGAAGGCAGGGTTGCTGGATTAAAGATTGCAGTTCTCAAGTGGGCTGAAGCAACAGCTCTCATTCTGGAAAATAACCAGAAATCTATAGATAGATCTCATGTTTAGTAGTTATTGCTTGGGCAACCCAAATGTGACATTTCTTCTTGTGAAAGAAAGCGCTTCATTTCTTACTGTGAGAAATATGTATGCCTCTCTCCACAGAAGTACCCTAGTAGCAGGGAAAGAGAGGGTGTAGAATTCTGCATTTTATTATAATGTCAAGCACAGTAGCTCAGCCTAGAAACTCAGAAACACAATGAGGCTATTCTCATGATCGGCCAAAAGTGAGCTAAGGGAGCATAGCCCGCTTTTGGGCGAGTGCGAGAACCACCGGGTTTGCAGGCGAGCCCGGTTTCCTCAAAGTGGGTAGCCCGCTGAAGTAGCCCTCACCTAAAACGGGGTTAACTGAGCGAGCACTCCGTTAACCCCATTTTTTGATTGTGTATTGCTGCGGCGTGACTCCGCACCCTGGCAACACATGAGGAGACCCCCGCCGGGAGGCTGCAAGCAGCCTCCTGGGCTCGGGGGTCTCTCTAGCATGCCCTGCGCACTCACACGGGGCATCCTGGAACTTCTGGGGGCCACACAGCCCCCAATCCCAACAGCCCCTGCTGGCTCCGTGACGGAGCCAGCAGTTGGTGTCGGCAGCCGATCCGGCCACCCAGAGTAACAAAGAAAAAAATACCACCCAATATAAGAAATATAAACACATACAAAAGACACCAATACCAATACTCATATCAATGTAACTTCATAAATCACTTAATTAACGTAAATCACTTAATATATGGATCACTGTATATACATAAATCACTTACAGAACATTTTTTGCTAGCTAATCATCAGCCTGATGACTTTAAATTTGTGGCTATCTCCACTTTTAAGAAAGAAAAATTCAGATATTGTAACGTTGATGCAGTAAGATGGCTAAACAGACAAGAATCTTTTTATATACATAGATTAAATTCCCTGTCACCTTATGGTTTAAACACGAATTTAGATTTATCTTGCTTTTTGTAACTGTGGTGCCCTAATTAAGCGTGATGATTGCCAGATAGTGGCAGATTAGGTGGTTCAACAGCTGTGAATAACTGAGAGTGTTATAAAACTGTAGTAAGAGAGTTTGGTCAGTTTATTCCAGCTGGCTTGATAAGACTGGGTGTCAAGTTTGGCAGCAGCTTGTGAACTGTTGCACCTTTTGGGTAACTATCTTTGATGTGTACATATGAATTTTATTATGTTGTATAAATAAATGTTTACTCTCATGTTGTACTAATGTTTCCTTTAATGTATGGTTTGTGCTTTGTATCTATAAGGACTCTTTCTTACTCCCTTGGAGAAATCTAAGAACGGTTGGATACAACTTACACTCCTTTTGGGAGGAATTGAAGAAACACTTTTGGAGAATATTATGAAGAACTCCATACACCAGGGAGGAGTGACTTACATTTAGCAGATGGGAAGTTTATCATGTTTGTGACATAATTGTTCATGTATTTCTGAGGAAGCTCTTGTGAAACAAGGACTTATCACGAAATCTTGTCAAATTAAGTGATTTATGTATATACAGTGATACATATATTAAGTGATTTATATTAAGTGATTTATGAAGTTGTTATTATTATTATTATTTTTACATTTATATCCCGCTCTTCCTCCAAGGAGCCCAGAGCGGTGTACTACATACTTGAGTTTCTCTTTCACAACAACCCTGTGAAGTAGGTTAGGCTGAGAGAGAAGTGACTGGCCCAGAGTCACCCAGCTAGTTTCATGGCTGAATGGGGATTTGAACTCGAGTCTCCCCGGTCCTAGTCCAGCCCTCTAACCACTACACCACGCTGGCTCTCTTTACATTTTATATTTGTTACATTTATATGAGTATTGGTGTCTTTTGTATGTGTTTATATTTCTTGTATTGGGTGGTATTTTTTTTCTTTGTTACTTTGAATAGTACCACTCTCCCATATATATATATATATATATAAAAGATTATAATTATTTGACATTGCATCCAAGCTGTTTCTGGGAATCACACTATCTATAGACCTTTAATGCCTTTTGCAAGTTCTAGCAATCATAAAAGCCACCAGAGTTGTACAAAATATGAATGAAATTGAATAGTTTGGGTACGAGTTTAATACCAGAATAATAAGGAAACTATTAAATATACATTGGTGTATTTATTAGTATACTAGTTTAGGAGAAATGTGTCTCAAGCTGTTCTGTAGGCAATATTATCTTCCAGAGTGGTTGGAAGAAACAAGGCATGGTCTGATATCTGATTTATGCTGGAGATGCCATGTTGGTCAGGAGATGTTCTGCTAGATTTGGTGGGAGTGCCTACACGCCTGGGCAGCTGCTGAATTATCTCTGCTAACTTAGCAAAGAGGCACCTTTTTAATGTGGTGATTCTCTTTATTTAGCAGGGGGAGAGTAACTTTGCCCTACCCACCACCACCACAGTACTTCCAGTGACTGTTGCTGGTGTCTGTCTTACAGTTTCTTTTTAGATTGTGAGCCCTTCGTGGACAGAGATCCATCTTATTTATTTGTTGTTCCTCTATGTAAACCGCTTTGGAAACTTTTGCTGAAAAGCGGTATATAAATTGTTGTTGTTATTGAAGGCCCAGTGCTCCAGGGGGGTTCCACTGCTAATGCCTGCTGTAGCCCCTGTTGAGGATTCAGTGCAGCCTTCCCCTCATCATGGCAGTGAACACACATTTATTCCATTCTTGGTGGGTCAGCTGCAGCTGCAGCAGCACCAGCACTGTTTGAGGGGAGTGGCTGCCCACCATTCCCCCCCCCATACCCCATATAGTGTCACATCACCACCATGTGGGGCATGGTGGGGTCACATTGGGCAGCAGCTGGCAGCTAGAACACTGCTGCTGTTAAGAAACAAAGAGACACACATTTGCTGCCATAGTACCGTCTTATCTTATTTATTTTTCGATGTAAACTGCTTTGAGAACTTGGGCTGAAGAGCATTCTACAAGTATTCTTAGTAGTATTAATGGGATGGGGGGCTTACCAGGTTACCTGGCTGAGAGCCTCCTGAAATCTAGAGCTGGCCCTGCCCACATGCTAAAGTATTAGGACATTGTATTCAGTATTACCGTAACTATGTGTTCCCCCAGTATTAGGCAAAAACTCAATTTTTGATAGAATGTGCCTGGATTTTCCCTTTCCAAACATATTTGAAACATGATACGTTCATTTAACATAATGCTATATATCCATAGTATATTTCCATAGTTCAGCTGATGGTAAATGATGCTGCTTCCAAGCTTTCTCTAATAAATTGTGCTTTTGAGTCATGGGAAACAGTGAACATAAATTGTTGAGTTTCTTGTATTCTCTTGAACTGTGGATCACATTTCTCTTTTATCTAGCCTTGCCTTCATGAGGACTAGCTTCCTAATCCACCTTCATCCTTCGAATGGGCAAGCACTTGCCACTAGCAGCTTGAAATGCATACAGCTTACACACTACAAGTCCCATGCTGCCCTTAAGTGGTTGAATGTGAAGAGGATGAATCTATTGCCAGATCTTTTGTAGCTACAGGGCTCCCTCTAGTGACTGTTTTACAGGGCAGGTACTGAAGTCATGTTTAGGACTTTCTCATCACAACCAGGAGGGAGAACTTGAATATAGCTATAGTCAAGGGTATAGTAAAGTCAGAGTGGGCGGAGGATGTGAGGCCCCCAACCCCACCCCAGATAGACCTCCCCCATATTTCTGTTGCAGAACTGAAAGGACATGGTGAAAAAACACTCTCAGCACATTCTCATTCCTATGCAAGTATCACACTCCACACACATGCAGATACCTACACAAGAACATAGGAAACTGCCATATACTGAGTCAGACCATTGGTCTATCTAGCTCAGTATTGTCTTCACAGATTGGCAGTGGCTTCTCCAAGGTTGCAGGCAGGAATATCTCTCAGCCCTATCTTGGAGAAGCCAGGGAGGGAACTTGAAACCTTCTGCTCTTCCCAGAGTGGCTTCATCCCCTGAGGGGAATATCTTACAGTGCTCACACATCAAGTCTCCCATCCATATACAACCAGGGCAGACCCTGCTTAGCTATGGGGACAAGTCATGCTTGCTACCACAAGACCAGCTCTCCTCTCCATATTCATACTTGCTTTTTTGGCTCAGAAATATTTTAAAACAGGTATACCTCATCTTGAAGCCAACATGAATTGCAGGGGAGTAACAGCAGGAAAGAGGGCATGCCCTCAACTCCTGCCTGTAGGCTTCCAGCGGCATCTGGTGGGCCACTGTGTGAAACAGGATGCTGGACTAGATAAGCCTTGGGCTTGATCCAGCAGGGCTGTTTTTATGAGTCTTCTAATCAAGAGCCAGCAACATGCCAGTGAGGTGGTGGTGGGGGGAAGCAAATGAATTGTTGCTCCGCTAGTGGGCCCCCTTCCCTTAGGGGCCCAGATGCCCCTGCTGTTCAATTACAGCTATGCCCCTGGCTGGGGTCTAAAGAGAAACTAGAGACAGTTATGGGCTTGGCCATGCTCAGTAGGACCTTGTTTTTCTTTGAACAGAAAACTACACCAAACCTGAACTACTCCTGCACATCCCCTCAGTTGCAAATGTGACTTGCTTTGTGGCACTGGACATTTGAGAAGCACGACTTCCAATCTCCCCCACTAGATCTTAGCCAAAAGGCCGAGAATCATTAGTGTGCATGTGTAGTGTGTACATAGAGAGGCAAGATACCTACCTACAACCTGTTGTGGGTACACACAGTTGCCAAGTTAGGCATTCAGAGCTGCATTACATTAACTGTTTGGTGAGTAGATGGGATGGATAACAGGATCCTAAATCTAGTCCCACTTCTCACTCCCACTCATCACAAAAACAGGTTGCTTACCTGTAACAGATGATCTGGTAGTGGTTCCATCATTCATAAATAGTGGGTTCTGCGCCTGCGCAGATCAGCTTCGGGTAGAATTCGTTAGCCTGTCGCACGTGACTGTAGTAGCCTCTAGTGGCAGTTGGGCGTCTCTGCAATCAGTTTCTTTCTGACCGCCACTGCGATCAGGTAGTTGCTCCTCGAAGAAAGTTTTTTGTTTATTTGGACTTCTGAACTTTGGACACAGACTTTGACAACTCTTACGGATACTCCTTTGGACTTGGCGTTATTTCGGATTATTTGGCTTGAATTTTGCATACAGACTCGGCTTCCCTCACGGACACTCCTTTGGATTTGTTGCAATCTCTGATTTCCCCCTCTGACAACGGAACGGACGACTAATCTTCGAAAATGACCAAGAGATCTGGTAAGACAGATGGAGGGATGGATGTGTTCTTACGGGGGGGGGGGTGTACGTCCCCGTTCTTCCAGCCATCTCGTGAAAAGGGAGTAGTCCTCTCGAGATATTGTTATGGAATCTCCCCAACCACCTCTGGGTAGGAGACCCATGACAGGTGTAGCCTTTGCTGAAAGAGAGGGCATCTTAGGAATATGCAGAGCATTATAGTCACCTTCATTGAAACCAGTAAAGGTGTAGGTAGAAGATGTACTCTCCTCCGAATTAAGCAAGCGTGCCAGCCTGCCTTCGGGAGAAAGCTCTCTTTGCCTTGGCGTGGTCACAGGGGACATTCCAGATGTTGGCAATTAGATGACCCCTGAATCTTTCTCTTCATAGGGCACGACACTTCATAGGACATCGACACCGTCAGGCACGATGTCGATGTCTGGTACGATGTCTAGTTCGGTGTCAAGAATAACTGCAACCGTCGACTCCGGAGCAGCAAAGCCTGTAGACACCGGCCTCGATGCTGAGTGGTGTCGGTGTCGAGAAGTTGGTATCGAAGGCGCCGCCGTCTCCTGTCTATTCTCCCTCGACGCCGAGTGGTCTCGATGCCGAGACAGTGGAGTCAATGGAGACTGGTGAGGTCTCGGCGCCGGGGATAAGGAAGCCGCTCGCCGTCGAGGGATGACGTAATTCTGTAGACCCGAAGGCGAGGGAGTGTGCTCCACAACCAGCTCTAACTGCTTCTGCTTCTTAGGAGGCGGCTCCTGCTTCGAAAGCTTTTCCCTGTGTTTCCTCTTGTGGCTTGAATGGCGATCCTCCGGTCGCTTAAAAGGGGCTGATGCAGTCGAGGTCGAAGCGGTCGACGCCACAGCTTTCGATGTCGTAGCCCTCGATGCGGAAGCACTCGATGTTGAGGCCCTCTCTGCCGATTTCGAGGAACCAGCCTCCTTCGGGGTCTTAGACTGCCCTTTCGGAGCAGGACTTGGCACAGTACTCTCTGTAGCCATCTTAGGCGCCAGAGACTCCTCAAGCAAACACACCCTAAGGCGTGCTGCACGATTCTTTAAAGTCTGCTTGCTAAAAGTAATGCAGACCGAGCAGGATTTTGTGTCATGCCTCTCTCCTAAACAGAACAAGCAGAGGGCATGGCCATCTGTTGAGGGAATCTTCCCATGGCAGTTGGTGCACCGCTTAAAGGTTGTCTTGTCCCTCCCAGACTTCCCCGAGCCATCTGTCTTACCAGATCTCTCGGTCATTTTCGAAGATTAGTCGTCCGTTCCGTTGTCAGAGGAAAAAAATCAGAGATTGCAACAAATCCGAAGTGGTGTCCATGAGGGATGCCGAGTCTGTTCCGTCGTCAGAGGGGGAAATCAGAGATCGCAACAAATCCAAAGGAGTGTCCGTGAGGGAAGCCGAGTCTGTATGCAAAATTCAAGCCAAATGATCTGAAATAACGCCAAGTCCAAAGGAGTATCCGTAAGAGTTGTCAAAGTCCGTGTCCAAAGTTCAGAAGTCCAAATAAACAAAAAACAAACTTTCTTCAAGGAGCAACTATCTCCGAGTACTGATCTCAATGGCGGTCAGAAAGAAACTGATTGCAGACACACCTAACCGCCACTAGAGGCTACTACAGTCACGTGCGACAGGCGGTTGCTGGCGTCGCGAGGAGCTAACGAATTCTACCCGAAGCTGATCTGCGCAGGCGCAGAACCCACTATTTATGGATGATGGAACCACTATCCAGATTAAATGCTTATTTTTCTTAACTGACTGTGCATGCAAGTTCCTCAGGAAGCTAGCGATGTACACAGGCAAACAGCCACATGGTTAGATAAAACAGTAAGTCAATTTCTCTCTCTCACACACACACAGTTTTGTGAACTATTTCTTAAACTTTGGAAGATCAGCACTTCCTCACTGCAACAAAAAATGAGAACGCTCAGCTAAGCTACCTCCTCTCCCTGTAGCAATGCTCTATAATTCTCAGAGCTTTGCTATCCTCTGGAGAATCCTGTTTATATTAAAAGATCACATGCTGGAGGATATAAGTGGATTCCTCTCTTCCCAGCCGGGAAAGGTGTAACACACAACACAAAAAGGGAAAGACTGAGAAACTACAACAAATAAGAGTAAAGATAAAAATAAAGATATAAAAATAACAGGGGAGAGAATAATAAAAGAGGGTGGGTTTTTTGTTTTGTTTTACAGAGAAGTTCAAAGTGTTCGTAAAATGAAGTCTTCAGAACAGCAGACAATGAGAACTTAAGGGAGAGAAGGCATAGCCACATATTACTCATGGGGGCAGGGTTCCTGCTGAAACTTGGAGAGAACAGAAGCTTGGAACATTCCTGGCGAAATCTCTGCATGGGCACAAAGCCCATGAGTGTACAACACAGAGACCACATCAAAGAACCACCTTTGACAGTGGTTTAATTCAATACCAAAGATTACCAAATAAATAAGAAAAATTATTCATGGTCAAGAGTTTTATTTTATGCACATAGTTTCCAGGCTAGGGTTAGCAATAAGGACATCATGCCATCGCAGGTGAAAAAATTATTCTGAAAGGACAATTTAAAGTAAGTTTAAATCCATTCTGCAAAAAAGTATTCACTTTTCTCCTGTGAAGCTTCTTTCTAAAAATAAGATACCTTTACATTACTAAAAATCAGTGTGCACAATCTGAAAAGTTTATTTTTATAAACACAGTTCTGCTTTTAAGAGTTGTTACAGCACATACAGTGTAACCAACAATAGTAACCAGGATTTTTACAACTAATATCCCAATATAATAATTCTACTTGCCCTTTAAGCCTAAGTGGAAAGTACCCATTATAAATCCTTTAACGAAAGTATACATTTTACTGTGGTATGGAAATTGTAGTTGAAGGTCTGGAACAGTTTACAGCTTATCTGCACATGCTACCCACAAGGCAGTTCAAACACCTGTAGATAACAATTAGACAAGGGAACAAGCTCTACATATTATACTATTAAGACATCTACTCTTTTTTTTAGGCAAAAGAAAAATGGTGTTTATAGACATCCATTTATTACAAAACAAAAATGAACTTAAGTTAAATTGAGACAAGGAGACTGAGCAAGTAGTTTAGAGCTTGTGAACCAACATAGTTTCAAGTTTGGAAATAAAAGATGAAAGGAGCTCCAAGAATGCTGTCCTCTGCTCTACAAATGGGAGGAAGTGGAGAAGCAAAGCTTCAAGGTATATGGGTTAGAGCCATCTGTAAGAAACAAAGAGCAACAACAGTTACTCGCAGAATGTGTCACTAGAGGTACATAGCATGAGTAGCAAAGCTTTCTTCAGACAGCGTTTGTTTTAACATCTCTGCTAGAGAAGTGGCTATGAAATACTGGGCTGGCGTCACAATGCTTTACATAATACATCAAAATCCAACCGGCTATGTGGAAACAAACAACTGCTTCTACTGTGTCACTAGAAATACGCAGCATGAGAAGCAAAGCTCTTTCTTTCTACATGCTGTTCCTCATGGCTGCACTTCTGCTACAGGGATATATGGTATTATCCCAGCACTCAGACCTGCAATATATTCTTGTCAGAAACATATCTTCCCCCTAGGTAGTACATCCATTGTGATTGCTGAAAGGTGGTTGTGCAAGCTTCTATTGGATATTTCTTGTGATTATCACTAGAGATGCATGACCTCTCCATCCATACCGGCATATCAAAGTGTATATTATTTGAAAGCCCTGCACTTTTCTGTTGTATAATTCCAATGCAAGAATGCTTATCTAGCCTAATTTTTTTAAAAAAAATAAGAGTGGGCAGTCACCAGAGCAAGAAAATCCCCCTGCTTTCAATGGCTTGCCATGAGCCCAAAGGCTTAAGTTGCAGCAGTAACAATAATTAAACCTTTTGAAGAGTGGTTAATGCACAGTTTCACTGGCTTTCCCTTTGAACTGAAAAAGCGAAATGGAGTATTGCTATTAGCCAATGTGTTAGCTGACTATACAAACTTACATATACTAGCATTAGTCAACTCTTAGAACTTAGGCATTTTGTAAAAGCACGCACGCTTTGTGTGCACGTGTGTGTGTATATATAGACATAAATACATATACATACACACACACACACACACACACACATACATATACACACACACACACACACACACATATGTATGTGTATCTCTCTCTCTCCCTCCCTCCCCCTTCCAACAATGGCTCAGGCAGGGTGGGAGAGGGAGTGGTCAACCACCACCACTGCTCTTCCCTGAAGCGTAGCATTCCTCCCATATTACATGTGGATGGGATACAGCAATAGTAGCAAAATCATAAATGTTGTATGATTTTTAATATCTGTACCCGTTTACCCAAAGTGGAGCCATTTTAAGATGGCTACTAGATGGTAAGGACACAAATCACATCCGCTTAACAAAATTAGCATGAACAAATTCTGCACTATCATGAACCTGCCACCCCTGGCAGTCTGGTGTTCAGGGTGTTTGGAGACAGGGAGGGGTCTTTAAGTGGCAGGGAGGGTGCCTCCTTGTGTCAAACTGGAAGTGGCAAATGCATGCATGTGTGCTGTGTGCACGCACTTCGGCCACTTCCGGTATGATGCTTACCAGGGCTGCAGGGAGATACGCTACTGCCAGTTGTTTTGGGGAGAGCACTGATGGGGGGAAAGCAGCAGAGAAGGTAAGGGCACCCTCTCTGCCCCTTAAAGCCCCCCCTCTCGTGAAAGTGTACGAACCAGTTCATGCACATCCCTAACCAGAACCTAGTCACAAAGTTCTGTGATAAGAAAGAAACTAGCCCTATTCTAGCTAAAGTAACCATTTAACACCATTTTCTAAGAGACAGCTTTTTATGGTGTAATGAGGACAAGCAGCAGTGTACAAATGTGAAACTACAGTATGGACATGCTTTGCTCAACCATGTCAATGCAGGACAAGTTGTCTATTGGAAGATATCGTATCAAGCTCAGACTGGCCAATAGACCCCACTGCATGCCCAACCCAACTTTTATCCAACTGACAAGTTGAAATAAATTGAAAAATACGACGACTTACTGGGGACTCTTATCTGGTAGTGATTAAGTACAGTAAGAGCTTCCACTGCATCTGTCTTGCATTCCCATTCCAACAGACCAGAGAGTGTTTTGGCTGAAGCTGTCAAAACAAGAGTTAAAATGTTTTTTTTTCCCCTTGTCAGAATCAATAGGTTGTGTTTTGGTTTTTTTTAAAGTTTTAAATAAAATGTTTACTTACGTTTTGGATCAAATACTTTGTATTTGATAAAGGTCAGAACTTCATGATCATCACACAGCTGTCAGAGGAACAACGAAGTGGAAATATGGTCAAGTTAAATAGCAAGCATCATATCCTAGACGATTTCACAGTAGAAAGGTGGTGTCAGGCTTGTTCCAGATTACAGTTCATGCCACCTTAATTTTGTAATTTTCCAGTGGGACAAGTGGCAAGGTAACTTGCCTCCCCTCCCCTCATCCCAGTGAATGGTCAAGAGAATCAACTTGCCTTGAATTTTACTGAACAGCAGATTCATTCAGAATTGTATTGCTAAATCACTATTCAGTAAAAAGAGCAAGTTCACCTAGTTTTAATCCATAGTCAGGTATTCACATAAGTGGTACTTGGATACTGATAAGCACCAACAATTTGTAAAAGAGTACCCCAAATGTTTGGTTTTTTAAATGCTCAAATGGAGTACCATCTGGGGCTGTACCCTCCTCTTGTTGGCTGGTTGGCCTCACCACTGCTCCCTTCTTGTGGCTCTTGCTGCCCTCGCCACTGTTCCCTTGTTGCCACTTGCGAGAAGCTCTCTGCGGCTCTCAGAAGCAGAAGAGACCCTGTTCTTATCTGCAGAAAGGAACAGGACTTTTCTGCTTCTAAGCGGCTTGAGAGAGGCTGGAAATGAATTGCACACAGTCCATTCCCAACAGCTCTCTGACTGCTGAGAAGGGGGAAGGCCCCATTTCTGTCTGTAGACAGGAACAGGGCCTCTTCCGCTTCTGATTGGACTAGAGAGCTGCTGGCAAGCAGTGGCAAGGGCAACAGGAGCACCAAGGGTGGTAGGAGCAATGGCAAGGGTAGCAGGAGAAGCAGATGCCACTCAAGTGGCATAGGAGGAGCTAGCGAGATGTCCGATATCTGTATCGAACCATTTCTGCTGGCACTCACTTGAGAAACGAGTCTTTAAAATTATGTGAACCCCTGTCCATAGCAGTACCTGCTGTGAAGGCAGTTTATTCTTGCTTAAGTATTCTTAAAAATCTAGCAAACACACACTCATGCATTTTCTGAGTGCAAATACCCTCAAAGGAACAGTATATTAAGTATTAAGGTATATACCCTCAAAGGAACGGTACAAAAAATATTAAGTTATGGACTCTTCTGTGAGTAAGGCAAGAGGATGAGTTGCAATTTCAGAAGGGAAAAAGCTGCCATTACTCGATATCCAGAAGGACAAAACCAGTGAGAAAAACTCTGGCTGACAACACACTGCATATCAGAAACCCAGTATTGTGTTCCCATCACTGGTGGACACTGCAGAACTGCTGCTGGTACATTAGTAGAAAGCCAATCAGTAATAGTCAGTAATGATTCCTGATTCTATGCAAACATTAGTACAACAACTGTACTACCATCATGCCAGTCAGTGCTGTGGATTCTGCAGCTTGATCATGTATCAGTGTGTAAGTGATGCACAACCAACCAACCTACATACTGACAGCTGTGCAGATGCAATCAAAGGAGTCAAGGCATGATACACAGAAGAGTGTCAACAAGCAGCATGACCGTCGAGTTGCAGATACTGAAAAGGCTTTAACAGATAGTATGAAACAGAGGGGCACAAAACCTGCCAGGTACAAGAGCAGGTTAAAAGCTTATGGAGGGAAATACCTTAACTGCCTGAAAATATTAAGCGTAAATTTAAACTCTAACAAAGACTATTTGTTTCATTGTGAAAACACCAAGATATTCTACTTAACATACCAACACAGAGAGTTCTTTCCATAATGCAGTTGAATAACTTGTTTGTAAAAAGCTATAGCATTCAATACAATTTTTTTGTTTAAAGATGGAGGTCTATTATAAGGGGGTTAATATAGACAATATTTGATGTCTAGACTACACTTAAAAGCTATGATCCAGCAGCTTCCGTTCCTACCTTTACAAAGGTTTCTTCAGTTACGCACAATGGAACATTATAGTAATGCAACACACAAGAGGGTGGTTGGATGATATTCTTGGATGCTTGGCCAGCACTGGTAAAACGGTTGTTCTTGCTCATTGCAAAGTCTTTATAGCTGCTTGTCCCATCTTCGAGCTCAAATATCTGACTAGGAACAACTGAATGTTGTTTGGACACACTACAATTAAAGAATATATATTTAACAGCACCTCTTTGCAGCCCAAAACATTCATGCATTTTAATATTTTAGCAGAAATAAAAAGTTATATTTAATATTTTATTTTAGTAGTAATAGGAACAATATTTTTTGTAAAAAATTAGACTTTTAAAAGTACCATTCAGATTTTATTTTGACCAGTTAATACCTAAATGGCCAATGTTAAACAACATTCACATTATAGGCTTTGCAGTGAGTATTAAAACAACAGATGGGATGCATACATACCAAACATTAAGCCTCTTTCCAAATAATTTGACATTATTGAGATGTGTGACTGCTCTTTCAACAGCATATTCATCACCCATTTCCACTAATGCTGTGCCTGGAATAGTCTTCATAAACTTTACCTGTAGCATTTAGAAAGGAACAGAAAATGCCATTTAAAGAACAAAAACTTAGATTTGCAGATATTATTGGAGAATATGACACTAGTTGCTCATTTACAGAAATTGTTCATTCTTTAAGGTAATGTTATCTAGCCTTTTTTTTTTATTTTACCTTTTCTATGTTCCCATACAAGCAGAATAAGTTGAAGACTCTTGAGCAGTTCATCTTTTGCGGATGCAATCCACTAACCATGACAACAGAACCTGAAGGATTCCCCCCATGCATGTAAGAGGAGGAGGCCTGTGGAAGCGGGTAAGCAACAAGCTCCGGAGTATCCCGAGACGCCATTCGGTATCGGGTCGGTAAGGGTAACAGAGGACCATGTGATCCTAAAGACAAAGTTAACTTGGTTGGAACACTTTGATCCCATCTGCACATTTAAAAAAATTAAGAGTTTTAAATGCTACAATGTTTTCTCTTCATAATCGGAGTAACTTGACTCCTTCAATTACATATTTCATAAGAAGTTAAAATGAAGTTTTAGCCACCATCAGCTAAGCTGTAAACAGAGAACAAACTAAGTAAAGAGACACCTTTTAAAGTGGTGATTCTCTTATATTTAGCAGAAGGAGAGCAATTGGCCCTGTTGTTGAGCAAGTGGCTGTTGCTGGTATCTCCCTTATGCTTCTTTTTAGATTGTGAGCCCTTTGGGGACAGGGAACCATCTTATTTATGTATTTATTTTTCTATGTAAATTGCTTTGAGAACCTTGGTTGAAGAATGATATAAAAATATTTAGATTTGTTATATCTGTTAATATTGTATCTAGATCTATAAATATATATAAATGAGAGAAACCACATTTCAACACACAAATCTGCAGTGACCAATTTCCCTTTTTCATCAAAACATCTTCAATTGTGCCAACTATGCTTTCCGTATAACCAACAGAGGTTTATGAACACATTGGAAATCATAAATCACACCAGAACACTCACCATAGCCATCATGTCTAAATGAAAAGGGGTGCTCTCCGAGAATAGCTTGTCTCTGACGACCTTTCCCTCTTTCTAAGGAGAAAAGGCAGTGTTAAAAATCAAAACAAAAAAGACACACAAGACACTGGAACTTCATCAGTAAGAACAAAAAGTGTTTTCTGGTTAAGAACATAAAAGCAGTCCTGCTGGATCAGACCAAAGGGTCCATCAAGCCCAGCATCATGTTTCCAATAGTGGTCAGCCAGATACTTTTAAGAAATTACTTTTAAGATATTCATTAAAATTGATTTGCTAGAACACCGAATATAGCTGTAGGACACCAAGCTTATTATTGGCACAAAAATATAGCATATGAGAAGTTTTGACATTTTAAACCTAAGAAAACTGGGAGTTCTCTTAACATCACATAATACTGCAGAATACAAATCACCTATAATTCTTATAAAAACAAGTTGTAAACGCAGTACTTTTGAAGGACAGTACCTGAATCACACTATTAGCTTCAACAGCAACACATTTTCAAAGTGGGCTTCTTTCAAGAAGTTTCAGCATAATCCAACAACAACCTGTATTACATGGTTTCATAATCAGTAAACAGAGAGCACCATATTTTGTACATACATAATTACATCAACAGCTATTGATTTGGGGGAGTGCTGAGAAGACTACTACACTATTAAGAATATTACAATCTATAGTTGCAATAAAATGCCACTCTTAAACACTTAACAATGAAAAATCTTTCAGCAAACTTCATTTTATACAATAATGTAAAGTTAACCAAGGGGTCAACACTACTGGATGAAAGCAGTGTACCAACCTAAAGTAATTATTTATAATAGCCCAATGAATGTGTACTCTTTGTAAGCAGCTGTTAACTTTAACCTACACTGCTTGCTTTCATTAAGCAGTTTGAAATACCAGTACTTTAGTCAGTTGCAAAGCAATGAGAAATGAGAAACACCCATGCAAAGTAGCATTTCTTTCATTGGGAAAGGTAAGCCTATGCTTACTTGTACCCCATTGGCCTGGTTCAGATGTCAAGCAAGGTCAGGACTGAATCCTGATTTGATCCTGGATCATATCCCAGTTTCAGATCCTACTTTGTTTGGAAACTCTGGTAAGAATAAGCCAGTACTACCCAGTTTGGATGTCACAACAGATCCTGGCTTGTTCTAAACCTAAGCCAGGATTGGAAGAAAAACCTTTCCTTCATTCAAGTGCAAAGGGAAGGGGGAGCAGGTGCATGGGAACATCACACAAAACTGGGATTTGGGCCTGACTCCACATACCATCTGAATCAGGGTACTGAAATCATTAAGTTTAATAAGAGCTCAATTGGAAGTAATTTTTTTAATGTTTGAGATTTTTTAATTGACACGATCTTTTCAAAATGAATGAATTAGGTACGTGCTTTTACAATCATTTTATTAGGTATTGGGTGAAGAAGTGAGGGGGGGGGTTGGGGGCGGGGGAGAGGAGATTTCAGCATCCCATCACTTGTAAGAAGCTTCCCCCGATTTTAGTGGAACTTCTGAGTAACAGCACAGTACTATTCATGTTTCTCAGAAGTACGTACAACTTCATTCCATGGAACTTACTCCCAGGTAAGTATTTAATGTTTGATTTTTATATTAAAATTATGCACAGGATTGTGTTGTAAATGGACAAGCTGGAATAAAAAAGTGCCCTGTGGATATTTGTTTTGATCAAACTTAGTACTGTAACAATTAGGTTTTCTTATTCCCCTCTCAAAAGCACATAAGATCATGTCTACTTCACTAGAGCTGCAGGAGTTTTATGAAAAATAATCTATTACCGTGAAGGCTTATGGGAAAGTTTTTAAGAACACAACTTGTTCTTAAAAGTATTATTTCTAAGAGAAAGAGAAGATACTGCTGCTGAAGTATGCATATGGCCTTGAACTAGAAGCTATTTTATAGACAATATATTGTCTATGCAGGAAAAAGCATGCAATCTGAAAGTGCATCACTACAGTAGATTGCACTAATGTCCATTTCAATGTACTTACAAGTGTGCATACTCTTTCCTATATGGTGTCTAAACAAGTGTCTGAAGTAACCCTAAGAGACAGACGAGTGCAGGATCCGTGACAATGAGAAGCAGCAATACACTAGCCAGCACATTTAACACTTAGAATGTCCAGTATGATGAAATGGCAATTATGAGCTTGGAAATGGAAACCACTCTGCTACAAAGTTCACTGGGTATCCTTGGGGAAAATCGGATCCTCAGCCTAAACTACCTCACAAAGTTGCTATGAACCGGAAAAGGAACTAGAGTGCTTTAGGGAAAGGATGGGATGGCAATCAAACAAAATACTGCAGCAGCTAGAGATTGTCATTTCAATTTTGTTGATGAAATTAAGTAAAAACTAAATGTGGTCCCATTCTCCTCTGTGGGGGAAAAACCCAAACAGAAGCCTCTTTCACAAAGAACGTTTTTGCTGAAGCCAGAATTTTGCAGGCTGGTTGAGAAAGGCAAAAACAAAAGCCAACCAATGTAGAAGGGATGGCTTGAAGAATGAATCTTAAGCAGCCTACTACAGAGACACTTTTGTGCAAGACACTCCTGTTAAAATGCCAAGAAATGCACTGGAAAAACCTACAAGACATCTCTAGTGTACCCTCCAAGCTCAAGGCATTGCTCACCCCTCCTCAATTAGTATGCTGCTCACAACATAAAGAGGAAATGCTGCAAGCATGCCCTGTATTGCTTCACTAGAACTGCTCCGGGGACTAGCTTCCAGAGTTAAACAATGAAATGCTGTTTCAGTCAAACTGTATGTGCACTCTTGTTCATTACTTCTTGCTCTAGAGTAAACAAATAGAACTAATTTAGAAATGCTACTGTATTGCATTGTTCTTTATATTATAGATACTATGAAATGGTAAACTCAACTTCTGCAACACATGTCTAGGAACAGGGGTGCAACTAGAAGAAAACAGGGAGGATATGTGGGCTGGATCCAAAGAACTACATGTCCAAGGGAGGTTTGGAATTTAATTTTTCAGAACAGGAGCCCACAAGGCCTCATGGCAAACCTCTCTGGAATGGAGGGGGGTTTCAAAAGTAGTTTGCGATAGGGCATGGAGTCTGCTCAAAAGTCAAAAATCCCACTGCATGTGCTCAAGCCCTTGGGCATACTAGTTTTTCTTTTTCTTTTTAAATGATTCTCATTTCCCATGATTTCATTTACTGGAACACACAGTTCATAAGCAGTATCTGAACTGAATGTATTCCAGTTGCGTGAGTAGGTATCTGCTCGATTCAGAAACTCAATAGTGTGAATAGTTAAGTCAACTCGGGTAATCCACACTACCTCTGCAATCTCTTTTTATGTATGTCATTCTGAAATGAACTTTGAGCTTTAGCTTAAGAAAAGAGGTTGGACAATCTAACCAGTACTGCAGCCCCCTTGTTAACCTTTTACAAATACTTAATTCTGCATGTTCAAGGCCTAAGTTTTAATAGTACATTTTTACAAGCCAAAGCATTACTGATAAAACCCAACCTTTTGTTAACAGTTAAAAAGGCTAGTTGGCCTTCATTTTTCATATTTAAAACTTAGAAGATACTCTACCTTAATAAGTTCTCAACTCCATGTAATAAATGCCTAGATTTTCAAAAAGTACATTACAGCAAATTATATACAAGTCATTTTGTTACAGAGAATATTTACAGAAGTCAGACTACATAAGGAATGTTTTCTTTTTTAAAAACATATTCATGAAAGTGTTTCTGATTAAAGTAATGTTCCACCTATGCTCTGTGGTTAAAAATGTTTAGACAAATTATACCTTGTGACAAAAATGTTGGTACTTAAGGGGACTTATTTGACAGGCTGCTGCCAAGTTCCAGTTATATTTGAATAGTCCTTCAGTTAACTATGAGACAACATTTACACTGGAAAACCTGACTTCAATTTTCTCTTACATACAGAAAAGAAAATTACAACAATGTACAGGAGAGAGACAAGTGTTTGGATCTTCCATTTTAAGGAGTTTCATTCTGCAACTGTAATCTTAAGGGACATAAGACTGGAAACACATGCAAGTCATATTAGAATGGGTACAGTCTACCATGGCATTCATACCATGCAAACCAGAAGTGTCCTCCTTGATATGCTTGTGGTGATGGTGCATGCAGTATGCAATCAAGGTGAGTTGCAAGTCTGAGATTTTTCAGAGGGCCATTTCATGATGCCGATGTGGTGCATGATGAAGTGTAGAGTCAGCCTGCTGGAGTCCTCTATCCTTCTTAATGACTTGTCCAACATATGGGGAAAATTCTTTCCATGGAGAAGCAGTGTGCAAGTTTGTAGGAATAGTCTGCATCAGTGTCCTCTCCTCCAAAGAGTGAGAGCTGCTTGGAGAAATGCAAGTCCTTGTACTGCAAACATGCTTGCATGTGTGGGCTCCTTGTTGAACTAAATACATAACTCAATATAACCAGCAGGGGGCACTAATGTTGAGAGTTATTCTTTTCCAGGATGCCTTTTTACAACAGAGCTTCACCAGCGATACTTGACTTGAAATTACTAATGCATTAGAAAAGCTAACCTTATATACATATATATGTAATTTAAGATACAGGTTTAGAACAAATACCAACACACTTACCTCGTCTGCCCAGATAGGGTTTAGTATAGTCCCAACTATCATTGTCATTTCGAATGACATTAAGTCGTGTAGGCTGTTTAAAAAAGAAAAGAAAAAAAGACACTGGATCAATCATTGTTTTCCTTCTAGAGGAAAAGAGGAACTTAAAAGAGATAGGAATATTACCCTTGCATATTCAATTTTTAGCGTACAGCATCCTGCATATATATCAGCTCCATTGAGTGCTGCTTTTGCCTTCTGAGCACAAAGAACAGATTCAAACATAGGTCATGTTAAGGATTTTTAATTTAAACCAATCTTTTCCTCCTCTCTCCCCCTACTTCAATCTAACAAGCCAATCAATGTTTAAACTATAAATAGTAACTGATGGTAATCATTTGGGGGCTCTTTAAAAGAACTGTTTTCCAACAAAAGAAGTTCTCAGAGCAGTTTACATAGAAAAAGAATGAGAAGATGGTTCCCTGTCCCTAAAGGGCTCACAATCTACACACACACCCAGCAGCAGCTACTGAAGGGATGCTGTGCTGGGGTTGAATAGACAGTTGCTTTCCCCCTGCTTAATATAAAGAGAATCAACACTGTGAAAGGTGTCTCTTTGCCCAGTTAGCAGGGGTAAATCAAGGGGGTATTCAATTATACATGAGAAGACATCAATTTTTTAGTTTCTTCATGAACAATCTAGGTACACAGATAGAGACAAGTCACCATGAAGCCAATAGGAATCCTACAAATTTAATTTTACACATTACTTATAATAAGCATCTGAAAAATCTTTTCTAGCAAATGATTTCCAAAATGTGTTCAATTTTAAAGTAGAGCTAGTTCATAAGCTGGTGTTTCTGCTAGAGAGGTCTTACACAAAATTCTGAATATAGGCTATTTATATTATAAATAGTAAAACAAAAACCACAAGGAATATATAGTTGCATCTCTATGACAGCCTCAGAATGGTGTATGAGATGAAAAAGGGACTCGATAGCCTCCTATAATGAAAAAAGACAGGAGAGAAGAGCTGGTCTTATGGTAGCAAGCATGACTTGTCCCCTTAGCTAAGCAGGGTCTGCCCTGGTTGCATATGAATGGGAGACTTGATGTGTGAGCACTGTAAGATATTCCCCTTTGGGGATGGAGCCGCTCTGGGAAGAGCATCTATGTTCCAAGTTCCCTCCCTGGCAGCATCTCCAAGATAGGGCTGAGAGAGATTCCTGCCTGCAACCTTGGAGAAGCTGCTGCCAGTCTGTGTAGACAATACTGAGCTAGATGGATCTATGGTCTGACTCAGTATATGGCAGCTTCCTATGTGAATCATCAGAAGAACCAGAGAGGAACCATGGACAATGGGAGCAGATGAGCATGCTCAGCACACCAAAATCATTTTCAGGAATGGGGAGAACAGGTGGACATAGGCAGGATGGAGTTATTTATTTTTACATGTAGATCCCTCTCCTACACCTTTTGGCCTGCAGGATGTGCTCAACTGCTGAAGATAAACACCTTCACCACCACACACACTGTGGGAGATGTGTGAAGGAGAAAGGAGGAGCCCTCTGCTTCACTAGCTGGGCTGTTTGTCTGACAGAATGAAGATGAGAGGGACATCTATCCTAACTGAGGCCACAGTGGGATCCCTTGTGGTCAGCTACAAAGGTTTGCAAAACATAAGACAAACACACTGTAAAAAGGATATTCAACCATGGCTTGTATCCCATTCCTCTTGAATATGACAATACGCTGTACTTTCCCAACAGGGTTGCACACTGTATACAAGACATCCTAAGAAGAAGAGGGGAAACTGCTGAAACATTTGCAACATTATAGCTTTGCCTATGAACATTCTATAAAAGTGGATCTAAAGAAGGTTATCAAATGAGAAGCATTAACAAAGAAATGCATCACTGTTTAAGAGGCAACTTGGATTTACTATTTTAAGGAGATTCCTGTGGTATATTCCAGAAAGTTTTTTAAAAAATAGTCCTGAATTACAGAGAGCATGTCATTCTCTCCATCGCCAAGTAATATATAATCATGAGATAAAACACATTTTAGCAAAAGAGAAAAACTTCAGTACAATTCAATACAGAAAATCTAAATTCAGAGTTTAACTCCATGTACTTTAAACGTTATCTTCTCCAATTCACTAGGTTTGCAAGAATTCTTATGTCCTTAACTAATTTAATAATCTTTATATATTATCTGTAAAGTAGAGATTAGGCCTCCACAGACTGGAGGTAAGTTATTTAGTGTCAACATCACACTTTGTTTTTCTGCAGTATAGATATTCATAGTATTCCCTAAAACTCCAACAATACAGATAAAATAAAGAATGGCTCACATGAATCAGGAGTAGAATGTATTACATTTTCCCCCCATATTTTATATATATTTGCTTAGGTTTTAAAAATGTGTTTGTTTTTACTATTTTTATACATGCTTATTAAGTTTGTCAGAAAAGTGGAATGCGGGAGATCAATGGGCAAGGGGGCAGGAGGGAAAGGGGAACTGGAGATAGTGATAAAACAAAAAGTGTCAATAAAGTGTTAAAGAGAGGGAGAAAGAAAGAGAAAAAGAAAGGAAAAAGGAAGGCTCACAGTTTGAGGTTTCAAATATATTCACTAGAACTCAAATAGTACCGCTCCAGTACAGCCATATATAACTCTATAAGACAAATTAATGAGCAGTGACAAATAGGAAACAGGAAGTAACATCTGAATAATAGAAAAAAGCATAATCTATTGACAATTCTAGAGAAAGACATACAATAGGATGGTGTTGCCCAGGAAGAAGTTTTGTTGCTATCTCTTCCTACCAATTATGGGTTGGCTGTGCAGTTTGGCTCAAACTATACTTTGAGTGGCTTCATGCAATTGCCTGAAGGTCAATAAGCTGGGAAACTCCCAGTAGGTGTGCCATCCAAACCCAAGTTTGGTTCCTGCACTGTGTTAACGAGATGCTCTCAGCCTCTGCCTGACTTCTAAACCAAGATTTGTAGTTAGGTGGATGAAGCCAGGATAATCTCAGTAACACGGCATGGAACCGGACGTGGGCAGGTTTGAACAAGATATCTGCCAGGAGCGTGTGGCTTACCAACTTTCAGGCAGCTGTGTGAAGCTGTCTTTTGACAAATAAACATCCATCAAAGACTTTATGAGAGAGCCAATTAGTAGTTAACCAGAGAAACTTACACTGCTACAGAAAAATACCTCTTCCCCCATAACTTTTAACACAAATTACTCTGCACAGAAGGGAGAACTTATGCATGTATGTGACGATACTTATTCTGCATTGAGTGTAGAACGTATGATGCACTCAAGTCATTTAAAGTGATGCTTAAAAATAAGACGTACCACTGTAATTGGATACAAAGGATTCTGAATTGATAAGAGTAGAACTTTGTTCCCACCAGAGGGGTCATCTGTGTTTCCTGGACGAGTAATTCTTTTGCTTGTAGAGTAATTGAAAAATGCTTGCTGCCCAGCTATATATACCGGTTCATCAGCTGCAAACGTCACACACTTTTTGGCACTCTCAATGTCTTCAAATTCTACCAAAGCCTGGCGTTTAAATGGCATCATCATCACATAGCTATGCAAAAAAGAACAAAAATCACCAGTAAGTGTTCAAAATTTAAGGCCAGTTTTAAACCATAAATTAAAGTGGAACCTAAATATTTTAGTTTAAAAGTTCTTATAACACATTTTTAAAGGATTCCTTCAACTTTAAGAAACAATGCGGACAGCACAGTGGACAGGGACAGCAAACAGGACATTGGAGTTTTGCAGGAGTTTAGCGGGAAGTGTGCGGGGGAGCCTGGAACAAGCCTCTGTGATCACAAGGAGCCTGGTGGAGAAGAGAACGTAAGTACAAATTCCTCCCTCATATTCTTGGGAAAGGCTGTTTGGATAGTTAAATAGCTGCCCATTACAGCTGAGACTTATCCTTCTAATAAACTATCTCGAAATACTGTAAACAGCCAACAAAAACAGTATGAAGATAGAAGGTCAGCAGGGGAGGGGGCACTTCCCAGTGTGTTGCACAGAATGTCACATGTATGACTATTTGCCCCATGGGCAGAAGTCATGGGTGTATGATCAGTGCAAGGAGCTCCTGGCTCTCAGGGAACAAATTCGTTCCCTTGAGACCAAGGTGGCGGATCTGGAGAAGCTCAGAGAGACAGAGAGGCATGTGGATGAGACCTTCAGAGACGTGATAGAGGCAAACCACTCCAGGGATGATAGCTCCTCTGCTGTCAGGGAGAATGAAGGTCTCGGGGATGGACAACATCGGTCTGAGGAAGAGGGAAATGCTCCTTTAGAAGGGACCCCTTCCATGGATGATGAGCCCATATCCTCTCGCACAGGGGATACACCTCCGGGGGCCTCCTTGTAGTGGGCAATTCGATCATTAGAGGTATAGAACGATGCGTTTGTGACCCGCGTGTTGACTGCACGGTGACTTGCCTGCCTAGTGCAAAGGTTGCGGACATCATACAGTGTCTAGATAGGCTCTTAGGCAGAGCTAGGGAGGAGACAGCTGTCTTGGTGTACATCGGCACCAATGATGTGGGGAAATGTAGTCGGGAGGTCCTGGAAGCCATATTTAGGCTGACAGGTAGTGTATTAAAGTCCAGGACCCCCAAGGTAGCATTCTTGGAAATGCTACCTGTTCCACACACAGGTACAGTGAGACAGGCAGAGCTGAGGGGTTTCAATGTGTGGATGAGATGCTGGTGCCAGGAGGAGGGGTTTAGATTTGTTAGGCACTGGGATACATTTTGGGGCAAGCAAGGCCTGTACAAAAGGGACGGGCTGCACTTGAACCAAGATGGAACCAGACTGCTGGTGCTTAAAATCAAAAAGGTTGCAAAGCAGCTTTTAAAATGATGCCCGGGGAATTGCCGACGGGAGCTCGGCACTATCCGGTTTGGCAAAAGCCATCCTTTAAAGTGCGAAGGTGCAAAGGACTCAGATAAAACAGAAGAGGACAGAGCAGAACCGCATAAAGAGCAGACGGGAGTCTGTGCCAGCTGGTCAAAAAATCAAAAGAAAGATAGCATACATCAAGTGAGAGATTCAGCATATAGGTGTTTATATGCCAATGACAGAGGCCTCCAAGCCAAGATGGGTGAGCTGGAGTGCTTGGTTGCTAATGCAGAAATAGATATAGTGGGCATAACAGAAACATGGTGGAACAGTGAGAACCAGTGGGACACCGTTATCCCTGGATATAAACTCTATAGATAGGACAGGGATGAGCACCTTGGAGGTGGAGTAGCACTGTATATTAAAGAAGGGATAGAATCTAACAAGGTAGAAAACCTAGGTGGACTGGAGTCCTCCACAGAAACCCTGTGGGTGACAATACAAGGCCTGAAAGGCAACGTGCTACTGGGGACGTGCTATCGCCCTCCGGATCAAAATGCTGACAGTGACTGGGAGTTGCAGCAGGAAATCAAGGAAGCGTCAAGGAGAGGCAGGGCTGTAATAATGGGTGACTTCAATTACCTACACATAGACTGGGTAAATTCACAGTTAGGTCATGACAAAGAGGTCAAATGTCTAGATATGCTGAATAACTGAGCCCTAGGTCTTGGAACTAACCAGAGAGAAGGTGATCTTGGACTTAATTCTGAGTGGCACCCAGAACCTGGTGCATGATGTCAGTGTCATCGACCCTTTAGGGAACAGTGACCATAGTGTGATCAAATTCAGCATACATGCGGGGAGAGAATCACCAAGGAAGTCTAACACAGACATTTTGAGTTTCAGAAGAGGAAACTTCTCCAAAATGAGGAGTATGGTGAAAAGAAAGCTGAAAGCGAAAATCAGGAGAGTCACTTAGCTCTAGAGTGCATGGAGTTTACTCAAAACCGCAATACTAGAAGCCCAGTTAGATTGTATACCCAAAAGGAGGAAAGGTACCACTAAGTCTGGGAGGATGCCAGCATGGCTAACGGGTACCGTCAAGGAAGCCATAAAAGGGAAGAAGACTTCCTTCTGAAATTGGGAGGCCTGTCCAAATGAAGAGAACAGAAAGGAACACAAACTCTGGCAAAAGAAATGCAAGGTGACAATAAGGGAGGCAAAAAGAGAGTTTGAGGAACATTTAGCTAAAAGTATCAAAGGGAATAACAAAAACTTCTTTAAATACATAAGAAGCAGGAAACCTGCCAGGGAGGCGGTTGGACCATTAGACAATGAGGAAGTAAAAGAGATTATCAAGGAGGATATGGTTGCAGAGAAGCTAAATGAGTCCTTTGTGTCTGTCTTCATAGCAGAGGATACTGAGCATATACTTGTTCCTGAAACAGGTTTTTCAAGGATGGAGGCTAAAGAACTGAGTCAGACAGAGGTGACAAGAGATGATGTTCTAAACTGTCTGGAAAAACTGAAACCCAACAAATCTTCAGGGCCGGATGGATTCCATCCAAGATTCCCAAAGAACTCAAATGTGAAATTGCCAACCTCCTTGCTAAAATATATAACTCATCCCTGCAATCGGGCTCTGTACCAGAGGACTGGAAAGTAGCAAATGTAACACTGGTTTTCAAAAAGGGATCCAGGGGCGATCCGGGAAATTACAGGCCGGTTAGCTTAACATCAGTTCCAGGCAAACTGACAGAAAGCATCCTCAAGGATAAAATTGTAAAGCACATAGAAGAACAGGCCCTGCTGGGAGTGAACCAGCATGGCTTCTGCAAAGGGAAATCTTGCCTCACAAACCTTTTGGAGTTCTTTGAGAGTATCAACAAGTGTGTGGATCAAGATGATCCAGTTGACATAGTATACCTGGACTTCCAAAAAGCTTTTGACAAAGTTCCTCATCAAAGACTCCTGAGGAAACTTAGCGGTCATGGGATAAGGGGACAAGTATATGTGTGGATTGCTAGCTGGCTGAAAGACAGGAAACAGAGGGTAGGGATAAATGGAAAATTTTCACGATGGAGGGAAATAAGAAGTGGAGTCCCCCAGGGGACTGGATTACTGGGACAGGTGCTTTTTAATTTATTCATAAATGATCTAGAAGTAGGGCTAAGCAGCAAGGTGGCCAAATATGCAGATGATACCAAACTCTTTCAGGTAGTGAAATCCAGAACGGATTGTGAGGAGCTCCAAAAGGATCTCTCCAAACTGGATGAGTGGGCGACAAAGTGGCAAACGTGGTTCAGTGTTGGCAGGTGTAAAGTGATGCACATTGGGACGAAAAACCTCAACTTCAACTATACGTTGATGGGATCTGAGGTGACTGACCAGGAGAGGGATCTTGGGGTTGTGGTGGACAGCTCGTTGAAAGTGTCGACTCAATGTGCAGCAGCTGTGAAAAAGGCCAATTCCATGCTAGGGATCATTAGGAAGGGGATTGAAAATAAAAGCACCAGTCAGAGGGCTATAGGCCACCTCCAGCCTCAAAGGCAGGATGGCTCTGAGTACCAGTTGCAGGGGAGTCACAGCAGGAAAGAGGGCATGCCCTCAACTCCTGCCTCTGGCTTCCAGTGGCATCTGGTGGACCACTGTGCGAAACAGGATGCTAGACTAGATGGGCCTTGGGCCTGATCCAGCAGGGCTGTTCTTATGTTCTAATGCACAGATACAATTATAACCCAAACTTATTCAAACAATCTACAGTCTTCAATTAATTACAAGTGTAAATGAGCCACAACAGAGAATACTGACCACATTTGAATTCAAATTTGAGAAACACTTTTAAAAATGGGTTGGGTCAAATTTACCATCTTCCAATACCCAAGATAGTAATAGATGTGAGATAAAACTGAAAAGGAATTAAAATGGAGGAACAAGAATTCAAAGCAAGCATGCATCCAAATTATATTTCCTAAACCATAACAGACTCAAGTGATTCTAAAATGAAAAATGGAAAGGATTTCTTCAAAAATAATTATGATAAATTATACCAAAAAGCAAAGTTTCAGGTAGAAAATGGCATAAGTTAAAATTATCACGGCTAGAAATATTGTAAAGATGATTATCTTTCTATTTAAATTAGTTGAAAAGGAATTAATTTTCTGTTTCAAGTTCTTTCCGCTGATCTAAGCGAAAGTAAGCTACAGGTTAAAACATGGCAGCAACTAATAAAAATTTATCTGGGCAAACAAAATACCTCATTTCAAAGAAGAAAAATCACAAGATG
Organism: Hemicordylus capensis; assembly: GCF_027244095.1. Classification (NCBI taxonomy): domain Eukaryota; kingdom Metazoa; phylum Chordata; class Lepidosauria; order Squamata; family Cordylidae; genus Hemicordylus; species Hemicordylus capensis. Next base: position 435,488,885 of record NC_069657.1, on the reverse strand, counting down.
AAAAGTAGAGAAGAAGTTTCAGATTAGCAAATGTAATGTTATAGTATCATGCAGTTCTTTACGCTGGATAGTGGAACTGCTTGAATCCAAGGGGTGGGGGGACCTGGAGTGCTGGTGGAACAGCTAGCATACTAAAGTAGACAAGTTTTTCTCTGGATCTCCATCATAGTAGTATCTAGTGCCACTCTCCCTTGTAAACAGATTTCTAAAAATCTGAAATATAAGGATATGTCTATCAACATATCCCCAACAGCAGCAGTTATTTATAATCTGGACTTTAGATTAAGAATTAACTTTGAATTAATTTAAGAAATTGAAGGATAAAGGATTTTATGAATATAATGATATATTTCAAGTTCAGAGCTTCTGGACTTTAGAATTAAAAGACAAATGGGTAGGGATGTGCACAAACTGTGGTTCAGCACCGCAGGAAGGGGAGCTGCGAGTGGCATCTTTAAAAAAAGAAGAGAGCAGGTCTGCTGCGGTGGTGCTTGTCTCAAGAACCCACCCGAGGCACTGGCATGCACATGGTGCCCATGCATGACGTGCGTGTGTCGGCGCAGTGCACAGGTTCTTGGGACAAGCACCACCACAGCAGGAAGCTGCATGCAGCAGCAAATAGAAGATAAGGACCTGCTCTCCTCTTTTTAAAAGATTACGTTCCTTTCCCTGTGGCACCAAACATCCCTATAAGGGGTAACATCTCTACAACCCCACCCACATATATGCTGGTTTAAGAATTTACAAATAAGGAACTGGGGGGGGGGGGGGGGAGGGGAGATGACCTAAGAGCATGGACAAACTTTGAACAAACATTTTTATCTGAGAATAGAACACACCGCTCCTCACTTATATATAAAATTTTATTAAAAATATTTTGTGGGGAAGAGCAAGTAAAAGGATACATGCTGAAATGGGGACAAGATGTTGGCTACCCAGTACATTTTGATCTATGGGAATACATTTGGAATGTTGATAATAATTTTTTACTATGTTTAGATACAAGAAAAATTGTATATATTTTTTGTCCAGATGGTATATAATATCAAAATACTGCAAAGAATTAAGATAAATTACAACAATAAGTGCCGAATTGAAAAATAGAGCTAGAAAGTTTTTTCATATTTGGTGGACATGTGACTATGAAAAACAATAATGGAGAATAATGGAGGAGAGCTGGTCTTGTGGTAGCAAGCATGACTTGTTCCCTTAGCTAAGCAGCGTTTGCCCTGGTTTATGAATGGGAGACTAGAAGTGTGAGTACTGTAAGATTTTCCCCTCAGGGAATGAAGCCGCTCTGGGAAGAACAGAAGGTTCAAGTTCCCTCTCTGGCATCTCCAAGATAGGGCTGAGAGAGATTCCTGCCTGCAACCTTGGAGAAGCTGCTGCCAGTCTGTGAAGACAAAACTGAGCTAGATGGACCAAGGGTCTGACTCATTATGTGGCAGCTTCCTATGTACCCTATGTAATATTTTGACGATAGAAGAAATACATAAGAATGCAAGGTCATCTTATTTAAAAGCGTGTTCATGAATTGCTGGCTTATATGTTAATTGCTGGCAGGTTATATTTTGCAAAATATTGGAAGTTAGAAACACCTATGTTGGTAGAACAGGAAGAAAAATTATATCATTTTGTTTTAATAGCAAAACTGACAGTAATATAAGAATTAGAGATTGGAACAATACTTTTAGAAAGAATTGAAGTAAATTTATTTAATACTGGCAAAACAAACCTCATTCAGCTAATGATATTACTCATCCTTCTGATATACTCTAAAGAAATGTACTTAAAAGGTATATTTATTCTTTTATAAAGTATGGTTTATGTGCCTGTAAACATTATAATTTTGGTATATTCATACAAGGTCAACATATTTATTTGTAAAATGTGTTTTTTAATATTTATATACATTAATAAAATAGAAAATAAAGAGAATGTTGGCCACAAAATAAAGGCTTTATATAAAAGGGGAAAAAAATAGATTATGAGCCCTTTGTGGGACTGGGAACCGTCTTCTTTTATTTAAACCGCTTTGCAGATGTTTCCACTGAAAAGTGGTATATACAAATGATAGCAAGTAAAGCTACTGCTAGTTGTTACTATTTATTTTTCACTCTGGGAAAAAAAAAAGGAAGGAAAGTGTCTTTTTGAAATCAGAGTACAAGTAAAATATGTTTGGATGGGCAAGGGCCCGACTTTGGAGTCAACTGCAGCCAAAATTACTTTTGAAGGATTTAGAATATCCATGCTTCAGGCTTATATATAAGTAGAAGGTATATCAGCACAAGCATTGAAGACTATTTTTATACTTTAAGCTAACCAAGATATAATATATGCTAAACATACCATATGGTTCCAAATTTCTCTAGAGCTTCCACAAGATCTGCCTCTACAACAGATTCACAGAGCCCTCTGACATGGACCACAGGAGAAACAGAAACTTTGTGATGACTTCCACCTGCATCCTGCTAAGAACAATTATTAAACTTTTTATTTTTCAAATCTTAATATATAGATTAATATTAATCACCAAATTGTAAGTCAACCCTTGAACTTTAAAGTCTAAACATACTTGCTACTTTGGGCTCTGAAGACGTGCACATATAGTTAACTCGCAAGTTACTGGGCTTGCCAAATGACAAAAAAGCTTGACATTTTATTCTTGAAAGTAGCACCAGCACAGAGCAGAGGAATAGCCTCCAAAATAGTTCAAACCCTTCCCCCAAAGCAAACCTAACCAAAGAAAAGAAGGTTAATGGAATTAAAGGGCATTGCTTCTGACAGTTTTGTTGGTATGCTTTGTTGCTGCTTAAAAAAATAATAAGTCTGAAGGACTGCAGAACCTATGCTTTTCACACAGTACTCACTGCAGAAGTAGGTGGCAGGCCATTACATTTTTCCCCCAGCACCAAGTGTTATTTCCCTCAGTAGATACACTAAGTGGACAATATTTGAATCCATCTTCACACAAAAAAGAGGGAGATCCAATACAGAACACCACACACCTCTCTTACATAATAATATGTAAAATATTATTAAAATTATTTTGTGAAGAAGAGCATATAAAAGGAGGCATTCTGAAATGGGGCAAGACACTGGATACCCAGTACTTTTTGATCTGTGGAATACATTTGGAAAGTAGATAATTTTCTCACTATGTTTACAGATAAAATTGTATACATTTGATGTTTAGGTGGCATATAATAATACAAATACAGCATAGAAATTATGTAAATCATAAGTGCTGGTCATGGAAGAACTCCATAGCTCTCTTTTGCATTTATATGGTGGACCACCCTTACATGCACAGCAAGTTATTCAATAAAACTATAAACTGGAAAGACTTTTTGTTGCACCAACAATGCCAACACAGAATTAAGGCTGCCCAAGACTTGATCCTAGAATTTGAATGCACTCTGAATGTAAGGTTTTTACACTATGGCAGGAAAGACGACCAGAGAATTTTCCCCTCCTATAAGATGACAATGGAAAACCCATGTACTCGATCTTTGGATTAGGGCCCATACATTTCATTTCATAAATCCAGAAAGAAAACCAAACAAGGTTTACAGGATGACTGTCAAATACAGAGAGACAGTAGTAACAAGGAACTTTATATTTTGTACTGCTTGAACCAGTATCCAAAAAACATCCACGAAGTATGGTTTGTTTGAACTAAAGCACATATCATCAGCATAAAACCTGCTGAATTATCCGAATTACATTAAGAACTCTAGTGTTCTGTTCTATCTCAAAGCCTTTTGTTATTTATACATTCCCCTACAAACCATGGATTATAACCCCAGCAATAACATAAAACAGCTCATGAAAGGCATACTTTCCTTTCCAGTGAAAGAGTACTGGATCACAATGGCTGGGCCTCTACAGAATTCGGTCATTTTAGCTCATACCCTATGATGTACAACTCAAGATCAGATCTGGCTTTCTAATGTGAAATAGCAAAAAAGTTTCTTCATAACTTCATTTATTAAAAGATATGCATACATGGGGTGGAGGAGATCTCGGGTCTTCTTACCAAATACTGTTGTATATTACATTTTCATAAATAAAATGCAAAACACAATCAAGTCCCAAACTGGAAAAGCAAAACAATGACAAACTGACAATGGTAATAGTTAAGCAATATCAAAGCTTCAGCAATCAGATGTGTTTGTAATGTGAAGTAGAATCTTGTAGTAGTTAATGTTTTATAGATCTATTAAATGCACAAATTTTATCATATTGCTTTATCACTTTTTTACTTCATTAGAAATCTCAAAAGCATTGTGCACATACAGCTTGATTGAAAATGCTGCTTGTTTTGCATTTTTGTTCACTGACATGAAGCTATGGCAACATGCCAGCACTGACTCTCTATATGTGGGTTAGTAAATGAAAGGTAGCCACCTAATGGCACAGTGGGGAAGTAACTTGTCTAGGGAGCAAGAGGTTACTGGTTTGAATCCCTGCTGGTATCGGGCAGCAGTGATATAGGAAGATGCTGAAAGGCATCATCTCATACTGCGCAGGAGATGGCAATAGTAAACCCCTCCTGTATTCTGCCAAAGACAACCACAGGGCTCTGTGGGCGCCAGGAATCGACACTGACTCGATGGCACAACTTTACCTTTAAATGAAAGGTGGTATTTCAAAAAATGAGACAGATTTAAATCTATCCTCAATTCACTAAGGGAAGTATTCCTCAGTCTATTCTACTCACAGGGTTGTTAGAGCAGATTAAATTAGTAATATAAAGTATTAATCAAAAACTACATACTTCTCAGCATTTGTCTTTTGCTTGAATTCATTTGCAACAATTAAGGCATTCTGCAAGTTCCATATTTTGTTCTTTTAACTGACACTTAAAAAGTACTAGTGCCATTTTTGACATATAATGGATTCACATATGGTGAAATCTATATCGTATTTTTAAGGGCCTTATTAAAAGTTACAGAAGTTTATTCATATCCATATTATTGACAGTAAAGAGGAAACAAAGCTTTGATATGGGTATGTGGGATTCAAAGTCGTAATCCTGACATGCCAAATCAGGGAAGATTTTTCAAAGTTATTTATCAGTTCACAGAACTGTGGTGACAAAAGGATCCAAAGCACTGTCTAGCCTGTCTTAATGCAGAAGACAGCATTCCCTTCAGAACTGCCAGGTTTCCACGGCTTCTCTAGACAGTTTGCTCTCTACTGCTGATAACTGGCATAGTAGAGGACAAAAGCTCATGTGCTCTCCAGCTCGCTAGTGTCCCTACAGCTTGGTTGGGTTGAGGGGGATGACGCACTTACAGATACAACAAATATGCTCCCTATCAAGCGTTATGGGGCTCCTTCTGAAGAGATGACAGACATAAGAGCAGTCTCTCCCCACGCCAGCGTTAAAAGGGAGAGAAAAAAACACCCCAGACCACTGTTCTCTTTTGCAAGGAAAGGATACAAGGAGTCTATAGCCTCCATGCACAAAACTCACTGTGGAAGAGTAACACACGCAAATGGACACACATATATGGAGAGGAGGGGGCTGCAATACTCAGCTCGACCCTCCCTCAATTTTCTTGGGAGACGAGGAGATGAGAAATGATGAAATTAAAATAGAAACACAGTGGAGTTCAGGTATTTCTTAGAGAAAATCTCCCTCCGGAAAATGGAAATACACACTCTCACCTCCACATAATTTCGTTGGAAACGGCCGCTGAGTGTACTAGTCTCTCACAAGAAATCCTTCTTTGTAGGGAAAAGCGGAGTTATGTATACTTGAGTCTTGTGGCACCTTAAAGACAAATAGAAGGGTTGTGACATGAGGTTTCATGGGACAAAATGTCCCGATCCATCCATCTGATTAAGGGGGCTCTCTGGCCCTAGAGAAGCTTATGCCAACATCCATCTGTTCAGGTTTAAGGTGCCACAAGACGCTTTTTGTTCTGCTGCAACGTAACTGCAGCTCGATCCCAGCACGTTCACCAGGGAATAAGCCCACTGATTTCAGCGAGGCGGACTCTGAAGTCTACAGAGCATCACCGAGGAAGCCCCAATGAATAGAGCAGGGCCAGAACTGCGCGCTATAAATACGACCAATCTTCTAGGAAAGATGCAGCTTTTCTAGCAAGCTTTCTTTGGAAGAGAACGAAGGCAAGGTAGGCTGCAGCCAGACGCATACCTAGCCAAGGATAAGCCCACAACTGAACACAGTGGGGCCTTCTGCCGAGTAAAACACGCGTGGCATTGTACTGTTGTAAAGGATCAAGAAGAAAGCCAAAAATAAAAACGAGAAATCCCTGCTCTCTCTCTTTTCAACTTGCGGGGTGAGTGGCGGGAGGCGCGGGGGTGGCACTACGGCGTTAAGGCTGCCATCCTAAACACACAGCCTTGGGATGGAATCGGGCGCGACGAAGGCAGCGCCACTTGCTCCCGAGTAGACCTGCCTAGGAGGATCGCGCTGCGCGGCGGGAGTCTGAAGGCCGGCGCCCAGAGTCGGCGCTCTCTGGCTTTCCCTCCTTACCCCGGAGGAGAATCCCCCCGTGCGGGGGGCGGCCTTCTCCCGGCGGCTCTCGCCCTCCTCAGCCCCGTACTCGATCTCGCCTTCCTCGGCGGCGGCGCTGGGCTTCAACCGCTTGGCCTGGCTCTCGTAAGCGCCATCCTCCTCTTCTTCGTACTGCTCCCCAGACGACGGCGAGGACATGGCGGCGCGACTGGAGGAAGGGAAGCGCGCGAGGCTCCACACCACCAAGGCGCGCAGAGTACACACAGGCCCGCCGAGGATGCTCCTGAGACACTTCACCTCAGCTCTCTTTCTGGCCGCAGCGCGCGCGCGCACACACAATACGGGCAGAAGCTGCAGTGGCGGAGGGACCCGAGGAGGAGGCGGCCCTGCCCTGCGATTAAACAGACTCGCCGCAGGATCGGGTGCCCTGAATGGCCGACGAGGCTGTCCCTCAAGCGCTCTCCGCGACGCAGGACTGGAGCACGGGAATGCCTGTCACGCCTAGAGGGACCCGCCCCTTTTTCCTTTTCTTTGCTCGGCCTTCCCTCCTTTCCAGTTGCCTGACGCTGGTTGGACTCTCTTTACTTGGTTGATCAAAGGAGAAGGTAGGTGGAGGGTACAGGCACGCGCTGTTATCGCGGCCAACGGTCACACAGCCGCGCGCGCGAGAGAACGCGGCCTCCTCCTTAGCAGTACGTAGCACGGAGGGGAGGTAGAAGGAGCAGCCTGGCAACCTGCGTGTGTGGCCGGGGGCTGGTTGGTTTCCGTCAGAGGGGCGTCGTGGAAGTTGCCGCCGCAGAGCCGAGCCGAGCCATTCTCGCCCCTGGACTTGCTTTGGGAAGAAGGAGACACGCGAGGTTTCCTTTTTAGGGAAAGTGGCGCGTCTTGAGAATGTATTTATTTATATACCCCCTGATATGTCTGTCTCTCTCTAGGCGGTGTGCCCACAGTTTGAAACAACGAATATAAAGCAGAGTAGAAACAACAATTTCACAGAATAAGAAGTTACATGGATCGTCCCCGCCACCATAGCTGGGCCCTGTCAGCAGCAAGTTTTCCTGCAAAAAGAAAAGAAAAAGTAAAAAAGATCTCTAGGTGTCTTCTTGTGGCCTGCTGAAGATTCACACATCGTTGATTTTATGCTAAGTGTCTTTTGGCACTTTCAAGACCAACACATTTATTTTATAATAATCTTTTATGGCTAAGAGCCCACCATCAGACACAAGAAGTACGGTATAGGCTCTGGACTACGGAAGTTTATGATAAAATGAACGCGTCAGCTTTCAGTGGCCACAATATTCTGTTGTAGCAAAGCCAAGATTGACATGGTTCCCCTACTAGAAGTAGCTTTTCTTCAGGGAGGCTAGCTGACATCCTAACTAAATTTACTAGAAAGGAAGTCTTTCTGAAATTCAATAGTTTTTCAGACTGCTCCCTGAATAATACCATTCAATATGTTAGTCTGGATGTCAGCTTGTTAATAAGTGATTCACAAGTAATAATAGGCGATATCATTATTAGGACAGGTCACAAAAAAGTGTGCAATCTTTCAAGCTCATCAGAACTTTTCATCAAAAATGGTGGATGAAAAGGATACTGCTCAGTAAGATTTTCTTTTTTTTAATTCCAATCTGTAGTTTGTAATAACTTCAAAATAGAATTGAGGAGTAAAGTTTTTAACACAGATTTGACATGATCCTAAATATATTTACCCAGAAGTAAATCCCACTGAGGTCAACGGCATTTACTCTGTAGTAAGTGTGTTTAAGAATGCAGCCTTAATTAATTTTTTGCGTTGCGTGGTGCAAAAAATCTTGGAGAAGAGAAGCATGGCTACTGCTATTTCAAAAAGTTAGTAGTTATGTGGTTCTCTTTGGCCACATTCGCATGCAATGCGGGACTGTGGGACCCACAGTTCTACTACCCTTCCCCTCTGCTCTCCTGTCCTCATTCACACTTAACAGACAGGAGGCTCTCTGCATTCAGGGAGACGGCAGAGAGGAGAGGGCAGGGGCATAGCAAGACCCCCTGGGGCCAGAGGACAAAACCCAGGTCGGAGGCCCCCAATGTGCATGTAAAGCGTGAGTGTGCTCCCACACCGCCTGCTACACCCCCTGTGTCTGGCATCAGACGCAAGGGACAGGACAGCCAACATCTCCCCGCCGTCACCTCTGCCCTGCCCAGCCACCACTACCTTCTAGGCCTCCGGCTCTGGGGGGTAGGGGGTGATCCGAGTGGGACAGGTAGCGGGTGCAGCATCAGGCCTCTCCACTCTGGGTGAACTGCGCAGGCGCGCAGTTTAGTCAGAGTGGGGAGGCCTGTGCCTGCCATGTGTTCCGCTCAATCACCACCCACCCTCCAGAGCCGGAGGCCAAGATAAGAAGTGGGGGCAGGGCAGAGGCGGCGGTGGGGCAGTCTCCTTGCAGGCCCTCTGACCCATTGGGCCCAAGGACATTTGTCCCTGCTTGTCCAATAGATGCTATGCCCCTGGGAGGGAGAACTGGCTGCATGGGCTTTCTTCTTGACTGAAAGACAGCTCCAGCAGGCAATCGCAGCTGGAGCGAGGGAGCAGCTTCCTCCCTTAACTCCGGTTGTAGCAGAGTGGGAATGGTTAAGCATTTACACATAACGCTGGCACTGTTAAACTGCAGGTAGGGACGGCGGAACCCCCTACAAACCAAAGGTTCGAATTGGCGTGTTGGGAGGAAAACCTTGGGTTGCTTTTGGGTCCAAACTCTGGTCGCACACATTCGGACATACAAAAATTTCAGCCGGAAGCCCCTTCAACTCCGGTTTTGTGTTACATGCGAATGGGGCTTCTTTGTTTCAAAAGAAATAGCTGCCATATTTCCTTGTAGCTTTTTGTGGCTGCTGAGATCTTTTTGCACTAAACATAGCCTAACCAAATTAAGGCTGTAACAGGGATAGCCCAAATTAATTGGATGCTGCAGGCAGTGCTTCTGTATGCTACCCTCTGCCAAACACTGCAGCAGTGCCTGCCCCCCTCCCACTGGTCTTGTTCCTGCCAAATGCCATGTTAGCCCCTGCACCAAATACTGGCTTCCTTCCTCCCCCTCCCCCTCTTGCAGGGATGTAGTTTTCCTCACTACTCTCCTCTCTTCCACTGCCTCCCCAAAAGGAGAAGCCTATGTGGGTGACCAATCAGTATTTGGCATGAGGGGAGGTATTTGGCATGAGGGGAGGGCTGTGGGCCACCTCCAGCCTCAAGGGTGTGCCTCTGAGTACCAGTTGCAGGGGAGCAATGGCAGGAGAGAGGGCACGCCCTCAACTCCTGCCTGTGGCTTCCAGCGGCATCTGGTGGGCCACTGTGCGAAACAGGATGCTGGACTAGATGGGCCTTGAGCCTGATCCAGCAGGGCTGTTCTTATGTATGTGTGAGATGGGGTGTCTCTAGGGTAAGTGTGCAGAGGTTCATTTCCCCACACACACACGTTGAAGTCTGCTGCCTATGTGCTTAATGGAAGGGCTAACCTTGGGCTGCAATCCTAAACACACTAGGAAGTGAGCACTTCTAAGTATTGCATGTGATTGTGCAAGAAGGGCAAAAACCTAAGCACACTAGGAAATGGGCCCCATTGAACTCAATGGAGTTTACTTCTGAGTAAACATACTTAGGATTTCACCATCCATTTGGATGACACCTTCCCCATTCCATTTTAAGACAGCAGACTAGAGGTTTTGCATTTTGTCCAGCAACTTCCTTCTCTTTTGTCCTCACCCCCACCCCCACTTTTGTGGTTTTTACTTAACATATAGCCTTATGAAGAATTTTAATGAACTTAAAATTTTTGTTCTTTGTGACCTTTTGGCAGTCTTAATAAACCTTATTACCCTACTGTTATTTTGGAATTTTAAATCCCCCCCACCTTTTCTTTTTAGCTTGAAAAGTGATGGATGCAAAGCTTGTGCAAGTTACAGCCTCTATTTCAAGCTAATTCACCGCATAGGGTTGTTGTTGCAAAGCTAAGATAGTAATGCTAACCATATTTGCTTGAATATTTTTTATTTATTTCAGTGTGGGTTGCTTCCATAAAGCTATGCTTGGACTGCAGTCCCAAAATCTTCATTGTAAAAATAATATGCCTCGCTGGATCAGACTAGTTCAGAGTTCTGGACTAGTCCATCTAGTCCAGAGTTCTGTCTCTCAACAATGGTAATCTGGATGTCTCCAAGGAAACTTACAAGGAGAGCATGATGGTGACAGCCTTTCCCTGCTCGGTCCCAACATCTTGTAATTAAAGGTATATTGCGTCTAAATATTGAAGTTTCCTTTGACTGCCATGTTTGAGTGTGCCATAGACAGAGTAGGGTGAAAGGTGGATTTTCCCAGTGTGCAGCTCTTGAGCAGGGGGACAGCAAGGGCTGAGGAAGAAAAGAAATGTGAGCATCTGGCTGTGAAGGGAGTTAAACATGTCATGTGTTTCTTCAGGCCTGATAAAAGGCATTTTTCTATTGTTTGAAATAATAAAATTTTAAAAAATGTCTTTGAATATTCATATGTGGAAGACATCCATAATGAACTGTTCTAGGACTATCATTTTTGCTCAGAAATGGAAGATGTGCAGGTCTTTTTTTAAATCAATATTTTTTAAAATTTAATAACATTTACTAAGCATCAAACAAATGGATCAGAGAACAAATCAATCCAGAATTTTCACCTGAGGCACAAATGACCAGGCTCAAACTATCATACTTTGGACACATTATGCGAAGATCCAGCTCCCTTGAGAAGTCCATAACGCTGGGGAAAGTTGAAGGAAAGAGAAGAAGAGGACGACCAGCAGCAAGGTAGATGGACTTGATTACGACAGCAGTGAATGCACCACTGAGAGACCTTAAAGACCAAGATGAAGACAGATCATCCTGGAGAAAATCTATCTATATGGTTGTTAAGAGTCAGCACCAACTTGACGGCACTTAATCAATCAGTCAAGCATCAACATAATTACAAGTCACACAAGAAGAGTTCTCATACATCTTCCCCCAAAAAGAATAAAACAATAAGCTTTAAATAATAGAAAACATTTAGTATAAATCTGATCATTAACCTTCTTATTCCAGTTATTGATAAATAAAACCCATTTTTAATAAATGTGTCTACTGTGTCATTAGGCTTTTTTAAGCCTACGCAGGGCATATGTTTAAGTCTGCCCAGGGCAGTGCCGTGCCTTTTCTAGTTATGACTCTGCCTGATTTCATCCCACTATTGTGATGTTCCAGTGCTGCTCAAATTGCTCTGTGGTGATAATGGAAATTCCCAGTTACGTAGCTTCAGGTTTAGCCATCTCATAGTAAACTGCCAGCTGGGTTTTTTTAGAGTGCATCTGCACAGAAGTGTCTTTAGCTCCTAATTTACTGCAATAGTAAGATGACTTTCTATGGCAGCTCTGTTCTTGTCCCCATCTGGACAAGATGGATGATAAGTGTGGGCCAAAGAACCATGGGAGGATTGAATGTACTGAATGTCATCATCTGCTCTCCAATGAAAACCTTGTGCAGAATAGTAATCCTTTTCACATCTTTAAATAAGAAGCTTGGGATAGTGGTTTTGAGTCTACTTTTTTTCTTGGAGAAAAACACAGAAAATATGCAATTAATTGGGCTTTGTACTGGAGCATATTTTTCTGAAGCTGTTCTAAGTAACACTGGATTAATAACTAATAGAAGGACTGCTTCTTGAATTTTAAGTAACATTGCTTCTAATGGTAGCCATACATTATTTTATACAATCTTTTTGTGAACTGTATTGCACAAGTGGTTTTGGTTTTTGCATATGGTTTCACCTCATTACCCTTCAGTTAGAAAGGAAATACAAGCGCTCAAGTATAACCACATAATTTCTCAATATCCACTTCAGTGGCCAGAATAAAAGCGGGGGTGGGAATATAAAATAAAGTTTGAATTACTTGAGATCAAACTATATAGATTATAAATCATTATTATAGACTTGTACATTCTTACAGTAGTTCCATTGTGTCAATTCTTCATTGTTTTATAAGGATTTAGCTCCGCCTTTATGCCTGAGATACCATCTGCAATGCTATGTTTGCTATCCTGGAAGTAACTCTCACTGAATTTGGTGCATATTCATTTCATGAATAGGAGTGGGCTGATGACAGAACAAAACCCTTTGCTTTATTCCCCACTTATTTGGTTTTCCTTTATTTCAACTAACTCCCACTTTCTCTTGCTCAGTAGAAGCGTGGTATAGTGGTTAGAGTGCTGGACTAGGAACGGGGAGACCCGAGTTCAAATCCCCATTCAGCCATGATAGTAGCTGGGTGACTCTGGGCCAGTCACTTCTCTCTCAGCCTAACCTACTTCACAGGGTTGTTGTGAAAGAGAAACTTAAGTATGTAGTACACCGCTCTGGGCTCCTTGGAGGAAGAGCGGAATATAAATGTAATAAATAAATAAATAATAGAAAGTTCTGAGGCAGCCTTATACAGGGTGAGTCTCCTGGCTGAATATGAAAGTACTGAAGATTATGAGAAGTGATGGTGTGTGTCTTTCCCTCCACTGTGAATGGGAAACTGTTTAGTGGCCCTTGGTGTCACTGATCATGACTTGCTGATTACATGACTACTGGGAGCTAGCACCTACTGCCCACTGTCCTTGAATGGGGCTGTTCATACCTAGCAGTGAGTTCCCATGGAGTGGTGGTAAGTGGCTACACATAACCTCTTCAGGCTCTTTGCTGTGAGGTTTGCTAAGGAAGGTTCCATCTTGTCCATACTCTTAGCAGCTGGCTTTCTGAAACCTTGGCATTAGCAAGTCACTGGGGCTGCTGCACATGTAAAATGAAGCCCTGGAGCTGTTGTGAAGGTGGACAGTTGTGAAACTTCTTAACACAGTGTGTGGACACTTCCGCAGAACGGCTACCATCGGAACGCAAATGTCATGCACTGTTTTGAGGAGTTTTGCAACAGCCCACATCCACAACAGGCCCAGGCTTCACTTTATGTGCACAGCAGCCCTGGAGAACACTTAGGTTACACTGTGTTGAATGTCGACCATTGTCTGTTAGAGTCAAGGGTATGTAGAAATTAAGATGCAATCAATAAATGGATGTTACTCAGGTATTTTGAACAGTTGACCTTGGTCTGAAAGTCTCAGCTCTTGTGTCATTTCTTGCTGCAATGAGCTGGGGCAGGCAAATCTAGCTGAAGGCAAATCCAGTCAAGAGAGTGGTCTGATCAGTAATGGAGCCTGTAAAGCCAGATTCAATGAGGCTCGCGGTCTAGGATCCACACTTTGATCACTCAAATAATATTCAGATAATGAAAGCCATCTGGAGCCTATCATAAATGGCAGGGGTTCCCAACCTTGGGTCCCCAGATGCTGTTGGACTACAACTCATATCATGCCCAGCCACAGCTGGGGCAATGGGAGTTACAGTCCAATATCATGTGGGGATTCAAAGTTGGGTATCACTGATACTGAATACACGTTTTAAATGTGTATGTTCATCTTCCCCATCTAGCCACCTCGTATTAGGATTCTAACTGCCATCAAGCTAGCTGTATTTGGGAAGAACTATGTGGTGGATGCCTTCAGGTCTGGTTTGGGGCTTCCTGGAGATAGGTTGCTATCCTGCTGCTGAGGCCAAGACAGGCATCACCTTATTTTTATTCTGACATATCTTGCTATGTAAACTACTTTGAGAACTTTTTGTTGAAAAGTGGTCTATAAATATTATAAATAATATACCATTTATTTATTATTTAATTTCTATACTGCCCTTCATTAAAACAATCTCAAAGTGGTTCACACAAAAGTTAAAAGACTACAAAAATTACACAATTTAAAGTATCAACTAGAATATAAAAATACAGATCTAATTTAAAAATTAAAACAAGTGCAATATAACCCTACAAGATACAAGCAGCAGCAACAGGAACAATCATATAAATGCCTGGCCAAAAAGCCAAGATTTCACACGCTTTCTAAAAACTGTGATGGAGATTGAGGAGTGGATGGCCACAGGGAAAGCATTCCAGAGTCTGGGAACATCAACTGAGAAGTCCCTGTTCCGTATGCATGACAGCCAAGCCTTCTTCATTGTTGGCACCGGGAGCAGAGACCCCCCCCCCCCGATGACCTCATCAAGCAGACAAGAACCTTTGGGAGCAGGCGGCCCCTCAGGTATCCAGGGCCCAAACCGTTAGAGCTTTAAAGGTCAAAACCAGCACCTTGAATTGGACCTGGAAACAAATTGGCAACCAGTCTAGCTCTTTCAAAATGGGTGTGATGTGATCCCAGTAGACAGCTTGAGATAAAATCCTAACTGCTGCATTTTGCACTAGCTTTCTGAATATTCTTCAAGGGCAGCCCCATGTAGAGCGTATTACGGTAATCCAGCTATGGCGTACCATGGATAGTAATACCATAAAAGCTGGATGGAGCCCAAGAGGATCGCATAACCCAAGGCTTTCTTGCACACTGCACTATAAACCAGAGCTGTCTTTTCACTTGAGAGTCTCGGGGGTGTGTGTGTATAATTGTAAATATTGTTTGATTTAAGGGGGGGGAATATAAATTTAAAGAGATTATTTGCTCTCCAAATCTGCCTCTTGAGGCAGCTGCCTCACTCTGCCTCATGGGAGAATGGAAGCACTTCTGCATTATTTGATTGCTTTAATTCCTGTTGTGCTATATTCTATATGCTAACCATAAAACCTACCAGGCATCTATGAGTTAATTGTCCCTTCAGTCCTGCACCTATTTGCTTGGGATTAAGTCCCATTGATTTTTTGGCACTTACTTCTAAGACTATGCACATAGAATTGCAGTTTTAATTGAAAAATGCCAGTGCATTTGTGTGTCCCATTGCCGATTTCCTGGATGGTTCAAACAGAATTGTTCTTTCAAATCCATGGAATTTTATAGGGAATATACACCACTATGTTTTCCTTATAGTTTTTCTGGTAAATTCAGAGGTGCTCTTAAAATGTGTTTTGCTTCCGTTTAATGTGCAGTTTGAGGACATATTGTAGGGGAAAATGTATTCCAGCTCTGCCAGTTCGACAGAACAATTAGTTAAGAAAATACTGCTATGTCACGGCTAGCAATTTTAAAACCATAAAGTAGAAGGCTATATTTTGTATAGTCTCGCATATAGTGGTTTTAGATTAGCAACTACTTCAGTAGAATTGAAATAGCACAAAGTGAGGAAGTACATAAAGATGGCCTATGTGTTTAGGCATCTTGGAAGGAAGTCCAAATGCATCATCCTTAGTTGTGTCAGGGTAAAAAAGGCTTTCTACAACACACACCTACACTTTTCCCTTGTTTGTGCACACATACCTTGTTGCCTAGAGTCACGTGCCATGACATATAGAAGCCTATATAGAGTGGGAGAAATCCTCACAACTGCAAGTTTGACAGAACTGTTGCAGAAGAGTGTTATATTCATTGGCAAAGATGCTGCAGGGAGTAGCAGTAGAGTCTGCAGAAAGAATCTTTGGCAAAGATGGAATACTATAGATATAACCTGTATTTAACCTCTTTTAAGAAATTGTCTTAAATTCAGAGTCGCCTTCTATTCAGGTAAATATGGTATAACCCTCAGGAGGGAAGCTTCTGTTGGTGCCAAGGTAACAACAACTTGTTTGACTGCTGGTGTTGAGGAAAGAGGAAGCAGCATACCTGAGAGGCAGTTACTTGCTGTCTTGAAGAGGGAGGAAGCAACAAGCTTATCTTTCTCTCCTAAAGAAGATATCAAGCAAGGGAACACGGCAAGGAAATAAAATAAATAAATAAATCACCAAGAAAACAAGAGGGGAAGGAGAAGCCAAGTCTGCTAGGGCTGGAAATCTCCTAGGGTTTCATTTCTGGCTGGCTGGAAGTGTTTGCGTCTCTGACAGAGGAGAAGACTGAGTGAGGAATTCAGGGGCGTAGCTACTATTGGGCAAAGGGAGACATTTGTTTCCTGGCCCGCTGCCTCAAGGGGGCCCTCAGAGGCATGTTACATTATCATTGTCCTGGCTCCCCAGCACCTGCGCTTCCTTCGGTGTTCTGGCTGGGGATATTCCTTTGCTCTCTGTCTCTCTTGAGTCTCCTCCCTCCTTTCCCCATCTCCCTTTTGCTCCTCCTTCCTGGCCCCGTCCAGCCTGCCTTCTCTGGCATTGGTCAGGGCTCTCATTGGCTGGCAGGTGGACACATGACACGTCAGAGCCCTCCATACGTGGAAGCAGAAAACAGCCGCATCAGCTAGCCAGTGGGTGAGCAAGCAAGAGAGATTGCTGTGTGTGAGGGATGCTCACGCCCCATTTATCGAGGTTGCTGTTCCTGACTTCCCACCTTGCTGCTGGTTTAAGCGTCTGGCCACTGCTTCGTTTGTAGGCAGGGAGGGCAGCTGCTGTGTATTTGTGTGCTGAGGAGGAGGAGAGACATGGAGCCTGACTCCTCAGGTGAGTGCTGGCTCCGAAGGGCTCCTTCCTCCTTTTTATCGGAGCGTGGGAGAGTTGAGGGGGCTTGTGATGCTGTCGCAGCCAAAATGGACACCTGGAACTGTGCTTTAACAAAAGCCATTACTGCATGCAAGAGAGCCTCCAGTTTATTTGCATTTCGTCCTAATAAGCAAGCGGATAATTTGTAGGGGGGGCAGGGAGAGGCAACAACATGGTCTGTGTATGGCTTTTTTCAGCGTTTTTACAGAGGCGGCAGCACATGGACTTTTAAAAGTAATAGAGGACCTATTCTTTTGTTCCCAGACAGAACTTCTGGGCTATTTTTGACGCTATATTCCCCCCACCCACCCCCGAGTTAGGTTGGTAAAAAGTAATGGTTTTTCATGAGAAACAGTTAGGAAAACCAGGATGTTACAGCTGTTACTGGGGCATTAGCAACTTCCTCCCTGCTCTCACCAAGGTAGAAGTGAAGACTTCATTACATTTCTAATTCAGGTCAATGGTTTAGTTGGCATTTATTGTATCTTCCCATTCCCTTCTTTCTCACCTTAATGAGTATGTATAATATTTATAATTCTAAAAGGGACAGACTTTATCTAAAATATTACAGAGGACTAACATGTTTCTTTTTCTGTGGGAATCTCTGCTTTCTATACATTTATGGAATACGTATACTGACTATAGAAATTATCCTTTAAAAGAATACTTCATTTACACAAAATGCCAATTCAAATCTAACAGGGATAAATACTTTCTCTTAATGCCATAAAGTGGGACTCTCTTGCTCAAATATCAGTTCAGAAGTACTGATACAAAATATTTTTTAATACCAGAACAGCATATATCTTTCCCTAGTAGTTTCTCTAGTTGGGATGTGTGCAATGATTACTGTTCTTCACTGATACTGTTGTATTAGTTGGGTCTGCTGTTTTGTTGTTTACACCTTGTAACTGTGGTTGGGATATGTGCAATGATTAAAGTTCTTCATTGATTCTGTTGTATTAGTTGGTTCTGCTGTTATTTACACCTTGTAACTAGTTGGGATAATTAGCAGAGACATCATGTCAGGAGGAGAGGAAATCAGGGGGTGGCGGCATTTTAAAACCTCGTATCTGGGCCCACTCCAACCTTGCTATGCCCCTGGGGGGATTCATTTCAGGTGAGGGCCCCAGCTTGTGGGAGGGCTCACATTCCAAAGCTGAGTCAGTTTGCTGGTGTTGAATACAAGGCTCGGACCAGATAACAGAGTTTTGCAGGAGTTTACCTAATACCTAGCTTCAAACCCCATATACTCTAAATAGCCCGTAAAACTAATTATGAAGGTAGAATGCCAGCAGGGGAGGAGTGGCTTTCCAATGTATTGTATCGCATGTAT
This sequence comes from Hemicordylus capensis, assembly GCF_027244095.1. NCBI lineage: Eukaryota > Metazoa > Chordata > Lepidosauria > Squamata > Cordylidae > Hemicordylus > Hemicordylus capensis. The sequence goes on along the minus strand of NC_069657.1, from coordinate 435,470,584 downwards.
GACTATCTGCCTGAGTGGCAGAAGTCATGGGTGTGCACTCAGTGCAAAGAGCTCTTGGCTCTCAAGGAACAAGTTTGTTCCCTTGAAGCCAACGTGGCTGAACTGGAAAAGCTCAAGGAGGCAGAGAGGTGTGTGGATGAGACTCTCAGGGATGTGGTAAAGGCATCCCACTCACAGGCTGATGTCACTTCTGCTGTCATGGAGAATGAGTGTCTCAGGGAAGGAGGATATTGGTCTGAGAAAGAGGGAAACACTCCCTAGCAGGGACCCTTTCCTTGGTTGATGCGCCCATATCCTCTTGCACAGAGGATACTCCTCCAGGGGCTGGGAGCCTCTTAGTAGCAGGTGATTCGATCATTAGGGGCATAGAGAGATGGGTTTGTGATCCGTGTGTTGACTGCACAGTTACTTGCCTGCCTGGTGCGAAGGTTGCAGACATCACGTTGTGTCTAGGAAGGCTGCTAGTGCTGGGGAGGAGTCAGCTGTTGTGGTGCACATTGGCACCAATGATGTTGGGAAATGCAGTCAGCAGGAGGTCCTGGAAGCTAAATTTAGGCTGCTAGGTAGCATACTGAAGTCCAGAACCCCCAGGATAGCATTCTCTGAAGTGCTACCTGTTCCACACGCAGGGACAGCGAGACAGGTGGAGCTGAGGAGTCTCAATGCATGGATGAGATGGTGGTGCCAGGAGGAGGGGTTTGGATTTGTTAGGCACTGGGATACATTTTGAGAAAGTGAAGCCTGTACAAAAGGGATGGGCTCCACTTGGACCAAGATGGAACCAGACTGCTGGCGCTAAAAATCAAGGCCGCAGAGTAGCTTTTAAAATGATGCCTGGGGGGCTGCCGGCAGGAACTGGGTGGTATCTGCTTCGGTCGGCAAAATCCCCTAAAGTGTGAGGGTGAACATGTTTTGGATAAACCAGAAGGGGACAGAGTAGAGCCAGGAGTTGATCAGAAGGAAACACTGGACAGCTTGCCAAATGGGTCAAATTATGGTAAGGGGGATAGCACACTCCAACACCAGGTGAGGGACGCAGCATATAGGTGTCTATATACTAATGCCAGAAGCCTCTGAGCCGAGAAGAGTGATCTGGATTACTTGGTTACTAATGAAAACCTAGATCTAGTGGATGTAACAGAAACCTGGTGGAATGGTGAGAACCAGTGGGATACAATTATTCCTAGATATACACTCTATAGAAGGGACAGGGAGGAAGGATTGGGGATGGAGTGGCACTGTATATCAAAGAAGGGATAGATTCCAATAAGCTAGAAAACCTAGGTGAACCGGAGTCCTCCACAGAATCATTATGGGTAACACTACGAGGACTGAAAGGAAATGTGTTACTAGGGACATGCTATCACCCGCCAGATCAAAGTGCTGAGAGTGACCTGGAATTGGAGAAACAGATAAGAGAGGCATCAAAGAGAGACAGGCAGTGGCGTATCGGGGGGAAACGGTGCCCAGGGCTGGCCGGCCCTGAAATGGCGCCGCCCCCTCGGCCCCCACATACCTGGCGGTGGCACGGCGCCCCCCAGGTGGTGGCGATTTGGCGGCGTGTGTGCGGTGGCGTTGGCGAATGATGGCCTGTAGTGGGCCGAGTGGCAGCGCATCGGGTCACCCGCGGTGTTGGCATGGGCTGGCCAGCCTGTAGCGGGCCGAGCGGCGGCGCGGCGGATCGCCCGCCGAGGACTACTGCAGAGTGGCGCCGAGCCCGGCGCCACTCTGCAGTAGTCCTCGGCGGGCGATCCGCCACGCCGCCGCTCGGCCCGCCCGCCGCGCCGCCGCTCGGCCCGCTACAGGCTGGCCATGCCAACGCTGCGGGCGACCCGCTGCACCGCCGCCTGGCCTGCCACCGCCAAATTGCCGCCGTATGCCCGCCACCACACTCGGCGGGCGATCCAGGAGGGTGCGGGGGGGAGCCACCTTTTGGCGCCCCCCACGTGACCCGCCGGGGTGGCGCCCAGGGCACGTGCCCCCCCTTCCCCCCCTATAGTTACGCCACTGGAAACAGGGCAGTAATAATGGGTGACTTCATAGCATGCATGGTGTGGAGAAAGTGGATAGAAAGAAATTATCCCTCTCACATAACACTAGAACCAAGGGTCATCCCATGAAATTGATTGCCAGGAAATCTAGGACCAACAAACAAAACTACTTTTTCACACAATGCATAAACAACTTGTGGAATTCTCTGCCACAGATGTGGTGACAGCCAACAACCTGGAAGGCTTTAAGAGGGGTTTGGATAACTTCATGGAGGAGATGTCTATCATCGGCTACTAGTTGGAGGGCTATAGGCCACCTCCAGCCACAAAGGCAGGATGCCTCTGAGTACTAGTTGCAGAGGAGTAACAGCAGGAGAGAAGGCATGCCCTCAACTCCTGCCTGTGGCTTCCAGTGGCATCTGGTGGGCCACTGTGTGAAACAGGATGCTGGACTAGATGGGCCTTGGGCCTGATGTTGTTATGTTCTTATCTTCAACTACCCACACATAGACTGGGTAAATTCACATTCAGGTAATGATAGAGATGCTAAATTTCTAGACGTGCTAAATGACTGTGCCTTAGAACAGTTAGTCGTGGAACCAACAAGAGGGATGGCAACCTTGGACTTAATCCTGAGTGGTGCCCAGGACCTGGTGCAAGATGTCAGTGTTGCAGAACCATTGGGTAGCAGTGATCATACTGTGATCCAATTCAGCATATATGCAAGTGGAGAATTATCAAGGAAGTCCCAACACAGATGCGTAGGACTTCAGAAGAGGAAACTTCTCAAAAATGGGACTAGTAAGAAAAAAGTTGAAAGGGAAAGTCAGGAAGGTCAAATCACTCCAGAAAGCATGGAACTTATTTAAAACCACAGCACTAGAAGCACAGTTGGAATGTATACCAAGAAGGAGGAAAGGTGCCACCAAGTTCAGGAGGACGCCAGCGTGGCTAACAAGTAGATTCAGGGAAGCTATAAAAGGGAAGAAGACTTCTTTGAGAAAATTGAAGTCCTGCCCAAATGAAGAGAACAGGAAGGAACATTTTATTTTATTTGTTTATTGTTAAATTTATATACCGCCTTTCATTAAAAACAATCCCAAGGTGGATTGTTCGGACCCTGGCAAAAGAAATGAAAGGACACAATAAGGGATGCAAAGAGAGAGTTTGAGGAGCATATAGTTAGAAGTGTCAAGGGGGATAACAAAAACTTTAAATATATCAGAAGTAGAAAACCTGCCAGGGATGCGGCTGGACCCTTAGATGATGAGGGTGTGAAAGGGATTATGAAGGAGGATAAGGAGACTGCAGAAAAGCTGAATGAGTTCTTTGCATCTGTCTTCACAGCAGAGAATACTGACCATATACCCTCTCTAGAATTTAGCTTTTCAGGTTTAGTGGCTGAGGAACTGGGTGAATTTGAGGTGACAAGGGAAGATGTTCTAAACTGTCTTGAAAAGCTACAAATTAACAAATCTCCAGGGCCAGAAGGCATCCACCCAACAGTTCTGATGGAACTCAAATGTTAAATTGTATATATAAACTTATCCCTACAATTGGATTCTGTACCAGAGGACTGGAAAGTAGCCAATGTGACTCTGATTTTCAAAAAGGGATCCAGGGGGGATCCAGGAAATTACAAGCCAGTCAGCTTAACTTCGGTGCCAGCTAAATTGATGGAAAGCATATTTAAGGACAAAATTGTTAAGCATATAAAAGAAAAGGCCTTGTTGAAGGAGACCCAGCATGGCTTCTGCAGGGGAAAGTCTTATCTCACTAACCTTTTGGAGTTCTTTGAGAGTGTCAACCAGCATGTGGATAAAGGTGATCCGGTTGACATAGAGGCAGGTCTCATGATCCATGAGACCCGCTTTCTCCAAAACTGTGGGGAGAGCGGTGAATATCCTCATGTGAATAGATTCATACTATACTTGGACTTCCAAAAAGCTTTTGATAAAGTTCCCCACCAAAGGTTCTTGAGTAAACTTTAGCAGTCAGGGAATAACGAGACAGGTTCATGTGTGGATCGGTAAACTGGTTGAAGGACAGGAAACAGAGAGTAGGAATAAATAGTTTTCACAATGGAGGTAGGTAGGAGGTGGGGCCCCCCCGGGATCGGTACTGATCTTTAACTTGTTCATAAATGATCTAGAAGTTGGGGTGACCAGCGAAGTGGCCAAATTTGCAGATGACACTAAGCTATTTAAAGGTAAAGTGTGCTGTCAAGTCGATTTTGACTCTTGGCGCCCACTAAGCCCTGTGGTTTTCTTTGGTAGAGTACAGAAGGGGTTTACCATTGCCTCCTCCTGCACAGTATGGGATGATGCCTTTCAGCATCTTCCTATATCACTGCTGCCCAATATAGTACCAGCAGGGATTTGAACCGGCAATCTTCTGTTAGTCAAGCATTTCCCCGCTGTGCCACTTAGGGTAATGAAATCCACAATGGGTTGTGCGTTCTGTATTTTTTCTGTTTCGATTTGTACCAAATCCGAATCAACCCCATTTTGTATTTTGTCCAAAAGTAAGCCTTCTGAATCACCCCAGTTTTGCTTTGTATCCAAATTAATCCAAATCCAAATCCAAATTAATTTGGATTTAAAAATGGGTCACATGGCCAAAAGAGTGGGTGGGGGTTGTAGTGCCCGATGAGTGGAAGCTACCACAAAAATTTCAAAGGAATTGGGCAAACGGCTGGTTTTTTGTTAATTTTTGAAGTTTGCGCGTCTTTCAGATTTCCCTCATAGGGTATAATGGAGGTTTCAGGAAAAGTATAGCTTCACGTGGGGGGGGGGAGGGTGGCCCATAGTGGAGTGTGGTTGGTGATAGTGCCCAGTTGGTGCAAGAAAGCTACCACAATTTTTCAGAGGAATTTGGCAAAGGGCTGATTTTTAAAGAATTAATGAAGTTAGGCGTCTTTCAGATTTTCCTCATAGGGTATAATGGAGGTTTCAGCAGTCCCATAACTCCACTTGTGCATCACAATACAGCTCATTTCTCTTAACTAAATATCCATTGACCAAATAAATGTCTTCAAAAGCTGTGTCCCTTTTTGCATATCTTATCTTCTGCTATGCTAATCCTTCTGACCGAAAAGTCAGTTGCTGCTGGAGTCTGTGTGGAGAGAAAAAAAGGACAATTTGCAATGCAATGCTGATGGAGCGCTGAAGCATTTTCCAAAGTAAACAAAATTCGGATCCGAGAGGAGGCCATTTCAGTTTGTAAACGAAAATTATCGGAGGTCTAATTCTGGTTTCAATTTGTAGACAAATCATCCAAAATTGCCATTTTGGGGCACAAATTGATTTGTGCCCGAATGGAAATGCACAAACCTAGGGGCCTGGCGCATCTTCCTTATGAGGCTAGGCTACAGCATCTGGGGCTCTTTACCTTGGAAAAGAGGCAACTAAGGGGAGACATGATCGAGGTGTATAGAATTATGCATGGAGTGGAGAGGGTGGAAAGAGAGAAATTTTTCTCCCTCTCTCACAACATTAGAACCAGGGTCACCCCATTAAACTGAAGTTTGGGAGATTTAGGATCAACAAAAGGAAGTACTTTTTCACACAGCGCATAATTAATCTATGGAATTCCTTGCCATGGGATGTGGTAATGACCACCAGCTTGGGTGGCTTTAAAAGGGGCTTAGACAGAATCATGGTGGACAGATCTACCAAGGGCTACTAGTGGGTGGCTGTGGGCCATCTCCAGCCTCAGAGGCAGGATGGCTCTGAGTACCAGTTGCAGGGGAGAAACAGCAGGAGAGCAGGCATGCCCTCAACTCCTGCCTGTAGGCTTCCAGCGGCATCTGGTGGGCCACTGTGTGAAACAGGATGCTGGACTAGATGGGCCTTGTGCCTGATCCAGCAGGGCTGTTCTTATGTTCTTAACAACAACAAATATTTATATACTGCTTTTCAACAAAAGTTTCCAAAGCGGTTTACCCAAATAAATAAATAATAAATAAATAAGATGGATCCCTGTCCCCAATGGGCTCACAATCTAAAAATACACATAAGATCTACTCCAGCACAGTCACTGGAGGTATTATGGTGGGGGCAGAACAGGCAACAAATGTAGTTTTTCATTTTTCAAAGCCTAGTTAACTACCTTGGCTGGATTCAGACATAACGGGGAAGCAGAGGCAGAACAGCCAAAGGTCCTCAACCTCTGAATGTGGGAAACTGCAGTTTAGACCCCTAACTCAAACCGAGGGCTCACTCACCAAACTTGGGGCAATGGACCTCACATCAAACCAAAGGTTCAGACTGGAGTTTGGTGAGTGAGTTTGCAGCTGCCTCCATTACATCTGAATTCAGTAATGGAGGCAGCCTTCCCTGGGACAGGAGTTGAGAGAAGGAATCTCCTCTCTCTCTCCTGATTGGCTGCTGCGGCTGTCCATCAATCAAAGGAGGAAGTCTGACAGCCACTTCCCCTTCCTCTCTGCAGTCAGAGAGGAGGCAAGCACTTATGTCCAAATTAAGATAGGCAAGCACTGGGGTGGCGGTGGGGGGGAGCGGATGAGGCCATGGATTGGTTTGGAGGCCCTTTGTGTGCTTTGAAAGAATGCAGGGATGCAGTTGGATCCCTGCACATTTCCCATAGTCCCCTGAGTGCGCACTGTTATGCAGAGCCCTTGGGGTTTGGAGCACTCCCTGGGGTGCAGAAACGCTCTGTAAGATCAGAAACATGTTGCTGACTTTCATCTGATCTTACAGAGTGCTTCTGAAGTGCGAGGAGCACTCCAAACTCAAAGGGCTCTAGCACAACAGCACATGTGCAGGGGAACTGGGGGAGTTGCATGAGGGTTTGCGAGAGTTCGCAGTGGGTCCCTGCAGTCCCTCAAAGTGTATGTGTTTTGCAGAAGAGGGCAACCAAGATTATCAAGGGCCTAGAGCACCTTTCTTATGAGGCAAGGCTACAACACCTGGGGCTTTTTAGTTTAGAAAAAAGACGACGGTGGGGAGACATTGATGTGAATTCGGCTCATCCCTGGGTCCGCCTCTTAGTCAATCAAACAGACTCAGTGGGAATCATTTAGTGGCTTTTATTGCTACTGCAGTTTAGCAATAGGTAATCACTGGGCTTACGCTCTCAAACTGATTACAGTTTGGTTATAGGTGCATCTTACATGTATACAAACAATCTGAATGATGCTGACACCCTAGACACAGTATATGTGACGATAAAATGGTGGTCTAAGTATCTAGTATGCAAGCGAATGATTCATTGTTCATCTGGTGATTACTCCTTATTTGGTTAAATCCTGTTTTCTTAACTGTCAGCGAAGAACAGTGAGAACCTTGTGAGAACCAAGTTTCATAGATACAATTTAGTGGAGAGAGATATCGACATTGATCATGAGCGGCAGTGATGTCCCTGAGCTGGGCTGGGGTTACTTTAAGTTAGAATGAGGTTTTCTAAGCAAAATGGAGTTGCTTTGGTTTTCTAAACACATCAACATGACAGAGGTCTATAAAAACATGCATGGTGTGGAGAAAGTAGATAGAGAGAAATTCTTCTCCCTCTCACATGACACTAGAACCAGGGGTCATCCCATGAAATTGATTGCCAGGAAATCTAGGAACAACAAACAAAAGTACTTTGTCACACAATGCATCATCAACTTGTGGAATTCTCTGCCACAAGATGTGGTGACTGCCAACAACCTGGATGGCTTTAAGAGGGATTTGAATAACTTCATGAGGGAGAAGCTACTAGTTAGAGGGCTAAAGGCCACCTCCAGCCTCAAAGGCAGGATGCCTCTGAGTACCAATTGCAGGGAAGTAACAGCAGGAGAGAGGCATTCCCTCAAGTCCTGCCAGTGGGCTTGCAGCAGGATCTGGTGGGCCACTGTGTGAAACAGGATGCTGGACTAGATGGGCCTCCTTGGGCCTGCTCCAGAAGGGCTGTTCTTATGTTCTGACCAGAATGTATGTAATTTGGTTTTAAGGTCACTTGTTTCAGCTGGTTATCTGTGGTGGGTTAGAAGTGCCCCAAATACAGACTCAGCTTACTGTTGACACCCACTGCTTGCAGCATGGAGCTATGCTTTGTAAAATCAAACTGCTCAGTGCCACACATTTTATATGTGGTTTTGTATGTTGTTCTATGATTGACAGATTGGACAGGTTAATTAGAAAGTGCTAGCTGTCAAGAAAAATGAGCACAACTCTGTTTGAACTGCTGGTAAAATTCAAACAAAATTGAAGTATTTCTACTCAATGCATCCTACACAGCACCAATCTACAGAAATTGTGAGGCTTAAAAGAAAAGTAATTACCATACCAACTGGCATGTCAAGAAGAGTTAGATATGTGTTTAAGAAGCAGATTTAAAACATGCCTGGTGAGGGACTAATATTGAACTTCAAATTTAAAATTTTTGTTCAAAGCGTTTTTCTAAACTAAACAAAATAGCAAAACAGTTGAGGTGATGAATATGAAATACGAAGTGCACATATCTCATGAGATTCCTTTTCTGTGGCATATCCTTCTAAAGGTAAATCACAATGAAATGCAAAATTTACATGCTTTATTATTAATTATTATTTAGAATATTTATAGCACAAAAAAGTTCTCAAAGCAGTTTACATAGCAAAGTAATAAGAAAATGCTTCCGTGTCTCAAAAGGACTCAAAGTCTAAAAATAAACTAGCAATAGCCACACTGCGAGAGATGCTGTGCTGGGGTTTGATACCACTTGGGGACTGGCAGACTAGAGGCCTGAAAATGTATCCAGCCAAAGACTCCACATTTGTCACAGCTCTATGAGAACCACTGCCCATTTGCTTTCAACTCAAAGAACAACTTTGCCTGGTAGCTGCTTTCAATGGATTCCAGCTATGGTTATGACCTCCTCCCCTTATATTGCTTATGTTACCCTCGCTCTAGGTAAGGCCCCCTAGTGGATGCTGTTGTCACTGCCGTCCCGATCAGCTGTTAAAGAAATGGATGCCGGCAGGGGGAAAGCGGTGAGAGGGGTAAGTGTGCCCTCCCCCACTCTTAAAGAGGCACCCCTGTCACCTTCGAGCCTCCCTGCCGTGGTTCTGTGCACATCCCTAGCAACAAGTTCTGGCCCCGGATCCCTCCACCCTGCTTGTGAAGCTCCAAACAAGGTTGCCCGTGTGGGCAGCCCCAAAAGCGGATAGGAATTCCTGCACCAGCTTCCCAGCGGCTCATGGTTGATGCGGCAGTCATATACAGAGATCCGAATGCAGCCAACCACCACTGTAAGTGTGAGTGGCTGGAGGGAGAGAGAGTGAGTGACAGCACCGGAGTGGGATTTCCTATCTACTTTTTGTACAAGTGTGAGTGCTGCTGGGGTGAGGAACATGTGAAGAGGGCTCCTGTGTCTCTTCTTGCTAGAGTCCCACACATTCAAAAACACAGAAGATGCTCTGGGGCTGATGTTGAAATGAGTCCAGCGTGGGGAAACTAATGAGTGGCTTTCTAATGAGTGATTCTTGCCTTAGAATACTTTGCAAAGTATCTATTAAGATGGGCTATATCCAGGCATCTGCTACAAGAGTAGTAAACTTTGTCCAGCAATAGAAGCTACACTTGAAAGGAGGGAGCCACTGAACTGACTGGAAGAATTAAAACTGAAATCCAGAAATTTATTAATGATGGCATATACATTGGCTCCTTTCATCAAAGAAATATACTCAGCAACTCTTGGAGTCCAATAAGGCAGGGGTTCCTAATCTGTGGTATTCCAGATGTTGCTGAACTACAACTGCCATCACCCCCAGGGAATAATGAGAGTTGTAATTCACAACATCTGAGTATCATAGGTTGGGAACCCTTGCAATAAGACAATGGTTCCAGCAACCCCTTGAGAGTCAGTATGACTTTTAAAATAGGGAATTTGGAGCAATGAGATTTGCATAATCAGCATGTTTATTCAGCAGTTAGTCCCACTGATTGAATAATAGGCGGCATCCAGACTTTTAATGGAGCTGTACCCCTTCAGCAAAACATCTCTCCATTAACTGTTTCTGAATTCACCTCCATGTCAAAAATGTCCTGTATACCAAAAAAAAAAAAAAACCCACAAAAAACCAGAACATCAGTGGGAAGGTCTGATATGCTACTTGCAGGCAGCTTTTCATGAAGGAAAGTATCCGGAAATAACTTCTAGCTTTGAGCTTTACAGTAACACAGGCTAATAATTTTGCTGAATCAGTAGATCAGCTCTAAACTCTTGTTGCTGTCTCTTTGTGAGGCTCTGAAATCTTGAACATAGTCATATAGGGAGAAAAGTGGAAACCAAGCAGCATGAATAAGTAAGTGCTATTTCCTTAGATCAAAAGTTATCCAATTAGAATTTTTCAGAAATGAATAGATTAGCATGATAGTTCTTTTTAGTGTTAAGTCTGCAAGAACCATCTTCACCTCCAGTTCTTTGCTATATCTTATCTTATATTCATATGTGGCAAAATAGATACTAATAATCAGCAAAATTGCTTTCAGTCTCAGCAGTAACAAAAAGAAAAGGAAAAGACAACGAGGCTCTTCTCACGATCAGTGAGAAGGGCCGTAAGTGGGTTTTATGGGGAGAGCGGGTCCCCACAGACAATTGAGAAGCAGCCCTGGGCGGCCAGATTGGCCGCTCACATGACTGCCGGCTCCATCACAGAGCTGGTGGGGGCTGCGGGATTGGGAGCAGGATTGGGAGCATCCTGGAGAGACCCCTGAGCCCAGGAGGTTGTTTGTAGCCTCCCAGTTGGGGGTCTACTCATGTGGCACCACGCACCACGGCGACACACGATCAAAAAGATGAGGTTAACAGAGCACTTGCTCCGTTAACCTTGTCTAAAGGGGAGGGAGGGGTACTTTGGGAGGTTTGCTGCTGGGAGCGGCGCGGCTCCCGTTGCAGCACACGATTGCCCCAAAGCGGGCTCGGCTCTCTTAGCCTGCTCCTGGCCGATCGTGAGAATAGCCTCAATGAGTTAAATACTATTGAGTAATCTGAAAACTTTTGGTTTAAAATGAGAGGAGAATTAAGGTGGTTACAATTTTCACATGTGCTCTAGAAGTGTGAAAACTGCAAATTAGTTTGTCTATTTTAACTTCTTTACTACATATGCTCATAAATATTTTTTTTCTCGTATATTATGGTGACTTTAAAAATTAGGGCCTATGGAGCCAGAATTTGACTGTTTTTCAGTTTGAGATTGGTATGGGGAGGAATGCCTGAGGCGGTAGAATGAGTTGAACATAAAATGTAATAAAATAAATAAATAAATTGCAGGTGAGGATCACTTTACTTGCAAGCAGTGCACAACAGGAGGCATGCTCATGCTGGGCCAGAATTTTTCTCCCTATTGTTGCCGTTTTTATTTTAACTGGCAGGGTGTTTTTTGTTTGTTCGCTTGAATTATTACAAATGCACCAAACACATCTTTGCAGTTTGAAGAGGTCAGTGCACTTGCCACCTGCGTTTTCTACCATCATGTGGGACCAGGCCAAAGGTGTTGGTAATATACCTGCATTCTTCTGAAGTGGTTGAGTCCTCCACGCACCTCTTTTAGAACTCGTGCTTCTGCATCAGGCATACACGATACACCAGGCCTTACTGCAGGAGGCCAATGGAACTTTAGAAGCTTTTCTATGTAAACTGCTTTGAGAACTTTGGTTGAAGAACAGCGATATATATTTGTAGCAGGAACTACAAGATCCAGCATGCAATTCGCCACATCCTCCACGCTTTGCGGAAACAGAAATGTATAACCTTGGGTCCCCAGATGTTGTCGGACTTCAACTCCCATCATTCCCAACCAACGGCCATTGGGGCTGGGGATTATGGGAGCTGAAGTCCAACAACATCTGGGGACCCAAGGTTGAGAATCCCTGTATTAAATGAAATACTGGCTGCGGTTCGAAGCACGGTTACTGCGAGTGTAAGCTTCATTAGCTTAGCGGGGCCTACTTCCGAGTAAACATACATACTCGGGGTCGAGTTATATATATCTTTTGCAGAGCATTGATGGCTGGCCTTGCTTGTTGCGTGCCATGCAAGTCAAAGAATGCTTATCCGGAAGTTGGTTAATGCGGTTTGCTTCCAAGTAGGCCTGCTTGCACAGACTGAAATCTTGTGCGGGCATGCTTATTTGGGCACAAGTTGCTTTTGTATGCGAGAGGGTCTCTTTCCGTGTAAACAAAAACATGCATCTCAGACCGGGTCGGGCAAAAGCTGGAGGCAGCCTCCAGTTTCTCCACCCACATCAGCTGATGGGCCCGTATCATGTGACTCTGTCGCCGGACCGCTTTTGTACAAAGTCCCTTTTTATGCCTGTCTGTTGTGCCTGGATTGCTCCCTCTAGTGTGGTGCGGTGTCTCTCTTCCCTGCACCCCTTTCACTGACTGCAGGCAAACCCCCTAGTTTGCGCCGCGGGGTGGGGAGCTATGACCCAAGTGGAGAGAGAGAAATTCGGGGACTTGCCCGCTGGCGGAGGGACTGTGGAGAAATTCCGGCTCAAATCAGACACCGTTAAAGTGGAAGTGATCTCCTTAGGCTGCATCGTCACCGCCTTGGAGACGAAGGGCAGGGACGGGAAGTTCTCAGACATTGTTCTAGGCTTTGACCATTTGGAAGGTGGGTTTAAATGAACGACTTGGGTCGGGTCTGAAGGCACCCTCTTCGCTCTGACTGTGGCACGATCTACTTGCTATGCTCTTTGCTTTCTAGACTAGAAAGGTCTATTCTGGCTCAGTGGCGCCCCGTGTTCTGGCTGCCCGGCCCCCAATCCGGCGGCGAAGGAGCCCGGGGTAGGCTGCCCTGACTTCGCGGCTCAGCTGGCCTCTGCACGGAGCGGAGCGGCGGCGGCGGCGGCGGCAGGGCAGCTGCTTGGTCAGTTTGGCCGCTGTGCGCCGCACTCGGGCACCGTAAGACCAGCTCTGCTCTCCGTCTGGTCTCCCCGGGCTCTCTTTAATATCTGGGCTACTTGGAGTAGCTCCCAAGCAGCAGCCACTGCCTTGAGCCTGCCACTTGGCTTATCTTTCTCACAATAACCAACAACGCCCATGAACTTTGTTGAAAATGAACTTTGTTGAGAGGAGAGCTGGTCTTGTGGTAGCAACCATGACTTGTCCCCTTAACTAAGCAGGGTCTGCCCTGGTTGCATATGAAAGGGAGACTAGAAGTGCGAGCACTGTAAGAGATCCCCCTCAGGGGATGGAGCCGCTCTGGGAAGAACATCTAGGTTCCAAGTTCCCTCCCTGGCTTCTCCAAGATAGGGGGGCTGAGAGAGATTCCTGCCTGCAACCTTGGAGAAGCTGCTGCCAGTCTGTGAAGACAGTTCTGAGCAAGCTGGACCAATGGTCTGACTCAGTATATGGCTGTGCCCTATGTTCCTATGAACAAGTCCTGAAGGGGATCCTTTCCCTGGGAACAGTATGCTCCCCAAAGGTTGTCTCCAAAAGGAAATACCCATATCACTAAGTCAGACAAATCTTCTGATTTTCTACTCTCCGTGCTGAATGTTCAGACGTGGCCATGGCTTTGAGGGAGGGGGAGGATGCCAAGCAGTGTTCTCTCTCATTCTTTTCATCTGTGTGTGGAATGAGTTTTGTTCTGGGTGGCAGTATTAAGGCATTGTCTGTGCACATACATTAAGAGTAGGAGTTTCCTTATTCATCCTGAGCGGGATCTAAAATTATCTGAGCGGACATCAGAAAACGTCTGAGTGCACACACACACACACACACACACACACACACACACACACCCCTTAGAGAGAACACTGAAGGCAAGGATAACTTTTACAGTCACTTCCTTGCTGGGTTAAAATGAAGTAGCTTCTCCTGAAATGGAGGCACTTCTGATCACTGGGAAATCTGCTGCTTATTTCCAGTGAAGGAGTTGGTCAGCCTCTCAGGCAGCTGTGACTCCCAAAGATGCTTGCAGGTGCTTTCCTGTGTGCTCCATCTCTTAACCTGCAAGGGGAAATGGGAAAACCTCAGACTGTGGGAGAACTGTTTCCCACCAAGCATATGCTAGGGGTTTGAGTTTCTAAATCTGGGTATCATGTTCCCAGGAAAAATTGGGAAGGAAAAAGGAACAGATCTCTATGGGAGGGGTCACTCATATGCTTGCAGACTTAAGGAATAGGTGGTGGTTCGAGCCAACCCAAGGCTGGAACAAAGCCATGGTCAGTGGCAGGGAAAACCTCGTTACAAGGCCTTAAGCTTATCCTGGAGTATTTTGTAGGGCTTGCTCCTTCAAAGAGTTATGTTTTGGGCAACCCGGCCATCTCTCAAAGGTCCAAGGAAGTCCAGCTCATTCATGTGTCAGCAATGCACATTTGGCATCATCTGTAACAGTCCCCCCAAGAAGTCTTTCTTCCAATATGGAAGGAATGACATCCATCCTGCTTTGAGATAAGAAAATAGCTGATGTTGCATTCCTCTCCTTAGTTTCCTCCAGATCCAAAATCCCAGCCAGAGAGAAGTGCTATTGCCATAAATATCTGACAAATCAATAAAATAATTATAGGATGATTAAGGAGTGGGGGGAGGGGATGTGGAATTCCAGAGCAGGTATTTTCCCATTAATGAAGGATTCCCACCAACCATTGTGGTGTCCTCCTTTCATAATCCGTAACAAGGTTGGTAGCCCCTGCTATACATATTTACTCTGAAGTAAATCCCCATTAAGCTCAATGAGGTTTGCTCCCAGGTAAGCATTCATGGGATTTCAGCCTTAAGGGCTCAGTACACCTTACATGCAGACCTTCATAGATGCATGATGCTCTCCTTTTTAAAAAGCTCTTTTATAAGGGATGTGGTTCTTCACTGACTCTTTCCTGTCTACTATTTCCCTCCTCTGTCCTTCCTCCCAGCTGTGACTAATTCCAAACATTATGGATAGGAAAGCTTGGGACCAAAGGATGTGAAGGACTGTTGCACCAAGATCTAGTGTAGTTTAGCGGCTTAAAAAGACTGGGCTGTTAATGACGAAGTCCCTGGCTCTTATCTTCTCCTTGTTCTTTTTTTAATGTATACTGCTTTGAGAACTTATTTTTTTTAAAGCTCTATATAAATAATAATAATCGCACTTCTGCCATACACACCTTCCATTTTTTAGCTTGCTCGTGTAGCGCTGATGAGTTCTATGGCTTCTCTGCTCATTCAAGCAAGGGGAGAAGCCATGGAACACGCCCCACTGGTGTGTGAACTGGCTACCGAATGGTAGGGCGAGGAGCAGCGGCAGTGAGGAGCAGCAAGGCAAGAGGCAAGCGGCGATGGCAAATGCCAGGAGTGGGGAGAGAGCAGATGGGAGGCCCAAGGGTCCCTTGGTGTCCTATGTTCACTGGACACCATTAGCTATGTCTCTGCTTCAGAAGTTCTTATTGGCTACTAGTTGGAGGGCTAAAGGCCACTTCCAGTCTCAAAGGCAGGATGCCTCTGAGTACCAGTTGCAGGGGAGTAACAGCAGGAGAGAGGGCATGCCCTCAATTGCTGCCTGTGGCTTCCAGCGGCATCTGGTGGGCCACTGTGCGAAACAGGATGCTGGACTAGATGGGCCTTGGGCCTGATCCCGCAGGGCTGTTCTTATGTTCTTAAGTCTTCTTCTGGGTGCCCCTGCTGTCTTATGATTGGCGGAGCTCCACCAAGCTGCTCTACCTTTAGAATGCTGACTGCACGGAGGCTCACCAAGCACTCACTGTTACATCTTCTTATGCCTGGCAAAGACTTTTATAATTTGCCAGCCCTCTTAACTCCTGCATTATTTTTATGCTGCTCAGATTGTTGCTGTCCCATTTTTGTTAATTATTATTATTATTTCGATTTCTATACCACCCTTCCAAAAATAGCTCAGGGCAGTTTTACACAATAATAAATAAATACCTTAATTACCTAGAGTTGTTACTCTAAATTAATTGTTACTCTAAATTAATTACCTGGAGTTGTTACTCTGCCGCAGTGTTCTTGTTCATTTAATGCAGTTCACAAAAAATAAAAGCTACTAAACATTTAAAAACATCAAAACATATATAATATTCAGCTTAAAACAACAAATCAGTACAATTCAACCCAAAACCTGGCTGAAGAGAGGCATCTTCAGTTGCTTCCCAAAAGCCACCAGAGATGGAGCGGCTCTAATCTCACTAGAGAGTGTGTTCCTCAGCCCCAGGGTAACTACAGAGAAGGCTTATCTTTGCGTCGCCACTTGCTGAACTGGCAGCACCCTCAGATGAACCTCCTTTGATAGGGAATGGCATTCATAACAAAGAAGGTGTTCCCTTAAATATCCTGGGCCCAAGCCATTAAGGGCCTTCTAGGTAATAACCAGCACTTTGTATTTTGCCTGGAAACCTATTAGCAGCTAGCATAGTTCTTTCAGAACAGGAGTAATATGAACTTTTTGTGCGTCCCAGAGAACAACCTGGCAGCCCAGTGTAGAGTGCATTGCAGTAGTCAAGGCTGGAGGTTACCAGCATGTGCACCACTGTTTTAATGTTCTTCATTGTAAGGCCCGCGGACCAGTGTCCCCCATGAACCCTAAGTGTGGCCCTCTGACTAACTGTTTATTTATTTATTTTATTTTTTTAACATTTGTATTCCACTCTTCTGCCAAGGAGCCCAGAGTTACACAGTTAAGTTTCTCCTCACAGCAACCCTATGAGGTAGGTTAGGCTGAGAGAGAAGTGACTGGCCCAGAGTCACCCAGCAAGTATCATGGCTGAACGGGGATTTGAACTCGGGACTCCCTGGTCCTAGTCCAGCACTCTAACCACTACACCACACTGACTGATTGTTGATTGGGCCTGTTTCAGGCGCAGAGCCACCATTGCACGGAGAGGTTCAATGAACCCGGGCTGCTATGTCCAAGGGCTGCACTTGGTGCCTTGGCCACACCCCTGCATTTGACATCAGAGGCTCATGGGGTGTGGTCCTGTTTGCAAACCGGGCCATTTGCAAGTAAGTAACATCTGGTGCCACATTTGCAGGGTGGCTGGGAGCGCCTTTCCCTGCTTGTAAAGGCAGGGAGATGTGTTCCTGGCCAGGCTGGGAACCCAGTGCAGGCTGAAGCTTTTCAAAAATGGAGCCATGCGGCACACAAGTAGCAAGCCTGGATTAAGAGATAGCTCGCTCTCTTAACCTCGGGTAACTGCCGGGCTAAAAAGCCGGGCTAGATGGTGCTGGCCTGCTGGGATTGGGCCCAATCCTAGCTGTTCTCACATGCAGTCTAACCCAGGCTGGGCGTCCGTAGTCTGGGTTAGACTGCACTTGAGAACAGCCTCGTAGTTAGCTTCTAATGGCATGTTGTAACAACATTGCTCCACTATTACAAATGGGTAATGACAATTCAGTTCCTGTTGTTTGCCTGGGGTGTTAGACAGCTGTGGTTTTGAAGGCTTTTGTTCAGCACATTTGACTGAAGTTGTCAAAAGTGTGTGGGGTTGTGGTTTGTTTGTCCTTCATGTGAATGAAGGATCTATCTATCTATCTATTTATTTGATTTATTTTATTTCTATACTGCCCTTCCAAAAATGGCTCAGGGCGGTTTACACAGAGAAATAATACATAAATAAGATGGATCCCTGTCCTCAAAGGGCTCACAATCTAAAAAGAAACATAAGATAGACACCAGCAACAGTCACTGGAGGTACTGTGCTGGAGTAGATAGGGCCAGTTACTCTCCCCCTGCTAAATAAAGAGAATCACCACATTAAAAGGTGCCTCTTTGCCAAGTTAGCAGGGGTTTTAACACTGTGGTCCACGTCTAATTTACTTTGATTTTTTTCTCATTTGTGCTTCTGTAAAGGTAAAGTTGTGCCCTCGAGTTGGTGTCGACTCCAGGCATCCACAGAGCCCTGTGGTTTACTTTTGGTAGAATACAGGAGGAGTTGACCATTGCCTCCTCCCACGCAGTATGAGATGATGCCTTTCAGCATCTTCCTATATCGCTGCTGCCCGATATAGGTGTTTCCCATAGTCTGGGAAACATACCAGTGCGGATTCGAACCGGCAACCTCTAGTCATTTTCCCACTGCGTCATTAGGTGGCTTTGTGCTTCAAATTGAAATTTGGAATACAGAAATTTGAAAGCTTACTCTCAGGAATGGCAAAGGCTAGCTAGAACTGAGGACCCACACCTGTGTGTCCAACTGCCCTGTATGGCAAACCTCTCTAAGAGGACTACAGACTGTAGTATATGATAGCTGCCCAAGGGTTCCTGGGCACTGGGGTGGCGCCATCCACCTTCCCAGGCTGGGCCCTTGGCTCTCCTCAACAGGAAGCGCTATATAAAGGCTTCCTCTTTATTTGTTTATTTTTGCATTTATATACCGCTTTTCAGGCAAACCTCCCAAAGCGGCATATAAAAAAATTAAATAAAGGATATTACATTAAGCCACACATTTACATGTTTACAGGGGCCTTAGTCTCACTTACTCTCTCTTCCCCTGAGCACAAGATGGCCTGACTGAGCGCAGTCAGGGACTTGAGTCAAGGTCCCTGACTGATCTGTGGTGGGGGAGCTGGGCTCTTCAGGCTGGGGCTGTGCCTGGACCATAGGCCGATTTGGACAATACACCAGTCCACACAATCAAACGAGGGACATGCTGAGAGTGTGCCCATCGCACTCGCTACCAGTTTGTTTCTGGGTCCAATTCAAGGTGCTGGTTTTGACCTTTAAAGCCCTTAATGGTTTGGGCCCGGGATACCTGAGGAACCGCCTGCTTCCAAGGGTTGCTGCCCGCTTGACAAGGTCATCTGAGGGGGCTCTGCTCCGTGTGCTGACAATGAGTGAGGCTCGGTTGTCGTGCACGCGGGACAGGGCCTTCTCTGTTGCTGCCCCCAGACTCTGGAATGCTCTCCCAGTGGCTATTTGCTCCTTGGTCTCCATTACAGCTGTTAGAAAAGGTGTAAAATCTTGGCTTTTTGCCTAGGCATTTATTTGATTCTCTGCTGCTGCTCTTTATAGTTTTTATTGCTTTTATGCTTTTGTTTTAATTTTTTAAATCAGATTTGTTTAATATTTTCCCCCCACTTAATATTTTAATTGTGGTTTTTTTACCATCTTGTGTTAATATATATATATATATATATATATATATATATATATATATATATATATATTGCTGTAAACCGCCTTGGGATTGCTTTAATGAAAGGCGGTATATAAATTTAACAATAAAATAAATAAATTAATTAATTAATTAATAACTAAAATGTCCTTTAGGAATTAGTTTACTAGTTTAAACTTATATTCGGAGTGCATGTAACATTGCCGTTTGAATGACAGCAGCCACCCCCTCATGCCGGGAAGATGTTAGGGGAACATCTTGCTGGGAAGATGTTAGGATGTCTACAAACAACGCGGTCATGGCGGATGTGCTCTTGCTGCATCCTCCTTTTCATCAAGGAAGTAACTGAACCTGCCCAATGACAGTACAGTATTTACTGGCTTCTCAGCTTCTGCTATATATGAGGCTGACTGAGGTGATCACCTAAGCTGTCAGGTGGTGGTGGTGGTGGTGGTGTGTGTGGGGAGAACACCTGCTGCCTCCATTAGCTGGTGGTGTGCCACTGGTTTTACTGCTGCCTCTTCCCTCTAGCTCTCATTATTTCAAAAGGAGGGGAAGGGAGCAGCAGAAGAAGTAGTCTTGAGAAGAGGAGAGGGAAATATCTTTGTGCAAGCTTCCTTGCACTTGTGCAAGGTTTAAATGCCAGCCATTAAGAATTCATGTTTCATATATGTTTTGTTAGCTGAAGGCCCCTTCTCCTTCCCCACTTTCTTAGAATTGAAGATGCAGGATAGAAATGATAAATAAAGTAGATTTGTAAATAGAATTGTATTGCAAGTGGAAATATCACTGGGGAGAAGAGCATGAATGTCTATCCATTGCCCCATAGTTCTTAAACTGTACTGCCCTCCCCTCAGACCAGTGTTGTTCCCAGTAAGCATTTCCCATGTTCTTCCTCAGAGAGGAGCCCCCGCCCGGTAGAGAGGCTGTTACATAAACACTGACAAGCTGTTGGTGAATGCCTTGGAGATGAGGCCAGTGTGAAGCCGGGTAACTGAAGTAAACACTGATTACCTTTCCTCTTCTAACAACTGTTCTTTTGTAGAGTCCTTGTTTTTCCCACTGGAGAAGAGAAGCAGTTTTTCAGTCACAAGAACTGTACATAATGGAGAACAAAAACTCAATTAGATCCAGTGATGTGGGGCAGAATACATTTCATCTCTTAAAATGCGTCATTTCGTAGATTAATTAGTAACCTAATGAATGGATTCAGTATCAGGAAGGTTGGACAGTTTCAAAGTTGTAATTAACTATTTTCAGCTGGTTTTCCATAAGAAGGAAGCAGCTCTTTGAGTGCGCTAAAATTAGTGTGTTGCCATTTCCAATGTCTTCATTTAAAAAAAAAAAATTAAGCCTGTGTAAGCATAGTGCATAATATTGAGTTGCTGCATCTGAAATACTTCTCCAATAAAAACAAATTCCTAGTAAAGGTTTACATTTGATTGAATATGTCTGTTTAACCACATTAAGGCAGCAGTCCTAAGTATGCTTACTTGAGAATAAGCCCCAGTGGACTAATTTCTGAGCAGACATGCATAAGTTTGTGCTGTAAGTGTGCTTTACTTATTTTTCCCCCTTCCTTTCCCCAATCAACATTTCCATTCAAATACTTTTGGATGTTGGAAAAGCTTTATGTAGCACATACAATCAACATAACTTTAATATGTCTAACATGCTAGAATCTTCTGCAGTGTTGGCTAGAGTTTTCTAATTCCTAATAGCAATAGCAGCAACAACAAAAAGGGTTTCACACTTCAGGAAGTTGGGAAAGCCAGCAATTTATGTTTGTATGAAGAAACGGTGAGCTCATGTTGGCCCTGAAAACCATTTCCTGGTCTGTGTATATGCTCAGGGCACTCTGTTCCCTCATTCTAAGCATAAGTTCCTTTGAAGTGTGTGTGTACACACAATTTTGCATCTGGATCAAGCTGGTGGACCTCAAGGTTCATATAAAAAGCAAAATAAATTCTGCAAACCTGAACTATTCCCTGCCCTGATTTGGGGTATCAGAAATGTTTCCAGTTCAAAAAATTCCAGAAATAAAAACACACATCACAGCTGGTCATTGACTGTCATAAAATTCAGTTCATTCACTGTATCTTCTGGGCATCACAATGCAGTGCAGTGTGTGTTGCATTGTGTAGAATAAATTATACAAAAGAGGCTTGTGCATGTTTCTGTATGATAGAGAGATTCCAGAACTTAGCTTTTCCTAATGTGAAAATCTGTTATCTTCCTTTTTTAGTAGAGTACACTGCTCTGAGGGCTTCCAATTTACTTCCATAGAGGAGGAAGCACTTTGTACGTATTTCCTTTATTTGAAACATCTTATGCTACTTTTCTGTTAAGAAAATATTCAGAATGGCTTACCAAGAGAACCATCTATCATAAAATATGGCAGGCAGACATCAGTAAAAGTTAATCTCTAATCAGCTACTGAAAGCATTTGCAAATAAGCCTTTTGCAAATAAATATTGTTGGTCTTAGAACAATTTAATTGAATAGAGAAGCCTTCACAGGGGAGTATGAAGCCTTCGTACTGTGTCCTTGCTTCTTTTAGGAATTGCTAGATCAGGGTTCATGGGTATGACTTTCACACTCTGCCCCTGCTCCCTTGCTGACCCTTATGCCTGGAGCTATCTCCCAGAATGCCACTATGATGCCTCTTTTCTTCCTTCCTCTGAATCCTTCTTTAGAACCTATCTGACTTTAAAATTTTTAAACTCCGTCTTAAATGGTTCGGTGTCTTTTTTTGTCAGGGTACATCAACAAGCACCCCTATTTTGGCGCTGTTGTTGGACGAGTTGCTAATAGAATTGCCAAAGGGAAGTTTGTGGTGGAAGGAAAACAGTATCAGTTAGCCATCAACAATGGACCCAACAGTTTGCATGGAGGAATAAAAGGTTTTGACAAGGTAAATCTGCTAATGTTCAAATAGACAAAGATATTTGTCTCCCCACCTCCACCCTCCCCGTGGTGCCCTATTCAAGCAAAACCTGCCAGTGTGTCAGTTCTTCATAATGCTGTCAGCTCTTACTAAAGACTCTGATTTTTTGTATTTACTTCATATTTCTGCCATGCCTAATCAGTAAGCTTCTAGGCAGCCTACAGTTAAATAAAGGAAATTCACACTATTTTTTCTTAACTGTAAACATATGTTCCAGAGCCCACCAGGAGCATGATTGATTGATGATTGATCAAGTGCCGTCAAGTCGGTATCGACCCTTAGTGACCACATAGATAGATTCTCTCCAGGATGATCTGTCTTCAACTTGGCCTTTGACCAGGAGCATAGCTATAATTAAAAGGGGAGGAACAAATGTCCCCGGGTCAGTGAGAAAGGGGAGGGCGCTGGCTGGGAAACAGCCCACTCTCCCCTCCCACCTCCCTGACTCGGGAGCAAGCTGCTGGCTCCTGACTGGAGTGTGGAGAGTGTATGATGTTGTTTGCATAGGAGCAAGAGAAAGGCATGCTGAGAATGTTTTGTTTTTAATCATGTCCGTAGAGTTCTTCTGCAGCAAAGACTGGGGGGAGAGAAGAAGGCAGCAGGGGGCTCAGGGTACATCTTTATGTCTTGTCCCAAGGCCCACTTCCACCTTGCTACGCCCCTAATGCCCACCTACATAAGATTTCCCACCATCTACAGAATGTCTGCAGGGATAGATTGCAGTGGGCTTCTGTAGGTACGTAACAGATTTAATGAGAATGAGGCCACTGTAGAAAAGACTCTTGAGTATTTTGGGAGTCACTTGATTCTCTTTCTTTACCATGTACATTTTAGTCCTATCAAAAATATAAAATGGGATGTTATTATTTATAGCGTAAAATAATTGCCCAATAACAATACAGAATCATAGAAGTGAAGGGAGTCCTGCGGGCCATCTAATCCAAACCCTTGCCCAGTACAGAAAACCCAGAGCTAAAGCATCCCTAACAGATGATCTTCAACCCCCAGTGAAGGAGAGTCCCCTGCCCAGGTAAATGACTCCATTGTCAAATTGCTCTTACTCGTAATAAGTTTATTTTAATGTTCAGCCAGAATCTACCCTCCTGTAACTTAAGACCTTTAGATCTAGTCCTGCTCTCTGGGGCAGCAGAGACCCAGAGGCTATTGTTATGTGCAGCCTAATAACCCAGAAAGCCCAGCCTGGGTTAGGCTGCGCATGAGAACCACTGGGGTTGGATCGTATCCCAGTGGGGCAGTGCCACCTAGTCCAGCTTTTAAACCCGGCTATTAGTTGGGGTAAATGGAGTGAGCATGTCCTTAACCCGGGCCCTGGGATCATGTGTCTCCTTGGGCTGCATACCTTGGTCTGTATTCCCAGTGCACCTTTACTGAACATCTGGGGGGGAGGTTGAGTTTGTGCAGTCTCCTGCCCCCCACCTGTCTGCTCGGTAGGGCATGTGAATAGTTCCCAAGTCTTTCTCTTCTGTGTGACAAACCTTCAGGTGTTTGAAGAGGGCTATCATGTCTTCCTTCAGGCTTCTCTTCTCCAGGCTAAGCATACCTAGCTCCTTCAGTTTTCCCTCAAAGGACTTGGTTTTGAGACTGCTCACCATCTTTGTGGATCCTCTGATCCTGTTCTGGTTTATTGATATTCTTCTTAAAATGCAGTGCCCCATATTTCAAGTGAGATCTGAGCAGGTCAGAATAGGACGGAATGGCTGCTTCTCATGATCTGGAGACTTGTTTGTTTGTTTGTTAGATTTGTATACTGCCCTTCCAAAATGGCTCAGGGCAGTTTACAGCATGATAAAAACAATTAAAACAAATTAAGAATTAAAATCAAACTATTAAAACACAGTAAAACCAAGTAAACAGCTAAAAACCCTGGAAATCAGGGCAACAATTTAAAACAGTTAATCATTTAAAACCCTGGAAGGCCAGGCCAAACAGATAGGTTTTAAGGGCTCTCCTGAAGGACAGCAATGATCTCAAATTACGAATTTCTGCCGGGAGTGCATTCCACAGCCCAGGAGCAGCTACAGAGAAGGCCTGTCTCTGCGTTGCCACCAGACAAACCGGTGGCAACTGGAGACGGACCTCCTCAGATGACCTTAACATGCAGTTGGGATCATGTAGAAGAAGGTGCTCGCTTAGATAACTCAGACTTAAGCCGTTCAGGGTTTTAAAGGTAATAACCAGCACTTTGTATTTTGCCCGGAAACATATCGGCAGCCAGTGTAACTGTTTCAAAACAGGCATCATATGGTCTCTCTGGGTTGCCCCAGAGACCAATCTGGCTGCCGCATTCTGAACTAACTGAAGTTTCCGGACTACGTACAAAGGCAGCCCCACGTAGAGCGCATTGCAGTAGTCGAGCTGGGAGGTTACCAGCTGATGCACCACTGTTTTGAGGTCATCCTCTTTGAGGAATGGGCACAGCTGTCGAATAGAAAGCAGTGCACTCCTGGCCATGGCCTCCATCTGAGAAACCAGGGTGAGGCCTGGGTCCAGGAGTACTCCCAAGCTGCTCACCTGTTCCTTCAGGGGGAGTGTAACCCCATCTAGCACAGGAAGATCTAACTCACACTTCAGATTCTGAGCCCCCAAAATTAGCACCTCCGCCTTGCTTGGATTCAGCTTCAATTTCTTCTCCCTCATCCAGCCCATTACTGCCTGTAGGCAGGCATTTAGGGAATGAGTGCCATTTCCTGAAGATGAAAAGGAGAAGTAGATTTGGGTGTCATCAGCATACTGATAACACCCAGCACCAAATCTCCTGATGACTTCACCCAGCGGTTTCATGTAGATATTAAAAAGCATTGGTGACAGAATGGAGCCCTGGGGGACTTATGCCTTTCTTATACACATCCAAACTAGCAAACTATGGCTTGCACTTGTCATAGGCTGCCCCAGGGGGTGTGGCAGGGGGCAATCACCTCCCGGACAAGAAGCTCATCTTCCAGTTGCCAGACAATTGTGGTAACTTGAAGGAAAAGCTCCGTTTTACATCGAGTGCTTTTCATTCTTTTAACAATCCAGATCGATAAAGTGCAGTTCTCCATAGACTCACTTCCATAGCATAGTGGTTAGAGTGTTGGGTTAGGACTGGGAAGAGCCAAGTTCGAATCCCCATTTAACCATGAAACTCACTGGGCCAGTCACTTCTCTCTGGGCCAGTCACTTTGGGACTCTGGTCCAGTCACTTCTCTCTCAGCCTAACCTACCTCACAGGGTTGTTGTGAGGATAAAAATAATCATGTGCTCTGAGCTCCTCGGAGAAAGAGTGGGATATAAATGTAAAAATAAATTGTAACTAAATAAATAACACATATAAATAATACATATAACATATATAAATAAATAACACAGACACATATGTATGTGTGTGTGTGTTTAATATGTCAGCATTAATGTGAAATGATGAACTGTGATAGAAGGTGCTCGCTTTCATTTTCTGCTTGTGGGCTTCCAGAGGCATCTGGCTGACCTTTGTGGGAAATGTACTTGAGATAGCTGAGATAGGCCTTGGCCTGATCCAGCAGGGCTGCTCTTATCATTTCATGTGGGGAAAAGTCCCACCCCCACCCCAATGCACTTTGATCATTTTGTGCTCCCTAACATTTTTTCCCCTGGTACTGCTACTGGTGCTTTCCCCTCAAAACCAGGATTACAATCCAGATTCAAACCCTCAAAACCAGGATTACAATCCAGATTTGCTGTCTTGATTTGGAGGGAAAGCACAAGCCATACTTTGCTGATTTGGATCTAATGGCAATATATTTTATTTTATTTTATTTTATTTACTACATTTTTATACTGCCTTTCTGCCTTGACAAAGGCACCCAAAGCAGTTTACAATATTAAAAGAAGCAAATAACAGATTAATAAAACGTTGTCTCAGGCTGTTGGTCTTTTCAGGAGCCGAGGGCAAGAGCTCGCTGGCCTGGGTGCCTCCTTTCATGCCTTCCTCTCAGGACACTTTGGTCTTTCTGTACTCCTGGGAAGGTGGGGGCGGGGGGCTGCTCCAACGGTCCTCACAGGCCAGAGCTGGTCTCTATGGATGCCGATGTTATGCTCTTTATATGGTTTAAAGTGAAAGTAGTAGAGCATTCAAGGGAAAGGAGGGAATTTATTAACACAGGCCTCATTCCTATAGGACCAAATCATGGTTTGGCATTATGTCTGAATGGAGTGGTTAAGGAAAACGGAGGGGATAGTGATTGGGAGGATGTGAACAGATCACTCTGGTCATGAGTATATAAGAGGGAATATGGTTGGATTTGACACCTGCTTCATCAGGACTCCATGAACCTGGAGTTTTGGATCAGGTTAAACTCTTTGGTGGTTTCATAAAGATCAGTTTAAATTCTGCAAGTCTCTGTACGTTGCTAATCCATGCTGTGGCAGAGAAAAGCTGCCCTTTTCTAACGTTTCGAATCCCAGAAAGTAATACTCTAGCTAGGTATTACTATCAAGAATCCCTGATAGTAATACACAAAGTTTTAACACACATGTTGATGTAAATCCATTAATCTAGCAGACAACTTCAAAATGTTAAAAAGCTTGTTAAACTGTATTTTAGGCTCTCTGGATCGCGGAAGTGCTGCCAGATGGTGTGCAGTTTTTTAGAGTCAGTCCAGATGGTGAAGAGGGATACCCTGGTGAGCTGAAAGTATGGGTGACGTATACTCTCAAAGGTGGGGAGCTAACGATAAATTACAGAGCTCAAAGCAGCAAGACCACACCAGTCAACCTGACAAACCATGCGTACTTCAATCTTGCAGGCCAGGTAAGAATTATTTCTTTTTTTAGTTCTAGTCTACAGCATCCGATAGAAGCATTTCCCATGTACATTGGTGTCAGTAAGGAATAATGGCAAAATTCACACTCCCCCCACCTCCTTTTTTTGCATTGACTGCTAAAACTCTTGTTTTAAAAACCTCTGGGTTGCCATAACCCTCCTCCCACTGCCTGCATTGCCATTCTTCTGTAATTAGAGGAATATGGAGCAAAGTTGCATATACTGACCTTAAAGGTCAGAGAAGACACAGGAAAAGGTACTCCCTAAAGCACAAAGGGCCCAGGCGGCGTGAGGCCCTGAATCTTGAATTCAAATTCTGAATTTTGAACAGCGCCTGAAAGCAAATAGGAAAGCATAAGAGATGGGTCAGCATCAGAGCATACACTCTCTGCGACCCATTCTGAATCCAGGCATGAAATTGTCACGCGCTAGCTGAAGCTTCCAAGTTATCTTCAAGGACAACCCCATGTAAAATGCATTCCAGTAATTGAACCAGGAGGTTAGCAGGACATGGATGCTGGTGGCAAGATCCATATCAGAGAGGTCATCCTATATACAGCTGGTAGAGTTCAGCTTTTCTTGCCTTGGTTCTCACTTGGAGCATTCTGTCTTATTAAAGCCAGGTTTTTGATCTGGAGACAATATTCTCTCATTGGGTGTGAAGGGTTCTAGGTTCTGTTCGCAGGCAAGCTCATGTTCTGAGGAGGAAAGGAGGGACCACACCTTTGTGCTAGGGACAAATATCAGGGAAAGGCCATGACTTTTATTTATTTAATTATGTTTATATCTTGCGTTTTAGCCATGATTGGTTTCCAAAGTGGCTTATGTCAATTGAAACGTAACCATTAGGGATCCATCTTATTTATTTGTTATTTCTCTGTGTAAACCGCCTGAGCCATTTTTGGAAGGGCAGCATAGAAATCAATCAATCAATCAATCAATCAATAAAATAAATAAACAAATAAAATAAAATAAAATAATCCTTCAGAAGATGCAGTGGGTGGTTGAGGTGGTTTGCATCTTGCTATGCCAGCTTCAGGTTCTTTTTTCTTGTGTTTTGATGGTGCAGGAAGTGTCTTTTATGTATGCATGTATTTTTCTCTCTCCAAAGAAACTGATTGACAGGAGATTTAGGGTGGACAAAAAGAAATACTTTTTCATAGAGTACATAACTGATCCATGGAATTTACCATGTGGCAATGGCACCAGCTTGGATGGCTTTAAAAGAGGCTTAGACAAATCAATAGAACAAATCAATTCAGAATTTTCATTGAGGCACAAATGGTCAGGCTCAAACTAACATACTTCGGACATATTATGTGAAAACCCAGCTCCCTTGAGAAATCCATAATGCTGGGGAAAGTTGAAGGGAAGAGAAGAAGAGGGCGACCAGCAGCAAGGTGGATGGACTCGATTATGACAGCAATTAATGCACCACTGACAGACCTTAAAGGCTAAGTTGAAGACAGATCATCCTGGAGAGAATCTATCTATGTGGTTGCTAACAGTTGACACTGACTTGATGGCACTTAATCTATCAATCAGACAAATTCATGGAGGACAAGTCTATCAATGGCTACTAGTCTTGATGGCTATAGGCTGCCTCCAGGTTCAAAGGCAAGATGCAGAGGAGCAATAGCAGGAGAGGGGGTACGCCTTCATCTCCTGGTTCAGGGGCGTAACTACTATTAGGCAAGGGGAGGCGGCTGCCTGGGGGCCCCCACGCCTTGTGGGGCCCCCCAGAGAGGCAAGTCTCATGACTATATATTGTGAAGTGTGTGTGTGTGTGTGTGTATCAGCGAGGGGCCCATTTTAAAATTTTGTCTCTGGGCCCACTCCAGCCTTGTTATGCCCCTGCCCTGGTCTGTGGGCTTCCAGGAGGCATCTGGTTGTCCACTGTGGGATATGGGGTGCTGGACTAGATAGGCCTTGACCCAGTCCATCAAGGCTGTTCTTATGTCGCTTTTACCTGCACATTTCCAGCTAGCTGCTAGTGATGGCCAGTGTTCCCTCTAACAGGGATTTCCAGATTTTCACTACAACTCCCAGCATCCCTGGTGCAATGGCTTTTGCTTGGGGATTCTGGGAGTTGTAGACAATAACATCTGGGAGTTCCTGTTAGAGGGAACACTGCTGACAGCTAGCTGGACCCTATGGTGTTCTTGCTCGACTATAAGGGCTTGCTTCCCAGAGCTGCACCACAATATAATAAAAACCAAGATCTTTCCTCAGGAAAGATCCAGGGCTCTTAAGGCTTGATGGAACACTTAATGCTCTTACGAGCATACAGAGGTACCTGGTGGCCATGATTAAAAAGGGAATACTGGGCTAGATAGACCATTGGTCTGATTCAGCAGAAAGATTCTAATGATTTTGAGTTATTTCAGCAGAACATTTTGTTCTTTATAACTTTTTCTCTCTTTTAAGTCTATATCTAACAAGGGCCGTGTAAAATGTAAAAGGGAAGCTTAATAGTAATGAATAACATGCACTACCTTAACTTTTATTAAGTAATGAATTACCGCTGCTAATTGGGCAAAGAAGCACCTTTTAAAGTAGTGGCTCTTTTATATTCAGCCCAGCAATCTCTTCCAGTGGCTGTTGCTGGTGTTTCCCTTCTGCTCCTATTCTTATTGTGAGAGGGGACCATTTCCTTTTTCTTTTTGCTATGTAATCCACTCTGAGAAACTTTTTGTTGAAAAGTGGTATATAATAATAATAAATAATAATCCATCTGTGTGTTTCCAATATTGCACACTTCGCTGTTGTCATTTTTCAGGGGTCACCCAACATCTATGACCATGAATTTACGGTAGAGGCAGACTCTTACCTGCCTGTGGATGAAACTCAGATCCCTACAGGTTGGTGAATTTAAGATCAATGCTTTTGAAACTAAGGTTGTGTTCTAGTGAGCTGCTGTCACCAAGTGGCTAGAATTGGGCTCAGTGTAGGAACTGAGTCCTGAGTTCAAATCCCAGCTCATTCCAGGAGAACACATTGACCTCTGGCAAGCCATACTGCCTCAGGGGCACATGTGTAAAATGCCGGTTAGAATGGGTTCAGGGGATGGCGACAAAGATGGTGACGGGTCTGGAAAACAAGCCCTACGAGACAAGGTTGAAGGGACTGGATATGTTTTGCCTAGAGAAGAGAAGACTGAGGGGGAACATGATACAACTCTGAACATACCTGAAGGGCTGCTACACAGGAGAGGGCAAAGACTCGCTTTATGATGCCCCAGAGGGCAGGGGTAGATCTAACGGTCTTAAGTGACAGGAGGTTAGATTTTGCTAGAACACTGATAAACCTCTTAACGGAAAGAGCAGTTCAACAATGGGGGGAAATTACCTCAGGGGGTGGTGGACTCTCCCTCACTGAAAGTCTTAAAGCAAAGGCTGGACTCCTGGGGTGGAGCCACCATTGTGCAGATGTGTTCAAAGAACACAAGCCGCCATTTTCCTGAGGCGGCCCCTAGCCATGCCCCCTGTGTCTGATGTTGATACAGGGGGCATGGGCAGTAAAGAAAAAACAGGTCTACTCAGCCGTGTTCACAACAATCTCCAGTCAGTGCTGTGTTCCGCTCTGGCTGGGAGCTCCTTTGTCTATCTCGCAAGTGCGGACTGAAGAGGCTCATGCATGGGACTGAGGGGCCCCATTTTTAAAACTGGCCACGCTCGCTGTATCAATGTCAGATGCAGGAGGTGTGGTTGGGCATGTCCTCTAGGACGTGAACCTCTTTCAAATAAGGGCCGCCGGCAGGGCTTTGCACCCTAGCTGCTGGCAACTTCCTACACCCCTGTGGACAGCCATTTGTTGAGAGACTGTATGAACTCATCCAGGCTCTCCTGCAAAGCTGTCCCCCAGTGTGGTGTTTCTTCTCGGTTGCTGAGGCCAGGGACATCTCATGGGTTATCCTCTCTCAAGAGCTCCAGGCAGGACAGAAAGTAAATAGTTAAAAAACTAAGCCACACCCACTAGAGCCTGAGGGGGATAACCCCACCCGTTCTTTCTGTCCTCAGCAAGCTCCATGGCAGCGTTTTTCTAGCTCTCTCTATTTTCTGCTGATATTACTTCTCTAACTACAGTATTCTGTTCTCCACACTTCTCTCCCCCCTCATCTCCTCTTTCCTCTCCGTTGCTTGGAGCCAGTCAGAGAGGGACAGAGCAATTTCTCCAACAAGGGGAAGAGTTTGAATGTTTTCGGCCTGGGAGGCTTCAGGGCCGTTTGTAGGCCCCATTGGCGCAGGCTGCTGCAAGCCCTGCATAGCAAGGCCGCTTTTCCGACCTCCCGAAAACCTCCTGAAAAATTCGCCAGCAGTGAGTTGACAGTCCGTGATCGGCCGTCTCTCATCTATGGGCCACGGAGTCCCCCCTGGAAGGGCGTAATTTTACCGCATCGGTGATGGCCGCTCTCGAGCCGCCCGTCCCGATTGTCGAAGGGGCCGCATCGAGTATCCCGCCTTCGGGCTGCGAGACTCGCTCTACTGCGGCCCGGCGCGCCACGCTGCTGCAGGCAGCTTGAAGTGGCTGTGAAGAGCGCTTTGGGAGGCTCCCTATTGCCAACGCCCCACCAACCTCAGAAGAGATTAGGCGGATTGGCGAGCTGGCTAGCAACCTGACCGGCAGGGCAGCGAGGCCATCACAGGCATCTTCTGTTCCTAAGATGGCGACGGTTGCGAAGAATCCCTCCATTTTACCTGAAGGAGCCGGTAATGTAAAAGGGAGACAGTCTCTAAAAGGGCGGGAAAAAGCCTAAGACTGTGACTATGGTGTTTGGCCAGCAGGGGGAGTCTGCTGCAGAGACGGGGCCTAAAGAACCCAGTTCTAACTCTGCTGTTTTACCTAAGTCTGTGCTGCCACCTGAGTAGCTGGCATGGTTTCGCAATGCAATCATTGGCACCATCTACCAGGTTAGGCCCCCTAAGAGGAGTGAGAGATCCACAAAGGGGAGAAGGCATAAATCACCCAGTGTGAGCTCCTCACCTAGCGAGTTTGTCAGTCCTTCTCCCAAGAAGGCCAAAAGCAAGCTTAAGCATAGTGAGCTGGGCAAGTTGTCTGGCAAGGTGGCATGGGACCATTCCTCTGATGCTTCTGATCAGACTCTGGGGGCCCTAGGGGTTTACTTGCACCTCCCCCCCCCAAAAGAAAAAAGTCATTGCAGACTCAGAGAGGCCTAATCTGCCTTCTGACCCTGAAGACCCAATTAATGCAGGAGGAGGTTTTGATCCGGACCCAATGGTCTGGAGGGGAGGACACTGGTGATGCCTCAGTGTCACAGCACCTCTTTGTGGCAGAGGACTTCAGCCCACTGATGTTCAGAATTATTAAAACAATGGGACTGAGGCTGGGCAGAGTTTTGACTCTTGTGCCAAAGGGGACTTGGTCTTTCCTAGAGCACACCCCAAGGACAGGCTGATGCCCATGCCAGAGTTGTTTGTGGATGTAGTCAAACAGGAATGGTTGACACCAGCTTCCAGCTGCAAGGCTGTGTGCATGGCTAACAAACTTTATTCTTTTCAGCAAACCACTACAGATATGTTGAGGACACCAAATGCGGATGCCCCGATTTCGCAATTGGTGTCGGATTTCTTGGCATCTCGAGAGGGTGAGTTTTCTCTAAAAGACATAGCTGACCAGAAGGTCTAGCTGTCATTTAATCGTGTCATGAGAACGTGTGCCTGGTGGTCCGTGCAACAGCGGCAGCATCCAGGGCAGCC
This sequence comes from Hemicordylus capensis, assembly GCF_027244095.1. Classification (NCBI taxonomy): domain Eukaryota; kingdom Metazoa; phylum Chordata; class Lepidosauria; order Squamata; family Cordylidae; genus Hemicordylus; species Hemicordylus capensis. The sequence continues at coordinate 435,438,090 of NC_069657.1, read as the reverse complement.
CGTGACTCCTTATTATTGGTGGTCAATCTTCTGAGTGATCCTCCAGGGGACCCAGTTAAGATGTGACAGCAACTATTCAAGATCCAGAAGGCGCAGGCCCTTATAGCCGATGCCACTCTTGATACGATTAGATTCTCAGTGCAAGAGGCGGTTTCATCATTTGTTGGCAGACGCCACTTGTGGCTCAAAATTGGACAGGTTGGTTCTACCTCTAGGCTAAACCTTGCTACCGTCTCTTACGACAGCAAGAAGCTTTTTGGTGAGTCTGCCCTACAAGACATTCTTGTAGAATCGTCTGATAAGTGAAAGACAATGCCTTCAACCAATAAAAAGACTGATAAACAGCCTTTTAAAAGGCCCTTCCAATACAATCGGTCCTTTCATAGCTTCCGGCCCTTCAGGGGCCAGGACAGAGATACAAAATTCCAGAGGGGATCTTGGAATCCTCAGAGAGCACCCTTTAGAGGGTTTGGTACCTACAAACAGCAAGCTGCTCAGTCAAAGCAGCAAAAGCCACTACAATGACTTGAAGCATTTCAGGCTTGGAGGGCATTTGTCTCACCTCGCCCCAGCCTGGGAAGATTAACCTCAGACAACTGGGTTCTGTAGCTGATCCATCACAGCTACAGGATAGAGTTTCACTCCTCTCCCCCTGCTGCTTTATCCCCACTCTAAGGTCAAAAGCATTCTCAAAGCATTTGCCGATAGTCTAGGCAACCCAACTCCTCCTGGACATCAGGGCAGTGGAGCCAGTGCCTCTGGCACAGGAGGGAGAGGGAGTTAAAACAAAACAAACAAACCAAAACAGCAAAACAAAACACCTCTATCCTATTTACCGTCCCAAAAAGGGACAGTTCAAGGAGAGCTGTTTTAGACTTAAATTTTTTTGAACAGATGGGTCCACAGAACTCATTTCCAGATGGAAACTCTAAGAGCAGTTTCAGAGGCACTCTTTCATCTGGATGTGCTCGCGTCCATAGATATAAGGGAGGCCTGCCTGCATCTTCCTATACACCCGGAAAGCAGGCAGTACCTTCAGTTTAGATATGCTGGAAGGCATTTTCAATACAGCAGCCCCTCATGTCTCCACAAAGTTGTTGGCACCACTGGTGGCGCAACTCTGTCAGAAAGGGATAGTCAATTGTTGCTGCAGGCGAGATCTCTCCCAGAGGCAGAACAGGACTTGGTCCTTAACTATCGCAACACTCGAACCATGGTTTCATCATAAATGGAGAAAAGAGTCAATTGACGCCATGCCACAGGCTGCGCCATTTGTGGGTAATCATAGTTACCTTAGTGGACCGCCTCTTGCTTCCACCAGACAGGTTACAGACTATCCAGACAGAGGTTCACCTGGTCCTAGCGAATCCAAGAGTTCCTCTGGCTTCCTTGTCAAGACTGCTGAGCTTGATGGTGGCCGCACCAGACTTAGTTCCGTGGGCTTGAATTCATCTGCACGACCTCCAGTGGTTTCTCCTACCCCACCAGAGGCAATCGTAAGGAAGTGTAGACTGCTTATAAAGTTGCCACCAGACCTGCATCACTCTCTCCGCTGGTGGATCAACGCCAACAAACTGAATTGGGAAAATACCTTCTTGGACCCACAGATGTTCATCAGAACAACAGACCCAAGTTGACAGGGGCTGGGGAGCCCACTGCCTCAACCAGTTGGCGCAGCAGCTATGGAACACGGAGGAGCGTTCTCACAACATAAATTGGAGGGAACTCCATGCAATTTGCCTAGCGCTACTAGCATTCCAGGAGATCATCCAAGGCACTGAAGTATTTGTAAAGACCGACAATACGACGGCAAAGGCATATGTAAACAAGCAATGGGGGTCCAGGTCATCTCACCAGGAGGCTGTCCTTCTGCTGTCTTGGGCAGAGAGCAACCTTCCTTCCCTGATGGCACACCACATCAAGGGAGAGCTGAACCTGTTTGCAGACTGGTTAAGCTGGGCTGACATCCAACTGGGGGAATGGGCTCTAAATCCATCAGTTTTAACCCAGATAACAGAGAAGATGGGCATGCCCGAGGTAGACCTCTTCATGACTCCGAAGAATGCACAATCCCCAGCGTTTATGCCTAGATTTCCATGCAGGGAGGCGATGGCAGTGGATGCCCTATCCAGTCTATGGCCAGACGCTTTCCTTTATACGTATCCTCTGACACCTCTGTTGGCCAGAGTCCTGCAATGGATGTGTCTTCGAGCAAGAGTACTCTTAGTGGCACCATTCTGGCCCAGGAGACCCTGGTTTCCAGAGCTCCTCCATCTGGCGGTGGAGCCACCTTGGGAGTTGCCTCAGACCCCGGACCTGCTCCATCAGGGTCCAGTTTTACACCCGGATCCATGTTGGTTTCGGCTCATCTTTTGGAAACTGAGTGCCGAGTCCTGAGCCAACATGGCTACTCGGAGGGAGTTCTCAGCACTATGCTGGCGTCGTAAAGTCCATCGACAGAGAGAATTTATCAATATACATTGGGAGCACTCCTTCGCTGGATGTCTCGCAACTCCGTTCCGAAGGGCACGGCTAAGTTATATCATCTCCTGCTCTTCTTACAAGAAGGGTTCAAGAAGGGACTATGTCCAAATACCCTGCAACGGCAGGCATTGCCGTTGATGGAGTTGCTCTCAGTAGAAAAGACAAAATGTCTCAGTCACATCCTCACCAGCATAGTTTCTTTGAGGTGCCTCGCTGATGTCACCTCCAACAGTGCATACGTTACCCTCTTGGGAACTACATACTGTCCTCAAGGCATTGCAAGCTCACTCCTTGGCGCCTTTGGCAGCTATTCTGATCAGGATCTTACAGTTTAAATTGGCCTTTTTGGTGGCCATCACTTCAGCAAGGCTCTTCTCGGTGCTGCAGGTGCTGTCTGTAAAACAAGTCACAGTGTATATTTCAGAAAGGCTCATTCCAGACCCCATCAGGCTCATTCCAGACCCCTTCATGAGGCCAAAGGTGGTGTCCCCCTTCCACCCATCGCAAGATGGGTTCCTACCTTCATTTTGCCCCAAACCCGTCCATCCTATGGAGCGGAAATGGCACAAGTTGGACGTTAAGCGATGTCTTAAGGTCTATATTAGACGCTCAGCCTCATTCAGATTGTCGGACGCTCTGTTTGCATTCCATGGGGGTCCCAGATTCCTCGACCAGGATTGCAACGTGGATTATAGCGTGTATATCGATGGCCTACGAGGTTCAGAAGTTGAGGCCACAAACGCATCTCTTTGCACATTCTACTAGAGCAGCAGCAGCATCAGTGGCGTTTCCCACTAATGCACTGGTTGAAGAGATCTGCAAGGCGGCCACCTGGGCATCGCCTTCCACTTTCACCAAACTTTACAAGATCGAGGATTTCGCGTCTGCCCGGGCAACCCTTGGCAGATGGATCTTGCAACAAGTTCTTCCTCGCTAGTAGACCAGAGTGCTCCCACCCGAGTTGGACAGCTGTGGTATGTCCCATGAGATGTCCCTGGCCTCAGCAACCGAGAACGGAGCATTGGTTTCACTTACCGTGAAGGCTTCTTCTGGTTGCTGGGGCCAGGGACATCTCGGCCCACCCAGTTGTGATTTTGCGCTCTGGTCTACTTTTGTTGAAATGGTGGAGACTGACATTTAGTTTCTACAGTTGGTTGCTACACTCTGTTATTCTGGAATGTTTAAAACTGTTTATTCCTACCTGCTGTTTTCTACTGTTTTGTATTGCCTTTGTCCTCTTATGTCTCGGCCCGAAAGAACTGGGTGGGGTTATCCCCCTCAGGCTCTAGTGGGTGTGGCTTAGTTTTTTAACTATTTACTTTCTGTCCTGCCTGGAGCTCTTGAGAGAGGATAACCCATGAGATGTCCCTGGCCCCAGCAACCAGAAGAAGCCTTCACGGTAAGTGAAACCAATGCTCCGTTCTATACAAGTTGATAGTCCATGGCTCATGAGAAAGACACAGAACTGAAGTCGGTGATCCACAGATCTGAAGCCGCCCCAACTTTTACTGAAAGCCTGAGCAAAGAGGAGGAGGAGGCAGTCCAGGCTCTTTGTCTGTCCAGGTGTCCAGCTCTTCCCACTTTCCACAAGCCCAGCACAGAAAGGGGTGACCAAAGCCAGAGCTGCTGTGGCTATGCCCCTCTCCCCTACCTCGCAGGCAATTTGGCTTGGAAACAGAACTTCCCATTCTCCCTCTGTCAGGGATACTCTAGCTCTGGATTTCTGGCATTGAGCAGAGGGTTGGAGTCCAAGACTCCTCCACTATATGAAAAACAGAAGATAGTTTTTGAAGCTGAATTGTGTTACCCGATTTTAAGCCGATGTTCTTCTAGTTTTAAGGTGTGAAAAAAAGACTTCTAATTCTCTTTGGCGACAACAGTTTTTAAGAGTGTGCAGCGTATTGTTAGGTGTTTGGCTGATGAGGTGTTGGGCAGAGGTTTCCTTTCCAATGATGCACAGCAGTTTCCTCTTGTTGCCTCTCAGCTGGTCACTCCATGCCTCCTTGTGTGCAAGCGAGCTCAGTGCTCAGGGGGGCCAAAATGGTTGTCTGCACTTAAAGAATGTACTGGATCCTGACTTCATCCATGTAGGCCGCTCTGTTGACATCAAGAGAGTAATGTTCTGGACAAGAGCCTACATCACAGCAGAAAATGTATTTGAGCCTTGCTTCTGAGAGTGTATTGAACAAGCAGTGCGTTATATATATATATATATATATATATATATATATATATATATATATATATATATATTTAAGTCTTTTATTGTATTACTGATTGTCATATAGTGCTTTGAGTATTATTTTGCGGACAGTCTTGGGCTAGATGGACAAAGTTGTTATAATAAATAAGTAAAATGAAGCTGCCTTCTGCAGCTTGGACCAACGTGGTCCATCTTGCCCAGGACTGTCTGCTCAGACTGGCAGTGGTTTTGCAAGACCTTAGGCATCTTTCTCAGCTCTGCTACCTTTTCACTGGGAGTGGTGACAACACCTGGGGGCTCTCTACTCAGACACCACCTATGGTTTGGGATCCCCCATTAAATTGATTGATGCTTAAGCTGTTGCTATGGTGGGCCAAAGAGACACTTTGCAGATGTGCATCATAGTTCCATGCGGCTCCCCTTCTTAAAATGCCCAAATGGAACACTACTATATGTTTATGGTTTCCTTTGTCTCTTTTCCATTCTCCTCTCTCCATCAGGAGAAGTTGCTTCCGTGCAGGATACGGCTTTTGATCTGAGAAAGCCTGTTGAACTTGGACGGCACCTGCAGAAGTTTCAGCTCAATGGGTTTGACCACAACTTTTGTCTGAAACAGACAAAAGAAATGCGCTTCTGTGCAAGGTAGAAATTTGAAATTCTGTTTTCTACTTATGAGAGGGATACTGGAACAGGTTCACCAGGTTCTGCTGTTTCATGCCATTAATTCTCTGCACCATGACTTGTAATGAAATAAAATATTTCCACGCCATGGTACAAGTTTCCCCACCCACTCTGTTCTGCTTCACTGACTGCCATTTGTGTTGGGGGGGAAACCTGCAGCATGATTTGTATGTCATGCATTTTGCCTTACTAAACATTTCAGAGGAGAGGAGGAGATGCAAGATCTTTGCCTTCAAGGCAGCCATGTGTCACCTGTAATGTGTACCTTCAGCTACTTTGGAGTGTTCTTCACCTCAACACTTGAAATTATGGCCAGGATCCAGAGAGTCCTGTGAATATGGGGACCTTTCCCATTTTTATTCCCTACTGCACTCTTTTGTGCTGTGATGAATGTCGCTCCAGGGGGTCCCCCAATTTTTGTGAGCATCTCTTCACAGAGGTATAGATGATGGGAAAGTGGGCCCCTGAAAACTCACAGCTGACATGCAGCCCTTTGGGGAAATCTCTTCCTCTAAAACTAAAATACATGCAAACTGAGGCCCCTAGAACTGATGCTGGCAATGTGACATCAGTGTGGTAGTGCAGCCCGCCAGGCAGTGTATTATAATACACACAGTGTATTATGAGAGCCAGCATGGTGTAGTGGCTAGTGCTGGACTAGGACCAGGGAGACCCGAGTTCAAATCCCCATTCAGCCATGAAACTTGCTGGGTGACTCTGGGACAGTCACTTCTCTCTCAGCCTAACCTACTTCACAGGGTTGTTGTGAAAGAGAAACTTAAGTATGTAGTACACCGTTAACTGGGCTCCTTGGAGGAAGAGCGGGATATAAAATGTAAAATAATAATAATAATAATTAATGATGATGATGATGCCTGGCCCTCAGCGCCCACAGCTCCTGTTCCACCTGACCCATCTCCATATTGGGCATCTTCAGGTATCTCTGAGCAAGACACCTTTCTGAAATCTTGGGAGAGCTGCTGTCAGTCAGTATAGATGGACCAGTGGTCTGATTCAGTATTTTAAGCACCTATGTTCCTATATCCTGCTGTGCCTGGCTCCCGTGGTGGCTGAGGAAAGAGCAAGATGACTGAAATTTTTGGTTGTATTTGAACATCGTGGAAGCTCAGTTGCTGTTGGGTTTCTCCAGAACTGCCTGCTTTCACACACAGCAGCAACTGAACACAGAGCCCCCAAAGTTAGGTTTTTCTTTTTAAGTCTGTAGACTTCTTGGAAATGTAACTGGCCATTTCTTTCTTTCTCTTTTTTTACAGGGCTTACTATCCCCCTAGTGGTAGGATGATAGAGGTTTACACAACACAGCCTGGGATTCAGTTTTACACTGGAAACTTCTTAAATGGCTCTCTAGTAGGCAAAGGAGGCTGTGTGTATCCCAAGCATTCGGGCTTCTGTCTTGAAACACAGAACTGGCCAGATGCAGTAAATAAGGTGTGTTTCCTTTTCTCTTTGTTTTATACAAGCACGGGGCTGCACAAAAATGTCTTAGTGGCCAGATAGCTCCTCAAGGCTGGTAATTTGAACGTTGTCACTGGCTCATTTTTCTCTTGGGTCTTGTGTTTGAAGAGATTTAGCTTTGAGGATTATGAGAAAATGGGACCTCCAGTATGGGACTGGTCTACATATGCAATGAAATCGCTTGGTGCAGCCTTTTTGGTACTGTCCCAATTCAGACTGCAGGAAGACGAACATGTTTGGCTCTTTTAGAACCATTTGCTCTGTAAGCCACTTCTATGTGAATCGGAATTCTTTTAAATGCAAGGGAGCATTCAAACATGTGATTTCCCCCGCTCTGAATGGCATAGCATTCTCCTGGGCTATCTTTCTGGGTTGAGACTGCTTTACAGTGGCTTTAGCCCTGCTTGGAAGGCTGAACCCAGAAGGTGGTGCTGAGAGATGCCTGCACCAACCCTGGAGGTCAAGGGGATGGCAATGTCCAGGAGTACCATTTACCAGCTTTGGCTGCTATAACCCTACCTGGAGAAACCAGATCTTGGTTACATCCAGACTGAATTCCTGGGGAGAGGAGAGTTGGTCTTTTGGTAGCAAGCATGATTTGTCCCCTTAGCTAAGCAGGGTCTGCCCTGGTTGCATATGAATGGGGGACTTGATATTCAAGAAATGTAATATCCCCTTTGGGGATGGGGCCGCTCTGGGAAGAGCAGAAGGTTCCAAGTTCCTTCCCTGGCATTTCCAAGATAGACTAGTCTGTGTAGACAATACTGAACTAGATGGACCTGTGGTCTGACTCAGTATATGGCAGCTTCCTGTACTCTATGTGGAACTGCCTTTTGAAGATGGTTTGGAAGCTTCAACAATGCTACTACAAGGATCTTGTGGGTGCTAGTAGCTTCACAAATATTATACCTATCCTGCAGCAGCTTCACTGGTTGTCAGTTTTCTTCTGGATTAGATTCAAAGTGCTGGGTTTGACCTTCAAAGCCCTACACAGCTTGGAACTGGGGTATTTATTGGACTTCTTTTGTTCAGATAGTCTTCTCAGGCCCTGCTCTCAGCCCTATCAACCGACACAGATAGTTGGCCTGTTCGGCCAGGAACAGGCCTTTTCAATAAAAGCCATCTGCCTTTTGGAATGCCCTGCCAGGAGTGTTCCGTCAGTCTCCCTCCGATTAGTTTTAAAAATGAATTTGAAAAGCCTCCTTTTAAAGATTTCAATTGGGTTTCTAGTTTTGCTTTTAATCTTATCTTGCTGTTTGTTAAAGGATGTTAGGCATTATCTAACTTGTCCTTTTAATTTCAATGGCACTACTTTGAGTACCTTTCCTCATTAAAAGGATGTTAGGCAATGTCTAACTTTTCCTTTTAATTTTAGACATTGCCTAACTTATCCGTTTAATTTCCATTACTCCACTTTTGCAAGCTGCCCCAAACAAGTGTGAAGGAGCAAGATAGAAACATTTTTAATGAAATAAATAACCTCAGGAAGCTTGAACCATGCAATTTCTGTGAATATATTATGTACACACACAAAACGTAGGATCCAGACCTCCTCCTAGCTGCTGGTGTGGCACAGAGGATATTTGTGAGCCGAGAAGTCCCAGTTCAGTTCTCCATCAGCTGTGAACTTAAGTGACCTTAGGCAAGCCTTAGTCTTCAAAATGCTCATGTTTCTTATGTAGATTGAAAAATATGTACTTTTATCAGGTAGGCAAAACCATCAAACTCTTCTTGCAAGAAGTTCTCTAAATAGGAACTATTTTCCTAGTGTCTATTTTTGAGGTTGGTTTTTATTTTTTCATCTTACAGAGCCATTTCCCAGATGCCCTGCTACACCCAGGAGAGGAATACCAGAACACAACTTGCTTCAAGTTCATTGTATCTTAAGAGAGATCTGTATAAGAAAGTGATCAGATTCTAAATTGCACATATACCTTGACGATCATTACATGTACTCCTTCCCTCAAAAACATGAGTATTCAAGTTGTTTTATCTGATTCACAACTAAACTCTTGTTTTAGTGAACTCATGTGCCTCTTTCCTCTATTCAAATTGCTTATTTTAAGCTGCCTCTTTAATACATTGAAACACTATTAACATCCATAGCATGGAGGAAATTTGCACACTGTACTTCATTATGGTTGAAAGATGCATCTGCAGCAGGCTTAAATGTGCAGCTTTTGTCTCTGTCTTAGGTAAGCCACTGTCCATGATTTGCATTGCAAAAGTACAAATGAAGATTGCAGAGGTGATACTTAAAACTGGGGGCTCTCATATTTAACAGAAGGCTAGCTGTCACAGCAGCGTAGTATCCCTGTTATTGGCTGTTGACTGTTGAAGTGGCAGACTTTTTGGGACCTGGAATCCTCATGTAAATTGCTTTGATAAGCTGTATGTTTGAAATAAAGTTATTAATGCTGTTTGACAGATGTATTCTTACCATGGGCAAAATCTGTTATGCTGGTCTGTACATTACCTTTAATAAAACTCCACTTGTATTGTCTTTAAAAAGGTAAAGATCTGATGCATGGTAGTGGGGATGAGGAAGAAATGCATGGAGATTGTTCTATAAGCAATGCAGCTAAATAGCTCTTGTCTAGCACTAGAATCTCCTACTGTCACACAAGGTTCTGCCTTTATGGGTAGTCCCTATTGTTCTAAACTGCTTAGTGAAAGAATAGTTAATCAATGACTTAACTAAAAGCATAAAAGAGTAGCAGGGCTTTATGATAAAAGGAAGCCATTAGAGTGGACTATGTGTAGTATTACTGGGAGTTGAAGTCAAGAGTATGCTTCTAAAGCCCAGGCAATAAACAGACTCATCAGTGCTTGTATTTTCTCCCTCAGCTATACACAATGAATGGATGTCATTCAAAACAGCTAGATTTGCTAGTGTGCAAACTAGTGAAAACTGAATATAGCATTGAATAACTTGGAAATTGAGATGAACTGAGCCAATTAAGTGTGTTAAGCAACTGTGCTTGATTAGAAAATGGCAAACAATTTTATTTACCAGAAACAAAACATATTCATTTAGTCTTATGTAAATAAATCCAGAAGTCAAGACAGTTTAAAGCAAAAACTGGTTAGTTATCTAGCTGAAGGGGTTACTAAAGAGTTGCTTTCAGTTCACTCGACTCCATCTACAGACACACACACGTACGTAGACAGCAGATAGGATATCTAACTCTGGGCCTAACCTTAGGTTTATTACATTTTCCAGTGGATTTTAGGAGGCAGCTGTATGGAATTGTCTGGAGTGGGCATTCCAGAGAAGTCAAGTGTTAAGCACAACATGATGCTTGAAGTTGGCTTTCAACTTTTTTACTTGAAGCATAGGTACTATATATTTTCTATTGTGTACTATACAGCTAATGTTAAGTTATGAGGTGACTGGACTTGGCCTTGTGCAATGTATTGGTAGATCATTGGTAACTGTAAGAAGTACTTACAATAGCATACAGAGAAGTTTTGTCATTTTGATTCATACAACCATGTTTTCCCTTCACAACTATCTTTATACTAGGAACCTGCTTAGATGCAGTTTCAGTCACAGGTTAAAGATGAGAGCAGGCCTCAAAGTTGCAGTTATCTTCCATTCAGAAAGAATGAATAAGTGAACCTAAGACTGAGATAGAAACCAAGTCAGGGAGACTCCACCTTCAAATAGATGTGGAATCTACTTCACTTATGTTCTAGGGAACAAGGAAATGGGAAGAGCCCAGGGCCTGAACTGTTTCACAATGCCAGAAGGGAAGCCAAGACAGCCATCTCTACCATGTAATCAGGTTATGCCCACAGTGACATGAGATTTTAGAAGTTAACAAATCAGATCCTTTTATATACAGTTGGTATTCAGACAAGCAACTTCCATTACACACCCATGGAAGTCATTAGTCCAAGATGTCTGAAGCACCAGATTAAAAATAAATTACACTTAAACTTGATGTAGGCTAATGGTAGCCAGTGATTGTAAGCCAACATCCTTGCACAGTATTTGGGTACAACACTAAAGCAGCTGTTTGTAACTGGTGGCTTTTACATGCACTTGAAATATTAACAGAGGCAAATAGCATTACAGCAAAGTTAGAAATACACATTTTATTTAATGTGCCCATAAAAAGACCCACTCTTCAGATCACAGGATGTTATTACATACTCGAAATTGTGCACTAGTCTACTGCAGCAGCTTTTATTAAAAGATCAAGATCTTTGCTGCGTTAGTCTTAGAAAGGTTTTTGATCAACTAAATCCATACATTTGTCAAACACCAAAGAAATCCCTTAAAATAACGTAAACAAAACTCTTCCTAACATGTTCTTTGTAATTCTAATCCATTCTTTCAGGGCTCACACTCCTTCGAGGGCTTCCTGATGGTGAACGACTACAGACAAGGAGGAAGAGAAATAAAAGTCACTAGAGTTCACCCAAGTGCTAAATTAGTAAAAAGCATTGATGAGGTTAATGGATTAATATTCTTACTAGGAGACCCATGCTACCTACACTTAACTAGAATACCATTAGTAATTTAACAAATTATCAAGAGAGCATCATATTATTTGGATGCCGCTTTAAAGAGGCTGTTAGATGAAAGTGAAGTGGAGGCTACAAGCTTTTAAATGTTAATTCTGAAGCAAACTTAAGAGCTTGCATGCACCCCCTTTCCCACAGGAAGGTATTACCAAGCTTTTTGAATACTTCCAGAGAAGAATACTTACCCTGAGTTAATGGAGAATGGATATAAATGGCTCATATCAAAACTGAAAAGCAAGACTGAAGATTAAATCAAGAAAATGCTTTAAACACATGTACTCATCTGAGTAAAACAAAATTCAGACATTTTATTCTGCTACTACTAGGTAACAGCTAGCTTGTCTAGAGAGTCACGGTACTGCAACATGTCAGTTGCTCACAAGATTTATTGAAGGCTTCAGTCATAACTACAAGACTTCTCAGTTTAACTTTGAGCCATTTACATTTATTATCCATTAACATCACCAGGCAATGTGCTCATTGTTAATTCATCTACAAACCGCCCCCCCCCCAGTAGTACTGGACTCTGGCTTAATGTGGGGGTCAACTTAAGACACTTTCTTTTGCTAAGGTGGCCATACAACTTCAAGAAGGGTAGGTAGCTGTTACTTCTCCCCAAGAATATGCCAGGTTTCTGTGTTTTTACTTATGCAAGTATCAGGGGACTGTCCCACTCAGGGGGTTATATATATCTTCTGTAAAACAGGTAATTAAATGTTCAATACTCTCCACAGCTCTAATTAAGTGTTACAGTCCTTAAAATTCAGCATAAACATATGTGAGTATGAACTAAGACTACAAGTTATTGCTGTTTCAGTCACCTGCATATGATAATGCAACATATGACTTTTAGCAGAGGTTCAACTTACCTTCTCTTTAGTGATGGTGATCTCGATTTAGAGCGGCTGTTAAAATAGCAACAGTTACATTAGCATAAATACTACTCAGCCATTACTAACTACAGTTATTTTCATCTACTTTGACCTGAAAGTATGAAAAAGCAGGCTACGTCTTGCAATAAGAGACTTCTGCACCAATACTCAAGAGCTGCAGTAGTAGCAGCACCCAAACATAAAATTATGTTCTAATCTAAATGTGTAGTGCGCACATATGCACGTGCGTACACACATACACGCCAATTTTCCTGAAATTCAGGAAATAAAAGCTGAATTCTATTAAGCGAGACATTTTGTAATGCTGGTACTTTTACGGCTAGACCCCTAAAAGTGAATCACATGCAAGACAGTTTACCTGCTTCTGGGCCGTGAGATGGATCGAGATCTTGATCTGGATCTAGATCGAGACCTAGGGTTTAGAAGGCAGCATTTAATTCCACATAGGCCAGTTATACTACAGAACTTTCGTAATCTTGTTAGCTCATTGAGTAGAGTTAGCATATAAAGCTGTAAACATGAAATCACATAACTGTACAGAGTTTTCAACTCTGTTCACTCTAGAGAAAGCTTCAGAGTGAACTTTTAAGACGACTATTATATGTTGACACAGAAATACCACAGGTATTTAGCCAGTTTATCATACTTCACCAACTCTATAAATAAGCATTAGATGTATTAACCTAATTACCTTGATCTCTTTAAAGAACCTGAACGAGATCTGCGTGGCGAAACAGACCTGGATCTACGAGGAGAAAGTGATCTAGATCTGCGAGCTGAGACAGACCTGGATCTAGAAAGAAAAAAGTTGTTAATGTCACTCTGCTTGCTACACAAGTGTAGTGCCACCTGCTTCAATTTAGATGCTCACCTTCTGCCACGACTTCGGCTACGTGAGCGAGAATATCTCCTTCCTCTAGACCTTGAATGAGATCGAGACCGTGACCTAGTTTTAGGTTAGAGAAGACAAGTATTAGACTACAAGCTTAACAGCAAACACATGAGCCTTTGCCGAAACCAAAATATTCAGATAACTAAAAATTAGTGTCTGTCAGTTGGAAAAATTCAGGGCCTATTTGTCTTGAGTATTTTTACTACCTAAAAAAGATGTTAAAAACTGCATTACATTTTAGAATTACATAATAATATAAAACACTGTAATGTGTATTTAAAATAAACCTTGCAAGTTTGCAGGTCGACCCTCTTTGGCCCAAGGTCTAGCAGATCTAGACGATCTAGAAGTATCTATAGCCGATCGCTGCATCTAGGTGTTTTCTTCAATCTAACGACGATCAAACTGACAGCCAAATGAGCCAGGTGAGGCTTGATTGACGCAAGAAGATTTTTCTAGGTGGGAATGTGGTCAATCTGGTGTTCCTCTTTTTAAACCGGAGGGGGGCCCCAATTGAAAGCCAAATTTACTGTTAAGGCGGTCACCGTCTCAAATTTTCTGCCCTTTAAAGAATAAGGTGAAGCTAGGTGTAGATGGCTCGAGGGGATCTGGCCTCTTATGCTGATCACCTCAAGGTCTAGGAGGATCTTAATTGTCGGATTTGCAAGGCGCCTCAGCATGATATCTTAAGGCTCGTGACATTCTGAATCAAGGCGACTGACTCAAACGAAGAAACCTGAAAGGTTTTGACCAGGTTGATTATTAATATATTAACATTTTAATACATAATATAAACAATTGTAATACACCCATAAAATTCACAACATTTATCTTTAAAAAAAAAGGTGCATCATTTTCTTCTTTGCTAACAAAAACTATAATTAACTCTTGAAAAAGTCTACTTCTATCCATACGTACCTGCTTCTTCTGCGACGACTGTAGCGATGACAGTCATAAGCATAATGACCTTTCTCGCCACATTCATAACATCTATCATTTGGATCAAATGGCCGCCGTGCTGGAGGTCTGTCATAACGAGACCGACGGGGCATACCAGTGGAGAGTTCCACTCTAACCCTGGAGCCACAGATAACCCTACAATTGAAAAATGTTTGAATACACAATAATCCACTTAAAAGATCAATTGAATCCCATCAGTACTCCAACTAGAAAAATGTGATTAGTATTTGCACGTACTTTCCATCTAGACCACGAACTGCATCTTCAGCATCTCTTGGATCTTCAAACTCAACAAATGCAAATCCTGGAGGGTTTCGCGCAATCCACACTGTACGTAACGGTCCATAATAGCTGAAAGCTCTCTCAAGCTCTCCTTTACCAGCACCAGTGCCCAAATTGCCAACATACACTTTGGTTTCTAAAAAATAAAGGAAACAATTTACTAAACTGGAAGAGTGCTATACCGCCAACTGTTATGTTGCACCTAGAATATAAGTACAGCCACCTTACTGAAATAAGCAGGTCTAGACTAAGTCGGGCCTGGATGTACACTGACCTTGGATACCTATGTATCCAGACATTAATTCCATGGGCATTTAATTCCATTTTGGCTGGTCTATAAATATATTAAATACTGTAAATAAGTGGAAAAGGCGTTTAAGACACATTTGTTCACCTAGACTTTTAATTAAACTCAGGTTTTAACACTGTTTTAAGTTTTAAATTGTTTGAATGTTTTAATTGTGTTTTACTGTAAACTACTAGAGCACCTTTCTTATGAGGCAAGGCTACAACACCTGGGGCTTTTTAGTTTAGAAAAAAGATGACTGCGGGGAGACATGATAGAGGTCTATAAAATCATGCATGGTGTGGAGAAAGTGGATAGAGAGAAATTCTTCTCCCTCTCCCATGACACTAGAACCAAGGGTCATCCCATGAAATTGATTGCCAGGAAATCTAGGACCAACAAATGGAAATACTTTTTCACACAATGCATAATCAACTTGTGGAATTCTCTGCCACAAGATATGGTGACAGACAACAACCTGGATGGCTTTAAGAAGGGTTTGGATAACTTCATGGAGAAGAGGTCTATCACTGGCTACTAGTTGGAGGGCTAGAGGCCACCTCCAGCCTCAAAAGCAGGATGTCTCTGAGTACCAGTTGAGGGGAAGTAACAGCAGGAGAGAGGGCATGCCGTCAACTCCTGCCTGTTGCTTCCAGCGGTATCTGGTGGGCCACTGTGCGAAACAGGATGCTGGACTAGATGGGCCTTGGGCCCGATCCAACAGGGCTGTTCTTATGTACCCAGAAATGTGAATAATGGGTGGTATGTTAAATAAAAAATGATGGAACAAATATGGAACAGATGTAATAAGTGAAACAAACACACAATTCCCTTGTCTTACTCACTCAGATGTTTAAGAAATATAAATAAAATACAAAGTTTCCAACTGTCATGTAAAAGACAACAACATAATAATAATATTTCTATACTGCCCTTCCAAAAATGGCTCAGGGAAGTTTACATAGAGAAATAACAAACAAATAAGATGGAACCCTGTCCCCAAAGGACTCACAATCTAAAAAGAAACATAAGGTAGACCCCAGCTACAGTCACTGGAAGTACTGTGCTGGGGGTGGATAGGGCCAGTTACAGTTACTTTTAACATGGTTAAAATTAAATCAGAATCACTATCACACACATGGGCACTCATTTCAGTCTGCCCAGCAACTATCAACTCTTGCTTTTGGAAATTTCTGGGTTTTCAGTTTGTGTTTTTAAGCATGTTTTTCATGTGCAAAGACAAGAGGCTGGATGTAGGATGTTTCTGTGGTGGAACTGGGCCAATGTAGAGCTATTAAGACTGAGACAATATAAGAAATGAAGCGGAGTAGAGAAACAGTGGGTTGGGAAAGGATGGAAAGGCATTATTGGCTACAAAACTTTATAACTTACATTCCAAGATGTTGTAAATGCTCGAGTGATAATCCTGCACCATTAAGCAATATGTGAAGTACCAATGGGAAACTTGACTTAAATTGTTTAAATTAGTGTTTCCTTTTGGCTTTTTAAAACAGTTCATCCAGGATGATAAGCACAACAACATGCTTATCTCTTATCAAAACTGACCAAAGCTAAAAAGTGAATCAGTGCACCACCATGCCTCCTAGAAAGCGCGCCAAGGCCCAGGAAGAAGCGTGTAGCGGAAGCAGCAGGCCCAAACCCCGCCCATGCCAGGCACCCACTTACTCCACCCACTTGGCCCGAACAACTACTGGACGCGAAGGCGCGGCACAGCGTCGCTCGCGTTCCCTTTCGCGCGTGCGCGATACAGTCTCCTTACACACACACACACACACACACACACACACCCCAACACAAGGCAGCCCACCCTCCCGCATTCGGGGGTGGCCATCCGCCCCCTTCGTTGTTCTCCGAACGCGCACGGCACAAGACTGGGCGCCGCCATCTTTGGCGCCGCCTCCATTTTGCCCGCGCAGCGGCCGGAGCTGCCAGCTCCCAGGGTGGGAGAGAAACAGGAGAGAGAAAACGATCCTCATCAGGGCCCTCCATGCCTGACCCGGGAGCCCACCCGGCCCCCTCACCAGAATCTCCTGGCTCCGCTCAGCGGCGCCGCCCCCTCCTCCTCTTCCTCTGCACAGCGCGGCCGGCGATCATGCATGGGCAAAATGGCGGCGGCTCAGGCAGCAACCGCCTCTATAGCTTCTCCTTCGGGCCCGTCACAAGCGCGGCCACAGTTCTCAGGCATCCATAAACACGAGGGCAAGGTAGAGCAGGGTGTCAACCGCGCGCCTTCCCACCCCGGCCATCCGCCTCGCCTCGCTCACCTCCGCCATAACGGCCATACCGCGACATCTTTGCCTGTTAAAAAAAAAATCCAACCGTCAATCCGTGCGCATGCGGGCTTGCTGCCTTATATAGAACGCGCCGTTGTGACGCATGCGCACAATTATCCGCTGGCCTGCGAGGCGGGAAGCGGAGCGCTTCAGTTTCCATGGTTACATTTGAGCTGAAAGAATCGGGGGCGGGCAGAGGGAAGGCCCAGTGAGCCCGGCTCCATTTTAGTGCCTCCCCCCACTTGCTGGAGGGTAAGCTTGGCTAGCTGCTCTTACAACAGAGGGCATCTTATTCGTGCTGAAGGGAAATTTGAGCCCAGCAAGCTTTCTCAATAGATCCGCCAGCAGCGCTCGACCCTGCCCGTGGCTGGCTGGAGTCCCTAACAGAGCAAACAGAAGCCATTTCCCCTCTCCCTCAGGGTAGGAACATACGAAGCTGCCATATACTGAGTCAGACCATTGGTCTATCTAGCTCAGTATTGTCTTCACAGACTGGCAGCGGCTTCTCCAAGGTTGCAGGAAGGAATCTCAGCCCTATCTTGGAGATGCCAGGGAAGGAACTTGAAACCTTCTGCTCTTCCCAGATTAGTGCTCACACACCAAGTCTCCTATTAATATGCAACCAGGGTGGACCCTTCTTAGCTAAGGGGACAAGTCATGCTTGCTACCACACGTCCAGCTCGCCAGACGAGCCCCCAGAAAAGCCGCTCCCGAGGGCGATGGTCCTGGGCAACAGCTTCGGGCACCAGAGACTGCAGCAGGGGCGGCTGGCAGGATTTCCAGAACGCGGAGCAGAGACTAGGAAGGCAGCGTCGCCCGCTTCCCGGGCTTTGTTATTAATATAGAGTGACTTAGAGCCTCGATATTATGAATACTTGCACAAAAATCAGTAAATGTAATTTTTTTTAATGAAGGGCAGGCAAGCACCCTCTTTTACACCTCCCCCCCCCAGGGTTGCCGGTAGGGGGTTGCCAACTGTCCCTCATTGAAATGTGGTTTGTTTGTTTTACATTTATATCCCGCTCTTCCCAGAGCGGTGTGCTACATACTTGAGTTTCTCCTCACAACAACCTTGTGAAGTAGGTTAGGTTGAGAGAAGGGACTGGCCCAGTCACCCAGCTAGTATCATGGCTGAATGGTTTGAATTCGGGTCTCCCCGCTCCTTGTCCAGCACTCTAACCACTACACCACGCTAGCTCTCTCTCGCTATAGGGACAGCATTTGTCCCTTATTTATTCAATAGCTTATAATTCAATTGCATATACCTCAATAATACTCAGGCTCTCGATTACCACTGCATACACCTCCCAGCGCTCCCCACAATTAGCCCTCCCACCCCAACTTGTGCCCCTCATTCTGACAATGAAATGTTGGCAACCCTAGTTGCGGGTTCTGACTGCAACAATTCCAGATTTTCCCCCATCCCATATTTTTTCACAGTATCAAGCCACTAACATCTCCAGGATTGCCTTCAGTAGTTAACTGGAGATTGAGGCCTCTAGACCAATCCTGGAGGGTTGGCAACCCGCCGGGACACGGACACCGGTGATCGCAGAGAAGTTCTTTACAGGCACAACGTTGTGATTTGTGTAGTTGTGGCGTTTACCTCCCGCCTCCCTCCCCCAGCCCCGCAGTATCATTTGCTGCAGCAGTAGCGCAAAAGCTTCCGAGCTTGCCCCTCTGAAAGAGGCAAGAGATGCTACGAGCCTCCTCCTGGGCGGCACCGCGGCACAGTATTCTTAAGAAGGGGCATTGCCTAACACACTCCGTAGAGATAAAGGGACGCTGCTGAGCAAGTCCTTCCGGAGATCACCCCAGCTGGAGAGTAGAGGAAAGGGGAACTACAACCCAATGCATTCTGGATCCAACAAATGACGGTCTCAGCAGGACAGCCTTGTTTCCAGCCCGTTAGTTAAATACTGTTCTAGTCTGAGGACCTGCTCCTGACTCCGGATCGGAAGCACGACCTCGATCACTTTATTGTTTTTCAATTTCAATAGTGCGTGACTCCCCTTTGCCACCGGTGGAAAGAGTTGTAAAAGCTTCAGTGGTAAGTGTGACTCTCTCTGACTCTAGTCTTTGCTACTTTTCACGGGCGATAATAACGTCGAAGCAAGATGGTGGGAATTGCAGCTGGCGTTCTAGGATTTGGATAGGTTTGTGGATGAAATAGTTGCGTATACAAGACGACTGCACCCTTATAAATATCCTTCTACACACCCCCATTCCATACTAGTCAGTGATGATGAGAATGTTTTTTTGAAACGTTCAAAAAGATGTTTCTCGTGAGTAGAAACGATATCCTCGAGTACAAAAGGTAACTAATTGGCCGAGTAGATGATAAGATGTGGTCCTAAAAGTCCTTTTTGAACTTTCTGAGTCTCTAATGCAGATTTGTTAAAAGGTACATCGGATTAAAAAGTTAGCCTTATCCTGTTGTGCGAGCATTCCTGAATGCACGTTTGGCAGGAGAAAGAGGGTCAGACTAGATTTGCATGCAAAATACGTGCCAGGTGCCAAAGGGGCGTGCGCGCTTTGAACTGGAAGAAGGACCAATTCTCTCGCCACGCGGTTTTTAATGAAAGTAAATTCTTTCTCCTCTCTCATTTTTCCTAACAAAACTCGCCCCCACTCCCACCAGCTGTCCCCGAAGTAGGTGTTTGAAATTGTTAACGGGAAAGTAAGTCCAAACTTATTCAGAGAGGCTTAGTAAATGTGCGTAGGATTTCAGCCTGAAGGTGTTTTTCACATAAGAGGTATGCAGTGCAATTTTCTGCTATTGTAGTAGTTTTCCTCCTAGATCTGTGTTCTGCTCTTTTAAGAATTCTGTGCAAATTGAATTGGAAATAAGAAAAAAAAATCTATTTCGATATCTTTCTTGATATTTATCTTGATAGTTTGAGCAACATTATTCCTTAAGAAAGAAAGAAGCAAACCTGGGTCCTAAGGCCCTAAATAAAATAAGATGAACCTCACTCCCAGCCCTCAAAGAATTGCCTTTGTCAGGACAGGTAACAACATATTGAGGTAATTCACAAGTTTTGAGAGCTGTGTGCACTCCCAGTTTTCAGTTGTGTGGAAGCAAGTTGGGAGGAAAACCTTGGTAGAAATGATTGTGAGGAAGCAAGGTAGGAGGAAAAGCTACCCAGGTTTTCCTCTTGCTTACACATAATTTTTGACTGTGTGAATGACCTCATTGTGTTGACTATGTTAGTGATTTTTTTTGCAAAAAGCTCTAGGGAGGAATCTCTCAGCTTCAGTTCATCAGTTATACACTTCATCATGTATCATGTTGATGATCCGGCCACTGAGAACAAAGTTAGTTGTTCAAGGCATGCATTGTGCTCCTGCCCCTGTTTACTTGAAATTAACTCCTACTGTGTTGACTGAAACTTACTCCCAAGTAAATGTGCATGGTTCTGTAAACTTCAGACCCAGGAACTGCTAACAGCATTCTACAGTATGGGACTTCTAGAGTCTTTTATTGCATGTGCCTATATATCTATCACAATAAACTAATTAAATAGACCGAAAGGATGCCAAAGTACCTTTCCATAGAGAAGCCTTCTCTATGAAAAGGTACTATGTAGATATGAGTTCCTAGCTTTAGATCCTGACTTATTTTGAAATTCTGGCTAGAATAAGCCAGGATTGCTCTGTTTGGATGTTTTAAGCCAGGCTTGTTCTCAGCCAGGATCGGATGTAAAAAAATTCTTTTCCTTTTGCGTGAAAGCAAGGGGGAAATATGCACTCCTGCGGCTAGGGAACATTCTGGGAAGACAGATTTAATTCTGTGTTATGTCTGAACCACCCCATCTGGTGTGTTTCTCTGAGCGTGGAGAACTCACTTATTTAATTTCACTCTCCATAAAAGCAGATATGGCATGTGGAAAAAGTCACCACCACTGAAACTAGGCCCCAACAGTATATGAACCTATTTATAATCCTCCAAAGCGCCTCATGGAGAATTCGGAATATGAATTCAAGATCTTTTTTCTTTCTTGTTGCTTATTACAGCTTCAGGGAGGTAACTGTGTCCTCACAATATGAATGAAAGCTGTATGGCCATGAAAAATAAGGACAGCTTCATCAGCTGAATTTGCCTCATATAAGTGTTTAATTTTTTTTTAGTAATATTCCAGTTTTTCATAAAATAAAATAAATGGAAAAACCTAAACATTAAATAAATATTTTAAAAATCATCCCTTTTTGTAGTTACTCAATTTAATAGTTAATTTGGTTGTTTTACTTAGATTTATTTTGGGCAGACCTTTTTTGTGGGGGGTTGTAACTAAAAATACTAAGCAAGCTGCTTAAAAATAAAGTACACTTTTCATGGTTTAGGAGTGAAGTCTGCCCATTCTTTCATCTAGAAAAAAACCTGTCCCCAGTGGCTTAGATAATACTCTTATTTCTGACTACTCTGCAGAACTTGGGAACATTGTCCTCACTTGAAACAAGAACAGGTTTTTTGTTCCCTTTTGCTGATGTGTAAATATATTTTGCTTTTTTGCATTGGCTAAGAAGAGAGATGAATGAGTGGCAGAGGAAGACGCCTTTGGAATGGCTGACTTACATGAATAAAGAAGTCAAAGTTTTAGCTGCAGAGAAACACACGTACACAGGATGGGTTTTGACAGTTGACCCAGTGTCTGCCAAGTAAGTTGCAGTTTAACCTGCGTGTAAGGAATGAGAGCGCGAGAGATCTAAAATGTGTGCTTAACAGACTACCTGGAGTTAGGATTGAGCTGAGCCCTTTGCTTTGATATTTTGTAAGGCGAACAGCTGAACAAGTAGAGGGGAAAGGTTCAGAATATTAGTTTTAAGATATGCCATTGCTTTAAGTGAGCTGGTATAGTCAGGTACTGACACAAGGTTTAGCCGTAGTCTGAGAGTACTGCTGTCTGTGAGCTCTAAAAGTTCCTCAGAATGTTGCTGAGGGAATAGGAGCCTTGCTTAATTTCTCTCAAGAGAAAGAGGTGATGGCCTCAGGCTTGCATATGTGCCCTGAAAGCAAGCTCTGCTCCCAGGGGCATAGCAAGGTTGGAGTGGGCCCAGAGACAAGATTTTAAAATCTTAAATGAGGCTAAATAGTGGTAACAAAAAGCATAGTAAAATTTATTATGGATATATATATATATATATCTTATGTGCCACAATAGAACATCATCCTAAATTATTTTTTAAAAGGTTTGTAAATTGTGGACGATGCAAGTCATTTAATGGTACTAGAGAAAGACATGCTGTTCTGGTTGCTCCAGGTCTTATCACTCGCATCAATTTCGGAGGACGAATACAACTGAAGGAAGGAAGCCCGGGCGGGTGTGTGGCTGGAGGAGTCAGTCATGTGACTTGCCTCTGGTGGCCCCCCAAGGCAGTGGGCCCCCAGACAACTGTCTCCCCTTGCCCTATTAGAGTTATGCCCCTGTCTGCTCCTGTGGGGCTACAGGCTGCAGTTGTTCAGTTGTGTGGGAAAGGCACTCATATATATGCATTGGCATTTTTCTTGTAGGGGAGCTCTTTTAAAAAGGGGCTTAGCCAAAAATGGAGGGGTGGTATAGAATGGGCATGGTGGGGCTACAAGACCAAGATTTGATTTACTTATATCATTTTAAAAAAATGAATAACAATGGAAGGAGCATTTCTTTTGAGCCCTGCGTGTGGGCTCTGTTATCCACTGGGGGAAGCAGGATGCTGTACTAGATGGACTTCTGGTCTAATCCAGCAGGACTGCTGTTCTAATTCTCACCCCTCACACACACACCAAATCCCTTTTATGCCTCTTGAGTTATTACAGAGGCTGAATTGTGCCTCTAGATTTATGTGGGGAAATCGAATTGAATCTTAATGGACCTGTATGTATGGACACTACAGGGGCGTAACTACTATTAGGCAAGGGGAGGCAGCTGCCTGGGGGCCCCCACGCCTTGTGGGGTCCCCCAGAGGCAAGTCACATGGCTCCCCAACACCCGCAGAGCTTCCTTCATTATGATCCTTCGTATTTCTTCCTTCGACCTGGCTAGTATCTCTCTCTCTTTCTCTGTCTCTCGACCCTCCCTCCCTGCCTCCCTCCTTGTGTGTATCAGCGAGGGGCCCATTTTACAATTCTGTCTCTGGGCCCACTCCAGCCTTGTTACGTCCCTGGGACACTACAGAACTGACTTGGAGGCTTACTTCCAAATAGCATCTCTGTTCTACATATTTGTGAAACTGCATATTGGAGTGCCTGAAAATGTGAGATAATGGGAGGAAGTCCTATACAAAGGAATTGCGTAAAGACCATTAGTGCAACAGGTTCATAGTATTTATCTGACTTGTAGTGGTTGAAATATTTTAAATATTTAGCATTTGTATAGTGCTTTTGATGTTCAAAGCACTTAACATGTGGTGTTCTTACAACAACTGTGTAAGGCAAGTGAGCATTGTTCTCCCGGATTGTAGCTGGGGAATGGAAGCTGAGAGGTAGGGGCTTGCCTAAGGCCACCTAATGAATTGGTGGCAAAGGTGAGATTCAGACTGAGGACTTCCTGGTTTGCAACTTAGTCTCTAAGCCACTACACTACATCAGGCTCTCCTTTTAGATTAATCTGTCACCAATTCTCCACCCATCATGTATAAAGACTTCTGGTGGGGGAGAGGGATTGATGCTTTAAAAATAACTTGTATAGTCTTGCAAAATAGCATTACCATTTTATCTGTTTTTTGGTACATGGCTCTTCACCTTTCCTGCTGTTCTCACAACAACCTTGTGAGGTAGGTTAGGCCTAGGGAATACTACTGACTAGCCTAAAGTTACCTAACGAGTTGAGTGGGGATTTGAACCTTGGTCTACCTGGTCATAGTGCAAACAAGTGATCAGATCACGTAGTACCATTTTGAAAGTGTTTAGTACGTAATCTCCTTTTTTGTAATTCTTTCTGTTTATCTAATTTTGCATCCTTATTCTTGATAGCATTCTTTTAGCAAATCCCCATGGGAATGGAAAGGTGTCAATTTCAGCCATCTTGGGGCATGCAGTACAGGATATTGAAATAGTAACTGAAGCAGATGATGAGATGAAAGAAAAGCTTGCACAACTTTTTGTTCCTGGAGAAAGCCAAACTTATAGCCAAGAAGAGCTGGAGAGAAAAAAGAACAGCTTGAAGAATTGGCTGGAGAAAAACCATATCCCTGTAAAAGAGCAAGGAGAGTCCCAAACCATACTGTGTGTTGCGGATGTGTTAACTATTGATCCGCCGTATGGACCAGATGACTGCAGGAGTTCCAATGAAATAATTTTGTCTAGAGTCCAAAGGTTGATACAAGGCTTTCTTGCAGATCAGCAGTGACAGACGTGGTTCTTGAGCACTGGAAAGACGCTATGGCACTATGGGTCACTTGCAAAGCTATGTAATGCTTGCTGGTTTCCATGTGTGTGGCAAAACAAACACACATACACACTTTTTAACCTTCTGCCAGCTCCACATTCAAGATGGAGCTGTGTTTCTAGATTACAGGCTTTTTGCACAGAATATCAACGATAGCTGAAAGAGTTGTGCTAATGTACTGTACTTTTATATGAAAATAAACATTCATGTTTTTGGTTGTTGGTTTTTTTCACCCTTGGTGTTCTGGAACAGTTCCTTTTTTTAAAAAATAATCAAGTTGTGAGAATTTGCAAGTTAAAACATCCAAAATAAAATATTAGAATTCAAAGAAAGTATCAACCATTACAAAATTATAGAATACACTCTTCTGAAGTACATAAGGCAACTGTACAGTTTAAAATACCTGAACAAGTTTACTGTTCAGCACAACTTTTAAAAAATGTCTAATTGGTGCTCTTGTAAGTGCAAAATACCTACAACAGCTACATTCCCATTTCTACCCACCCCTGCAATTGTCTTTGTATGGAAGTGGTGCATTTCAAGGTAAGTAAACCTTTGTTGGAATTCAGCAACAGGTCCCTTGCATACAGTATTAATTACTACTGTGAAATAGGGATGTGCCCAAAGACTCTTCGGCACCGGCAGGGGTAGCACTTTAAGGGCGTGCACACATGCGCCCGTCGTGTGCACGCGCAACTTCCGGCCACTTCTGGCCGACGGGGGGAACGGGGCATCAGGGAAGAACGCTGCCGCCCCGAGGGGCTTGGACTTTGAAGAGCGCCGGCAGGGGAAACGCGGCGGTGGTGGGGTGCTCTCCCCTGCCCTTAAAGTGCTACCTCCACCGGTGCCGAAGCACCGAATCCTGCCCCAGCGCCGAAACGTTTCGGAGGCCTTTACAATGGCCTCCGAAACGTTTTGGGCACATCCCTACTGTGAAACCATTGTGTATGGAAATTTGTTTTCAGTGGAAAGTTCTTCCTTTTAAGTGTTGGAAGGGCATGTGTGAAGATCTAGTGAGACCTGTACAGTGGAAATCTCACCTTGTTACAGAGTTGGGATTATTCAGGTGTTTTGCATAGATGCAGGTAGGAGGTTATCTTTTTGCCAGTGTGAGCCCCCACCCCCCACCCACATTCAAAACTAGGCATTTGACTTTGTTTTCTTTTGATTAGAGATCAAACTCAATTGCAATCTTGGCCTTTCGGAGCTTGCTTTGAGTGGAATTCAAATAATATCACTGAGGATTTCAGAAGTGGAATTGTGTTAAAGCCAAGAAGTGAGGAATTTAATTTAAACATGCTGGAAACATTGAAAACAATATAACTTACAGGGGTGTAACTACCATTAGGCAAGGGGAGGCAGCTGCCTGGGGGCCACCTCGCCTCGAGGGGCCCTCCCAGACGCAAGTCACATGTGAAGTGAGTGTGTATGTATCAGCGAGGGGCCCATTTTAAAATTTTGTCTCTGGGCCCACTCCAGCCTCGTTACACCCCTGGTAACTTACTCAATGTCTTGTTTTCCCAACATACTGGTTTTTTGTTTGTATATATATTTTCCTTTCTTGTCTTGAATGCTGGGCAATAGGTGCTCTAAGCAGTACAATGCACAAATACTTACCTGCAATGTAAAGTGTGCCATCAAGTCGATTTTGACTCCTGGCACCCACAGAGCCCTGTGGTTTTCTTTTGGTAGAATACAGGAGGGGTATACCATTGCCTCCTCCCATGCAGTATGAGATGATGTCTTTCAGCATCTTCCTATATCGCTGCTAGGGATGTGCACGGAACAGGCAGAGGCTGGTTCGACGGTGGGGGCGGGGCGGGTTTGCAGCTTTGAGGGGGAGGAAGCTCTTACCCACCCACCCCACCACGTTTCCCCCGTTAGCGCTCTGTTCCTTAAACATACATACCTTCCTGCCGCCCCCTTCGCTACGTTTACTGGAAGTAGCGGATGCGCCTGTGCGTGACATATCCGAGCACGTGCTGGCAAGCGCACACGTTGGGTGTGCTCGCATGATGCATGCAGGCGCATCCGTTATTTCCGGTAAATGTAGTGAAGAGGGCAGCAGGGAGGTACACTGCATCCCCGGGGGATGTTTAAGGAACCAAGTGCCGGCAGGGGAAATGCGGGGTGTGTGTGTGTGTGTGTGTGTGTGTGTGTAAGTGCATCTTCCCCCACCCTTAAAGCAGCACACACACCCCGCTGTCAAACTGGCCGAACCGCCCGCAGTTCGAACCAGTTTGGAGGTCCATAAAGGGCCTCCAAACCGGTTCTGTGCACATATCTAATAGCTGCTGCCCGATATAGGTGTTTCCCATAGTCTGGGAAACATACCAGCGGGGATTTGAACCAGCAACCTTCTGCTTGTTAGTCAAGCATTTCCCCGCTGTGCCACTAGCACCTATAATGAAATTATTAATTATAGTAGATCAGGATTGCTCAACAAATAAAGTAAGAGTCCTGGTGGGCTGAAGCCAACCATGACTTTGTCTGCTGTGGCTGAGAATGCCTCTACTGTGGCAGATTTAGCTGCATCATCATTGTCCATATGCTACCAAACCGCTGTGCCCTGTTGGAGAGTGGGGGGTACTCATTGCTCACCCACAGCAATGCCCTCTGCTTCGTGGGGGAGATGGGCTTACCTTCTTCTTTGCCCCTGCCTGGATTGCTCCCTCCTGCTCATATCCACCCATTGCCTGCCTGCCAATAGACAGGTGTGAGAGCAGGAAGAGAAAGCAACAGACCTTTTTTATCCAGCCTGTGTCCGATGGACTGATGTGAGCTGGAGGCAGCAGAGCACACCTGGGAGTGGGAGGTGAAGGGAAGAAGGCCAGTAGCAGTGGGCTGGGCCAGGCATTTCTCATCTTGGGCATCCACTTATGTGGCTCTGGCACCAGCAAAGACCTCTCCCTAGGCTAGATCCAGCCAACAGGCCATAGGTGTACATGGCCGTGATAGATTCACACAACTGTGTTGATTCGAAGGATGTCCGGTGTTTTGAAATAAGCGGTCTTTCGGCTTTTGATTACATGTAAATGGCTACAGCCACTGGCAGACCCTCAGATAAAAACCTTCTGACTTGCATTTTGGTGGGTTTCACCAATAAGTATCAAACACTTAATTCCTTGCAAGGAAAGTACTTCAAGCTGAAGAGAGAACAGATTACTTATTTAGAGCTTGATACTTTTGCAAGCAATGAAGACTCAATAGGGATGTGGGTGGTGGTGGCTTGAAGGTGTGTGTGGGGGAATACCTTTAAGGGTGGAGGAGGGTGCACTTACTCCTCCTGCTGAGTTCCCCCCACTGGTGCTGCAAGTTAAAAGGGTCCAGTGCGGTGGCAGCGTACCTCCCTGCTGCCCTGTTCCCTCATCAGACCGGAAGTACCTGGCACGCATGTGCACGTCCTGTGCATGCACTTGCATGTTGTGGTTGTGTCGGATGCACACACCAATGTGCACATGTGCACCAGGTAGTTCCGGTCCAACAAGGGAATGGGGCAGCAGGGAGGTACACTGCTGCCCTGCCAGATGCTTTTAACTTGCAGCGCTGGCGGGGGAAATGCGGCAGGAGTGGTAAGTGCACCCTCCGCCGCCCTTAAAGGTATCCTCCCTTCGAACCGGCCAAACTGCTGGTTGTTTGAACCTGTTTGGAGGCCTGTAAAAGGCTGAACTTTTACAGGCCTCCGAACAGGTTCATGCACATCCCTAACACTCAAGGTGACATATGTAAACTAGTTAGCTGCCTCATATCAGATTGATATTAGCTAATTTGCTTGTACTGTCACAGCGATTACAGAACACAGCGACCCACTCACACATACACACGCATATGCTGGTCTGCTAAAAAAAACACTCCCTTCAGTTCAGTTCACTGGGAACTTCTGAAGTAATGTTGAGATTCATAGGCCTTGTCGTTAGCTTTGAGGATAGTGCCCCCTATAAATGTCCATAAGGCAGACTGCACCCAAACATGGACCATCTAGTCCAGCTTCCTGTTTCGCACAGTGGCCCACCAGATGCTATTGGGAGCAAGGGCAGGGCATGCCCTCTCTCCTGCTGTTACTCTCCTGCAACTGGTATTCAGAGGGATCCTGCCTCTGAGGCAAGAGGTGGCCTATAGCCCTCCGACTAATAGCCGTTGATAGACCTGTCCTCCATGAAGTAATCTAAATCCTTCTTAAAGCCATCCAGGTTGTTGGCTGTTACATCTTGTGGCAGAGAATTCCACAAGTGGATTATAGGTTGTCTGA